>NC_141605.1:11930361-12574385 GCF_047967505.1 Dipteris shenzhenensis
ACCATATCCAGCGGGAAAAATACTTTTAAAGTGTCTTAATTTGGGTGCAATTGAGACATTTGCAAAGTATTATTCCAATCGGTGACAGTGTTAAATTTGGGTGCAATTGAGACATTTGAAGGTACAAACGGTAGTATGAGCAAGGTGTGTGTAGAGCCATCCATGTAAACAAAAGGGGTTTTAAGGAAGGCTTGGGATCACACTCAAATAGGGTCTTAAAACATTGAAAGTTGTTGGTATTAGTATCTAGATTCACCCTAAAATGGAAGTTGGAAAAATGTAATTTGTGCATGTGAAAAGATAGTTTAATAAATCCAACACTATTTACACTTTTGAATTGTTTATTTTTCCATGCACTTGCTTGCTATATGGCTCATAAGCATGCCAAAGGTCATCGCACGTAATAATACATAGCATCAAACTTGATAGCATGCACTTTGGCCTATTTGTGTTTTGAAGCATTTTAGGCCACATTGCACTTGTTTGGGATATCCAATTCTGTTGACGTGTATCGTTGGAGGGGGGAAAACCGGTGGCTAAAATTTCACCGCTCTCGTGAATTTTAAATTTTCACACCTCACGTCCATCAAATCTTGGAAAATTAAGTTCTTGCAGGGTCAACATTTGCTTGGGTATAGCCAATCGTGAAACTATTTTCGAGCTATTTTCAGGGCCATTTTGGGACGTGATGCGATGCACTTCTAGGTGAATATTTGAATTTTGCACAGACCTGCACTCTCACAGGAGATTTTCTAGACATCATGAAGGTGCATTAGAATAATATTGAGAGGTAATATTATCATGGTCAATAGCGCAGAGCTTGACACATAGCACTATATAAATTAACTCATGAGCACAGAGACTGTTGCTTTGTGACTACATCACACATCCATCTATTTCTTGTGTATCCTCATAGGTTGCGACTGTGTCCCGTGCTTTGAGCTAGTACACAAGTTGGACCTCCACTATGCTCATGCAAGTATATATGGGCCAAGATCCTTGCTGTAGGTTGCCAACTCTCTTCCCTTGTTGCTGTCACCTCAAGCAACATGCTAATCTTGTTTATTAAGTAGGATCTAAAATGTGAAGGAGAGCCTTCCTTTTGTCACAGCTACTTTCTGCAACTTCCAACTCTTGCTATAGCCAAAAACTCAATGCCCAACCTTCCTTGATCACCTGCAACCTCTACCGAGACACCCCAACTTTCAAAACCTCTGGTGTTCCCACACCCAATTTAGCCACCCTATACCCTCTCGCATGTGGTTGCTAGAACCTCTAGATCTTGGTTGAGTAGATCAACATGAGGTGGACCTTTTAGAGTAGCGCCAACCTTCCGTATTGAGCTCTGACTACCGGAAGAATCTTCTCCATTGGATGGCCCCCTATGCTGCTTCTATCAATGAGATATTGGCCATAAGAAAATTTCTTGAGAGCATGACAACCCTGATGAAACAAGACTGAAGCATAGAAACTTATTTTGACTCTTGTTGCCCTCTCAACCAAGTCATCTTGAACTTTAGATGGCACTATAAGAAGGATCTTCCATGATCTACTCCATCACTCAATTAACCGTTGCGAGCATCCATGAGCCCTTCAAACATCCATGAACTCTTGCTCAACCATGCATAGTGCTATCAAACAAGCCTACTTGACTTGCTACTATAGCCATGTGATTTTTTGTATTCTATGAACCTGCTATCGTTCTTGAACTATGACGCGATCAATTCATCCCACCGACCATTAAAAGAACTCAGCATGAAGCTGATCCACTGTATTCAAGTGACAGATATGTTGTCCACCACAAAAGTCACAAATCAACCATAAATCTTCTCTATCAAATCGTCCATGCAAACCAAACTCCACTGAATCAATGACCCTCAATACTGATGAAACAAGATGGGCAGCTCCCATCATAGCTAAAATGAGCATAAATCTCATTGAAAGCACGATCTATTGCCCTCTTCAACCTGAGATGAGGCACAAGATGTCTTGAACCCTGCTCCTTCTTATAGATGGCTAACTGGTACTTTCTTTCCACTTATTTTACTTCCCATCCATTACTTCTCATCCATTGCTTTCTCATGTGTCAAGCTCTACAAGCAGTTCAGAACCATTGTATGCCCATAAAGTAAAGGCTTGGAGTGCCACATGTAAAGCTCTACATAGTGTTTCAAAATAGCTATGCTAGCAAGTTCTAACAAACTGTGTCTCATCATTATGCAAGTTGGAACATTAGCAAAGAAACCTGGTGAGAGCATGAGGCTTCCTCAAATTTGAAATCTCATCCACCAATGCATTGCAATGTGGCATCGTGTGGCCCCAAAAATGCCCCAATGAAAATTTTGTGATTGGCTACACCCCATCATGCATCAACCCTCGTTGCTAAGGTATTTTGTACTATATAAATATATATAATCTATCACTTGAAATTATATTGACCATATATAATGTCTTTTGGACATTATATATAGTTAATAGAATTTCAAGTGATACATGTGAAAATTTGTGTAGGACTTGTATAGTGCTATATGCGCATGTTGTTGAGAATGTTGCAAACTTAGCTTATGGCTATTAAAAAGTGAAAATTTTCTAGGTTAAGCATATCATGAGGATTTGGATAAATTTTGTGAAATATTCAAGCTTGCCAAATTCAAGATTTCACCGGGGGAAGTACTTTTTGTAATTTCTAAAGAAGAGAAAAAAAGTCCATAAATAATAAAACCTGAGTTAATATTATTGTGTTTACAAAGTGGTTTTTGAAAACATAGTTTTTAAATCATGGTTAGGGTGGTCACCTTACTAACATGTAACATAGATGAAACTATTTAAGGGAAGCATATTAGGAGACTCTCAAGCCATATATATATAGACATGAGGGGGTCAAAAAAATACTTATCAAAACTAGTAATTACTTTATGGAATGTGTGGAGGGACGTTTAAATTCAATATCAAAATATGTAAATGAGCAAAATGGGGGCCAAATTTTTCACATATTGCTACTTTGAATGTTTTCTTAATACACACTTACACATATTACATATAGGAATTTATAGAGAGACACTTAAAGGAGCTATGTAAATAATGATTTAGATCATTAGTAACATAATGATTTGGTATAGTAACATGATGATTTAGATAATTAGGACCAACCACATATGTGGTAAAGGTGTCATAGTGTGGAAAGTAGCTGCTTGCCATTGTTAGTACACTATTCAAACGTTGCATTTGTGAGATGCTTCCTACTATGGAAAGTAGCTAATTCCCACTGTGGAAAGTAGCCACTTCCCATTGCTACTACACTATACAAAATTGCATTTGTACCTCCCAACCAAGTTGCAACTCCTAAGCAAATCTATTTTAGAGCTTGGTGACTATATTGCTATCCCAATAACAAGTTGGTGTCCATCAAAATGAGAACCAAACTTTACTTGATGGATCCTACAATGAGAAAAATATATACGTCACTAAGGTTTTACAAGTGATCTCATAAATCATAGTTCACTTTTTCTACTAGTTAATAGTAAAAACCTACTTAAAATACATAAAAAACAAAAAGAAGTTATCAATAATAAAAATCTTAAGTTGTATTGGTTTTAAATTTCAAGGGTTCAACTCACTAACACTACATGCACATCCTTTGATAAAGTCAACTTTTCTTCTCCAAGATACTAAAAAAAGCATCATTTTCATGGAAATTAAAAGTTACTTTTGTTTTTCAAATGCAAATTTTTCATGAGTTGCATAATGCATGTAGACTAGTTTCTAAAACATAAAAAACATATGTGTAGTTAAAATGCAAAACTTTTTTTATGAGTAGTAGATGTGTACTCTGGGACATCAAAATTCTCATTGCATGATTGCATAAATGCATGTATAGTAGTTTTTATAAAATAAAAATCTTATGTGTAGTCAAAATATATTTCACTTAGTACAACTTGATCCTATGAATTATTATTTTTTTAAATGTAATGTTGTCTTCATATTGAAATCACGAAGCTCAAATTTTGACTACATATGAAGATCAATAATCAAAGGCTTTTTCTTCTCAAACAATGAGTAATTTATATTTACCAAAAACGCATAAGGAAAAACAAAATGAAATATTGAAAAAATAAACATTATTTTGGTGATATGTCTTATCTTTTCCACAAAAGACATTTGTTTGAATACACATGCCATGACTATTGAAAATTTTGTATATTGGTGATCGTTTTTGTCTCAAAGAGTGGATGCACTATTGGGGGACACCTCTCCTAATCTCCATGCTTGACTCGTTTGTACCAAACTAGGACATAATGGGTCGTAACATTTATTGTGTTTGTAATAATCACTTTGCAATTTGCATAAAAATTGGAAGCCAAAAAATATTTAGTACTTGAGATCCAAAATTAACATGTATTTCATGAGCTTTGGGCTATTTTTCCCATTTGGAAGTTTCTCAACATATTTGCCAAATGAAAAGTTTATTTTCTAAAAATATCATTTCCAAATCAAAAGTTTAAATTTGTGGCACTATCCTTTCAACATAAAAAGTTTGTATACTGACACTATCATTTTGCACCAATAAATTTGGTAAAACTAGGAAATATAGATCACACCTTGGTTTTTATTAACCTTAATGATAATTCAAATAAATTTAGATAATCTAAATCCATGATAAAACTATCCTTTTCTCTCTTATACATTTAAATTAATTAATAAACAAGTAACAATTGCATGCATTATCCATCATTTATTTCCCTTTTTTTCCTTTGCTCATTTAATATATCCTTTCTTAAGTTTTCTCTTTTGTCGTTTGGTGTCTCCTCTTTTTTTTCTCCATGGAGAATAACCTCTTTGAATTTAAAATGCAATGTAAAGGACAATGGATCTCACAATATGCACATATAAAAAACTTTTCAATATGCTAGTGACATGAAAGGCTCATTTGTATTTCAAAGAATAGTGATAACTATGCTTGTAATTTTGCATTATCATACTCTGTTAACAATATAATTAGCATTAATTCAATCTTTGTACAAGAGATTTTGATGCTCGAGGTGATGAGCACTACCCACGACCTTTTAAATGATTGAATTATGTTCTTTACAATAGCTCAATTTGGTTTAGCGCTTGAGTCAATGTGTATTAGAACAATGATTGAATTTCACCTTTACAATGATTGAAGTATAAATGTCTGAACATGAGACGTGCCTTTTGCAAGATGTGTTTTGGTCATCATATTATGTATCCCATGTCTCACCAGCCACCGCTTGGTTGGTGTTTATAATAACTCTCATCTAACCATGATGGTCACTCATCTTATTTTACTTGAAGGGATATGCATTGTTGCAAGTCCTTTAAATTTCCAAAAATTCAGAGAATCTTGTGAGAAGATATTCAATTTTTTTTCTTCCTCATCTTTGCCACACATTTTCTCTATATTCCTTGATGATGCTCCATGTCTCTTGATGGGAGAAGACACCTATGTCTCTAGGGCAAATTGGGCCCAAGAATTGTACACAATCTTGTTCCATATATAGGTCTATACATGCAGTTTTCAATGAAAAACTAAAGTGCATTGCACTAACACAAGTGTTGGTTTATGACATTGGTTTTTCATACCCATGTTAAACAACAATGTTCGAGACAACCAAAATTGGTGAGCCTCCAAATAATTATGGTATAAATATTCATGGTAGGTGTTATTGTATTTGGAGGAGCATGAGGCCTTATTTTAGGTTTTTTAACCATGTATTTATTGCATCTTTAATTGATAACTTTTTGATAGGGTAAGGTTAAATCAATGGTTCAATGTCTAAAAATGGGATAAGACTTGGCATGTCTCTAGGCCACTATAGGAACAATCTTGTCACAAATATATGTATGTATATGGACTTCTTAATGAGAACCCTAGGTGTATGCACTAGGATACATGTGGGTTTGCAACATTGGTTTTTCATACCCATGTTGGGAATGTCAAAATAAGACAAAAATGGGTGGGTTTCTAAATAATGAAGGTATAAATATTATTTTAGGGTGCTATTGCATTTTGAGGAGCATGACAACTTGTTTTATCGTGTGTGACTCTGCATTTACTGCACCTTTAGCTATGATAAATTTTTGATAGGACAAGGTTAAATCCATGGCTCTATGTCTTGTGTCATGGATAAGACCTAATATTAACCTAGGAAATTATGGCCCCAAGAACCATACATTTAATATTTTCCCATTTATTGGTCTATAAATGCACTCTTTAATGAAAAACATAGGTGCATGCATTAGCACACGTGTGGGTTTGTGACGTTGGTTTTTCATACTATGTTGGGCATCGATGGTTTTTCATACTATGTTGTGCATTGATGGTCAAAACAAGTAAAAAATTGTGGGCCTCTAGGTAATTATGTTATAAATAATCTTGCAAGGTCTTATTGCATTTAGAGGAGTGAGAGGTCTCATTTCAAGGTGTGCAATCCTTTTTTTCCGTGCTTTGTGTTGAAAAATGTTTGAGAGATAAAGGTTTATACATGCAACTTTAATGAAAAACCTAGGTGCATACTCTAGGAAAAGTGTGGATTTGCAAGATTGGTGATTCATATACATGTTGGGCATCCATGGTCAAAATAAGAACAAATATGTGGAGGATCTGTGGGCTCTAAATATTGATGGTATAAAGATTCATGCTAGGTGTCATTTCATTTGGAGAAGAGTGAGGCATTGTCTTAGGGTGCGTAACTCTTTTTTTACCAGACCTTTGATTGATAAATTTTTTATAGGGCAAGGATAAAACCATGGCTTTATGTCTCATAATGGAAAAATACCTAGTATGTCTCGAGGCCACTATGGGTCAATCACCAAGAAGGAGTGGGACACATCTCTTCCTCCCTAGACATCACTCCAACAATTACCAGGTTGCCCAAAAGTCTGCAATTGGAATTTCTCATACAACATGCGTTCTAACTAGGTGGAGGTTTTGTCGGAAGTTAAGCATAGGCAAAAGCGAGGGAAAAGCTACAGGACACATGTCTAAATAGCTTTGTATGCATGATGGCAGAGCTAGGGAAAGAGTGAATGGTGGTTAATTAGTTCGACTCTCGAGTCTTTTCTTGTTCCAAGCACTACCATCCTTTGGTGCTTTTCACAGTCATCACTGGCCTACCTATATAATAATCCATGGTCTTGTAACAATCCATGGCCCCGGCTATGAAATTAGTAAGGCCAGAATTACCATCAAATACCAATTAATTGCAAAAGCTGGTGGCCCTGACCAGATACATGCCGAGTTCACCCACATCCACCGACCAGATACATGCCGACTTCACCCACCTTCACATTGCCAATTGTTTTTCCATTGGCCCCGACTATGTAACAATCCATGGTCTTTCTTGTAATAAATCAAAATAAAAAAAACATTTCTTGCTTCTCTCGCCAACTCACTCGCTGGCTGCAATGAAGAACTAAGTATCAAGGACCATCTTGTAATAAATCAAAAACATTTTGTGCTTCTCTGTACTCACACCCTATCAAAACATTTCATGCCATTCCCTCCACCCTGTACTCGCACATTGTCTTTGGCATCATTGCCTCCTCCCGCTTATGGAAACAAAGGAAAGATTACTTTAAGTGATCATGGCGGCAAGATTGTCTTGCGTGGTTGGATGTGTCAATCACCAAGGAGTGGGACACGGCTCTTCCTCCCTGCACATCACTCCACCGATTACCAAGTCGCCCGAAAGTCTTCAATTTGAATTTCTCGTACAACATGCATTCTGATTGGGAGGGTTTTCTGGAAGTTAACCATAGGTGAAAGTGAGGGAGAAGCTACAAGATGCATGTATGAATAGCTTTGTATGCATGGCAGAGCTAGGAAAAGAGTGAATGGTTAATTAGTTTGGGTCCTTTCTTGTTCCAAGCAATACCATCCTTCGATGCTTTCACGGTCATCACCGGCTTTCCTATGCCAAGTTGGAGATTTTACATGTGATATCAGAGATGTAGATTGCATATGCTTGGTGATTCTTGTGTAATGATGCAACCTTCATTGATTGACAGGGTTAGTTCATAGCATCCACTAGAATCTAATACGAGTGCCAAAGAATGTGGACTATGGGTAGTCGACTCTCTCATGTTATATTAGATTGCACAAGCATTTGATATAAACATCGAAGGTAGAAATGCTAATCTAGGAGATACAGGAACCAGAACCCACTTCTTTTGAGCAAGCCATGGGAAAAGAAAAATGGGAGAAAGCCATGGATGAAGAAATGGATGCCTTGGAAGCAGATGCTACATGGGAATTGGTGCCTTTGCCTAAAGACAAGAATGCAATTGGCTGTAAGTGGGTTTATAAGGTGAAGCACAATGCATATGGTTCTGTGAACATATACAAGGCAAGATTAGTTGTCAAGGGGTATGCACAAACATATGGCATTGATTATGAAGAAACATTCAGTCCGGTTGCAAGGATGGCAACCATAAGAGCAGTCATTGCTATGGCTGTATCAAAGGGATGGTCTTTACATCAGATGGATGTAAAGAATGCCTTCTTGCATGGTGATTTGCAAGAAGAGGTCTTTATGGAGGAGCCACCAGGTTATGTTCATGCTATTCATCTTGAGTTTGTTTGCAGGTTGAAGAAAGCCTTGTATGGCTTGAAGCAAGCACCTAGAGCATGGTCTGACAAGATAGGACAATATCTTGTCACTATTGCCTTTCAGATTTCCAAGGCAGATTTCTCACTTTATGTGAGAAAAATAGAGAAAGGTATTATGTTGCTTGTCATTTATGTTGATGATTTGATCATCACAGGTGATAGTGATGAAGATATCCTTCATGTGAAAATGCTATTGAAGCAGAAGTTTGAGATGAAGGATTTGGGAGAGCTGCGTTATTTCTTGGGCATTGAGGTGATTAGATCACCAAGTGGGATGTAGCTCTTGCAGAGGCAGTATGGATTGGACATGCTGTCCAAATATGGGATGACAGGCTATAAGCCTATTTCAGTTCCTTTGGAGCAGAATGTGAAGCTGAGCACAGATGCAGGTGAGCTTCTAGAAGACCCTACTATGTACAGACGCATAGTAGGAAGTTTGATTTATATGACTATTACCAGGCCAGATTTGAGCTATGCTATTGGATTGGTAAGTCAGTTTATGCAGGCTCCAAGGAAACCGCATTTGAATGCGGCTAGATGCATACTCAGGTATGAGAAGTCCACATTGCAGTATGGAGTATTTTATGAGGCTGGGGTTTAGATACAGTTGCATGGATATAGTGATGCTGATTGGGCTAGTAGTATTTCTGATAGACGATCTACCAGTGGATATGTTTTCTCTTTTGGGAGTGCTGCAGTCACTTGGAGCAGCAAGAAACAGCCTACAGTTGCCTTGTCGAGCACAGAGGTTGAGTACAGGGGTGCAGCAATGGCTGCATGTGAGGTAGCTTGGTTGCATAAGCTACTTTATGATATGCATCAGATGGGCCAGTTGTCATTTATTGTGACAACATGAGCAATATAAACTTGGCAAATAACCCAGTCTATCATGCTAGAACAAAGCACATTGAGGTGCATTATCACTATGTGCAGGAGAAGGTTTTACTAGGTCTTATTGATCTAGTTTATGTCAGCACAGAGGATCAGGTAGCTGACATATTCACGAAGGCATTGGGTGCAGAGAAGCTGCGCAAGTTCAAAGACCTGCTTGTTGTGCAAGAATTGGGATTGAGCTTGAGGGGGAGTGTTGAGATATTGAGCTCCACTTGTGATATGCCAGGGTGACCGTTGTGCATTTATGTCACCGACTTGTTAGCTGTAGATGCGGTTGGTACACCGCCCATGAATAATAGCTGGATGACAGCTATCCTTATGTACTCTAGTTCGTGGCTCAGTTAGTATGCCACCTTAGTTAGCTGAGTTTGGTTTGAGACCCACATATAGGGTTCTCCTATTTCTTTGTACTAGAGTTCTTTTGGCTTTCACAACTAAGAAGAGGAAAACTGTTTTTAGCCTCAACCTTTGTGTGTATTCCCCCATTGTGTATGTGAGAAAGATGTAAGTGAGACTCCTTCCTTCTCTCCCACTATCTTCACAGCCCCCATCTGATAAGTACTTGTTGGAATAACACACCTAGGACCGTGTTTTTTTATGGTTGTGCATTGCCTGGCCTGCATATTTGTGCAGTTGTGGGGGTTAAAGGTCACTGTGCCTTTACCCCGGTTATGTACAATACTCAAACACATATATAAATGAATTAAAAAGAAGATTAGGGTGGTTCTGCACCCACCAAAACTTGTGTGGCTCTCTGTTTCTCTCTCTCCCTCTATCTTCCGCCATCTCCTATGATTTAAGAGCAAATTAATGCACTTCACCTTCAAATTTTGCAAGAGAGCGATCAACGAGAGAAATTAGAAAAATATCTTGAGAGATATAAGAACAAGAAAAGAAAGAGACATGCGATAGATGAGAGTTCTTCAGAATCTGATTCTGAGGGAGTGATTCGTAGAGCTGTTAAATCTGCATTGAGAGAAAAGAAGGAAAACAAAATTAGTGGGAAATCTTTTACTTTTCAAAAATATGATGGGAAGAAATATGCAAAAATTGTTTTAGCATGAATTAGTCAGCATGATGATTATTTCCAGGGTGAAAGGTTTCCTAAAAAAGACAAAATTAAATGTGTTGTTAACCATCTTATTGACAATGCAGCACTATGGTGGAATGTGGTAAAAAATAGTAAAAGACAACCAACTACTTGGAAGGAATTGAAGAAAAGATTGAAGAAAGACTTTCTTCCAACACAATTCAAGTCAAAAGTCTGTCAACAATGGGATATTCTCCCAAAAAGAGACTATTGCTTTGTATGTTGAGATATTTTGGCAATCTCTTATTCAACTTCAAACCATAGAAAAGATTCCCGAGAAAGAGCAAAATAGGAAATTTGTATCTGGTTTTAGGGCTAAAGTAAAAGTCGAGATCAACATGTTTCATCCTCATTCTTTGAGTTCGGCCATATCACTTGCTACAAATTGTGAAAGAAAGAACGGGATACCCAAGGATGGATAAAGGAGTAAACCTTTTTTTCCTTTTCAAAAGAGGGACAAGAAGTTTAAGTTCAAGCTGTATTCTCGCTTTACGCCATCAACTACATCTTTGAAGGATCGCGACAAATCAAAAGAAGAAAAGAAGACTGACTTGAAGAAGGGAACTTGTTTCAACTGTCACAAAGAGGGGCATCATGCAAATAATTGTCCTGAAAAGAAGAAGACATCAACCACAAAGATTAACGTGATCAACGAAGTCAAGCAAGAGGGTAACACTTCTGAATCAGGTAAGTTTTCTCCTTATGCATTGTTAAAAATGAAGGGAAAAATAAATGAGAAAGAAATTGTTATTCTACATGATGATGGAAGTACATATGATTTCATTTTTGAATGATTAGTAAAAGCAATGAATCTTAAAGTTTCACCAACACAATATAAGGTTAAAGCTGCTTTTACTGGAACTAGATATAATTGTTTGAATGAAGTGAAAGATTTGGAACTCACCATTGATCCATACAAAGAAAAGAGGAATTTCTAAGTGGCTCCTCTAATTGGAAAAGAAATAATTTGGGAATGCTATGGTGACATCAATTTAATCCTGATGTTGACTATAACACTCACCAAATGTGGATCACACACAAGGACAGAAGGATTTGTTTAAAGGGGCAAATAAAGAATGAAATAAACCCTTTGTTGAATCACACACAAGCTAAAAGGGCTTTTAGGAAAGGTGAAAAATCATTTTTGGTTTTGGTTAATTTGATTATGGCCACACAAATTAAATCAAATGACGATTTCAAAGATTTTATCTCGTAATTTTTAGATTGTTTCTTGGACGAATTACCCCCAGGTTTACACAAGTCTAGACTTGAAGATCATCGCATAGAGATTTTGCGTGGAAATTGACCTCCTTATAGAGCTCCATATCGAGTAAACATCTTAGAATGAAAAGAGATTCAAAGACAAATAAAAGAATTGCTGGAAAGAAAGTTGATTAGACCAAGTAGCTCCCCATATGGTGCTCCAGTCCTTTTGGTGAAAAAGAAAAATGGCACATTTAGGATGTGTGTGGATTATAGAGCACTTAATAAACTCATTGTCAAGAATCGGTATCCAATTCCAAGAGTAGATGATTTACTTGATGAGTTGAGAGGAGCTAAAGCTTTAGCAAGATTGATCTTAAATCTGGTTATCATCAAGTTAGAATAACTTGATGATGTTTATAAGTTAGAAGAAGATGTTTATAAAACTGCCTTTAGAATGCAAATGGGTCATTACAAGTTCTTGGTTATGCCATTTGGTTTGACCGACGCTCCAGCTACTTTTAGTAAATGATGAACCGAATCTTTCTAAAGCATCAAGATTGTGTAGTGGTATTCTTGTTGAGATATTGAGCTCCACTCGTGATATGCCAAGGTGACCATTGTGCATTTATGTCACCGACTTGTTAGCTACAAATGCAGTTGGTACACCGCCCATAAATAATAGCTGGATGACAGCTATCTTTATGTACACTAGTTAGTGGCTCAGTTAGTATGCCACCTAGGTTTGGTTTGAGACCCACATATAGGGTTCAGCTATTCCTTTTGTACTAAGAGAGAGTTCTTTTGGCTTTCACAACTAAGAAGAGGTCAGCCTCCACCTTTGTGTGTATTCCTCCATTGTGTATGTGAGAAAGCTGCAAGGGAGACTCCTTACTTCTCTCCCACTCTCTTCACATGGTATCAGAGCTCGGTTCGTGGTAAGGAGCTCAAGAAAGCAAACCAAGTTCGCGGTGTCTCGGTAAGAGGATCAATGTTGCTTTCCTTTTTGAGTTTGGGAGCAAATCTCTGCAGGTAGCATAGCCAAGAAGTGCAAGAGTGCACTGTTTCAGATTAGGACGCCCTTCGCGGTGTGGTGACAGGGTAGTATATGCATTTCGGGGCCCATTTTGGTGGCGGAAGTTTTTTGTAGGTACTTAGAAAAGTGCCCTATTTTTTGCTGTGCGACCACTATTTATTCCACAGGTCAGTGAAAAGTTGCTGCAAAAATTGCATCATATGCCTGTGTGTAGAGATATTGGGAGTGACAGAATCATTCTTATTGCCTATTGATGCAAAATCGTCACTAGGAAGTGACTGTGTGGTCAAATACCACTTTTATCAGTTTTGTAGATTTTCCCTTATGAGGCAG
The DNA here is from genome assembly GCF_047967505.1 of Dipteris shenzhenensis. Classification (NCBI taxonomy): domain Eukaryota; kingdom Viridiplantae; phylum Streptophyta; class Polypodiopsida; order Gleicheniales; family Dipteridaceae; genus Dipteris; species Dipteris shenzhenensis. The sequence goes on from NC_141605.1 coordinate 11,943,550, forward strand.
AAGTTGTGTTTTTTGCAGTGACAGAATATTTTTGCAGTGTTCTATAATGGCATCTGATGCTCTTTCACAAATAGTCACTAAAAAGCTTGACAAGAACAACTTCCAAGCATGGAAGCTTCGAATAACGAATTTCCTTAAGGGAAAAGGCTATTGAGAGTTCATTATTGGAGCTGAACAAGAACCAGTTATTCCTAATGTTCCCAATCAACAGGAGTTGCAGGCATTTAAAGGCTAGCATGAGAGAGCCAAAAAAGTTATGTACTGGCTATCTATCAGTATTTTAGATTCTATGATTGTGCATATTCATGATGCAAGCATGTTGAAGGAGGTGTGGGATACTTTGACAAAAATGTATAGCTCAAATTGAGAGTGCTCTCAACGGAAGCAAGAACGGAAGAGGGAGAGAGAGAAATAGAGAGCCACACAAGTTTTGGTGGGTGCAAAACCACCCTAATCTTCTTTTTAATTCATTTATATATGTGTTTGAGTATTGTACATAACTGAGGTAAAGGCACAGTGACCTTTAACCCCCACAACCTCCCACTTAAAGGACAATGTGCCTTTAAGGGAGAACAACCAGTGAGCATACTATCCAATGCCCATTAATACACAACAATACTCAAACTGCTGACTAGGTAGACTCTTTGTCAGCATATCTGTAGGGTTATCATCTATATGAACCTTGACAAGCTCTATGCACTTGTCCTCAAATACCTCCCTGATGAAATGGTACCTGACCTCAATGTGTTTGGTCTTTGCATGAAAGATCGGATTTCGTGCTAGTTGAATAGCACTCATGGAATCACTATGCAATGTCGGTACACCTGTATGAATCCCCAAATCTCCCACTAGCCGATCAAGCCAATAGCCTCCTTGCAACCCTCTGTGGCTGCAACATACTCAACCTCTGAGGTAGACAAAGCAATGCACTTCTGTGCGCGAGACATCCACGACACTGCACCACCTGCAAAGGTGAACACATAACCAGAAGTGGATCTCCTACTATCCACATGCCCTACATAGTCTGAATCTATGTACCCAAGTACACGCATGTCTCCTCTACCAAAGCAAATGCACATCTCCTTGGTACCCTTCATGTACCTCATGATGCACTTAACTGCCTCCCAATGCCTCTTTCCTAGATTAGCCATATACTAGCTAACAACTCCCATTGCAAATGCAATGTATGGTTTAGTAGCTATCATAGCATACATAAGACTCCCACCGCTGATGCATAAGGAACCTTGGCCATCATGGCCCTTTCCTCATCTGATTTGGGACTATCTGTATGACTTAGTTTCATGTATGGAGGCAATGGAGTACTCACTGCCTTCCCCCCCTCCATATTGAAACGCTGCAATACTTTTGTAACATACTCCTTTTGTGAAAGCCTCGTGAAAGCCAAAGGAGTTTCCTACTCCGATCACGCGTGATGCGCATACCAAGAATATGACTTGCAAGTCCCAAATTCTTCATAGGCCTCATGCAACTTGGCCTTTAAGGCATCTAGCTCATAAATATTCTTGCTAGCCAATAGCATATCATCCACATATAGTGCCAAGATTATCAGGCTATTATCCTTAGCCCTTTTAGTGTAGAGGTAGTGATCAATTTCACTCCTTCTAAAACCCTGGGACCGAATGAAAGCATCAAACTTCTGATACCATTCTCTAGGCGCTTGCTTAAGACCATAGAGACTCTTCTTCAGCTTGCAAACTAAATGCTCTTTGCCCTTTTCTTCAAAGCCTTCCAGTTGCACCATGTAAATTTCCTCATGCAAATCCCCATGCAAGAAAGCTGTCTTGACATCCATTTGCATAAGCTCCATATCCTCTGATGCCACTAGTCCAAGCATGCATCTAAGTGTGGTCATCTTCACAACCAGAGAGAATATCTCATCAAAGTCCACACCCTTCTCTTGCTTGAACCCTTTAGCGACCAAACGAGCCTTGTACCTAGGCACATCATCACCTGTGACCTTCATCTTGTAGACCCATTTACATGGCAATGCTTTCTTTCCATGTGGCAAAGAAACCAAGTCCCAAGTCTTATTCTTCATAAGTGAACTCATCTTTGATTGCATAGCATACTCTCACTTGCATTGATCCTCGTGCATCATAGCCTCTCTGTAGCAAGAAGGCTCCCCGCAATCAGTAAGCATCACATAGTCTACCCCTGGAACAAACCTATCAGGTGGTCTAGACACTCTAGATGATCTTCTCAAGGGCATTTCAGCTTGCTGTCCCACCTACATATCAGCCACATTTGGCTCATCATTTCCACCAATAGATGATCCATCATCTACCCTTAATTGTATACCTGTGGGAGTATTTGGTGGTATCATTTCTTGCTCATTTGGTGCATGGACAGCTTGCTGTCTATCAACATATGCAAGTGGATTCACATCCTAGAAAGTGATTCTCCTCATTTCCACATCCCTCATGGGTGCCTTATGCATCTTCTTCTCATTGAAGACTACATCATGGCTGCGTATGATCTTCTTTGCTTTTGGATCCCAGAGATGATAGCCCATCTCTCCACTTTCACCATAACCTAGAAAGATGCATTTCCTAGACCTAGGATCTAGCTTCTTTCGAAGCTCTTTTAGCACATGTGCATATGCCTCACACCCAAATATATGCAAATGAGAGTAAGAGGGCTTCTTGCCACTCCATGCCTCTTTAGGAATACCACCATCCAAACTCTTACTAGGTGATCTATTGATCACATGCACTGCAGTCTTCATTTCCTTAGCCCAAAAACCACCAGAAAGACTTGCATTGGAAAGCATGCATTGCAACCTTTCTTGAATGGTACGGTTCATCTTTTCTACAACTAGATTTTGCTCTGGAGTACGAGGGGATGTGAGCTCCCTCTTAATCCCACGTGTATCACAGAAACGCTGAAAGTCATGAGAGAGATACTCTCCACCATTGTCAGTCCGTAGGCATTCAAGCATTCTACTTGACTGATTCTCAACCAAGGCCAGCCATTTTTGAAATACCTGGAACACATCACTCTTCTAAGCTATAGCATAAGGCCACACTTTCCTAGTTTCATCATCAATGAACGTCACATAATATTCAGCCCCGCCTAATGACTGTGTAGGCATGGGACCACATACGTTTGAATGCACCAAATCAAGCTTTTCAAACTCTTTCTTTCCCCTTCTTTTATGGGCTGATTTAGTCTGCTTCCCATAGAGACAGTGCTCACAAAATTCAAAATCAGAGAAACTCAAATGCGGTACATAACCCAAATAGCATAAGAGTTTCATCCCATTTTGGCTCATATGGCCCAACCGGCAATGCCATAAAGAAGTGCTTGGCTGCTCGGTTATTGCAACAACATGATCAAATACCCCTGATACATGTAAGGGATACAAGTCCCACACTTGGCACCCCTAGCCAAAAGCATAGAGCCCTTCTGAATTTTCCAACTCTAAAAGCCAAAAGTGGTGTGAAAACCAGCATCATCTAGCTGACCCATTGAAATAAGACTCTTGGTTAACTTAGGCACATGTCTCACATGTTTTAAAATAAATGCAGACCCATTTGCAAAAGAAAACTTTATGTCACCTACTCCCACTATATCACATGCATAGTCATTTCCAAGATGCACACAACCTATCTTTCCACTGTCATAAGTGGAGAACCATCCCCTATGGGGAGTAACATGGAATGAAGCACCAGAATCCAAAATCCAATCCTGGGAATATGCATCATCTGAAGTGGTAAGCAACTCTACAGATAAACTAGACATGAAGAGAATGTCATTGTCACTATCATGTGTGACTGCATTGATCTCCTCAATCTTCACTTTTCCTTTGTCCTCCCTTGGACTCTCTTCCTTCTGATTTGCACCCCAATTTGCATTCTTTTTCTTATCCTTTTTCTCTCAGTTTTAGCTTGTACCAATCCTTTTTCATATGGCCCTTCTTGCCACAGTGGTAACACTCAATGTTCTGTGCCTTGGATTTGCTACGAGACTTCCCCCTTTCTTGGGACTTCCCCCTGAACTGTGATCTGCCACTTTGCACATTTAAGGATGCATCCTGCTTGTTGCCATCCATAGACTTCTGTCTAATCTCCTCGGCCAACAAGCTACCCACAACATCATCAAATTTCAGTACTCCACCAGGTGTAGAGTTACTGACAGCTATACGGAAGGTATCCCATGAGGATGGCAATGAACATAAGAGAAATATTGCCTTAGTCTCCGCATCAAAATTCATCTTTTGAGCCTAAAGCTTGCTGAAAATAATATTGAATTCATTCAAGTGAGAAGCAATGGAGACCCCTTCCTTCATCTGTAGCTGAAACAACCTCTTCATGAGGTAAACTTTATTAGAGGTAGCTTCCTTTTCATAAGTGGCACACAGTTTCTTCCACAAATCTTCCGTAGTCTGCTCATTTACTACTGTGAAATAAATTGACTCTGCAAGATGAAGTCTAATAGTAGATTTTGCTAATGCATCCAACTCAATCCAATCATCCTCAGACATATTTGTAGGCTTAGCTTCAATCCCTGCCAAGGGTTTAATCTGCTTCTTTTGAATAAGCACATCCCTTTTTGTTCTTTCCACAAAGAAAAGTTTGTCCCATCAAACTTTTTAATACTAAAAAACTCCTTTTCAGACATGGAAGAGGATGCCATGATGCAAATGAAGCAAAAATCCCAAATGCTAGTGCCTACAAGAGAGAATCACACCAAATACCAGGTGCACCTAAATGTGTATGCCACAATAGAGTGAAATATCACCAAAACCATGTCTCAAAGCATCTAACTCATGTGCATATACTATGCATCCATATGAGCAAATCTAGCCCAAAAGAAAATGCCATTTGCAATGGCAATCCAAAATGCCAATAAGTGCCAAATGACTCAAGCATAAACAACGTCCACTAGCATATGCATTAATAATATCTCATCCAAGAGAGCATAGCAGTATCAATGCATCACCTGCAATGTGTCAAAGCTGTCCCTCAGAATAAAATAGCATCCATGTGGAAAGCATCCATAAAAATAGCATCCCACAAGGCAATTTGTGCCTATCAGCACATCCAATAAGGACCGCAATGCATCCAAATGGCCTATAAATCATCCACTATAGCCCAATGCACACCACGAATGAGCGCACACACTACTCAAACTACAACCAGAGTGATCTGCATAAGGTATGCTCAAGAAATCATAGTATCACGGTAATGACCGCTTCTGAAAATAGAACCTGAGATGCCTCAAAACATGGGTGCCATTGCATACTTAGCAAGAAAATCTGCAAATATCTCTCTTCTGTCGGAACTCCAAAATCCCAACCGATGAGTGAGAAATGGGAGTCAACACTTATCCACTACCATGTGGCATAAATCTAAGGTTTCAAAACCTTAGAATGAAAAATGCATAACAGAGAGACGAAATCGAATACACAGAGATCTGTAACTTTGAAAATCCTCCATCGAATCGCATAAGAACTGACAGATAGGGGTTTTTGGGCATCCGGAATGCAATGGGATAGACGGTTTTAGAAATCGTGGTCTCAATCATTGGGTCCAACACACGGACTAAAAAACGTTTTTGGAAACATAGTTGTTTGTAAACTCCACCGGAGTGTGAATGATGAGCAACATAGAAGTTTTAGGACCTCCTGAGTCCATTGGAACTGATAGATCTGTAAATGGTTGCTCCAAACTTGAGTTCCAACACCCGGGCAGAAAAACGCAGAAACTGAGACAGTGAGTCAGAAATCCAATTATATGATCTCAGATTCAAGAATGAAGGTGTTTCCAAGCTCTTGAAGTGAAGTGGACACCAAAAGCAAGCAATAGTTGCCTCTATAAGTCAATACGGAGTCTCTGTCATCGAACAGAATAGGGAAAAGCTCAAAAAACGACTTTTTCTTTGAAAACATTTAACAGGATCTCAAAACCACTTCGCAAAACCAAAGTGACTTTTCCAAAGGTTCCTCCAAGGTCTTCACACACTCGGATGCAAGTAAAGTCATCCACAAAGCTTCCCACAGAGCTTCTCCTTCCTCCCATGCTGTGACATTTTGCAGAAGCAAATAAACTCTCTTACGCCCAATAAAATGAAATTTACTCAATTGTTATACTTATCTCTTGTGCGCTCGCCACCCAAATTGAGAGCGTCCACTAGCATTGCCAATCGTCTTCGCCAAGATCCGTAATACCAATTTTACGATGCTATCAATATGTGAGAGAGCCTTCTTGATGCTTAGTAACAAGAGCATTATGGCTTCTAGATCTTGCTGAATATGATGTTGCTGGAGTAGAAGAGCCTCCAAAAATCAACTTGAAGAAAGCTATCTATGCACTCGAGATATGAGGGAAATAGCGCAAAAATAAGAGGGGTAAAAGAGGGCGGGGCTAGAGGGTTGATAAGTTGTTGAGGGCTTTGATAGCTTATCAATTAAGGTCTCCTCCTCTTATCAATGAAAAGAAATTGCACTTATCATCTTCTTCAACAAATGTGAGCTTTTCTCCCTTGATAAGTGTTTTTTTACTTGCACATCTACTTCACCATAGCTCAACCGGACCAGGGGAATGCATTCGGAGGGTTTGAAAACCCTATAGCCAACTCTAGAGGCAAATTCATCACCGAATTCTTCAAGGCTGAATCCTCTTCATAAGGCACAGCTGTCTGAGAGACAGGAATCATTACTTGCAATGAATTTTTCCCAAAGGCCGTTTCTTCTCATTTGGAGAGGCTTGGAGGGAGGTTTTGAAGGGTCTATGCACTGGAGCAGAATATAGAGAGGAATGGCGAAGCAAGAGTAGAGGGAGAAGAAGGGTGGCTCATCGTGCGATGTCATGAGCAAAGATGAAAGTCTCTCTGTTTTCTTTGCAAATGAATAAGACTTTAATCAAAGTCACTAGCCCCTTCAAAATTTTGACTCATATTTACCACTCTCCAAAGTACATATGGAGTTCCCCTTTTCGAAATCTAAGTCGACAGCTCCTTCAAATCTCTTCCCAACAATTATTTGGAGAAGTACCTCTCAATCTCAAGTCCTCGCCGTGGAGCATAGCAAGAGCTCTGATACCACTGAAATGTGAAACACATACAATAGCACCAAAAATTGAATATGCACGAAAACTCATGAAAAGACAAGAGGCAATCACTAGGTACAATCTCCCCCCTCAAGGTGTGTGGCTCGTGATCCCACACCAAGAGTATTTATAATATTTCAATAAGAGCATGAGCCATTGATACAAAGTCACGTATTCATCTCTTAATCACCCCCTTTCCATACTTTTCTCTTGAACATCCTTTTACCATACTTTTCTCTTTGTCACTCATGTACTCATCCAAAATTACATGTCAAAAAGTGAAAGGCTTTTAAGCACTCTCCCTTATCCAAAAATGTAATGACCCTTGGCCATTTAATACATTACATAGCACTAGCATAAAGCCATGGCATTTAGCCTCTATTCCCTTGAGCGTGTTTACTCCCATCCATCCATGTCATTTCCTGTACTCAATAAACCAATCCACCATTAGTCAAATACTTAGTGCAATGATATACATCATGTGATTAGCCATCATGCTAAGTAATGGTCTTTACAAATGACTATCCATTAATGTGAGAGTTTCTAAATGGCATCACCCATGATAATTTATAAATGGCACACATTTAGTTAGGCATCCCTGACTAAAACAAAGTATTAAATAGAACCCCCACCACATTTGTATTTTTGAATAAGAGCTTTGAGAAATACTTTCTCATAACAATTCCAAACTATCTTGTACCTTTGATACACCTTAAGACTCTTTTGGTTGCAATCTAGTTAGATTGTTTTGGATTTGCCATGGACTGTGCTAGTGAAACTACTGCATAATAAATATCTGGCCTCATGATAGTCAAATATATAAGAGATTCAATGAGTTGTTGATAGTACTTGTCATTGATTGTAAGGTATTTTGAATCTTTTATAAGTTTTAAACTCTATTCCATGGGAGTGGATGCAATCTTGCAATCTACCATATGAAACTTCTTTAGGAGACTATCCACATATTTTGGCTGGCTCATAAAGGTGCTCTCTAAGTCTCTCCAAAACTCAATACCAAGACAATAGTGCATAAGTCCAAGATCTTTCATCTCGAACTCTGCAGATAAGTCTTGTTTTAGCTTGCTGATGAAACTATCATTGCTTCCTATCACAATCATATCATCTAAATACAAAAGTGTAATAGTAATTTCTTCCCCTTGAAACACCTATTTCATTAATTTTGGACTTTTTCTGTTGTTTTTGGACGAAGCCCAAAAATCCTTCCCAAATGAAAAGTTTACTTTGTGAAAATATCCTTCCCAAATCAAAATTTTACTTTCTGAAAATATTCTTCCCAAATCAAAATTTCACTTTGTGGCACTATCATATTCATATAAAAATCTTGTTTTTTCAATCTATATTTTTGCACCAACATGCAAGAATTTGAAATAATCCTATTTTAGAAATTCTAGCTATACCCAAGTTATTTGTTAATTTAATTATTTTTAATATTTTTCCTTGACATGATAAATTTATAAATCCATGAAAGGAGACTTAAATATTTCATGTAAATAACATTGTCACTCGCAATATGCACAAAATTTTTAAAACTTTTAATAAATAGAAAAAAGACATGATGCCATAAGACCCAAGTTTTGTATTGAACCAAAGAATTATAATAGCAATTATAGCTATCATTATATGTTTACATTCAGAGACATTGCTCTCAACTCTAGTCTTTGTATCCAAAATGATATAGATTGAACATATGTTTACAATTTAAATTGTTGCTCTTAAAGAGCCTCAATTCGTGCCATCTACATAATTTGACTCCCCATTGTCTTATTGCTCAATGTCACGACAGTCCCTTGCCAGGTGCCATCTGCATTAACTCCCACTTGTCTTGCCAAGCCTTGCCCCTTGGGTGCATTAACTCCCCATTATCTTATTGCTCAATGTGACAGTCCCTTGCCAGGTGCCATCTGCATTAACTCCCTATTGTGTTGCCAAGCCTTGACCCTTGGGTGACATCCAGTGCATATTTTGACTCTCATTTGACATAGGAGGTGATGACTTAGATTATAATTGTCAATTGGCTTCTTGCCTAGTACCCAAATAAAATCCTTCAATGGACTTCAATACAAAGCTTTAATCATGGACATTCTTCATTTGCATTGTCTCCTTCTACTTCCTCCATGGTGAGCATCCTTAAAACTTCGTGTATATGCAAAATACTTTGCTATGGTATTTTTATTTTTCCTTCTACCTCATATCCCATGCGCTTCTCTGATTTCTTTACCCTTGAATGCCAAGACACTATGATTGTGTCCGTCAAAACTTGTGAGACCGCTTCATCATTTGCGACCCACTCCTTCATTATACAATTAGTATACAATGTGTTGTTATCCATATTCTCCTTCTTGCCCTTTGGCTCATACCATACCGTTGTAAATGTTGTAGCTCTCCCTTGGTCATCTCTTTGCACATCAACTACTTTTGCAACCCAAAACTTCACATTCTCATATTCATCATCCGATGGCCGAACCACAACAAAACAATCAACCTCTATATCTACTTGTGGCATAAACTCTCTCTTTTTCGGTCCACAATATGGACGTGGAAGTAATGATACAAATTCATCTTCAAAGACTGGAGCTGGGCGCAAATCGTTATGAACATTTGGCCAAAACATATTGCATTCTTCCTTGACATCCTTTGAGCCTCGCATTCTCTTAAGGTCCTTTATTAAATTTCATGTCTTGTTAATTATAGTGGTAGTGTGTTCTCTCCAAGTAGGCTTCGAATCAGGATATCTCCAGAGCATTTCCTCTTTGTATGTAATAAATGCTTTTCATCCTTCTATTTCACAGTTAGACCCCTCATTGAATTCTTGTATAGGAGTCCATGTTGGATACCTTTCCTTGCTAGGAATTGAAGTTAAGAGACTATAAGGTTCTTCAGGCTCCCATTTTGTATCATGAGAATACTGTTGCCATTGCATTACGGGTTTTTCATCTTTAAAAAAAAAACGAAAGTAGTGTGGATTGGTATGACCTATCAATGCATCACCATCCGTTTGTATGAAAGGTAGAATGAAGCTCTTCCAATCATACATTCTTTCAAGCCTCTCACATACTGTACTTTCCTTATGACCACCAACTTGCCTACCACATCTTCTTACCAAGTCATCTATTGTCTCCACATCCTTGCATTTAAGCTCTCTTGAGACTGTGCTAAAAACCTGATCGATATCCTCATGTGTATGCCCAACATACAAAAATCCACATTCGACCTCATTGAAGATTCGATGAGCAACTAGCATGGATCAGAATGCAAACATGAGTACATTCTTATTTTCTCGCCAGCAATTATCAGCTTGTATTCTCAAAGTCGGCAGTAGGCGACCTTTTTCTGCATGTACATTGCGAATTACCTTCATAATAGATGTTACAACTTGATTGCTATCATGTAGATGCAAGGAATCAATCCATATATCTACAAAGAACTTAATTCCATGCACTAACACTCCACATAGATGTGTCTTTAGAAAGTTCTTTCCTTGTAATTTAGGTGGAGTGGCAACAAAACGAGGCAATGTTGTTGTATTCTGATCCATGCCATCTATAATAAGGCACATGTAGTCATCGAGATGCGAAATAGCTTGCTCCTTCCAAAATGCATATTTTTTCTAGAATGTCGAATAAGGTCATGATGAGATTTTTGGCTTTTTTTGTATAATTCCCTTTGATTTGGACATGTTGCACTCTCAATCGCTCGCTTTAAATCATCACAGACATTGCACTTTGACATTTTTTGCCTCCTTGGGATTTTAACATATCCAAAGTTCTTCTTCCAAAGAGTATACAAAGTATGAGAAGAAGCTACGGCAGCCCCTCTTTGCCTTTGCTTTTCTGCAATAGAGTCAAATACTTCGAGCTTTGTCAAGCCCATTGGAAGGTGCATTTCATTGATCGCATCACCGTTAGGGAGTTTGGTAGATATATGGGGTTGAGGTAAAGCATTTTCATGTATGAAGTCTTGCAAAATTGCTGCTAGCCTGACAGTTGAGATTCTTGATTTGGACCTTCCTCTATTACCATGAATGCTAAATTTGTTGCCGCCCTTTGCCTTGGTGACTAAATCCCAATATGTACCATCGGATAATCCAGTAATATTGCGATATGCCTTATTGCAAATCTTCTTTCCATTTATGAGAGGTTTTACCTTTTGTCTTGAACTTAGCCTTTTATTGCCATTCTGAAGAAAGCAAGAGAGACTTGTGAGAAGGTATTCATTTCTTTCGCTTCCTCTTCTTTGCCACACGTGTCCTCTACATTCCTTGATGTCTGCAAGATCAATGAAGCGCATACATCTTCGCTTGCAACATAGATATCCCAATGCATTTAACATGTTCTCCTCCTTCATTGCTCTCTTCCTCTTTGGTTGCTTTTGTGGATCTACCTGGATTCGCTTTCTCTTCATGCATATGTATGATCGTTTTCATTCCTCATGCACGTTGTTATCTATATTTATGCACTTCTTCTCCTCACATTTGTTTGTAACCAAGCATCCATGATTGGTCGTTGCATCCTTGGCCATATCACAATCAAATTTAAATATTGAATAATCCTCTGTTGATCTCATCCTCGTTTTTAACATACTCTTAGGACCATTCAATGAGATCAATATTCTACGAGAGTATTGAGAACCTTGAAACTCTTCCACTCCTGAGAGAACATCGCTCATTGGGACATCTTACATGGATTTCACAAATCCACAAGCTTGATTGACACCAGGTTTGTTAATATGCATGAACTCATCCACACTTGACAAGACATCACTATCGAAACCTTTGCCCTTCTCACTGTGCGAGAATTCATCCACCCCAGATAAGGCTTCGCTTCTAAAATCATTTTGTTTCTCGGAACCAATGAACTCATCCACTCCAGATAAGATGTCACTTCTATAATTGAGTACATCCACATTTGAAGTGATAGAGCCTAGCACATGGGCACGCTTTTTAGGTCCTTTGATATTGTAGTATACCTTGTCTTTATCATTGAAAACCACATGCCTCTTCCTCATGTTTAAAAATTGCATGCTCCATCTCATATTCTTACCTACCTCATAGTAGGGATCACATAAGGATGTTATGTTATCAACCATACCATCATCAGTGACTTTTAGAATCCTCATTTGTGCAAATGACCATTGCTCCACTTGTTCAAATCCCAATACTTCACCTTTTGCTATAGTCTTATTTGCAAATGATCTCATTTGTAAAATGTCCCCTATAGTAAAATCCAAGGTGGTGCACTTTGTATTCTTGATGATGTTTGTTGCATAAGTCTCATCTTTGTCCCATGCTATAAATGATTTATTGGATGTATTGTAGGGCATAACATCTTCAAGTGTTTCCATATCTCCACATTTACACTTTAGCTCAACATGTGTGCTAAGAATCATTGATACAATAATTGCCACCTTATCTTCGCCAAGTCTTCGAAAGTGGCAAACTGAATTGGGATCACTATCATGGATTGTAGCAAATGCAACTACTTCTCTTTTGCTACATAAAATCACATCCATCCCTGGAACAAAATCTATAGCCATCTCCTTTGTGAGAGTCCTTTGCAAGCAAGCTGCAGTAGCAACAATTACATAAATATTAGTCTCTTTTTAATAATCTACTCATTTATTATAATTTTTAATTAGTACTTAATTTATTGGTGGGAGAAGTTATCCGATCAAATACTTATTAGATGGACACGCCACTTTGCATGCAACTCAATAACATCTATGTTGAGGTATGTGCAAAGTATTGTGCCCATCGTCTATGCTTTGCATGGTATATCACGCATTAAACACCATTTGTGCCTCAGTGTCATACACAACCATAGAAAACATGATCCTAGGTGTGTTATTCAAAAAAGTACTTATCGGATGGGGGCTCCATGTTGCATGCAAGTCAGATATGCTTTGCATGGTCGATCACGCATTATACACCATTTTCCCCCTAATGCTATGCACATCCGTAGAAAAACATGCCCTTAGGTGTGTTATCTGACCAAGTACATATCGGATGGGTGTGCCTCTTTCAAAAAAAGTCAATACCACTGAGGTTGAGGCATAGGAAAAGTATTGTGCCCATCGGATATGCTTTGCATGGTTGATCGAGCATTAAATACCATTTTTGCCTTAGTGTCATGCACATCCGTAAAAAAACACACTGCTAGTTATGTTATCCGATCAAGTACTTATGGGACGGGCATGCCACTTTGCATGTAAGTCAATTCTACCTAGTTTAAGTTGTTCGCAAAATATTGTACCCATCGGATATGCTTTGCATTGTCAATCAAGCATAAAACACCGTTTTGGCCTTAGTGTCATGCACAAACATAAAAAAACACGGTCCTAGGTGCATTATTCAAACAAGTACTTCTCAGATGGGGGCTCCACTTTGCATGCAAGTCTATTTCAACCAGGTTGAGGTGCGTGCAAAGCATTGTGACCATCAGATATGCTTTGCATGGTCGATCACTCATTATACACCGTTTTTCCCTACTGATATGCACATCCGTAAAAAAACAGGCCCTTAGGTGTGTTATCCAACCAAGTACTTATCTGATGGGTGTGCCTCTTTGAGAACATGTCAATACCACCTAGGTTGAGGCATAGAAAAAGTATTCTTTCCATCAGATATCTTTTGCATTGTCGATCGAGCATTGAATACCATTTTTACTCTAGTGTCGTGCACATCCATAAAAAAACATGCTGCTAGGTATGTTATCCGATCAAGTACTTATGGGATGGGCATGCCACTTTGGATGTAAGTGAAATCCACCTAGTTGAAGGTGTATGCAAAGTATTGTTCCCATTGGATATGCTTTGCATTGCTGATAAAACATCGTTTTTGCCTTAGTGTCATGCACATCCGTAAAAAAGCACGCTGCTAGGTGTGTTATTTGATCAAGTACTTATGGGGTGGGTGCTCCACTTTGCAAGCAAGTTTGTTTCAACTAGGTTTAGGTGCATGCAAAGTATTGTGACCATCAGATATGCTTTGCATGGTCGATCACGCATTATCCACAATTTTTCCCGTAGTGATATGCATATCTGCAAAAAAACACGCCCTTAGGTATGTTATCTGACCAAGTACTTATCGAATGGGTGTGCCTCTTTGAGAACATTTCAATACCACCTAGGTTGAGGTGTAGGAAAATTACTATGCCCATTGGATATCCTTTGCATGGTCGATCGAGCATTAAATACTATTTTTGCTCTAGTGTCATGCACATCGGTAAAAAAACACACTGCTAGGTATGTTACCCGATCAAGTACTTATGGGATGGGTGCCACACTTTGCATCTAAGTCAATTCCACCTATTTGAAGGTGTGTGCAAAGTATTGTGCCCATCGGGTATGCTTTGCATTGTCGATCAAGCATAAAACACCGTTTTTGCCTTAGTGTGATGCACAACCATAAAAAAACACAGTCCTAGGGGTGATATTCAAACAAATACTTCTCAAATGGGGGCTCCACTTTGCATGCAAGTCCCTTTCAAAAAGGTTGATGTGTGTGCAAAGTATTGTGACCATCGGATACGCTTTGCATGGTCGATCACGCATGATACACCGTTTTTCCCCTGGGGATACGCACATCCGTAAAAAAACAGGACCTTAGGGGTGTTATCCAACTAAGTACTTATCTAATGGGTGTGCCTCTTTGAGAACATGTCAATACCACCTAGGTTGAGGCATAGGAAAAGTATTGTTCCCATCGGATATCCTTTGCATGGTCGATCGAGCATTAAATACTATTTTTGCTCTAGTGTCATGCACATCTGTAAAAAAACATGCTGCTAGGTATGTTATCCAATCAAGTAATTATGGGATGGGAACCCCACTTTGCATGTAAGTCAATTCCACCTAGTTGAAGGTGTTGCAAAGTACTGTGCCCATCGGATATGCTTTGCATTGTCGATTAAGCATAAAACACCATTTTTGCCTTAGTGTCATGCACAACCATTAAAAAACACGGTCCTAGGTGTGTTATTCAAACAAATACTTCTCAGATGGGGGCTCCACTTTGCATGCAAGTCTATTCAAACAAGCTTTAGGTGTGTGCAAAGTATTGTGACCATCAGATATGCTTTGCATGGTCGATCACACATTATACACCATTTTTTCCCTAGTGATATGCACATCCGGAAAAAAACAGGCCCTTAGGTGTGTTATCCAACCAAGTACTTATCTGATGGGTGTGCCTCTTTGAGAACATGTCAAAAACACCTAGGTTGAGGCATGGGAAAAGTATTGTGCCCATTGGATATCCTTTGCATGGTCGATCGAGCATTAAATACTATTTTTGCTCTAGTGTAATGCACATCCGTAAAAAAACACGATGCTAGGTATGTTATCTGATCAAGTACTTATAAGATGGGTGCGCCACTTTGCATGTAAGTTAATTCCACCTAGTTGAAGGTTTGTGCAAAGTATGGTGCCCATCAGATATGCTTTGCATTGTCGATCAAGCATAAAACACCGTTTTTGCTTTAGTGTCATGCACAACCATTAAAAAACACATCCTAGGTGTGTTATTCAAACAAGTACTTCTCAGATGGGGGCTCCACTTTGCATGCAAGTCGGTTTCAACTAGGTTGAGGTTTTTTCAAAGTATTGTGACCATCGAATATGCTTTGCATGGTCGATCACGCATTATACACCGTTTTTTCCCTAGTGATATGCACATCCGCAAAAAAACACATCCTTAGGTGTGTTATCTAACCATGTACTTATCGGATGGGTGTGCCTGTTTGAAAACATGTCAATTCCACCTAGGTTGAGGTGTAGGAAAAGTATTGTGCCCATCGAATATGCTTTGCATGGTTGATGGAGCATTAAATACCATTTTTGCCTTGGTGTCTTGCACATCCGTAAAAAAATACGCTGCTAGGTATGTTATCCAATCAAGTACTTATGGGATGGGCATGTGACTTTGCATGTAAGTCAATTCCACATATTTTAAGGTGTGTGCAAATTATTATGCCCATCGGATATGCTTTGCATCGTCAATGAAGCATAAAACACCATTTTTGCTCTAGTGTAATGCACAACCGTAAAAAAACACGATCCTAGGTGTGTTATTCAAACAAGTACTTATCGGATGGGGGATCCATTTTGCATGCAAGTATCTTTCAACTAGGTTGAGGTGCATGCAAAGTATTGTAACCATTGGATATGCCTTGCATGGTCGATCACACATTGTACACCGTTTTTTCCCTAGTGATATGCACATCCGCAAAAAAACACGCCCTTAGGTGTGTTATCTGACCATGTACTTATCAGATGGGTATTCCTGTTTGAAAACATGTCAATACCACCTAGGTTGAGGGGTAAGAAAATTATTGTGCCCATTGGATATGCTTTGCATGGTCGATCGAGCATCAAATACCATTTTTGCCTTGGTGTCATGCACATCCGAAAAAACACGTTGCTAGGTATGTTATCCAATCAAGTACTTATGGGATAGGCATGCCACTTTGCATGTAAGTCAATTCCACCTAGCTGAAGCTGTGTGCAAATTATTGTGTCCATCGGATATGCTTTGCATTGTCGATCAAGCATCAAACACCGTTTTTTCCTTAGTGTCATGCACAACCATAAAAAAACACGGTCCTAGGTGTGTTATTCAAACAAGTACTTCTCAGATGGGGGCTCCACTTAGCATGCAAGTGCCTTCAACTATTTTGAGCTGTGTGGAAAGTATTGTGACCATTGGATATGCTTTACATTGCCAACCAAGTACTTATCTGATCAGTGTGCCTCTTGAGAACATGTCAATACCACCTAGGTTGAGGCATAGGAAAAGTATTGTGCCCATCGGATATCCTTTGCATTGTCGATCGAGCATTACGTACCATTTTTGCTCTAGTGTCATGCACATCCGTAAAGAAACAGGTTGCTAGGTATGTTATCCGATCAAGTACTTATGGGATGGACGTTCCACTTTGCATGTAAGTTAATTCCACCTAGTTGAAGGTGTGTGCAAAGTATTGTGCCCATCGGATATGCTTTGCATTGTCGATCAAGCATAAAACAATGTTTTTGCCTTAGTGTCATGCACAACCATAAAAAAACACGGTCCTAGGTGTGTTATTCAAACAAGTATTTCTCAGATAGGGGCTCCACTTTGCATGCAAGTCTGTTTCAACTAGGTTTAGGTGCATGTAAAGTATTGTGACCATCGGATATGCTTTGCATGGTCAATCATGCATTATCCATCGTTTTGCCCATAGTGATATGCACATCCACAAAAAAACACACCCTTTAGGTATGTTATTGACCAAGTACTTATCGGATGGGTGTGCCTCTTTGAGAACATTTCAATACCACCTAGGTTGAGGCATAGGAAAAGTGTTGTTCCCATCGGATATCCTTTGCATGGTCGATCGAGCATTAAATACTATTTTTGCTCTAGTGTCATGCACATCCGTAGAAAAGCACGCTACTAGGTATGTTATCCGATCAAGCACTTATGGGATGGGCGTGCCACTTTGCATGTAAGTCAATTCCCCGTTTTTGCATTAGTGTCATGCACAACCATAATAAAACACGGTCCTAGGTGTGTTATTCAAACAAGTACTTATCGGATAGGGGCTCCACTTTGCACACAAGTCTATTTCAACTAGGTTGAGGTGCGTGCAAAGTATTGTCACCATCAAATATGCTTTGCATGGTCGATCACACATTGTACACCGTTTTTCCCCTAGTGATATGCACATCCGCAAAAAAACACACCCTTAGGTGTGTTATCTGACCATGTACTTATCGGATGGGTGTGCCTCTTTGAGAAAATTTCAATAACACCTAGGTTAAGGTGCAGGAAAAGTATTGTGCCCATCGGATATGCTTTGGATGGTTGATCGAGCATTAAATACCATTTTTGCCTTGGTGTCATGCACATCCGTAAAAAAACATGCTACTAGGTGTGTTATTCTATCAAGTACTTATGCGATGGGAATGCCACTTTGCATGTAAGTAAAATCCACCTAGTTGAAGGTGTGTGCAAATTATTGTGCCCATCGGATATGCTTGCATTGTTGATCAAGCATAAAACACCGTTTTTGCCTTAGTGTCATGCACAACCATAAAAAAACACGGTCCTAGGTGTGTTATTCAAACAAGTACTTATCGGATGGGGGCTCCACTTTGTATGCAAGTCCTTTTTAACAAGGTTCAAGTGCGTGCAAATTATTGTCACTATTTGATATGATTTGCATGGTTGATCACGCATTATACAACATTTTTTCCTGTAGTGATATGCACATCCACAAAAAAACACGCCCTTAGGTATGTTATCTGACCAAGTACTTATTGGATGGGTGTGCCCCTTTGAGAACATTTCAATAACACCTAGGTTAGGGCATATGAAAAGTATTGTGCCCATCGGATATGCTTTACATAGCCGATCGAGAATTAAATACCATTTTTGCCTTAGTGTCATGCACATCCGTAAAAAAACACACTGCTAGGTGTGTTATCTGATCAAGTACTTATGCGATGGGAATTCCACTTTGCATGTAAGTCAATTCTACCTAGTTGAAGGTGTGTGCAAAGTATTGTGCCCATCGGATATGTTTTGCATTGTCGATCAAGCATAAAACACCGTTTTTGCCTTAGTGTCATGCACGACCATAAAAGAACACGGTCCTAGGTGTGTTAATCAAACAAGTACTTATTGGATGGGGGCTCCACTTTGCATGCAAGTCCATTTCAACTAGGTTGAGATGCGTGCAAAGTATTGTCACCATGGGATATGCTCTGCATGGTCGACTACGCATTATACAATATTTTTCCGATAGTGACATGCACATCCGCAAAAAAACACGCCCTTAGGTATGTTATCTGACCAAAAACTAATCGGATGGGTGTGCCTCTTTGATAACATTTCAATACCACCTAGGTTAAGGTAGAAGAAAAGTATTGTGCCCATTGGATATGCTTTGCATGGTCAATCAAGCATTAAATACCATTTTTGCCTTAGTGTCATGCACATGCGTAAAAAAACACATTGCTAGGTGTGTTATCCGATCAAGTACTTATGCGATGGGAATGCCACTTTGCATGTAAGTCAATTCCACCTAGTTGAAGGTGTGTGCAAAGTACTGTGCCCATTGGATATGCTTTGCATTGTCGATCAAGCATAAAACACCGTTTTTGCCTTAGTGTCATGCACAACCATAAAAAAACACGGTCCTAGGTGTGCTATTCAAACAAGTACTTATCAAATGGGGGCTCCACTTTGCATGCAAGTACCTTTCAACTAGGTTGAGGTGCGTGCAAATTATTTTTGCCATCGAATATCCTTTGCATGGTCGATCACGCATTATACAATGTTTTTTCCAATAGTGATATGCACATCCGCAAAAAAACACGCCCTTAGGTATGTTATCTGGCCAAGTACTTATAGGATGGGTGTGCCTCTTTGAGAACATTTCAATACCACCTAGGTTAAGGCATAGGAAAATTATTATGCCCATCGGATATGCTTTACATGGTCGATCGAGCATTAAATACCATTTTTGCCTTAGTGTCATGCACATCCGTAAAAAACACGCTACTAGGTGTGTTATCTGATCAAGTACTTATGCGATGGGAATGTCACTTTGCATGTAATTCAATTCCACCTAGTTGAAGGTGTGTGCAAAGTATCGTGCCCATCGAATATGCTTTGCATTGTGGATCAAGCATAAACACAAAATGTAGCTCAAGCAAAAGTTGCATAATGTGCAGAGAGAAAATATGAGCATCAATGACTACCACATGAAGGTGAAGAAGATTACAGATGCACTTGCTTCTATTGAGTTTCCAGTGGATTTAGTTTCTGTGACCTTGAATGGTCTAGGAAAGGATTATGCACAATTGCGGACATCCATTGTCGTCCGTGAAAAATTTCTTGATTTTGAGGAGTTGATTGCTCTTCTAATTTCTGAAGAGCAGAGAAATGGTGGTGCATCTTCTTCAGGAGGAACATCAAAAGAAGCTGTTTTCTACTCAAATACTAGAAGAGGTAGAGGCAGAGGTAGAGGTAGAGTAGGCCGATCTGGAGGCCATGGTAGAAATCAGAATATGCAGCAAATTCAATAAAACCAATCCTATGGAGGAGGACGTGGTAACCTTAGAGGCAGGGGGAGCCAAAGAGGTCATGGTGGATGGTAGAGAGGCCAAAATGCAAACAATAATGTTGAATGCTACTACTATGGTAAAATGGGTCATATGGCTAAAGACTGCTACAAAAAGTAGAATGACATCATGAATGGAAAATTGCAGCAAGGCAATTCTGCATCCTCTGGTAGATAGGGTGATGATAGAAATGAGCATTTGTTTATGATGCAGCACATGACCAATTCTATGACAAGTGTAGAAGAAAGCAATGATGCATGGTATGTTGACTTAGGTGCATCAAACCACATGACAGGTCATGCAGAATGGATGCAGGATGCAAGGAAAATGGAAAGACCAGGATTTGTGGAGACTGGTGATGATACTACACATCCTATTATGCAGATTGGTAAAATTCCTTTGTCTATGCAGGATGGGAAAAAGAAGTACCTGTCTGATGTATTTCATGTCCCAAATATCACCAAGAACCTGGTTTCTGTTGGTCAAATGCTTGAGAAGGCTTGCAAGTTAGATTTAATCCTCATGGATGCTTTGTTGAGGATATGAAAAATAAAGGTCGCTTGATAGCTAAAGGGAAGAAGAAGGGCAGGATGTTTACGTTGGATGTGGACATGCGTGAATTGAGTGCAAGAATGTTTGCACATGGGACCGGTGTAGTTGCAAATATTGATATCTGGCATAAACGCATTGGTCATGTTAATGTACAATGACTTAAATTAATGCAGGCCCAAAATATTGCTGCAGGATTGCCTAAGTTCAAGGTTGCAGAAATCATAAGTTATGTTAAGCCTGTCAATTTGGAAAACAAGCAAGGAAACCATTTCCTAGACATATTCAAGAGAGTAAGAGGCCATTGGAATTAATCCACTCTGATGTGTGGACTACTAAAGTTGCATCTATTGGAGGCTGTCATTATTTTGTCACTTTTATTGATGACTACAATAGAAAAGTTTGGGTGTATTTTATGAAAAAGAAGAGTGAAGTGTTTGGGCATTTCAGAGCTTTTAAAGCTATGGTTGAGAAAGAAACAGGCCTGCAAATAAAATGCCTAAGGTCAAATGGAGGGGGAGAGTACCTCTCAAATGAGTTTGCAAGGTTCTTGCAGGAGCATGGCATAAAGCAGCAATATTCATGCAGTCATACCTCAGCAAAATGGACTTACAGAAAGGAAAAACAGGCATGTTGGAGAGGTATCTCGTGCCATGCTCAACGAAAAAGACCTGCCAGATTATTATTGGGCTGAAGTAGTTGCTACAGTAGTCTACATAATGAACAGGACTCCCATTGCAGCAATACATGTCATGATGATAGAGGAGAGGTATACTGGTAGGAAACTAGATATTTCTCATTTGAAAGTTTTTGGTTGCATTGCCTATCTTCATGTGCCAGATGAGTTGAGGTCCAAGTTGGATCCAAAAGTTGAGAAGTGCCTCTTTATTGGTTATTCTCTACAACAGAAAGGGTATAGATGCTATAACCCTTCTACTTATAAGTTTATAGTAAGCAGAGATGTTGTTTTTGATGAGATGAGTAGCTAGTATAAACTTGTAAATGTGATTGATGATGTAGATGCACAAAATGGTAATGCTGCACAGAATTCACAGCAGCAATCACAAAATATTAGTGGACCTATAGTGTCCTCTAGCAGTGGTTCACATACTTTGCCATGGACAAGTAGATTGAGATCTGGAGGATCTCCTCAAAGCAATGCAGATAGTGGTATGCAAGTATCACAAAAAGGAAAAGAGAAATACACAAGCCATCCCTCTACCACACTTTCTTCAGATTCCTTAAATTTTTCCTCAACCTTGTGCTTAGGTTTTTTGCACAGCAACAGAAAGTATGCATCATCTTCCTCGTTCTCCCCAGATGCTGCAACAACTACAAAGTTATCCCCCTCTTCTTGATAGTCAGTGAGGTCATCAAAACTATCCCCGAACTATGGTGAGTCATTTGTCTCTCCATTTTTTGTCACTCCATTTGAACATAGAGGAAAAACCTGAACTCACTCCCATGTCTTCACAGCTGCAATATTCTCACAATCGTCATGATCCCCTATGATGCATGCACTACAAAAACAAGACAGTTTTCTTGTTTTAATCAGTTGGTTGTTTGAAAAGCCCCATATGCTATGCAGACCAGGAACTCCTTTAATTTTCTCACAATCGTGCCGGCTTCCCCTTCACACTTCATCTACTTTCACTTCATGGAACACTATGTGTACTACAGTATTCTTAAGGCTTTGTTTACTGTTGTATGTTGAATGCACGCCTGTGGAGAGGTTGGTTGTAAGCCATGTTACATCATCATGGGCATCATTTAATTTTTCTTAAGGGCATGCTTATTGGTGTTTGAACAGAGCTTGCTTAATAACAGCACCGCATCCATCATGTTCACCCTTGCCATGGCTAGACCCAAAGAAATTCTATGTCATGTCTAGACCGATCAAGGATTTGAACCTTGAGACAGTAGAATCCACGGGCTGATTCAAATTAAGAGGCAACACCATCTAACCACACCCTATGTTGTTTTATATTTTTTCATGGGTGTTTTCCTTTTTCAGCCATTCCCAATGCAGTAGAAAAGCATGCTACAAAAATAAGGTGTCATGTTCCCTATCATCTAAAATGTAGAAATGGTACGTGCGTTTCACTGACCTGGACTCCTGTGAGTCAGCAAAAGTAGATTGGCATCAGGAGTGGAAAAATCAAGCAAATGATTGTACATGATATGCACAAGAATTGTTATCTGCTTGTTGTACCAGTGAGCACTTTGTATCTCATCTTGTTCTTGAAATTAATAATTTTTTGCAAAATCTATGACAGAGACAATAGTGTCACGGGGAAAATTGGCAAGTCATGTCCTGAACTGCTTATCCTGGCCGTGACATTGTGAAGCACATATTTTGGGATGGATTGAACCACGTGACCTACAAGCTCTCTGTTGAGAGTTCACGCTCAACATCATGTGATCATGTGTGCATAGCACCATCACGTGATCATATGTGCATAGCACTAACCTTATAGAGTGCTATAAAGGAAAGGGTTAGCTTCCCTAACCCTAACCCTAAAAGGGTTTGTATATATTCTATTTTTTCAACTAATTCTAGTGTACAGTTAGTCATTTGTGGTGTGCTCTCTAGCTGTGCCCTCTCTCCTCATCTCCACTCTTCTCCTCTCCCCTCTTCATATTTTGTCATGGTATCAGAGCTCCCTTGTCTTCCGTTGAGACATTGAGTTTCTTGAGAGTGTGAGAGAGATTGTGAGATTGAGAGTTCTCTTGAGTGATTGTGAGATCTTTCCCTTCACTTCCGTTGAGAGAAATTTCCGTCATTGAGAAGAAATTTCCGTCCATTCTTCTTTCTTTGAGTTCATTCTTGAGAGATTTTAGTTCCTTCCTTTGAGTGTTTCTTGAGTTGAGAGAGAGAGCCCATGAGATAGTTTCTGAGTTTATTGAGAGAAAGATATGCTCTAGCTTGATTCTAGGGAGTGTGAGGGAGAGAAGTTAGATCTGTAGCTTCTCGGCCAACAACCCTCCTTCAACGGGCTCTTCAACTACGGCCTTCTCTTCAACAGCCTCGTAGCAACAACGAATAGCCTCCATCGACAGCAGCGCTTCCATAGCGGCCTTGCTGCCCAGCGCCAAAACCTCTCCATCTACAGCAGCTCTTAGTTTTTCGGTGTATAGCCAGCTCCTTCAACGACTGGCTCCTTGGCTCTGCCTCCTTCAAGCTCTTTGCAAGAGCACACGGGCAACCAGCCGACCATTTAAAGCAAACATCGCTAGCAGCAGCTCCTTCACGCAGCGTCTCCAGCAATCAGCGCCTCTGTGGCACCTCCACAAGCAGCGCCTCTGCGGCTTTCTGTACTAGCACAGGGCGTCGCAAGCTCCAAGCACACACAAAGACCATATCTCAGCCGCTCACGATGCTCCAACACGCAGTGCAACGTCCAAAGCCGACTCCAAGCTCCTACGTCAACGCGTCTACAAGGTGAGCGTCGAGCAGCTGAAGGCTCGATAGGAGTCCGAAAGCTCCTGAGGCGAAGGATATACGGTATACGATCAGCGTGTCAACCGCCTCACCAAGCCTCACAGAGCTTCGAAGTCGACGGAAATCCGCAGGGAGACGGAATCTCGAAGATTCCGTCAGAATCTTTCAAAGATTCCGGTCTCCCTCCTTGAGACACGTGGCTTTATCCCCAACCTTATCCACCCAGGGTCACCACACACAGAGGTGTGGTCAAGGATCAGCCACGTGGCACCCTATCCACAGTGCCACGTCATCATCTTATCTAGTGACACGTCATCAGGCCACGTCACCTCTGCCACGTCAGCGGCCACGTCACCTCTGCCACGTCAGCTGCCACGTCACCTCTGCCATGTCAGCTGCCACGTCACCTCTGCCACGTCAGCTGCCACATCATCAGTGACACGTCATCAGCCACGTCAGCTGCCACGTCATCAGTGACACATCATCAGCCACGTCACTTGCCACGTCATCAGTGACGTCATCAGCCACGTCACCTGCCACGTCATCAGTGACACGTCATCAGGCCACGTCATCTGTGCCACGTCATCTGCCACGTCATCTGAGCCACGTCATCAGTGCCACGTCATCAGTGACACCTCAGCACTGCCACCTCAGCACAGAGCTTCACTGGCACACCTCTTGCTAAGCACAGTGCCACATCATCACTGCATGTGACTCACAGTGACACATCATCATTGAGCACCATTTGCACTCCTTTTGCCCCTCCACCTAGATCAAGTCATATCTCTTGATCCAGGAAGAATTTGAGGGTGCTCCAAAAAGGAAAGTCGCTCGATTTTTCGTGCTCTACGCGCTCGTTACATCACGCGCACATTTCGGCGCAAGTTACACTCACATTTGAGCCTCGCCGACAAAACCACTTCCTTCACGCACATTTGCCTCTACATCGACGCATCTGACCCAGCACTTAAAAAGAACAAAGGAAAAGGAATTATTTGCTGCTCTTTCATCGATCGACGGTTGGTTTAGATCTAGATCAGAGTAGACTAGATCGCCATAGAGGGGACGCTTTGAATTCCCCAAGTTGCCAATCTAAGCCATGCCCGAAATTCCCGACTAGTACCTACTCGGAGTCAGTCCATACGCTCACATCCGATTTCACATCATTGCATTACCTGAAACCTTACGTTCATCAGTTCAGTGAGCAGACTTCAGAGTTCAGAGGCATTGCAGATTGATTCAGTGGGCAGATAGCACTTGATTTCACACACACATGCCACCATTGTAAAGCCTATTTGGCTATCTCACGGCATCGTGCACATCATTTTCAGCCTTGTAAAGCCTCTTGGCTATTCCCGGCATCATTGCCACAAGCCTTGTAACACAGGTCAGATCTTATTTACTGCAGTTCTATCTTCACCGACGGTATAGAGATTTCACTTGGCATCTTCCGTGTATTTGCAGTTGATTCATACAGAGTTTTCCAGGACACTTTTTGAGTACATTGTTTGCACCATGTCGACTAGCAACCTCAATCTGGAGGCATCTGCTAAGTTAGACAACTCCAATTACGGTACATGGAAATACCGAATGGAGACCATTCTTGTGCTTCAGGACAAATGGGAGTATGTCGATGGATCCATACCTAGACCATTGGCCGATCCAGCCACCAGTAGCTCTACTCCATCTGATGTCACAGCACCAGCAACGGGATCTACATCGGGATCTACATCTACACAAACAGTTTCCGCATCAGTAGCAGATCCTGCCATTGCCCGAGCTCAAGCAGAATGGGATAAGAAAGATAAGTATGCCTATCACCTGATCAAGCAGAATGTGCAAGATGTCATGCTAGGACAGCTCAACACAGTCAAGACATCAAAAGAAGCATGGGATATGTTCGCAGCTCTCTACGAGTCCAAGAACACATCCAGGATTCTCACCTTGAGAAACCAGATCAACCAGAGTTTCCGCAAC
This sequence comes from Dipteris shenzhenensis, assembly GCF_047967505.1. NCBI lineage: Eukaryota > Viridiplantae > Streptophyta > Polypodiopsida > Gleicheniales > Dipteridaceae > Dipteris > Dipteris shenzhenensis. Next base: position 11,969,713 of record NC_141605.1, read on the forward strand.
AGCAGTGAAACCGGTCATGCTTATGTACTCCGCATCAAAGACTACAACAATCAACTTGCAGCAGCAGGAGAGACTATGAATCCCGCAGAAATGGTTCAAGTAATCCTGAATGGACTAGGAGAAGGATATGAGAATCTGGTCCAGAGTATTGCCATCCAACGGCAAATTCCAACACTGGAAGAACTTCAGTCAGTTCTACTTGGTGAAGAACTCAGGACTCAGGCCATTCAAGCACGTAAAGGTCATTCTAATGATCAGGCATTCACAGCTTCAGACAGAAGCAGAGGCAAAGGCAGAAATAGAGGTAGATCATATCAGAAAAGTGGTCAAAATCAAAGTCAGAATCAGCATCAGCAGCATCCTCAGCAACATCAAAATCAGCAAAGAGGAAATCATTCCAACAGAGGAAGATTCCAAGGACGAGGGAATGCATCCACCAATGTGTCAAACATTCAATGCAACTATTGTCACAAGTTTGGACACTATGAAAGAGATTGCCGCAAGAAGCAGTATGACCAAGGCGGTCAATCGAGCCGAGGAAGAGGAAATCATCGTGGTGGACATTCTAGTCATAGTCATTTTGCAAATGAACATGGAAATATGTTTCTTGCAAGTGAGGAATTGCATCAGACTGATACAATGCACCAAGACACTGATTTCAATCCCAAAGAGGATTTCAGCTATCAAGTCGACCAAGTGGAACAGGATCCTTGGTACATCGACAGCGGTGCATCATCTCATATGACAAATCATCAGGAATGGTTCACAGAAATGAAGCCATTAGAAGGTCAAAAGAATGTCATCTACACAGCAGACAATACACCGAATCCGGTTCAAGGGACAGGTGTTATCCCTATGAACAATTTCACTGGTACAAAAGGATTAGTCAAAGATGTGCTCTATGTTCCGAAGCTCAGCAAGAACCTTTTGTCAGTAGGTCAAATGACGGAACACAACTACAAAGTCATCTTCGACGGTGATGAATGCACTATCAGAGACAAATCCAAAAGAGGTCAGCTAGTAGCAAAAGGTGTCAAGGAAGGACGCTTATATAGGATGCTAGCTACAGTACCAGATAAACATGCCATGTCAGCTCAAATGCAACAGATGCCACTATCTGCAAAATGGCACAAGAGATATGGTCATGTCAACTTCAAGTACTTGTTAGATCTAAGGAATCAAAATATGGCAATTGGGATTGCGAAGCTACAGTTTCTTGGAAAGGTTTGTGAAGCATGCTGCTTCGGCAAACAAAAGCGAACCAACTTTGTCAGAAGTACCTCTCGTGCACGAGGTATTCTTGATTTAATTCATACAGATGTATGGGGTTATGCCCAGACCCGCAGCATCAATGGTTCACTTTATTACTTGACCTTCATCGACGACTACAGCAGATATTGTTGGGTCTACTTTCTGAAAGAAAAATCTGAAGTGTTTGCTTGATTTCAAGAATTCAAAGCCATGGTAGAAAACCAGACAGGCAGAAAAATCAAGGTCATGAGATCAGACAGAGGAGGTGAATACATGTCTTCAGCCTTCATGAACTTTTGCAAAACTCACGGCATTCGAAGACAATTCACATGTGCAGATACTCCTCAGCAAAATGCAATAGCTGAAAGGAAGAATGGGACTTTAGCAGACAGTGCTAGAGCAATGCTTAGTGAAAAGCATCTTCCGAATCAGTATTGGGCAGAAGCAATAGCTACAGCTAACTACTTGCTTAATCGGCTTCCTACCGAACCGATACAAGGTATGACTCCTTATGAAGCATTCACTAGACACAAGCCACGCATTGGGCATCTCCGCATATTTGGTTGCATAGCATATGCCCACATACATGATGATCATCGCAGGAAATTGGATGTGAAGTCACGCAAATGCATCATGGTTGGCTACAGTGAAGAAAGTAAAGCATACAAATTGTATGATCCCATCAACCGCAAAGTCATCATCTCCAGAGATGTAATCTTCGATGAGGAATCAGAATGGAAAACCTCACCTACACAGGAGATAGAAGCATCGACTTCACAGTCATCTACAGAACAGGTTGATGAAGAAGAGCAAGAATTGCCAGCAACACCCCAATCAGCGTCACAGCAGCTCAGACGGTCTACTAGGGAAAGCAGACCACCAGCCAGATTGACATATGCTCAGAAAGGCAAAGCAATTCAGGTGGAAACCACCAACTATGCTCTTATGACTACCATCATGGCTACAGAAGAGCCAGTGTACTTCGAAGACGCAGTAGATAAGCCAGAATGGCAAACTGCCATGAATGAAGAAATGGATGCTTTGTATAAAAACAACACTTGGGAATTATGTGACCTTCCACTAGGAAAGAAGGCCATAGCCAACAAATGGGTATACAAAGTAAAGTACAATCCAGATGGTAGTATTCAGAGATACAAAGCCAGATTAGTTGCAAAAGGATTTGCACAACAATATGGCCAAGATTATGATGAGACTTATGCTCCAGTAGCAAAGATGGATTCCATACGGTTCTTGATATCACTAGCAACACTCAGTAAATGGAATGTGTATCAGCTCGATGTCAAGAATGCATTTCTCAATGGTTATCTAGACGAGGAAGTCTACATGCAACAACCAGCCGGTTATGTTGAACCAGGACAGGAGAACAAGGTTTGCCATCTCAAGAAAAGTCTCTATGGCTTAAAACAAGCCCCCAGAAGTTGGTACAGGAGAATTGACAAGTATTTTGCTGATCTGGGATACATGAAGTCCAATGCAGATCATACTCTCTACTACAAAGTTCAAGGGGAAGATATTACTATTGCACTTTTGTACGTAGATGATCTGATTGTGACAGGAAGCAAGGATAGCTTCATCAGAAAGCTAAAACAAGACTTATCTGCAGAGTTCGACATGAAAGATCTTGGACTTATGCACTATTGTCTTGGAATTGAGTTCTGGAGAGATTCAGATAGCACATTCATGAGTCAGCTCAAGTATGTTGACAGTCTCCTGAAGAAGTTTCATATGGCAGATTGCAAGATTGCAGCCACTCCCATGGAACAGAGTTTGAAACTTACTAAAGATTCAGAAAAGCCTACAGTCAATGACAGATACTACAGGCAACTCATTGGATCTCTTATATATCTGACAATCACACGGCCAGATATTTGTTATGCAGTAAGCTCACTAGCACAGTTTATGGCAAATCCAAAACAGTCTCACTGGAATGCAGCCAAAAGAGTCTTGAGATACATCAGAGGTACAAGACAATTTGGGATAGAATATAGAGGAAGTCATCCACGGTTGCATGGATACTGTGACAGTGACTATGCTGGAGATCATGAGACCAGGAGATCGACACAGGGATATGCATTTTTCCTTGGTCAAGGTGCTATATCATGGTTGTCAAACAAACAGCCAACTGTTTCTTTGTCTTCGACTGAAGCAGAATATAGGGCACTCACTACAGGTGCATGTGAGGCTATATGGCTCAGAAGACTATTGTCAGAAACAGATTACTTTGATGAGTCAAAGCCAACAACAATATACTGTGATAATCAATCGGCTCAAGCATTGGCCAAAAATCCAGTATATCACTCCAGGACAAAGCACATTGATGTCAGAGAGCACTTCATCAGAGAAAGAGTGTTACTTGGTGACATCACACTGCAGCATTGTGATAGCAAAGAAAATGTTGCAGACATCTTTACCAAACCACTCGGTAAAGAGCTATTTGAGAAACACCGACTAGCTCTTGGTTTGATGCAGAGGAAGGACATTCCCATTAAAGGGGTGTGATGGAATGTAATGCTCAGTCCTTCTTCGATTCCCCAGAATCATCATCTTGAGGGAAGGCCTACTTCATGATGTTGATCTTGAGGGAAGGTGTTGAGAGTTCACGCTCAACATCATGTGATCATGTGTGCATAGCACCATCACGTGATCATATGTGCATAGCACTATCCTATCACAGTGTTTTTCTTCAAAGTCCAAGGTTCACCATTGATTGACACGTGTCAAGATTGGATGTGACAATGATTAGGTTTGTTTAAACTTTGGGTTATCTCATTTGGTTAAAAGTTTGCCACGTGGTAGATAAGACCTGACTATAGTAAGGTCAAACATAGCCATGGTTAGGTTATGGGGTTAGTTAAAAGTGCCACCTAAGCACACAAGATTCTTGCCAAGCACAGTTTGGAATTCAGCATGTGAATGCTTGTGCCACATCATCAAAGACCCCTCTTCTTCACAAAAGCTTCAACAAGCCATAACTTCCAATCCAGGAAGAATTTGCACACGCTCCAAAAAGGAAAAGTGATCGTCTTTTCAAGCTCCACGCACCTGTTAAGTCAGATTCAATGTATGCAATTAGACACTGCCAATATTGAAAGAATTCAATTGGTAAGACCTTTGCAACAATTGGAAAAGCAAAGCATGAATGCAAACATCGATGTAAAAAGCATGCCAAAAGCACAAGTGTATGAGATGACCATAGCCCGAAGCATGGCATCCACACAAAGCATCAAGGCATATGGTAGAACAAAGCATCATGCAGGTAGCTACACCAAACAAAGAAGCAAATGAGTCGTCATCAAGCCATGAGCCAAAAGGTGACATCAATGGAATGTATTGAAAAGCAAAAACCTTGCCAACCTTGCCTATGTTTTGTAATCAAGCCTGACCACCTGAGAGTAGCTATGAAAGCACCCAGGGGAGGTATTGACATGTAGAAGCCACACTTGACCACCTTAAGTAGCATGCATGCACTAAAGGGAGGTGATGGAATGTAACTCACATCTGACCACCTTGCAGTAGCCAAAGGATCATGGCACCAAGGGGAGGTGTTGAGAGTTGTGGTGCCATGAGCACTTGTAGAGCAAAGGTATGAGCAAAGGACAAGCTGCCACATGGCATGGAGGAGATATCCCACATGTGAGCAAGCAAATGGATGTAAGTACCCTCACCTATAAAAGGGAGGTTCATTTGAAGGAATATCAATCAAGCACTTTGCACTATCTCAAGATTCTCTTTATGAGTCCAAGCTAATCTATCTTGGAACCTAATTGACTTGAGATACATGTCATGAGCACTCTCTTCATCATGTTTCCACACAGGTTTCATCCACCTTAGAGTGCTCCATAGATCCTGAGGCACACATGTTTTGTCAAAGTGAAGAAAATCAAATTGGATGGTGGTGGTGAGTTTGTTTCTACAGAGTTTGGAGATTTTTGCAAGAGCAAAGGGATCAAATGACAAACAATGACACCACATATGCCTAAGCAAAATTCGGTTGTTGAATGCCAAATGTGGACCACCGTGGAGATGGGGAGGTGTATGTTGAAAGGTGCTGGACTGCCAAACCACTTTTAGACTGAGGCTATCAATACTGCAGTTTACATCCTTAATCGCAGCTATACAAAGGCACTCAAAGGTAAAACACCACATGAGGCTTACAACAGGGTAAGAAGCCATCCATTGCCCACTTCAAAACGTGTGGGTGTGAATGCTATGTGCATGTACGAGACAAAGAGAGAAACAAGCTATAACCAAAAAGCACCAATGTATCTTCTTAGAAGAAATCCTATAAGTTGTATGACCGAGAGGCAAAGAAGATCATAGCGAGCAGCGATGTGGTGTTAAGGAGTAGCCACATGCAGTGGAGGCAGAGAAGAGCTCTTCCACTTTATCATCAAGCGAAGAGGTAATTCACTATGGACTTGTCCCAAGAGCTATAAAGAAAGAGGAAATATCATATGATGAAGGTATAAGTCACCAACCTGTTGTTACACCACTAGAAAAGCCATTGCCATGATGGGTAAGGTAGGTCTACGACCATTATAACTAGATGCCTATGTCTATTGAGTAGGCATGCAAATGGACCAAGGCGATCTCAGAGAATCAAGGAGCAAAGGAGGGCTTCTACTCACATAGTCAATATGGCCTTGATGGCTGAGATTATTGTAGAAGTAAAGGAGCCTGCGAGTTTGGAGGAAGCACTTGCAGATCGAGATTAAAAAAATTCTATGCAAGTAGTGTGAAGATAGTGGGAGAGAGGGAAGGAGTCTCACTTGCGGCTTTCTCACATACACAATGGGGGAATACACACACAGGTGGAGGCTGAAAACAGTTTTTCTCCTCTTAGTTGTGAAAGCCAAAAGAACTCCAGTACAAAGAAATAGAAGAACCCTATATGTGGGTCTCAAACCAAACATAGCTAACTAAGGTGGCATACTAACTGATGCACCTCAATGTGCTTTGTTCTAGCATGATAGACTGGGTTATTCGCCAAGTGTATACTGCTCATGTTGTCATAATAAATGACAACTGGCCCATCTGTAGACTGATGCATATCATAAAGTAGCTTATGCAACCAAGCTACCTCACATGCAGCCATTGCTGCACCCCTGTACTCAGCCTTTGTGCTCGACAAGGCAATTGTAGGCTATTTCTTGCTGCTCCAGGTGACTGTAGCACTCCCAAAAGAGAACACATATCCACTGGTAGATCGTCTATCAGAAGTACTACCAGCCCAATCAGCATCAGTGTATCCATGCAACTGTATCTGAACCCCAGCCTCATAAAATAGTCCATACTGCAATGTGGACTTCACATACCTGAGTATGCGTCTAGTCACATCCAAATGCGGTTTCCTTGGAGCCTGCATAAACTAACTTACCAATCCAACAACATAGCTTAAATCTGGCCTGGTAATAGTCATATAAATCAAACTTCCTACTATGCGTCTGGACATAGTAAGGTCTTCCAGAAGCTCACCTGCATCTGTGCTCAGCTTCACATTCTGCTCCAAAGGGACTGAAATAGGCTTATAGCCTGTCATCCCATATTTGGACAGCATGTGCAATCCATACTGCCTCTGCAAGAGCTGTATCCCACTTGGTGATCTAATCACCTCAATGCCCAAGAAATAATGCAGCTCTCCCAAATCCTTCATCTCAAACTTTTGCTTCAATAGCATTTTCACATGAAGGATATCTTCATCACTATCACCTGTGATGATCAAATCATCAACATAAATGACAAGCAGCATAATACCTTTTTCTGTTTTTCTCACATAGAGTGAGAAATCTGCCTTGGAAATCTGAAAGCCAATAGTGACAAGATATTGTCCTATCTTGTCATACCATGCTCTAGGTGCTTGCTTCAAGCCATACAAGGCTTTCTTCAACCTGCAAACAAACTCAGGATGAATAGCATGAACATAACCTCATGGCCGCTCCATAAAGACCTCTTCTTGCAAATCACCATGCAAGAAGGCATTCTTTACATCCATCTGATGTAAAGACCATCCCTTTGATGCAGCCATAGCAATGACTGCTCTTACAGTTGCCATCCTTGCAACCGGACTGAATGTTTCTTCATAATCAATGCCATATGTCTGTGCATACCCCTTGACAACTAATCTTGCCTTGTATCTGTTCACAGAACCATTTGCATTGTGCTTGATCTTATAAACCCACTTACAGCCAATTGCATTCTTGTCTTTAGGCAAAGGCACCAATTCCCATGTAGCATTTGCTGCCAAGGCATCCATTTCTTCATCCATGGCTTTCTCCCATTTTTCATTTCCCATGGCTTGTTCAAAAGAAGTGGGTTCTGGTTCATGTATCACTTTGACCATATAGGCATAGTGAATGGCTATAAATCCATCATATTTCAGCCTATTCATAGGATACCTAGCTCTGGTAGACCTGTGCAAAATAGGCTCAGTTCCAGGTGCTTTCAAAACATCCTTGGTCTTACTTACTCCAGGTGTAACAATAGAAGGAATACCCAACTCGTCATCAATGCTCTGTTTTGAGCCACTGGATTCACCATCTACATAAGAGTGACCTGCATTCACATCAAACATGGGCTGATCTACCTTCTCTTTTCCTTTTCGTGATAGCTGCATACCACTATCTGCATTGCTTTGAGGAGATTCTCCTGATCTCAATCTACCTATCCATGGCGAAGTATGTGAACCATTGCTAGAGGACACTGCAGGTCCACTGATATTTTGTGATTGCTGCTGTGAATTCTGTGCAGCATTACCATTTTGTGCATCTACATCAATCATCACATTTACTGGTTTATACCAGCTACTCATCTCATCAAAAACAACATCTCTGCTCACTGTAAACTTACGAGTAGAAGGGTTATAGCATCTATACCCTTTCTGCTATAGAGAATAACCAATAAAGATGCACTTCTCAGCTTTTGGATCCAACTTGGACCTCAACTCATCTGGCACATGAACATAGGCAATGCAACCAAAAATTTTCAAATGAGAAATGTCTGGTTTCCTACCAGTATACATCTCCTCTGGCGTCATGCCATGTATTGCTACAGTGGGAGTCCTACTCATTATGTAAACTATTGTAGCAACTGCTTCAGCCCAATAATAATCTGGTCGATCTTTCTCATTTAGCATGGCCCGAGATACCTCTCCAATATGCCTGTTTTTCCTTTCTGCAAGTCCATTTTCCTGTGGGGTATGACTGCATGAATATTGCTGCTTTATGCGATGCTCCTGCAGGAACCTTGCAAACTCATTTGAGAGGTACTCTCCCCCTCCATCTGACCTTAGGCATTTTATTTGCAGGCCTGTTCTTTTTCAACCATAGCTTTAAAAGCTTTGAAGTGCCCAAACACTTCACTTTTCTTTTTCATAAAATACACCCAAACTTTTCTGCTGAAGTCATCAATAAAAGTGAAAAAATAGTGACAACCTCCAATAGATGCAGCTTTAGTAGTCCACACATCAGAGTGGATTAATTCCAATGGCTTTTTACTCTCTTGAACATGCCTAGGAAATGGTTTCCTTGCCTATTTTCCAAATTGACAGGCTTCACAAACCTTATGCATTTCTGCAACCTTGAATTTAGGCAATCTTGCAACAATATTTTGGGCTTGCATTGATTTAAGTCACTGTATATTAACATGACCAATGCGTTTATGCCAGATATCAATATCTGCAACTACACCGGTCCCATGTGCAAACATTGTTGCACTCAATTCAGGCATGTCCACATCCAATGTAAACATCCTGCCCTTCTTCTTTCCTTTTGCTATCAAGCGACCGTTATTTTTCATATCCTCAACAAAGCATCCATGAGGATTAAATCTGACCTGCAAACCCTGCTCAACCATTTGACCAACAGAAACCAGGTTCTTGGTGATGTTCGGGACATGAAATACATCAGATAGGTATTTGGTATTTCTTTTTTCCATCGTACATAGACAAAGGAATTTTACCAATCTGCACAATAGGATGTGCAGTATCATCACCAGTCTCCACAAATCCTGGTTTTTCCATTTTCCTTGCATCCTGCATCCATTTTGCATGACCTGTCATGCGGTTTGATGCACCTGAGTCAACATACCACACATCATTTTGTTCTTCTGCACTTGTCACAGAATTTGTCATATGCTGCACCATAAATATATGCTCATTTCTGTCATCACCCTGTCTACTAGAAGATGCATAATTGCCTTGCTACAATTTTCCATTCATAATGTCATTCTGCTTTTTGTAGCAGTCCTTAGCCATATGACCCATTTTACCATAGTAGTAGCATTCAACATTGTTGTTTGCATTTTGGCCTCTCTGCCATCCACCACGGCCTCTTTGGCTCCCCCTGCCTCTAGAGTTACCACGTCCTCCTCCATAGGACTGGTTTTCTTGAGTTTGCTGCATATTCTGATTTCTACCACAGCCTGCAGATCGACCTCCTCTACCTCTGCCTCTACCTCTTCCAGCATTTGAGTAGAAGACAGTTTCTTTTGAAATTCCTCCTGAAGAAGATGCACCCCCATTTCTCTGCTCTTCAGAAATTAGAAGAGCAAACAACTCTTCAAAATCAAGAAATTTTTCACGGACGGCAATAGATGTCCGGAACTATGCATAATCCTTTCCTAGACCATTCAAGGTCATAGAAACTAGATCATCATCTTCCACTAGCAACCCAATGGAAGCAAGTGCATCTGCAATTTTCTTCACTTTCATGTGGTAGTCATTGATGCTCAGATTTTCTCTCTGCACATTGTGCAACTCCTGTTTGAGCTGCATTTTCCTGGCTTGCATATTTATGCTGTACATTTTTGCCAAAGTATCCCATGCCTCATTTGGCATACTTGCATCCTGAATATGCATAATCATAGAATCCGAAATACTGATAGATAGCCAGTACATAACTTTTCTGGCTCTCTCATGCCATCCTTTAAATGCCTGCATTTCCTGTTGATTGGGAACATTAGGAAGAACTGGTTCTTCTTCATTTCCTATAATGAACTCCCAATAGCCTTTTCCCATAAGGAAATTCGTCATTCTAAACTTCCATGCCTGGAAGTTGTTCTTGTCAAGCTTTTTAGTGACAATCTGTGAAAGAGAATCAGATGCCATTATAAAACACTGTAAAAGATTCTGTCATTATAGAAAAACACAGCTTTTGCCTCACACGGGCAGATCTACAAAACTAACGAAAGTGGTATTTGACCACATAGTCACTTCCTAGTGACGATTTTTGCATCAACAGGCAACAAGCATTATTCTGCAACTCCCAATATCTCTGCACACAGGCATACGATGCAATTTCTGTGGCAACTTTTCACCGACTAGTAGAGCAGTGGTCGCACAGCAAAAATAGGGCCTTTTTTTGAGTGCCTGCGAAGAACTTTTGCCTTCAAAACGGGCCCCGAAATGGCCTCGAATCAGAAAAATAAAGTCACGGAGGGATTCGCCTGCACCCGCAGCATATACTGCCCTCTCGCCACACCATGAAGGGCGTCTCAATCTGAGACAGTGCACTCTTGCACTTCTGGCTGTGCTATCTGCAGAGATTTGCTCCTAAACTCAAAAAAGGAAAGCAACGCTGGTCCTCTTACTAGGACACCACGAACTTGGTTTGCTTTCTTGAGCTCCTTACCACGAACAAGGCTCTGATACCATGTGAAGATAGTGGGAGAGAGGGAAGGAGTCTCACTTGCGGCTTTCTCACATACAAAATGGGGGAATACACACACAGGTGGAGGCTAAAAATAGTTTTCCTCTTCTTAGTTGTGAAAGCCAAAAGAACTCCAGTACAAAGAAATAGAAGAACCCTATATGTGGGTCTCAAACCAAACATAGCTAACTAAGGTGGCATACTAACTGAGCCACGAACTAGAGTAGATAAGGATAGCTGTCATCCAGCTATTATTCATGGGCGGTGTACCAACCGCATTTGTAGCTAACAAGTCGGTGACATAAATGCACAACGGTCACCCTGGCATATTGCAAGTGGAGCTCGATATCTCAATAAGTAGAATATGACAACATCATGAAGAATGAAACTTGGGAGCTAGTAGATTGACCACCTAACAGAAACGTTATTGGCACCAAGCGGGTTTGGAAGGTAAAGTACAAGGCTGATGGGACTTTGGAAAAGTACAAAGCTAGATTGGTTGCACAAGGATTTTCGCAAGTTGAAGGATTTGATTTTCAGGAATCTTTTACTCCGACTACCAGAATGACCAGTATTCGCATAGTACTATCAATGGCTACTCATAAAAAGTGGTCAGTTTATCAAATGGATGTTAAATCAGCATTCTTGAATGGTGACCTCAAGGAGGAGGTGTACATGGCTCAGCCACCAGGGTTTGAGGCCCCCCATTCTGAGAACAAGGTATGTAAGCTCAAGAAGGCTTTGTACAGGCTGAAATAGGCCCCAAGAGCATGGTACCAATGGATAGACAAATTTTTTCATAAATTAAACTTCAAAAGATGTGCCTCAGATGCTAACTTCTATGTCTATAGGAAAGGTGGAGAATCTGCTATTATTGTTCTATATGTGGATGATCTCCTTATTATAGGTGACTATGAAGACATGATCCAGTAGACAAGAAAGGCATTGAGACTGAGTTTGAGATGACAGACTTAGGCTTGATGCACTACTATTTGGGGATTGAAGTCTCAAGATTTCATCTCTCAGCAGAAATATGCAAGGGAGATGAAGGCATTTGGTATGTTCGAGTGCAAGGAGATAGCTACACCTATGGAGGTAAATGCGAGGTTGTCTATGGAGGATGCCTCACCACCAACAGACATCAGGAGGTACAAGAAGTTAATTGGCAGTCTCATCTATCTGTGCAACACCAGACCGGACATCAGTTTTGCTGTTGGCATTTTGAGCAGGTTCTCTAATAAGCCCCAGGAGAATCATTGGAATGCAAGGATGTTGGTGCTCAGGTATGTGAAGGGCACTCTTGATTATGGCATTACCTATGATACGAGCACTTCCTTGGTTGGTCATTGTAACTCAGATTGGAGATGTTGATTCCAGGAATTCAGTTTCTAGATATTGTTTCTCTTTAGGTTCAAGTATCTTCTCTTGGATCAGTAAGAAACAATCAACAATGGCATTGTCTTCTACCAAGGCTGAGTACCAGGTAGCATGTTTTGCTACTTGTGAAGCAGTGTGGCTGAGGAGGATCTTATGGCACATGGGATGAGGCAACCTTGTTGAGGTGCAACAATCAAAGTTGCATGGCCATTGCTAAAAATCCAATGTTTCATGTGCGCACAAAACATATAGAGATTCAGTATCACTATGTGCATGATTTGATCAAGGATGGGATAGTGGAAGTGGTCTACTATCCAACAGAGCAAAATGGAGCAGATATCTTCACCAAGGCACTCAGGAAGGGTTAGCTTCAGGGTCATCTTTAGAGACTCGGCATTGGGCCGAGAAGGTAGTTCACCTACAGGTGGACATTGAGGGGGGATGTTAGATATGCTCAATGCCCCATCCTCTTGGTAACTAGTAGTGGTCCAAGGTGCTCAAGTTGTAAGGCCCCCGTATGAGGAGAAGCCATGTGTGAGCCTGGGACGTTGGATGGATCGTGACTTGCATGTTAGATAAGGTCTATCAATGATACTATGGATGGTAGAAAGGTGATTGTGTGGGAGCCCCTTATTCTTGCTAGGGCCTGGGGGCCAGCTGGCCCCCAACATTGGCCCTCGCCCCTGAGGCAACGGTATAAGGAATATTCCTTGAATATTTCATGGATGACTAGAGGGTTCCACCGACTAGGTTGACTAGTTGGCTCCACCGACTAGGTTGACTGGTCGGTTCCACCAACTACGTTGATTCGACTACTGCCCTCATAGCTATAAAGAGGCGACCTCCCCATTCCATCGTATTAGATCAATTCATATCATATCATATCTTCCATCTAGTAGCTCTTCACCTAGTATCTGTCTAGATCGCCATTGAAGCTCCACTGTGGGAGTGCACAGGTGGACGGATCCATCATCTGTACTACATTAGTATTGAAGGAAAATTTTGTTCCTCTCCAGTTTGCTATGTACTCTCTATTCTTTGTTCAGTTTTTGTTCCACTGCACCATGTAATTTAACAAGGTACAAATGCAATTTTGTATAGTGTAGTAGGAATGGGAAGTGGCTACTTTCCACAGTGGGAATGAACTAGTTTCCATAGTAGGAAGCATCTCACAAATGCAACGTTTGAATAGTGTACTAATAATGGCAAGTAGCTACTTTCCACAATATGACACCTTTACCACATATGGAGTTGGTCCTAATTATCTAAATCATCATGTTACTATACCAAATCATTATGTTACTAATGATCTAAATCATTATTTACATAACTCCTTTAAGTGTCTCTCTATAAAATCCTATATATAAGATATGTAAGTGTATATTAAAAAAACATTCAAAGTAGCAATATGTGAAAAATTTGGCCCCCATTTTGCTCATGTACATATTTTGATATTGAATTTAAACATCCCTCCACACATTCCATAAAGTAATTACTAGTTTGGTAAGTATTTTTTTGACCCCCTCATGTCTATATATGGCTTGGCTTCCATTAAATAGTTTGATCTATGTTACATGTTAGTAAGGTGACCACCCCAAACCTGATTTAAAAATTAGGTTTTCAAAAACCACTTTGTAAACACAATAGTATTAACTCAAGTTTTATTATTTATGGACTTTTTTCTCTTCTTTAGACACTACAAAAAGTCCTTCGCCCAATGAAATCTTGAATTTGGCAAGCTTGATTATTTCACAAAATTTATCCAAATCCTCTTGATATGCTTAGCCTAGAAAATTTTCACTTTTTAATAGCCATAAGCTAAGTTTGCAACATTCTCAACAACATGCACATATACCAGTATACAAGTCCTACACAAATTCACATGTATCACTTGAAATTCTATTGACTTTATATAATGTCCAAAAGACATTATATATGGTCAATATAATTTCAAGTGATAGATTATATAGATTTATACAATACAAACCACCTTAGCAACAACGAGGGTTGATGCATGATGGGGTGTAGCCAATCACAAAATTCTCATTAGGGTGTTTTGGGGCCACATGATGCGGCATTGCAATGCATTACTGGATGAGATTCCAAATTCGAGGAAGCCTCATGCTTTCACTAGGTTTCTTTGCTAATGTATTGATTTCCAACTTGCATAATGATAAGACACAGTTTGTTAGAACTTGCTAGTGTAACCATTTTTAAACACTATGTAGAGCTTTACATGTGGCACTCCAAGCCTTTACTTTATGGTGGGCATACAATGGTTCTAAACTGCTTGTAGAGCTTGACACATGAGCTTTGCATATAATCATTTTGAACAATGTATAGTGCTCGACTTTCCACATCTTTACTAGATAGGAATACAATGCGCACAACACATGGTGGTCTATGGAATAGTGGGACCACTACACTAGTTCTTGTACATGACCACCACACTTGTTTGACAAGAGAGCTATTTTAGTAGTTTCAAGGATTTGCAGAAAGACAATCATATTTAATGTCACAACCTAGACTATCACTTTCATTCAAGGGCATATTATAATTTCTCAAGTGAACACTCTAATGAATGTATTTTTTGATTTTGGAAAGGGCACAACCTGTGCTGCCAGGGTTCTTGACTAACACTATAGTAGTGCTTATTGTTGCAATAAGAAGAACGATGGAGTACAATCACAAATACATCACTAGTTAAGTTGTCCACATTCACAATGTAGGCATTGAATTAATTACTACAAATACTATTGTACAAAGACAACAATATTGGGATCAATCAAAGATGTGTCCCATCACATAACTCAAACACATATCTAATAGAAGAAGGGGAACGCATAAACTAAGATTGCTATAGAAGTAGAACATGAAGACAAAGTGGGAACAGATAATTTGGTGCATGGGGTTTATAGTATCCAATAGTTGGTTGAATTTTTAGAAACAACCAATGTTTAATCTCCTCTCAAACTTGATTGCAAAGCATACAGGCAAAGCCATAGGGGGTGGATATTTCAAAGGTTATTTGAAGAGAGGAAGGAAATAGAAGGCGAGAGAGAGAGAGAGAGAGAGAGAGAGAGAGAGAGGGGGGGGGGGGGAGAGGGGGAGGTGGGGAAGAGAGAGAAGGGGAGAGGGGGAGAGAGAGAGAGAGAGAGAGAGAGAGAGAGAGAGAGAGAGAGAGAGAGAGAGAGAGAGAGAGAGAGAGAGAGAGAGGAGGAGGAGAGAGGGACTAATGCTATACCCTAGGGTCGTTTGGATAGTACCTTGGGATACTTTGAGTTTCAAAAGGAACTTCAAAAGGTTCAATATGGTACTTTCATTCAACATACCTTGGGGTACTTTGACTTCTATAATGTACTTTAGATGGTATGTTGGGGTGCTTTGATTCTATAAGGTACTTGAAAAGGTACAATCTAGTACCTTGAAGAGGTACCAAGAAGTTATTAGTAGATTGCCACAGGGGAATTTTTGGGGTACCACAAGGGAACTTTGGGGGTACCACAAGGGACTTTTTGGGGTACCATAAGGGAGTCTCTAGGGTACCATGAGGGAATTTTTGAGAGACCATAAGGAATTGTTGAGTTACCATAAGGAACGTTTGGGGTACCACAAGGGACTTTTGGGGATATCATAGGGACTTTTGATATCCCACAAGGAGCATTTTGGGATAGCATATGAGATATTTTAAGGTCCCACAATAGAATTTTTAGATACCATAAGGCTCATGCATAGATTATGCCCTTCAAAGACTCGATCGTTCAAGCAAGGCACCCCAAAGTGTACTTTTTGACCCTAGTGCATGATGGGTGGTGAAAAACATAGTATAATGTATCCCTGACCATGCAAACCTGGTCCTACGAACATGATACTTTACACATGCATTTGGACCTTAAGGTATTTGACATGGATGCAAGTAAAAAGTATCATGCTTATCAGATATTTTCACGTTCGAATAAGGCACTCCAAAGCTTGTTTTTTTAACTCTTGTGCATGATGATGGGTGGCAAAAAACACATGGTTTAATGCGTCCCCGACCATGAAATTGATATTCAATGGGCCTGATATCTTGTAGTGGAGTTAAGTGGGTGAAATTTTGTGACATATAAAAAGTATCATGTCCATTAGAGACTTGCATGTTCGAATATTGCACCTGAAGCATGTTTTTTCATCCTTGTGCATGATGGGTGGTGGAAATTTTGGTTATAACATGTCCCCCGACCATGCAAACCATATCCAACAGGCATAAAATTTTGTACAAGACTTAAATTCAATGACAAGGAGGGGCATCCAAATTATCGTGTCCATCAAAGATTGGCATGTTCAAGTTAGGCACCTAAAGCATGTTTTTTGACCCTTCTGTATGACAGGTGGTGAAAAGCATGGTATAATGCATCCTCGATGATGCAAACCATATCCAGCAGGAAAAATACTTTTAAAGTGTCTTAATTTGGGTGCAATTGAGACATTTGCAAAGTATTATTCCCATCAGTGACATTGCTAAATTTGGGTGCAATTGAGACATTTGAACATACAAAGGGCAGTATGAGCAAGGGTGTGTAGAGCCATCCATGGAAACAAAGGGGTTTTAAGGAAGGCTTGGGATCACACTCAAATCGAAAAAGAAATCATGAGATATTTTGTGGAGAAGAATAAATAACTAATAGAATATATATGTGAATAAGTAATATAATTTTAATATTTGAATATATACTTTGTAGGCTCTCTATAATTACGTAATGTAATTAACTGTGTCTCTCTATATTTAATAGTGTCTCTATAATGTAATTTATAATCTTGTCTCTATGAAACTACTTTGGGAACTCAACTTTGTGAAGTGATCTTGAAATGGGATATAAAAATGAGAGCAAACGTGTTCTTTCAATAAAAGGAAAACAAAAAAAGATAGAATTATCAAATTAGTAAGGCCAAAATTACCATCAAATACCAATTTGCAAAAGCGGGTAGATTCTAACTACTGACCATAACAAAGTACCCAGCATCATTATGGTAGCAGCATTAAAGAACAAGGTAAAGAGATACAAAACAAGGTGCATCGATGCATGAAGAGTTTCCCTTACTTGGGTAGGGCTAGTAGTTTGCATTTAGTCAAGTATCAAGTTTGCATGCAACGAGCCTCAAGTGTTTAAGTACCGAGAGTGCACACATCAAGTATGCAATCCACAAATCAAGCATGAGAAATCCTACAAATCTATGAACTCATGATCAAAGCTGGCGATGAAGTTTGCAAGTTTCAAGAATCAAGTACTAAGAAACATTAAGTATCAAGCTTCCAAGTTCCAATTTTCCAAGTATCAAGCACACTAACCAAAAACAAGGATTGTTTGGAACCAAATTAATTTACATCTTCAAATGTGCTGACATGGAAATAAACACAACTTTTCACTAAAACAATAAGCAAGAGAGAGAATTTGCAAATTCTTGTAAAATAATTAAAACAAATCAAACTAATTGACATAGAATTTGTTGTTTTATTATAGAAATATGGTATCTTAATTCTTGCATAGTCGTTGGGGCTTATGTGTTCACGATACAGCGTAGGTCTTTAGGTTATATTCTACTAAGAGGCCTTCTAAGAGGAGTTTTGAAGCATGAAGGAGTGAAATTTTCCAAGAGCACTAATCACAAAACGGGGTCAAAGATAGTTTTTGGGTCATTGTTTGCTTGGGTGTAGCCATTTTTGGTGAGGTTCATGGACTTTTTTGTATGTAGGTATCTTGCATGATCGATAATTTATGCATTGCTCAACGGAATTCAACAACCTTTGTCTTCAAGTTGTAGTACACATTCCAAACTTGAACATGAGAGCAAAAAATTATCAAATTAGGATTTGGAATGAGCCTGTTAAAGCATTACAAGTGCTATGTTGCATGCGAAGCATGCATCTTGAAGACTATAGGATATAGAAATTTATTCAAAAACATCAAAATTTTGTTCTATACATACATATTGCTAGCCAAGTAATCATTCTAAAGTACACTACGTGAGCTTCTCCTCAACCCAAGGACACACCTAAATGAGAACATTGGGCATGGGTTAATAGGCCTCCAATGTTGTGCTAAAGTGATGCATACCCATTTGAGGGCATGCTCCATAACTTTTTTTTAATTAGTTGAAAACCAAAATGGATTGAAAATTTGAAATCCAAACTAGTGGGGCTACTCCATGGTGGTCTTAAAACATTGAAAGTTATTGGTATTGGTATCTAGATTCACCCTAAAATGGAAGAAGTTGGAAAAGTGTAATTTGTGCATGTGAAAATATATTTTAATAAATCCAACACTATTTATAATTTTGAATTGTTTATTTTTCCATGCACTTGCTTGCTATATGGCTCATAAGCATGCCAAAGGTCATCGCATTTAATAATACATAGCATCAAACCCGATAGCATGCCCTTTGGCCTATTTGTGTTTTGAAGCATTTTAGGCCACATTGCAATTGTTTGGGATATCCGATTCTGCTGACGTGTATCGCGAGAGGGGGGGAAACCAGTGGTTGAAATTTCGTTACTCTCATGAATTTTAAATTTTCACACATCGCGTCCATCAAATCTTAGAAGATTAAGTACCTGCAGGGTCAACGTTTGCTTGGGTGTAGCCAATCGTCGAACTATTTTCGGGGCTGCGATGCGATGCACTTCTGAGTGAATGTTTGAATTTATGGGGACCCACACTCTCGCTAGAAATTTTCCTGACATCATGAAGCTACACTAGTGTAATAATGAGACACAATCTTATCATGGTCAATAGCGCAGAGCTCAACACATGGCACTATATGTAATTACTCATCATGAGCACAGAGATTGTTGCTCTGCCTCTCACCTGACTATATCACAGGGCCATCTATTTTGTGTGTATCCTCATAGGTTGCAACTATGTCCCGTGCTTCGAGCTAGTACACAAGTTGGACCTCCACTATGCCCATGTAAGTATATACATCCCAAGATCCTTGCTGTAGGTCACCAACTCTCTTCCCTTGCTGCTGTTCACCTCAAGCAACATGCTAATCTTGTGTATCGAGCAGGATCCAAAACGTGAAGGAGTGCCTTCCTTTTTTCATAGCTACTCTGTGACTTCCAACTCTTGCTACAGCCAAAAACTCAACGCCCAGCCTTCCTTGAGATCACCTGCAACCTCTATCGAGACACCCCAACTCTCAGAACCTCTGGTGTTCCCACACCCATGATCAACTAATTCCACGATGAGCCTATGAACTTAAACTGACCACTTCCATGAACCTAGGTGATCCAAAAGCTTCCGAATTCAATTCAGCCACCCTATACCCTCTTGCATGTGGTTGCTAGACCCTCCGCATTTTGGTTGAATAGACTCAACATGAGGTGGACCTTTTAGAGTAGTGCCAACCTTTCATATTGAACTATGACTACCTAAAGAATCTTCTCCACTAGATGGCCCATGTGTTGCTTCTATAAATGAGATATTGGTCACAAGAAAATTTGCTAAGAGCACGACGAGCCTGATGAAACAAGATTGAAGCTTAGAGACTTAGTTTGACCTCTATTGCTCTATCAACCAAGTCGCCTTGAACTTTACATGGCGTTGTAAGAAGGATCTTCCACGATCTACTCCAACACTCAATCACTCGTTGTGCACATCCACGAGCCCTTCAAATGTCCACGAACTCCTGGGGTGAACCATGCACAGTGCTATCAGACAAGCCTACACTAGAACCCAGTGTGTTGTCGCCAAGAGCCGGACAAAGATCCTCGGCTTGCTACTACAGCCATGTGATCCTTTTTATTCTGTGAACCTGCTATTGTTCTTGGACTATGGCACGATCAGTTCATCCCATGTGCGACCATTAAAAGAATTCAACATGAAGCTGATCCATTGTATTCACTTGATAGATATGTTGTCCACGAATTTCACATATCAGCCACCCATAAATCTTCTCTATCAAATTGGCCATGCACACTATAGATGGCGCAACCCAAAATCCATTGAATCAATGACCGTTAATACTGATGACGAAAGAAGATGGGCAGCTCCCATCATAACTAAAATGAGCATAAATCTCACTGAAAACACGATCTACTGCCCTCTTCAACCTGAGATGACGAGCAAGAAGGTGTCTTGAACCAAGGCTGGCTGCTCCTTCTTATAGATGGCTAACCTAAAGCTTCTTTCCACTAACTTTACTTCCCATCCCTTGCTTCCCATCACTTACTTTCTTATGTGTCAAGCTCTACAAGCAGTTCAGAACCATTGTATGCCCATAAAGTAAAGGCTTGGAGTGCCACATGTAAAGCTCTACATAGTGTTTTAAAATGGTTACGCTAGCAAGTTCTAACAAACTACGTCTCATCATTATGCAAGTTGGAAATCAATACATTAGCAAAGAAACCTGGTGAGAGCGTGAGGCTCCCTCGAATTTGAAATCTCATCCACCAATGCATTGCAATGTGGCATTGCGTGGCCCCAAAAACACCCCAATGAGAATTTTGTGATTGGCTACACCCCATCATGCATCAACCCTCGTTGCTAAGGTCTTTTGTACTATATAAATATATATAATCTATCACTTGAAATTATATTGACCATATATAATGTCTTTTGGACATTATATTTAGTCAATAGAATTTCAAATGATATATGTGAAAATTTGTGTAGGACTTGTATAGTGATATATGCACATGTTGTTGAGAATGTTGCAAAATTAGCTTATGGCTATTAAAAAGTGAAAATTTTCTAGGTTAAGCATATCATGAGGATTTGTATAAATTTTGTGAAATATTCAAGCTTGCCAAATTCAGGATTTCACTGGGGCAAGGACTTTTTTTAGTGTCTAAAGAAGAGAAAAAAGTCCATAAATAATAAAACCTAAGTTGATATTATTGTGTTTACAAAGTGGTTTTTGAAAACCTAATTTTTAAATCATGGTTAGGGTGGTCACCTTACTAACATGTAACATAGACCAAACTATTTAATGGAAGCATATTAGGGGACTCTTAAGCCATAGATAGACATGAGGGGGTCAAAATAATACTTATCAAAACTAGTAATTACTTTATGGAATTTGTGGATGGACGTTTAAACAAAATATTAAATTATGTAGATGAGCAAAATGGGGGCCAATTTTTTCACATATTGCTACTTTGAATGTTTTCTTAATACACACTTACACATCTTATATATAGGATTTTAAAGAGAGACACTTAAAGGAGCTATGTAAATAATGGTTTAGATCATTGGTAACATAATGATTTGGTATAGTAACATGATGATTTAGATAATTAGGACCAACTCCATATGTGGTAAAGGTGTCATATTGTGGAAAGTAGCTACTTGCCATTGTTAGTACACTATTCAAACGTTGCATTTGTGAGATGCTTCCTACTGTAAAGTAGCTAATTCCCACTATGGAAAGAAGCCACTTCCCATTGCTACTACACTATACAAAATTGCATTTGTACCTTCCAATTAAGTTGTAACTCCTAAGCAAATCTATTTTAGAGCTTGGAGACTATATTGCTATCCCAATAACAAGTTGGTGTCCATTAAAATGAGAACCAAACTTTACTTGATGGATCCTACAATGAGAAAAATATATGCATCACTAAGGTTTTACAAGTGATCTCACAAATCATAGTTCAGTTTCTCTACTAGTTAATAGAGTAAAAAACTACTTAAAATACATAAAAAACAGAAAGAAGTTATCAATTATAAAAATCTTAAGTCATATTAGTTTTAAAATTTGATCAAGGGTTCAACTCACTAACACTACATGCAGGTCCTTTGATAAGGTCAACTTTTCTTCTCCAAGATACTTAAAAAAACATCATTTTCATGGAAATTAAAAAGTTTTCTTTTGTTTTTCAAATGAATATTTTTCATGAGTTGCATAAATGCATGTAGGGTAGTTTCTAAAACATAAAAAACATATGTATAGTCAAAATGCAAAACTTTTGTTTATGAGTAGTAGATGTCTACTCTGGGACATCAAAATTCTTATTGCATGAGTTGCATAAATGCATGTATAGTAGTTTCTAGAACATAAAAAAGTTATGTGTAGTCAAATTTTGACTACATATGAAGATCAATAGTCAAAGGCTTTTTCTTCTCAAACAATGAGTAATTTGTATCTACCAAAAACTCAAAAGAAAAAATAAATGAAATATTTAAAAAATAAACTTCATTATTTTGGTGATATGTCTTATCTTTTCCACAAAAGACATTTGTTTGAATATACATACAATGACCATTGAAAATTTTGTATATTGGTGATCATTTTTGTCTCAAAGAGTGGATGTACTATTGGGGAATACCCTTCCTAATCTATCTCGTATTCGAAGCTCGTCAGAACCTCTCTCCATTACGTTGGAGGAGATATAAGCACTAATGAGTGTGCTTCGAAAAGCACGACTAGCATTGCTACTCAGGAAAGTGTAGAGTGCATCACCAAAATAACAACAGGACTCGAATAGTATAATTTAGGGAAGCTATGTGAATGCATGATGGATCCTAATGTACAAATATACGTATATAAATTGTACAAGAACGTTGAGGCTCTCTATACAAGCAAGTCCATCCCAGATGCAGACACCTTGCTATATCCATATACCAAGAAGCAAGGTTGAACAATCGGGTGATTATAGGAAAGCCCCTCACTAGGGTGGGGGAAAAACTGTATTAAAAGAAAATGGACTGATAAGCATAGGAAAGTGATGTGGAGCTTATGCTTGTTCCGATCTTTTTAACTATCAGAGTCCAAAATCGTGAAGGTGCCCCTGTAATTTGTGAGACAAGAAATTGTTAATGGGATTTTTGGAGGTATAACTGTACATTTTAACACTAATGCCAGTTTTTGTACTCTCTAAGGTTCACCCATAGTAGATAGTAAAACACATTTCAAACCATGAATCCCTCAGGAAAGAACTGACTTTCTGCTCTCTAGTTATCTCCACTAGAGGGACCCTCTAAGACAAATCAATATACTTTCTAACATTCGGAACAATTAATGCATCAGTCTTGATCAAAAATTTAATAAGGTGGACATGGATAACAACTGTAGCCAGGCCGTGAAGCCTGCAGTCCCATAATGTGTTCTAACATGCTATGCTTATGGATGGATGTAGGTGAGTTCGGCTACCTACCTCAAATTTCTAATAAAAGAGAAGGAAACTGAAGAGATGTAGACATACAACTCAGATCAGTCTACAATGGTCCTTGGCTCAAGTGCAATGACCAAAGGAAAAACTCCTTTTGACACCCACAGGGTTTTTAACAGTTTTTGACACCTTTTTAATATTTACTTAGAAGTTCCATGGAAACAATATGGATTTGGTTGGTTAACGGTGAACTGTACTTTGGTTATTACACAACCAGACCTTTTCAATGGATGTTCATGCTCTTGATCAATCTATACTTTGAACAGATTGAAACTTATGATTGACAAAAGTCTAAGAATGACGTTGTCTGAATTCTGCATTCTTATATACAAGTACCATGAAAGTTCCAAGCTGTTAAATTGATAATAATGATGCCCTTGTAGTAGAATGGTATGAATGCACCAACTATAAATGCAAAATGCATCACCCTCATGCACCTAAGGCAAGAGGAACAATAGGAACATGGGAATGGGGAGGCAAAAGAAAAAAAGAAAAAAGAAAAGAAAAGAAAAAAGGAAAAAAGGCTATGTTACATAGGAATCAAGAGGATGTAGTATGGAAAAAGTAGATAATACTGTCTTAGTAGGTAACACACACACACACACACATTTATCCAACTTGTACTGCCTCACATACACACAAACACACATATGCACACACAAGTTTTTTTATGCCTCGAAAGTCTTCATTGGTGAGACCTGGGAAATATTTGCAAACACATAATGTATCTCTTGATACTTTGATTGACCATTTCTAATATTCATTTTGGAATTACATACATGCGTCAGTCCTACTTGCTATGACGTCCTTTGATAATTCCTAATCTATTCCTCACGAAAATTTAAATATTTCTTCTAAATGTCTTTTCGTAATTGGGGGTTAAATCCAAAATGCATGTAAATTTTGGCCCCAGCCCTCCCTCCCCCCCCCCCTTCCCTCCCTTCTTTTTCTCTGATTACAATTCTACAATACCTCATGCTACCCCATGGATTTATGAAAGGAACCTATGTGGTTCTACGGGTCTAATTGCTCATGGGTTTGAACCTTATTTAAGAGATTTGTGTGGATAGACTAAGGATGTCCTCATTGGCTCATGACACAATGCATGTGGAGGACTTTAATGAGAGGGTGGTGCTGACTACTTCAAAAGTACTCCCGCTCCTTGCAATGGGATGCATTGTTATCTATGCTCTTCTATTCGATTCTCATGACCACTCCTTCATGCGCTATTCTTTTCATCTACCATGCCCTCTTCTGAGGTAGATTTGCTTCTACCAGAGCTATATTGCACTGCTTTTTTCGCGATGTATCCTGTTCCCCCTATGCAGCGACGACACGTTCTCTTTTTCTTACGTTTTTTGCTTGATAGTTCGTTGTAGCTCTCACATGCTTTGCTACTACAACGCCGTTTTTCTTGCCCTTCTCGCGGGATGTGCAAGCATTATCTGTCTACCCTTTTAAAACTTTGTTGTTCCAACAACTGGTTTTCTCTGGATGGTGGTAGGTAAGTGGACCCAGACCGTGGAGTATTGGACACCTAAAAGATTCAACCTTGATTTCTTGATGTACTTGCAAGATTTACGTACTATTGGAATATAATACAATGATCACTTGTTATAATCTTTTAAGAGCTTCTGAGTGCCATGTTCTTGGGGTATTTTTGTCTACACACACACACACACACAATCACTTTTTTTAAATAGTGAAATCTTGTATTTCTTTGTGGAAACCTCAGAAGAGGTGAAAACCCACCATGAAGTACGAAAGAAAAAAGATCACACACACACGCGCGCGCACACATATAGACATTTTGTAAACACACTATTTGTGTGTGGTGAAATCCATGTATCTTTATATTATAATAAGCAGTTCCCAGAAAAGGAACATGCAATTACTTTTTTTTTTGGGAAACTTTTTTTGAACACACACACACACACACACTCTCTCTCTCTCTCACGCGCACGCACACACACACACACTTTTTTTTTTGGTGAGAAACACGCACACACACACACACTCTCTCTCTCACACACACACACACACACACACGACACCTCTCTCTCTCTCTCTCTCTCTCTCTCTCTCTCTCTCTCCCATCTCTCTCAAGCTAGGGCACACACACAAACACACTCTCTCTCTTCAAAGCGCTCCCTCTCTCCCTCTAGGCTCTCTCGCGTGCCAATGGGGTCCTCGAAAAGTAGTAGTCGCTTGTTTCCTCGTGGGAAGAGGGCAAAGGAATGAATGCATGGTATAAACAGCAGACGCGCCGTCAGCTCGTAAACACCTCTCATCAATTCTCTTCTCCTCCTCCCCTCATTTGGGAGGGTCGACTCCTCACGACCCTCCCATTTGGGTCCTCGGAACCTCTTTGCTCCATCGCCCATGTCGCTTTCCATCGTTGGGCCTTTCCTTCTGCTGCCGCATTCCGGCTTCGCCTGCAGCACGCGATGCGAATGTGCACGTGACAAGCTCGAGATTCGGAGTTCGGATAGCGGTTGAAGGAGTAAGACCGCTGATTTCTTGAACATGATTTCTCCCTTTATTGACGCGTTAAGTGTCTCACGATGAATTCACTGGTTCTGCAGTAAGCCATGCGAATATGAGGAAATGTTAAGGCTGAAAACAGGGGATTGCTCACATTTGAGATTAGTCATCGTAAATTCAATGAGTAAATGCCTACTGATTCAACGTTAACGTAGAGCAGGTACTCGTAAAATGTTCTAACGGAGAAGCAAAATTTGATTGTGGGACCGGTCGGCGTAATGGAAAGCCGTGGACCAGTTTAAAGAGATTAGTTTAACAAAAATCTGAATTTGTACGACTGGATATATTCTAGTCTTACTAAGGTACATATATATACGATTCTTTGATGCATGCAGGATGCTGTATACTCCACGTAGATCTAGTGCTCATTCCGTTTGCAGATCTTGAATAGTGAAATAAACGAGAAAGAATGTACAGCACGGGCCGTAGTCTGCAAAGTTTGTTAGCTCGTAGCTTTGAGTGAAGAGAGGAAGTTAATCATCCTGTTGATCTTTTGACCGACATCTCCGTCAATGGCTATTGATTTCGGACTAGCGGCCAAGAAATTTCCCGCTTATTGATGCTGCTCACCTGTCAGCTTCCTGGAAGTTGTAGAGCGGTTCTTTGATTTGCATGCAGGCTCTTTTGTATTCCTAGGAGATCTAGTTCCCCATCCTTTCTTCATTTCGTTTGCAAATTAGAGATGGCAAGATCAGCAGGGACAAATTTAGTGAGTTATTGCCATTCAGAGTTGAATACGATGATTCCAATGTTGTACTAGAGAACTGGCGTTTTGGGTTTGGTGGCAAGGGTTTTGGAAGATGGCATCGAACTCTCGCTCATTGAATAGCCACGCTTGTCTGTACAGGGTTTTTGGTTTTAGCTTGCTCTCGTGGACATGAGTGTATGTGCGTACGAGAGCATTTGGGGTGGTTGACTGGAGGATCTAGTTTCCTACAGTTAGGGAAGGAAGTTACCATGTGGAACATATGCAGAAGGGCCAAAGAGGCTTCTAGAGAACTTCTTAACGAGTCTAGGAACCTAAGATACCCTACTAGTCTGAACCCCATTGCTTCACCACCAGTCTTCATGCTACGGCTTCACCAGCGGTCTCCAGAGTTTCTTCCAAAGGTGCTTGACACTTCAGGTGAGCAGCCACCTAGCATTCCTCATGCCAAATGTGCACATTTACACTTAGGGGCCAGGCACATGTCCTTGAGGAGTCCTCACTTAGAAATCCCAGAACTTGACGAAGTTGGTGGCCACGGGTTATTGCTCGACAGAGTTTGAAGAGGAAGTTTTGCATTTGGTCGTGGGAGGAGATGGCTTGCTCGAGATACCAAGCATTTTGTGATGGTCGTGGCGGCTTCTAAGCATATAAGGCAGATAGTGTTGTGGGCGTAATTTTATGATTGACTGTGGAGAAGGTGATTCATTGTAGTAGCAGTCGTCAAAGGGTAGCCAAGTGCAAAGCACAGTTCATGGATGTTTAGTGCTAGCCTTCGTCATGGCTGAGTCTGCCCTTCACCTTCGGAGTGCCGACAAAAACTCAGTACGAAGACTTTGTATAAATGGATGCTCAAGTATGTGTGAGAGCATATTTTTATACTATGGTCTACACCCACCGTTGGGCGCTGATGACATCAGTGGGGATGTCATAGTAGCTAGTCCCTGCTATGCATGATGGAGTTTATGGTTTTCAACCTTGTGAGGGACTATCATGATATGTTGTGTTTTTAAAGGATGAGTTTGGGAATGTTCCTGGATTCATCCAGGATATGTTTAAAGGGACGGTGGATGCACACGACAGCCTAGCAGGGCACAGTTTGCTTTCTTCAGTGTCTGTTGCTCCTGGGTTCTGTTCCTTGGCCCCAATTGTCTTATGAAAGGGTCCTTGTAACAATCACCACATTTCTTTATTTTATCTCATTTCCTATAATGAGTTACAGACTATTTGTGTATAATTTGATGATACATAAGGGATGTCAATATATTTGTAATATGGATGACATTTGTGACGTTCAAAGATTTTCTTGAAACGTAAACATTTCTTGGTGAATTTTGGACTCTTAGAAAATCAAAATCTGAATTTGTATGATTGGATAGATTCTAGTCTTACAAAGGTATATATTATCTTGAAACTTCTGAGTCGCAAAAGTGAACATTTTTTGATACTTGTGGTCATACGGTGACACATTATATGACACAATATTTCTGTTCCCTGTGACAGTGCCCCTTTCTTGAGGCATGCCATTTTGATGCTTGATGTTCTGTAATGTTCCAAATACTTTTTTAATTATGGCAAAGAGCTATTTGGAAAGCAGATGAATCACGGATTACAAGGATGGAATTTCTATGAACCATTGGATTGAAGACTTTTTCTTTCAACTTCTCCTTTTGTTCTCTTCTTTATCCCTCTAGATTTTCCACTTTAGAAAATCATCTACTTCAATGGTCCAATAACTACCGCGAAATATATGGTTGTCTCTTGCATCCTCTCTAGGATGATGTGCAAGCTACCTATGGCACTGTGGGGTTTAGTTTTGGGGAAGGGCAGTCAGGCTGACCTGCATTTGTGAGGGGGCAGTGGCTTGGTGTTTGCCTCTAGGGTGGACATAGGATGGATGCCACATGTAGGGCCAAGCATGAACCATGATGCACCAGAAATGGAGGCCATAAGATACACCAAGTCCAGGGGCAGCTTGGAGGCAGCAGTGACTGCGATACAGATGATCTTCAAGCATCTGAAGGCAGCAGCAAGCAGCCATGGCAGAATGACATCAGCAACAAGGAACACGGCTGCATCAGCTTGCATAGACAGGACACTTGCAGGAGTCCTATGACAGTAGACGCAGGGCTACCACATGGCATTGAACACGGCCACACCAGCAGAAGTCAGCTCAGTCTGCAGCAGCCTGGGGTAGGGAGGACAGCAAGTTGGCCATCAGACTGCTGCTGCAGCCGACTACAGCAAAGGGGTTGAGGAAGGGGGGCAGAGGGGAGTAAGGCTCACTTGAGCGTCATACCGCCAGCAACACCATTTGTAAGTACAGCTGCAGTTTGCAGCAGGAGCAAGGTAGTCACGCAGCCTAAGGCACAACCCTGGTCTCCCAGTGATTCGTTGTAGCCCATACGAAACAGGACTTGGAGCGGACCAGGGCGGCACAGGGGGCAACCAAAGATAAAGATGTAGCAGGGCCTGCTCGGGTTCCCAGGCAGTCAGCAAGGTCACAATGTGTAAGGAGATAAGGATTTCCATCTGGCCCTCTGTAAAGTATATACTAAATTCTAAAGTTTAATAGTGTCTTGGGGAGCACTTATATTTTGAAGCTGAGTATTGCTTTCTCAATGTGCACTAGATATAAGGCATCTCTTAACATATGTTGGTTTCTGGAGTTTCTTAACAAGGTTTGCCAAGAATATGCAGGGTGGTTTCATTGGTATCAAAGCATTTTGGATCAAAGCATTTTGGTTTGTTATTTACGTGACTCTATCTCTTCTTGGTTTAGTTCAGCCTTGATTAGTGAATGGACACAACGTCATTATACAGACAGTGGCTTGTATTAAGTAGGACAAGGGTTTGTGCTACTCAGCTTTAATCTGCACATTGAATTTGTGTGTTGGGTAATGAGTCATCGTCCTTGGGTGTGCGAAATGCTCGACTAGTCCTAAAGAATCAATTGTGAGGACAGCATAATGTGTTGATCCGGCCAATAATTGTCTGAACAGTTGACTCGTCCAAGACCAATAGCATTTGAGCCTTCGCCATTTGCCATGCCCAAGTGGATAAGCTCGTGCAATGCAATGAGCAAGTCTTAAATCAGAGGGATGGTGGTAGATCTATTGGTAGTGCTATAACCACATGGCTTGCGTTCCACATGTAGATTGGTAGGGGACAGTGGAGCTAAGTGTACCTAGAAAAGTACAACACTTGGCTTATGCTTTGTGCAATAGATTTTGAAGTGAGGCTTGCCTACATTTGGGATTGGTCAATCAGTTTAGAAGGACAATGCCATATAAGTGTTACGCTTGGAGATGCTCACTCACCTAACTCAATGTAGTGGCTGTCAAAGTCCGTACCTACTCAGACATTCTAAGCAGTACTTACTTGGTGTCTTTACTAACCTAAGTTAGCCGATCGGCATCCATGAGAGAGCTGGACCACTGACTCAAGCTATGCGTGTATATGGAAGCCATGTGGAGCGCATGCATATATACAGAGTGGTTCTAGCAGCTTCATCTATTGGCTTCCCCTCTCTCTTCATCTATTGGCTTGCCCAAATAAGATATAATTCTTACCGGCAGTAAGCACCAGGTGCAACATCCGACAATTCCAACTCTGCATGGAATTTCATTAGGAACTTTGCCATCGCTGGACAGCATTCCCCTGTGCAGTCAATCAGCAGAGACCCCACTGAAAGAGTCAAGGGCAGACACAAGCAAGCAGTGTAGCCTAGCCTACAAGCATGCTGAATGCAGTCTGAACGTTCAACCAGCAACTGACTCACATGACAACTACAATGACTAGGAAAGAGACAACAAAGGTGCAGAAATTGAGAGACAAACAGCAACGGACTACAACAGCGATGCTGGACAGCGACACGTCCCTAACATGCCCTCGACGAGAGCGACTCCTATGATCTGGGTGGATGGCTTCAGAAGCCCAATCTGTCCTTGCTTCAATTGATAGCCTGAGACTGATATGTGGGAGGGGATGCAGCGGAGATCTGCCATGCACCACCGTGATGTTCCACCGTGCCGCCACCTACCCATACTGACTAGGGTGACTCAAGAGTCCTAACTGTCAGAGTGGCCTTATGTTAGGTGTCCTAACTGTCTCAAGCGACTTAGAAACCCACCCCCCCCCAAAAAAAAAAAAAAGGGCCTTCGCAGCGCAGTTTTGCAGGTCTTTACCAGTCCTTTGCACATTTGGGCTCCCTTTCAAGGTTTCTTTATTGACTTTTCTCTCAAGCCTCTCCATCGACATTTCTCGTGTCTATGGAAACAATATTGGGTGCTTATTATAGTAGATTCTTCTCATTGTCTATTTCATTGAGTCTCCTTCCTTTCATTGCACTGTGTTCCTACTGGCTTGTGGGGGCAACAGTGTCTGTAAGATTGGGACTTTCTTGCAAGGAGCCAGCTACATTCCAGCTTCTATTTTCCTGTATAGTTGACCATGGCACCCAAGCATGTACCAGGAGTCAGTTTGGCAGTGATCCACCATTTGAGGCTGCTTAGCATGAGCAAATGCCTTCCATAGTGGGTGCACCCACTGGTGGCAGATGTTCCTGCTCGGCCCACATATCCTACTACTTGGCCCATATCTCCTACATCTCTAGATGTGCAGGAACAGTTCCTTGAGGCATTCTCTTCCATGCTTGAGGGTACGTTTCTATAGTTTGGGCAGCAGTTCTAGCAACTCAACCAGTCATTGCACAATGCATTATCGGATAAAAGCAAGCAGCCTATACCCCAGCATGGTGATGAGTCTGACAGCTATGATGGATTCTCCGCACCACGCGGAGGTTTTATGGTATGTGCCCGATGGACTGCAGGATTTCATTCCTTCAGACTGAGCAGTTCGCTTTCTAGTTGGGGATCCCCTTGGCATTGAGGACGCTTTCACTGTATGACCGAGAACTTTTGGTTGAACTTGAGGCCATCATCCAATTTACAGCTTTCTGCACCTTTGTAGATGGAGCCATCCATCTCGAGACGACTCACTGGTGTCCATTTGATGAGTGCTCCCATGAGCACAATTGGTCCTTTTACCACACCAGCTAGCATGCTTGGAGTTGCTCTCTGTTCACATGCAACTAGATAGTGGTTCCTTCTAGAGAGCCATAGCGATTCCTAGCAAGCTAGATCGACACATCTCTTGTCGATGGGGTTTCGGTGGTATGGAACGTGGAGGTCTATGATCTAGAGTTGGGCTGTGTGTCGTCCCTTTGACCTCCAGTGCTCGAGGGTGACCTGACGGATCTATGGTTGGGTGATTCGTCCCAGATTATGCACTCGGTGAGGATTTTGGTAGCGCATTCAAGGAGGGAGTCGTCTCATATATTTTCTTCACAACAACTTAGTGAAAAAGTCTTGTGCATACCGAAACAGACATGATATCTCTTCGTACGATTGGTGCATCCATAAGACTTAGATCACGCTTAAGCGACACGAGATCAATGGTTGAACTTTTAGCACTAGCACCCAAACCTTAGATGCTCCTTGACATGGTCACATACACCTTTCTTATCATAGAATCTGCAGCTACAAACATTTTGACATCAGAAACCAAGTAGGTTCAAATGCCAATTTAGGGACTAACCCAACCTATGAATGCAAGTTTTTAAAAGTAAAAGCGGGTTGAAAGGTGAACTTAAACTTTTGAGCTTTAAAATGGAGTAAGCTACATATATGAGTCTTCAGGTTGTTTCTATGTATATATAAAAAGACTGTCTCACCTTTTGAGATATCCAAACTTGATTGAGAAGCTTACCACTCATGAGAAACTCCTTTGAAGAAGATGTCACTTTGCAGCAGGTTTTTCTTTGTATTGATCTTTTGCAAATTTAATAAGTAACCCTCGACAACATGAGCTAATCAGTGTTGGTTGTTGAAGCTACCCTTTGGATAAGTGTTTGCCTGTCTGCATATGATTCTAGAGATAATGATTGCTCTCTCTTGAAAAGCCACTTATGTATAGGAATGGGTGAATATGTCGTGATCCTTTCACAGAAGAAAGCTTTGGGTTCTAAGAGATTCAAAGTGAGATTTGACCTCCAAACCATTTAGGAGGTTTTTAAAGGCAGTTAGGTCACAATTTGTTTCTTGAGTACAAGTCTTTAGGCTTCTGTCAACCTTGTGATGATTTGATAGGCAGCTTTTCGACAGAATTCTATTGTTGAAATCATGCCTTGTGCCCTTATGTGATTGTCCCACTGAGCCGTAGGTACCATGATCAGTGTTACATGAAAACGTGTTTCACCCTGTCGAAACAGGACGAAACGTTTCGAAACAATACAAAACGCTCCCAACGAAATGCATGTTTCGCCCAAATCCCAAAAAGGCGTTTTTGCCCCTTTTTTCCTTTCTGCCTTTTGCGAATCGATTGCGATCCTCCCGACCTGATTTCGTTTGTGTACTCAGCATCCTCTCCAGTCCGCTTCTGCTCCCTATGCTTCCTACGCTCACGTGAGCTTGTGGCTCGTGGGCTAGCATATGTGCTAGCACTGCCGCTGCTCCGTTGACCTGCTTGCAAGGCTCAAGCTAGCTGCTGCTAGCCACCACTAACACAAGGCCTAGAGGCTAGAAGGGAGACCTACGCTAGAACAGTGATGCACTGACACCATCAACGACCTGCTGCTTGCACAAGCATCGACGCCATCAACGACCTGCACAAACAGGCTGCAATCGACGCCCACGCCCAGGGCCTGCTGCCATCGACAGTCCTGCCCACCATCCCCTTTGTTGCTGCTCAAGGAGCAGCACCTGGATCAAGGAGCAGCAGCACTCATATATCTAGATTCAAATTTCAATGAATCAATGATGTTCATATGTCTAGATGCTAGAATCCAATGTCCAATGTCAATATGCTTTAAAGTTTTGACTCCATAAATATTAATTGGTCTAAAGTTGAAACTTGAGAAAGGAGACTTGAATTCTGAATGTGTTTGTGTTTTGGATTACCTAGACACTGGGTGTCTTGACTAAGGACTTGACACTTGCATTTCTCTTTGTTCACTCTAAACATGACTTATCTGCCCCTATCCTTGTATATATCAAGTATCATTTCGAAACCTATAAGTTTCGTCTGAAGATTCGAGACGAAACGAAACAAATCCTGTCGAAACCTCGAAACAACGAAACAGACGAAACGTTTCTTGTGACTATGACCATGATAAATATATTGATCTAGAGACATGTGTGTGATAGTTAAAGTTACTGGCCAGTATATTGGTGGCTTTGCTATGTGAATCAATAAGGACTCTTTGTTCTTCATTTCTTTTGTTGTTCTTTATGTTTGTCATTGAGTGGAGAGTGGAGTTCTCACTATGATTTCCTCTGTCTGTGTGTGTGTTTGGGGGGAGGGACGCTCTCCAATATGGGATTAACCAAAATGTTACTCTGTTGCAACCAGAATTACTTCCTGTTTATTCCGCTATGCTGCGTCCAAAGCAACTGCTTCCCTTGTACAACGGTGCCAGAGCATGGCTTGTAGCGGGAACCTACAAAAGCAATTCTGTTGATGACACACATGGATCAGAAGCTTCACATTTAGATGATGCAGGGGACAAGAGAAAACATTTCCAGACAAGGGCATCTTCAAGTACTTCTCACGGAAGCTGCTGCAGCAATGTGTACCATGCAGAGATTGCATCTCCTCACACAGAAGCATATAGTTCAAATACTCCAAATACATCTCAGGAAAGAATACCCTTGGCCAGTGATTCTCTTCACAGGGTCCATGCTGTAAATGCCAATTTTGGTGATGGCCTCCTTCAAGTGCCAGTTCCTACAGATGATTTCTTGAAACCACCTTTTTCAAGGTCGAGAACAACTGGAAGTCCAGGTGTCTCCCGTGGAGCGCAAGAGGGCTCAACCAGGATTGTACCAACTTCTCTAGGCAGTAGGCTACAAACTGAAAACATCAATGGAGATGACTATGGACAAAATAGGATGGCACTTGCAGAGCATGTCTGCAAGGTGGGGATTGCAGCTGCTGGCAGGCTGTCTGAGTCGAGAGATTGTTCGAGTACAGTGAAGAATGGTGATGGAGCTCTTTTCATGGTGCAGAGGGCTGGTTCATCTTCAAATCCAAACATACCTAGAGAAAAGATAAATTCTGATTCTGTTGGAAAAGGTTCTGCTTCTTACATCACTTCTGAGAGGGATGTCACTGCTGGTCTTAGTAATCGTGGGTCTCTCAGGGGCAGATCAAGAACCAAATCTGGTGACGTTCCACAAGGTATCAGAAAGTTTTCTTCATGTTCCCAGTCAACTAGTTCAGGAAGGGACCTCCCGAGTCAATTAGGTGTGCTTAAAGATGGGTTGAATAGCATGAATATAACCCCGCAAGTGCAGGCTTCACAAACAGCAACTCCTCCTGACAAAGCAGTGCATGGGCCAAAAAATAGAAGGCTGAGACATGTCCCTGATAAACAGCAATCTTGGATGGCTTCCCACCTTGAGGATGCCCGTGATGGGACAAGCTTGCCCAGTCTGAATGACAACCACCCTGGAGTCAGCGTTTGGCCTGTCAAATCCGAGTCTCAGTCAGCAGTCCAAGGTTCATCAGGGTGTGTAGAACCAAGGAGAGTAGCCCAAAAAACAAACCACAGGGCTGGCAATGCCGGACAGTTAAGTAGCAAACAAGGAAGAGCAGGAGCAATAGCTCGACGGAGCTCCTGCAATGATGAGAAGGAGGTTACAGAGTATGTTTGCAATATATTGAGACAACTAAGGTGGGGCCCAAATACTGAAGATGCTCTTTCTAGATTGGATAAAAAACTTAGTCCATATCACATTAATGAGGTACTTAAACAACAGCAAGAAGTTGGCCTGGCAGTAGATTTTTTTAACTGGGCAAAGAAGCAAGATGGCTTCAAACATGACGTTCATACCTACACTACCATGGTCGGCATATTAGGACGTGCACGGAGGTTTGATGCCTTAGATACTTTACTGGAGGACATGGTAAGAGATGGTTGCGAACCCAGTGTTGTGACGTTTAATAGACTTATTCATTGCTATGGTAGGGCCAATCATATGGGAGAAGCATTGCAAATATTTCATGACATGCAGAAAGTTGGCTGCAAACCTGATAAAGTCACTTATTGTACTCTCATTGATCTGCATGCCAAGGCTGGATTTATGGATGTAGCCATGGATATGTACAGACAGATGCAGCAGGCCGGCTTACATCCTGACACATTTACATATACTGTGATCATTAATTGCCTTGGCAAATCTGGGGAATTGTCTGCCTCCCACAAAGTCTTTTGTGAAATGATTGCTAGAGGCTGTACTCCCAATCTGGTGACTTACAATATATTAATTGATTTGCATGCAAAATCTGGGAAGTATGATATTGCCTTGAAACTATATAATGATATGCAAGAGACTGGATTTCACCCAGACCAGGTTACTTATAGTATCATCATGGAGGTTCTGGGACATGTTGGTCACCTTGAAGAGGCCGAATATGTATTTACAGAAATGCAAGAAGCAGGCTGGGCTCCGGATATGACTGTTTATGGTCTTTTAGTGGACATGTGGGGAAAGGTGGGAAATATTGCTAAAGCTTGCGAATGGTACAGCAAAATGCTTGATTCAGGGGTTATGCCCAATGTTCCAACATGCAATTCCTTGCTTGGTGCTTTTCTTAGGGGAAATATGTATGATGCAGGGAATCAGGTGCTTCAGGATATGTTGGATCGGGACCTCAAACCTTCACTTCTGACATACACTCTGCTGCTTAGCTATTACACAATGTCTGAAAGTCAACATGATTGCGACATGCTTTGGAATCTCATGGCTACTACAAATCATGCAGCACATGCCTTTCTGTACACTCTACCAGGAGTGAAGTCTGGTGAGGAAGATACCAGGGAGCACACCGCACGATTTTTTAATACAATCAGCTGTGAGGCCCAAGAAAGTAAGAGAAGTTTCACAGACGCATTGATTAATTTTCTTCACAAGTTTAACCTGAAAGCAGAAGCTGCTATTGTGTGGGAGGTTGCTACTGAGAAGAAAGTGTACCCAAAGACTGTGACAAAGAAGTCTCCCAAATATTGGGCCATAAATTTGCATACCATGTCCATGGGTACGGCTGTTGTTGCCTTGTGTCGAACACTCTCCATTGTAAAGGAGCGGATGCTTGAAACTGGAGTTGTGCCAGAAAGAATAGATATAATCACTGGATGGGGACGGCGGAGCAGAGTCACGGGATCTTCATTGGTGAAACAGGCAGTAGAAGAGATACTTCAGACTGTGAGCTCTCCATTTCATGTGGAGAATGGGAATCTCGGTTGTTTTGTTGGGATAGGGAAGCCACTTGCAGATTGGTTGCTTGAGTCAGACATTGAACAGATGCATTTGATTTAGGTTCTATGATTAATTAGATGCCACGTTTTCACAGTTTTTGGGAAGGACTTCAAGTCACTACTTGTGCTAGACCTCTTAATTTAAGTCAGGAAAGAATTGCTCCATATTGGGGCTCATGCGAATGCACTTCCGGCATCCTTTCAGAAAAGGTATTAATTCAGCCTTGTAATTAATCGCTTAATTTATGATGACGCATGCGGGGAGCTTGAATTGAAATATTTGGCATGTCGATGTCTTTCTTCATGTGCTTACGCAGCCTTTGAAAGGAAAATCTCAAAAGCAGTGGCAACAATTTTGGAAGTCTTTCGAGAGCCATTAAGAGATTTATTGACTAGAGAAAATTTGGTTAAGACCATGGTTTTGAATCTTAAAGCTTGTAGTGATACTATGAAATACACGTTTGATCAAGATTGGTGCGCATTTTCCTTTGCTCTTAGTTTTTCATGGCTGAAGAACAACACGAGGACACCAAGGGAAAATTTTAGAATGGTAATACAAGCTTATGCAATATTTGAGATAATAGTTAAAAAGGCCCACTTTATGCCCGTCTTTGAGGAGAGAACCTGCTGCTTGTGCATATGCACTAGAAAGTATTGATGGGTTATAGAAATCCAGCGGGCTTGCCTATTCACGACTAATGTCAATTGGATTTTGGATGAGAGGGACTCCTATTTACACGACCATATGTGACACATCAACGCCTTAGCCTGCCCTGGGACAGTAAAATTTGTCTAATTTTTAATGGGTTGAAGTAGTGTACTGATTTTGCCAATATGGTGCTGCGTCTCTCACCTCAACGCACAGGTGGAGATATCTTTTGATGCAGGGTGACAGTTCTTCATATAGCTGCAGTAGAGCTAGTTGCCGACCTCTCTTCGAACTGGTGATGGTTGTCACTACTTTGTGTTTTCTATGTAACAAACTTTTGGTCCTCCAACAAGCCCCATAAGGATGAGGACCTGAGATGGTTGTAGGAAGCTTATTGCGATAAAGTACTTTGTAGAATTCTTTCATCTTTGTTCAGTTGTGTTCGGGTGTGTGTAGAAGGGTAATGGTTTTGTCTTCACTAGGTCTCCTTGAGAACCCCTTACAACCAAGTAAGGACTGAGGTGTGCTGCCCATGTGGCAGCCGCCCCTTCTTGTTTTTCTCTGCGAGTTTTCTTCACATGGTAGCCAATATGCTGCCCATGTGGTAGCCCTAACCCTAAGTCTACCTCCCCCATGCTCTCTCATATGGGGCTTATAGATGGGGAGGTGACTTTTCCAATACCACCTCTCACCGATACAGCTTGGCTCAATCCCAACTCATCGATGAAGATGCTCCAGTGGCTCCTATGTCACAGCCCTCTGGAATGTGCAGTGTTGATCTCGACTCTTGGCTTTTCAACCGGTGGCTCCTGCTCCTGTAGGTCTAGTCCCGCAGTAGGAAACCATCTTGGTACACAGGTCCACCATCCAAGGTAGCACCAAATGGCATCACCACATTCCGTCAGGTTCCCACATGCGAACTTGAACAATTCAGATGCCACCATCTTCCAACTATCCCACTCATAATGAGCGTATAGTCTTCCAGGTACAATGTGTTTAGGGTCTATTTTAACATGTCCTCCCTTTGGCAAGATTCGCAACAAAAGAACCATCTTGAGAAATGATATCCCAAGAATATCTCCAGATAACTTGGACAATGAGCTCCCATGAAGCTCTCAAACAAGTACTTTTTTGGCTTCAATACACCTTGTCCATGTTCAATATGCTTGACGCACCCACACTTCCCCGTCTACCTTTTGGAAAGGCACATTCCCTCCAATCTCGTATTTCTTGAGACACATGAAGAATAGATTCTTGCCACAGCGTGTTGTTTCTTGAGACACATGAAGAGCACATTCTTCCCACAACATGCTATAAAGGCTCAAATCAATGACAGAAAGGACATACAAGAACATTGTCTTGCCTATGTGTTTGCTCTAAAAGCAAACCATGTACCTCAAAGAGACACATTCTACCGTGTGTACTCTTGTAATGCCCCCTTTTGAACCACAACATCCATTTGACCTTGAAATCCTAGGACACTCCGAGGAATCCTCCCTTATGTCAATACTATCAGCTAAGCACCTGGAAGAGTCCAAGCACTCCAAGTTAACCAGAATCACGTCCCTCGTTTCAAAAAACACAAATGAGAGGTGAAGAAAAAACAAACTGATTCAAACACATCCCAATGGTCACGACAAAAGATAAATATGAAATTGATGGATCTCCAATAAGTGGCAAGATGCTTGTCGCTAGAACAAACTCGAGAGACTGGCATTGTCTCTTATTCATATGCAAACACAAAGCTCGCAGGGGACGCTCTAGAATTGCGGGGCAGGCCGTTTAACAAGGTGTGTCCCAACTTACCTGTGTGGATGCCATATCTACTAAGTGTGTCGTCGGTGTTCCCTTGGCGTTGCTCTCGAGCTACCGTTGAGCCTCGTTATTAGGTGTCAGAGCTCTCGATGGCGCTTCATCCCAAGGTCTTTGGATGCTCAGAGATCCTTCTCTATCATGGCCGTCACGTTATGCAAGGGTTCATGTTTTACCGCCATTTCTTCTATGGACATTAAAGGCTGGGACTTTGTCTTCTACTCTTCCCTATCATAACGTCCCTTCTTGGGGCTCGAGGGCTGGTGGTCCAGGGCCGCGCCACCCCTTGTAGTTAATGCCCACAGTGTGTGCAGTTTGTGGGGAAGTGATCCATACTGGGGGACTTGCCCACTGGCGTATTTGAGTGGCTAGAGTCTAAGACCCTCTTTAGTCCGTCATGTTCCTAGGGTGTGGTGCCTTTGTTAAGTAGTTCGTACTTTAATTGGGGGCTCTATGGTCATAGTCCCTTTAGGGGCGAGTCTTTTGAGTTTATTTAGGGGAAAAATTTTGTACTCCTGGGGGTTCCTTTCCATGGCCTTAGTCCCTTTAGGGGCAAGTTCTCAGGTCGTCCAATCGGTACCCTTTAGCTACTAACTGTAGTTTAATTATTCCTTTTGAGGAGGTGTCGGATTTTTCTTAGATTAGGCGGTTACCTTCATTTTCTCTAGTCGGGATCATATTCCCTCATCGTGTCCTGTCCCTAAAGAAGGCATGTGTGTGTGTGTGTGTGTGTGTGTGTAATGAAGGACACCTTCTTCATGTACATGAGTGACAAGGCTCTGGAATGGTTTACAAATTTGACATTGAAGGTTTAACTAAAGTTGATTCATTGGATAAAAACTTACTTGATCTCAATAGTGTGGCATGAAGGATAAACCCTTGAACTTGATGCTCAAGAGAACCAAGGGCCATAGTATACTTATCTATTTAGAACATTCCATGAATAGATTACGACCTTCTTCTTGGTAAGCAAGTGCTATGACAATCTTGCCTTATGTGCATAAACCAAGGCTCCACACATTCTAAAATCGTCAACATTGAATGTGTTGCATTGCACAACTCACAATGGTGCCAGCATGGTCTCCACCTTTCCTGATTTAGGAAATGTTAAGGTGAAATTTGGTCAATAATACATGACATATGCAAAAGATTTAGAGCATGCAACCAAGTCTACCTTCTTGAGGAATCAAACCTTGCTATTGTAAGAGTCCAAATAGAGTTAGTAGAGGGACAAAAGAGCCAAATTACCCATCAAACAGAAGAAAGCACCCCATCATGCCAAAATAATACCTTTTGCACTTCAAACACTCCATCCTTGCCTAACATGGCATGGTATCTAAATGCAAACATAGAGGACAAGATCTATGAAACTACCAAGTTATAGATAGCGCATGAAGAAAAGAAAGAAGCTCAACACCTTATATCAAGGGTTCAAGAAATTCATTGCAATTTTGTGTCTCCTAGAGCACATATATCTTTTGTACCTAGATTAGCACCTTGGGCTCTCTATAGGGAAATAGACTGAACGTGTGGGAGAATTTAAAGGACAGGGAAGAGATCCAATAAGAGCGAAGATTTGGCATCCATAGCCATAAATAATCAAAATTCAATGCGATTAGGCAAAGAAACTAGAGAAGGGGAGACCGTTATAGGCAATGGGGATGCTTTCCCTTAGGTCAACATTTAACAAATCAACCTTCCTTCCTTGGGACAAGTACAAAATAATACGATTGAGGTTCATAGCTATTTTATGGTCTTTCATATTTCCACTATCCCAAGAATATTCAATACAAGTGTGGGAAGACCTTGGATGAGAATAGCTCATTTCATCAACAACTATATTACCATATTATATTACCTTGGATGAGAATCCCCTAAGTGTGGAGATTGGGGGGGGGGGGAGAGGAGTAGGAGTGGAGGGGTGGGACTATAAGAAATACCCCATGCCATGCATATTACAGGGGTAATTACTTACATAGGGTTTCCAAGTATTTGCAAAAAGCTTTTTTTTGGGTGATGAAGTGAGCAAATAAGTGCATTACTAAAAAACTTTTATGAAAAGTGTTATCTCCACCAACAAAGGCTCAACAATATTAAATTGCCATAATTCAAAAGATTCTACATGACATGATTATGTTTTGTTTTTTCACAATGTCCCCCTCTAAAGTTTAGATGAGGTGGGTATCCATTGCTCTCAAAATCAGTCCACATTGTTAACAACAAATTGTGGTGGTACTACGATTAGTTCATCATCGCCCTTCCCTTCATCTGGGTGTGCAGGGCAATCGCCTCTTTTAGATGGCCAAACTAGTATTCCCTTGTCATGTGAATGCGTATTGCCAAGAGTGAATGTCTAGTGCAAAGGGAGCAAGGGTGAAACAAACAACTCAAAGCAAAACAAACAAAGAGAAGGAAAGATTGCAACGACTGGAAGCAAAGTGTCTTTCTATTACTTAACCCAAAAGGGCTTTGAATACAAACAACTCTTGGCTGCAATCCACACACGAGTTGCCTATGGTGCAAGGATAACCTTAACTTCTAGGATTCTAGAACCTTATATACCTGACTCCCTACTCACATTCCTTGTAATTACTACGCACCACATTTACAATGGTTCACACCTCCTTTGTTAGAAGGGTAGATGCCTTTACTTTTATTTGTCTAGGCCAACATACTTTGCTCGAACAAATTCTTCATGCAGAGCATCAATCATGTCTTTGCCCAAAGGGTTGACACATCATCGGATCCTTCTTGTTAAAATGCCCCTCTCGTAGGAACCATTCCTTAGGAGGGATGAAATCTAGATGCATGAATCATGTGGGCTCACACTAGCTTATCCTCATCCTTATCTTGAGAGAGAGAGTTCTCACCTACATCTAAAAAGGGAGAGTAGCCTTGTGGCTTTGTACCACTCATATGGTCTAAAATTCAATCGGGCCAAGACCCCTGTGGATATACCTTGTCTGGCCACTTCTCTTATCCTCTCTTCTTGCTCCACGTTTAGCCTTTTGCTTCCTTCTCTATTTTTGTGACATGGTATCAGAGCCAAGTTGCTTTTCTTCAAATTCTTCTTGCCTTATGAGTGTTCAATACTATTTGTCCTCTTAGTGGTCTTCTCCATTTCTCTAAGTGGCACATTCTTTCAAAGAAACACCAAGCAATGATTTTGTGAGACTCCATGTTGCTTGAATTTGTCAAAGAAGTGCTACAATGAAGTGAAAAGGAGATCTTGTTTTTTACAATTGCTTTATTATAAGGCCTTTTTGTTACGGTGCTTATCAGTATCCTCTTTGTTTTCGGGAAAGTTTATATAATCAATGTGGTTTTGCTACTACTTTGTGTTCCACGACTCATATGCAACCAAGTCTACAGCTTCTTTGTGGTGACCAGAAGAGAATTTCATGCTTCTAGTCTAGTTTTTTGGTTGAAGGTTGCTACTCAAGTGGGTTCCTTCCATTGTTGTTCTAGAAGTATTTCACATACTTGAGTCAACCATTTTTTCAAAGTGTCGTCTTATGCCACTTTGAATAGTGGTAGTAGGCTCTGCATCACAGCTTTTCTCAAAGACCTTGTAGATTATAAGCTAAGTTCTCTTTTTCTCTCTAGTTCATGGTTCTTAGATGACATCTCTTTATTCCCTTTGCAATGGTATCTTTGATCGAATCTCTAAGAAGTTTCTTGGGGGAGTCACTATGTATAAACCCTCAATATCACGTGCGTTCAAGGCCTATTTGTAAAATCCCTTATCTGTAATTTTTCCATTAATAAAATGTACCCTTTTTCTATACAAATCTATAATTTTTTTCCAAAATCATTTTAAAAACTCCCTTATGTAAATTAATTTTTGTAAAATCTAGATATTAAAAATATCCTTGTGTTGAACTCACATGATAGGGTTACATATGATGACAAACCCCCCTGAGGGAAGTCTCACCATTGCGAGATTTTCTATTATGTTCCTAATTTCATGCTGCACTAGTTTGCAAGGGATTTTTTGGGCCGTATGCCTGTTCGTGTCACTGATTTACCACAATAGCAAAAACCTTGGTTTTTTTCAAAGTTACTTGTATGGAATGTTCTATAACCTTCCTCATGTGTAAAAGACACCTAAAGCACATCTAAGCAAGAGCATAGCAATTCAATGACGACCACGAGTCTATTTCAACATGACAGGTCTTTTTTTTTTCGTATTATTATCTTTTTTTGATAAGGTTCTAAATTCTTCCATCCTATTGACACGTTGCACTATAATTTTTTGGATACAAAACCATTTTCAAGATTTCTAAAAGTTGGTAAAGTACATAGTTGACTACTTGAGTGTGATTATTCTTTTGTACCATTAAAATGGCAAAAAGAGAAGCGCTTTTTCATCATTATTGTGTCCATTTTTTTCAGCATTGATTTTCATTTGTTAAGAGTGGACACTATCGGTCTCTTTATGAACTAGTAAGACCTCCTCGATGGTGAAGCATACTATCATCCTTGACAAGTTTGATGGAACGGGCTTCCATACGTGGCAAGTCTCAATCCATTGCTTGATCATGTCTAAGGGTGTGCGGTCACTTGCCAAGGGCACTAGGAAAATCAAGAAAGATGATGAAGATGACAAGGAAGATGATGCAAAGTAACAATACATAATTGTGCTTCATCTCACCAAAGATCTTCTTCATCATGTTGCCAACCTCACAATGGCAAAAGACATGTGGGAAGAACTTGAAAAGCTCTAAGGGACAAAAGGTAAAAACTCTAAACTTGCCCTCAAGATCAAGTTTTATTACTTGAAGATGCAACAAGGCAAGTCTCTCG
Organism: Dipteris shenzhenensis; assembly: GCF_047967505.1. Lineage (NCBI taxonomy): Eukaryota > Viridiplantae > Streptophyta > Polypodiopsida > Gleicheniales > Dipteridaceae > Dipteris > Dipteris shenzhenensis. The sequence continues at coordinate 12,013,993 of NC_141605.1, forward strand.
GCACTCATATAGCAAGCCTTATGAGCATCATTTCTCTGTTAGCTTCCATCAATGCAAAAGTGGACGATGATGATGTTGTAGCTATTCTCCTAAACTCTATGACTTTGGAATAAGACTTTTGGTGACCACCTTAAAGAACCTTCCATCACCAACATTGGAAGTCTACATTTCCTCTCTTTTGGAGGAGGAAACCAAGGTAAGAAATCATGCCTCATCATCAAACTCTTTACCCACAACATCCAATTCTCAAGACCTTTCCATGGTTGAGAAATCACAACTAAAATGTACTTTTTGTAAGAAGAAAGATATCACCGAATCTTGGTGCTTCAAGAAGGATCCATAATTTTAAAGAAGTGTGGCAAATGCAGGGAATCTGTTCATCTCACCTGTGAGTGTATGGGAGGTGGTTCATTTAAAGAAGTCAGCAAGTATGCTCAAGCCACTCCTCCAAAGCTACTTGAAGGGCTCCTTTGAGCCTATTTCTTGTAACCTTATGGTAAAATAATCTTGTATGAAAATGACTATCTTTATAAAAGGAATAGTCTATAAAGAGCCAGGAATGTAAGTTTAATGCAATGTTGCATTGAAGGGGCATGTTAAAGTATCCCTCTCATAGGAACCATTCCTTAGGAGGCATGTAGTCTAGATGCATGAATCTTATGGGTTCACAAAGGCTTACCCTCATCCTTATCTTGAGGGAGATAGCTCTCACCTACATATATAAAGGGCGAGTAGTCTTGTGGCTTTGTACCACTCATATGGGTTGACATTCAATTGGGCCAAGGCCCCTTTGAATAGATCTTGAGTGGTCACTTATCTTAACATCATCTCTTCTTGCTCCACATTTAGTCTTCCACTGCCTTCTTTATTTTTGTGATACTTGGGTCCTACTAAAGAAGACTGGGCATTTTAAAGACAATGCGGATGAGCAAGTTGAGCTACTCCCTACTTCTCCAAATCCTTTGGTTGCCTATTCCATTTGATCTTTGAGGAAGATCTATGTTTGCATGCTTTTCCCTTTAGTCTATTAACTCTCCTTTAGTCAAAGTTAAATCCCCATAATGTCAATTTTGGGGTTTATTATTTGCCCCAACTCTACTTCAAGCCCTATCGTTGTGGCTTTGATATGCTGAGTCACATTATGGAATCATTGGTGTGCACTTCCTCACCATGATAGGGTTGGAGGGAAACAAAATTTCCAAAAGAGATCATAAATCTTCTAGGCCTCAGTCCCCGAGAGATCATGTTCATTCTATAGTATATATCCTTGCCCAATGTTTAGAGTATGATCGAGTCATTCTTACTCTTTGGATCTTAGAGTAGCTACTAGAGTGTGGATAACGATCCAAACAATGGCGTTCTATGGTTTATTGCCACATCCTAGATCTTCTTTGCTTGGTCAAACCTTAACTTGATGACTTGTCTCCTCACGTACTTGGCGTTGGGAGGGATTGATAATGAAATCAAAGAGACAATCACTCATTGCACTTCGCCCCTTTCACCTTGTGTTTCTTCATACATGGCTTATTGGTGGGTTGGTGAGGATTTTGGCATTGAGCGATCATTGGCACCTAGGTCAATTGACTCCTCCTTTGGGATCACCCTTACTCCCTCTTATTTATGCAATTCAACTATCCTCTTTTGCTTGGCCTTGCTAATATCCTTTTGTTCTTGGAGCCAAATAGCATATCGAGCCTCTTCAGCCTTATGATCCTTCACCTCCTACTTGGCTTGCACTTTGGCTTCCTACTCATCCTTTCCCCTTCATCTTTGTTGGCCGCTTGCATTGTTTGCCATCAAGTCACCTATTTGTTGGCCTCTATATGACTCCCTTCTCTGCTTGTATAGGCCTCTTTGCACTTAGTAGCTTGATTTTCTTTGTTTCTCTTCGTTTTGTTGGTTGCTCTGCCACGCTCTACTTTAGGGTTTTTCTTCTACTAGTTCCCTCCCTCCTTCATTTTCCCCCTTGATTGTTTTTTGAGAGGGATCATGGATATGGATGATCTTGATCTTGTTGAGGCCGACATACCCATGGTTCTTGCGCTTACTACTCCTTTGTTGTCACCATTCTTTGGGGTCTTTTGGTTGGGTGACTATAAAAGCTCTTCCACCTATTGCTTTCTGATCCCCTTAAACACCGCAAAACCTTCATTTGTCAGCTTGTCTTGGAAGTTTATAGTTAGCTTTGCTGTTGATACCGCAGCCTTGTCTTGACCTTTTTTCTTATGCTTTTGGAATTCTAACTTGAGTCTTCGAAATGTACTCTTTGTCAACCCAATCACTGTGTGTTTGTGTGCCCTTCACCTACAACTTGTGTCCTCAATTCTAGTGTTATAATTTGTTCACTTCCTCTCAAAGCTACACCACATCTCTATTTGCCTCATTATTCTCATGAATGGATGTTGCTGGTTGCTCAATAGCCTTGTCGATTTTGGCCTGCTATATCTTCTAGCTCTCTTTGAATGACACGCAAGTGGCTCATAATGCTTCATTCTCTTCCTCCAACCTCTAATCGATAGTTAGCCTAGGGAAAGGAAATTACTGGCTAAACACATCATAATGCAGCCTTGTTGAACCTTCAAGGCATAGTCATTCAATAATGATTTATATTAACTAGGTTACACTTAGCGATGTTGACCTTAGGCGGTGGTGTCATAGGTACTTCATACAGGAACCACTCATGCTCACTCGTCAATGTTATGGCGAGTCCTTAGGCTCAGGTTCTGGCATAGTGGGACCCCATTTTTCCTTGTTCATTTGCTTATTTTGAGACTCAATAATCCCCTTCCCTTATCTTCTTTCATCGACTTGGCATGTTGCGGTGCTTGCTGTTACATTGAAATTTCTCTTGCTGTGCTTGTCATTATTGTTACTATTGTTTGGTATTCTATTCGGTAGTCAAATTTGTTGCTCGCTCATCTTCCTTCTTTGACGATTCTCCAAACATTTCATCTAGCACATTGGAAGTCATTAGTGGTGGTTGGGTCTTTAGTACTTCACCGCTCCAAACATCTCATCTAACACATTGGAGGTCATTAGTGGTGGTTGGGTCTTTAGTCCTTCATCAGTTCATGCAAGTAAGTAGAGGTGAGTTGGATCCAACTTGCCCTCCCTTCTTCTTGCCTAATTGAATTTGTATCATTGATTTGTGAGGCTCCTAGCTTCGTCTAATTCACTTCTTCTCCCCTCATTGCTTTCAATGCTCTCCATACAAGGGTTTAGGGTACACAAGAGGGTCTTCAATTGCACACTGAACACAAGAAGCAAAAAAAGGTATTGGCCTCAACATCCTTTTCCTTCTCATAATGTGACCTTTTCCTTGTAGCTGCACATCATCATTAAACAATGTGTAACAATTGTCCATTGTTGGAACAAGGGTATTGTTTGTTTGCCTTTAAGAGCTTGAGTACCTAGGCTACTTTATATTGCATCTCAGAATGTTCTGAACTCAAGCTCTTAATGGGTCCTATTGTCCATGGTTAATATTGGAAACAATTGAGGGAGATAGGGTTGGAGGGTGCTTGGGCAATGTAACATATTTTTGTGGTGGGTACTCCCCAAGTTTTAATGCATGAGCACGATAAGCACAACGTGTACACAAGGGAGCTTTGGGATTTATTTTTAGAACTACTTGAACTCATGTAAGAACATGAGAGGTGGACTAACTCAAAGTTGAATAGCTTGAAGCTGGCTCATGAGGATCTTAGGCAAAGCATGTGGCCTTAGCTCACCATTAGTACAGGAGGCCATGGGGTCACTATGGACCACTCAGGAGTACATTGACTTGCAATGCCAGATGATGGTGAACTAGCAAGAGAGAACCAAGTATCTTCATGCAATTATTGCCGAGTAACAACACTCATTACCGAGTTACAATAGAGCTACGAGGAGAAAGCCACTATTTGTCAATAGGTGGCAGCATAAAAATAGGCCCAAGCATTGGTCCACCAGCTCAAAGGGCCTCCAAAGCACTCGGGGCATCCCCACAATACAAAAATATCCTGACGATGATGAGGATGCTACTAGGCAAGGTACATATGTGCAAGTGAAAGAGCTAGTAGACCAATCTAGCATGGCTATAATTTTCCAATCGCAAGAGTTAGAAATTGCGATTGAGGGAATTGATTATCAAAGAAAGGGAGCTGACCAAAAGAGCATACCATAACACAAACACTTCTTCTTCTAGATCCCCAATCCCAGCTCACTAGAGATTAGTTACTTTCTCGAGTGTGCAATTTTTTTTAAGGTATGTAAACTTCGCCCCATATTATTCCAATACTATGGACCAACTATCCTTGTGCGATACCTTTGCTAGCTTGAATGAGTAGAATGGCTTGCCATGCCCCTCTTAACAAAACTTGTAAGCTCTCTTGAAGACCACTCCTCTTGGATCTTTGTAGTCTCTTTCTAAACCCCCCCTCTAGAGGAAGCTAGTTTTCTTAACTTGTAGAAGCTATTTGGTTCCAAAAAGCATTTTTGGGCAAGTATGATAATCCTACTAAGCGAGTATCCAAGTATGAGTGAGGAACCAATGCTTTTGACTTAGTAGTAAAAGAGTAGGCTACAAAGTCGAGCATCCAGAAATAGCTGAGCAACTCATGAGGATGTCCCGCCCAATAATGGTAGACTTTCTTGCTTACTTTTGCACAGATACTATGGCTTGTAGAGCAATTACTTAGCATTACTCTTACTGAGACTACCACCGTAATTGTGTGTAGGCCTTCGATAGGGATGTGGATGAAACCCCCCTCTCATGTTATCTAACATTATAGTTCATGTTTTGAAAATAGAGACTAGTCTAGCCTACACCTTGGCCTAGTCATTAGAGACTAGATCGTTGAGTGGTGGAGACATCTAAAGAGAGAACCGATAAATGTCAGTGGGCTCTACCGTTGTCCATCAAAGTGGCCAACCACAATGCACTAAAGAAGGACGGACTAGTGGGCTCTGCCCTTGGTCTTGGAGTCTCTAGCCAAAGACTTGGGACATTCACAAAATCAGGTAAAACCCATAATCCTCTACCATTTGATCAAAATAATTGAACCACCTTCCCATAGTATGCACAACTCGTAACATTGAACTAATCCACTAATGCTCCGATTTGTAAAATGATTGCAACAAAGTGGAACAACGCAAGAGATTGTTAAGGATGCACTCAAGTTTCCATTCACATACAGAGCAAATTGAGAGTGGATTGTTTAATGAACTTTGCATGTTGAACAAATCACCACTATAAGATTACATAACAAACCCATGTTGGCTATGTGTAAATAGAAGCAATGTGAATAATGTACATTGATTGTATGCATGCAACATGAAGTCTACATGTATATAGCAGCTCTTATACTTTCAAGCGTCTCTAGACTCAGTCATACAAAACCCTCCATGTCATGTGTTAGATTTTTCTTTGAAATTTCTTTGAAATGCATCCTTTTAATATATAATAGAGCAATATCAATGGTGTAGCATTCAAAACATTTCAGCTTTAATATCAATTAAGGGTTTAAATTTGGAACAAAGAATGCAAATTTTGCTAATATAAAATGTTATATACTAAAAGGAAGAAGAATCAATGTGGTGGTAACCTTGGGAAAAATATAGAGCTCTAAGAAGAAGACTTATAAAAGGAGAGTAGAGGATGGAAAAGAAGAAGAAAAAGAAGAGAAAGCAAGGAGGACATGGTTTTCATACAAATCATTGCATAAAATAAGTAGTCTATCAACACTAAAAACATGTCAAGCTCAATAAAGATGCTACACTCTGGATAATCTTGGTTTTAAGGGTCACTAATATTTCCGTTAATATTTCCATTACTCTGAAGATGTGAAATAAGTCTCAAAGATGTTGAATGCATTATGCCTTAGAAGTCTTCCAAAATGTAAACAAGTTTCAAAGTGCCATTTGATTTGAAGTCTCTAGTAAACAACGGAATGTGAAATGGTGCTTTCCTTTTTTTGCAACGTAGAGGACGTGATGGACTGATTTTGGTTTTATCCTATATAAAGTTGTTGTTCCGAGGAGAAGGAACCAGGTGCGTGAATATCTTATAAATACATGTGTACGTTATATGTATGCGTTATATATACTACGTACTTGTTTGGAAGCTGTCTTCTTTTGTACTCAAACGGATGAAAATTCTCAGTGTGCAAGGACAAAGGCACAATCGGCCGCTCCATTGCAAGCGCTGGATCTGCCACTCACCCACTCTCTTAGAGCGTCCGACTCAAATTGCACTGTGTAAGGCCAGTACAGAGAGGCGCTTCTCCAGCCTGTATACACTAATAGCATGCTCACATTGAGTTGGACGACCATTATCAACCAGTCCCTCTCTGAAACACACTTACAACCATTGGCCTCTAGAACATCTCGCTTCTTATACCTCTCCCAGTGCAACATGGTGAATTCTGTCATTAAATCTTCCACTAGATTGGCTACCACCGTCATTGACTCTTGGGTCTTCGCATTCGGAACTGTAGAGTCCATCGTATACACCCTTAGAAGCCGTAGTAGCGAGTGCAAAGCTGAAGCACCCTCTTTCATTCGTGCCTTTTTTAATTTCTCAACGGCGGTTTCAGCGATCTTCATGAGTCCGAGGGCAATGGCCCTCCTCTTGAACTCTTCCTCAAGTAATTCTATATTCTCGTTTGCTGGAAGAGATACAGCGAAAAAAGTGCAAGGTTCCTGAATTGCTCCTTTTGCAGACACAATCTCCTCCAGATGAGCCAGCACCGCGTCTAACTTCAATGTTGTGATACATTGCCCATCCTTGCATATCCTTTGCTCTGCAAGGGCTGTCTCAGCATTTAGCAGCTCAATGCCTACGCTGCTTAAGCCTGGGAAAAAAGGCATTATGGCAATCCACCATATCAGCAGAGATTTGGTTTTCGACCAGATGAAGCCGATATAGCCTGCTAATCCTGCAAATTTGATAAGCAAGGCTACGCCATAGAGTGAGAATTGCACGGAAACCGAGAGAGAAACCGTCAAACAACCATACAGTGCCAATTCGATCCCCTCTAAACGACTCAAAAATTTCCAAAAGAGAGTCGATGCCCTAGATCCTAAAATCGTAGACTGGTATGTGAAGGGAAAACCGGACGTGACAAGCAGATGCAGAAACCGTTTGAGGTCAAGCCACCACGCCCAAAATTCACTCCAACAGATAAGCCTGTCCTGGCCGTTGTTGCTGTCTGTCATAATCTTTACGACTCTGTTCAGACTGCCGACAAATGCTGGTAAGCTTAGTATAGCCACGATGAGAAAGCATTGGAAGTACAAATATCCATAGGAGATTTTCCAGAAGAGAGTGCTGTCTTCGGCTGTTACAATTCCAAACAAGCCAGAAGCTAACTTCACGAGGTTTGCGGACGCCAGCAAGCCTGATCCTTTGACCCACCCTTGATTGCTCAGGTGTATGTGAGAAAAGGCTGAGTTGCCTAGCACGGACAAGGAAACAAATATGCCGGATCGTTTCATTTGCAGCTTCAAGTCTTCCAGACGTGTCTGAGTAACAGTGGTAAAATCCGGCGGCCAAACCGTTTTCGTAGAGGTTAGAACAGTTTTTGATACTTCCTCATCGAATTCCAATAATGCCGTTCTCATTTGTTCACTCAATTTGCGAGGTGAATCGATGGAAGCGAGCCACGGATAAAGTACCTCGTATGTGCGACTCAACATCACAATTACAAAAGTTGATATGGCGTAAAACCAAGAAATCTTGTTGTATTGCAGCAACATTGCAATCAGCAACGTATACATGCATGCCTTTGACGTGATCCTCAAAATTGCTCCGTACCACAGGGTTTGGACGTCCGGCGACGTCATCCAAGAGCCGCCGAATCTGCAAGTTAAGTACTGAATTCAGGATCATGAAGCAAAAGACAGGTCGTTCTATGTAATATGAAACACTCAAATCAAGTTATATATGTTTTTATAGCGTTAAAGCAGTATCAATCTTCTAATAATATTGTTCCCACCTTTGGCGGGCAGAGAAACCAAGGCAAAACGCAACTATGTGTTGGTGGTGGGTATGGAGGTTTCCAGTTGCCCAAAGCGCTACACCGTCCAACTCCATCTTCTCAGTGGATAGAAGCCAGTTTTGAAGCGGCTCTTGTAACCAGGGGAGACATTTACGTGCTCGAAGGATGAAGAGAAGGGCGATGCTTGCAGTATTCAGAATGGCAAAGTAGTCTCCATAAACCCCGCCATAGCTCTGCCACAAGTTACTCAATACAGCTAGTCCCTTATTAGAACTCGAGATGAGAGTACTCCTCATGGTGCTCTCTCTCTCTCTCTCTCTCACACACACACACACACACACACTGGTTCATTAAATATATCAAGGCGTTTATAATGGTGGATGCTCTTTTGAAGTTTCTCACGTCTCTCATTTCCATGGACTTTGTTGCGTGAGGAAAGGAGTGTTGAACCCTCGTTTTTGGCATAAGACTTAGTCTGTAGTGAGGAAAGGAGTGAGGAAAGGAGTCTGTAGTTAGTCGCTTCATATGTGACCTTAGTAAGTGGTCAAACTCGTGACAAGACTTAGGAGGTATAACCGAATTTGTTGGTAGGATAAAGGGTGCGAAGCAATGTGCATGAATCCTAGGTTGCAAAAGAATCCTAAGAAGGGCCATGATAGCTTGTGATTCCCAAGGTTGCAAACGACCAAAAATTCCACGCCCTTTACTTCATATCCACACCCGTCAAATCAACAAGACCTATGAAACAAGGTATTTTATAAGTAGGGATTACATAGGGTTTTTTTGGCTTAATATGATGGAAAAGTGATTTCGAGTGGAACACGTGGAACACAGGGAGACTTTTCTCTGGTTTGTACATAAGCCATCTACCTACCGCACAAAAGCAAGGATTGCTCCAATCCTTCCCCTACTTCTAGGTTTAGCAATGAACTTTGAATTATCAAAGCTATCTAGCTAGAAGCTAGAAAATAAGTCTTATGGACCCCAAGTTAACATCTACTCCCAAGGACAACCCTTGATATTCCTACCTATCATTGCTAAGGGATTTTGACTAGGAAGGGATGTCTACAAGAGTAGCTTTTTCCATAAAAGAAAGAAGACTTTGCATTTGATGGTTTCTTAGTTGGATTTGTATACATCACTATCTATGGTCTTTTGGGATACGTTTCGTCAGTTTTTGTAATGCTTGATCATGGCCAGATATTTTGGCTATAGTTTCTAGAAACTAATAGCTTTGATCCTAATTACTACAGTTTATAAGGTACTAAATAATATAATTTCTTAAGTTATGTCTACCCAAATGAACCTAGCTTGAGCACATTTTAAAAATAATATATATTTTAGTGTGCTTTATAAAAAATTTGTAAAGTAATATAATGTATATTCAGTTTCTTATGTTTTAGATGCCTTATCATAATTTCAATGAAGCATTTACCTCCATTGAATGAAGGGAAATTTTGAGATGCAATGTTTGTGAAACTAGTCTATACTTTTCCAAGATGGTGTTTTTTAAAAAAAAACACTAATCTAATCATTATCAATACCATGTTCATCCCTTGAATGTTCCTTACCACCTTTACCGAATAATCTTGTCTTGTTTGAAAATATTGCAATATTGAGGGAAATATTCTCATTAACTAGCATAGTTTTCCACAAATACTAATTGGCAAAAGACCAATATGATACTGTGGCATATCTTCATCTCCCATTGGGCCTACATATAAGATGCCTTGCTAAGATGACTTATATGTTTTCATTATAAATTCAAGTCAATGCAAGGCTCTTATATTTCCTCATTATACCTTTATGTCAATCCAAGGCTCTTATATCGGTGTAATTATCTTTATGAGCTTTGACAAACTTTTTGAATGTATTAGTTTTTTTCTCATTTTTTTCCAAAGAGTCACCTTTCTTAGATAGTCATGCGTATCGAATTTAAATGCCAGACTTTAGAAGACTATAGTCTATAACTTGAACATAGAAGTCACTAGCTGACCTAGTAACTTTTAGACTAGAATATGCTTATTGAATGCCAAAAATTACTAAATCGCTCATATGTACATTACCTTTATGACTTTGTGTCCAACAAGAATCTCAAATGAGTTTGTGTTGAGCAAGGCTCGTGTATGTTTGCTACCTTTATGGCTTTTTGTCAATTTTTTTAAAAACCTTAGTTGTATGCCTTTGTGTCACCTCTCTTGAGGATACAACGTTAATTGAATCATATTGAACATATTGAATTTGAATGGAATTTTAAAAAACTATGTTTACTTGAACATAGAAATCACTACAGAAGAAATAACATTTTAATTCACTTGTTAAAAAATAAATAACAAATTAATCAAAATATCTTGGTAGCCTGATTGTTAGCATGGGGAATGTTTTGTCTTGCCTAGCCTTAAAGGGCACGTTCTTAGTGATTGATAGATCTAAGGAATGAAGAAATTTATTCCATAATTCAAGACTAAGGAAACTATTAATTACTAAAAATAACATTTCTTTGTTCATCTGACTGTGGATTTTGTAGTGCAAAATGTCTTCCTATTTACATATCATAAATGGCTGATAAGTCTTGTGTTCACCACAACGAGACCACAACGCAAACTTGAGATGATGCCACATACCTACTTTTGATTATATGACTATATTTTAAACTTTTAATGTATTTTTTCTATTATATGTAATCCTACAAATAAAGCAAAAGCTGAATGTCTATTCTAATAAAATTTGTGCATTTGAAAAATAAATTTAGAACAAAATTGTAGATATGCTAATTACCTTAGCTTTACAATAAAAAACTTGCAAGAGAGAGAGAGAGAGAGAGGTGGGGCAGGGGGAGGCAGGGAGGGAGGGAGGGAGGGAAGGAGGGACGGAGGGAGAGAAAAATTTATTGCCCCATACATTACTACAAAATCACAGCCTACTACAAAATTTTTATTTTAATAATCCAAGTAAGCTCACGATTTAGCAAGAGAATATGAGGAAAAAGAAGCGTGTTTGTATTATTACAAAATTTGGCAAGGGAATATTGAGCTAGTTTTATTAACCTTGGGTCTTACAATTGGTTTTTGCGTAGCACTAGAGCGTTTTATGAAACTCTAAAATTCTACGAAGCCATGTGGCACATTCTAAGCCATTAGATCAATTGGCCTATTATAAGCTACTTACAATATACTTAGCAGCTAGCCAAGCATTCTTTTGTTGCCAAGAACCTTCCGAGGTTTGGCATGTAATGGAATCTGTGACTTAGTTTAACTCTTTTCTGCAATTTCAATAGATGTAGGTTCCATTATCCCTTTTGCCTTACCCTCCCATGAGTGTCTATCTGTCAATAAATGAATAGCTCTATGTAACTATTATGTCCTTTGCCAACAAGTAGAGCTATTGTAAGGCATCTTTCAAATTCTCGATCCTCGTGTTCAAAGAATGAGGTTCGTGTGCTAATGGGTGCAATACCTATTGTACCGGACAAACTTCTGATAAGAGAGGGTCCGCACATGAGGTATCATCCTCAATTTCCAGATATTCTATGTTATGATGTAGGCTACCATCTACCAGATGCTATCCTTCGAAGAGAACAAAGGTGTGGAGAGAGGGAGGGACCAGTCCTAGATATGCATGCATGTGACAATTAGACCATATATCCTGTAGGTCGGAGGGACCATCTGTTAGAAATTAACCAACAAGGTATGCAGAGCGGAAGACTGATAGAATAGCCTAGGAGCTCACACAGTGTGTGGGGGGTGTGGAACACAAACTTCTTAAACTTATGTGCTTCAAATAGATGTGCAGACTCATCAATAGACAATGATCCAGCTAGATATAGAAGCTACCAAAAGAATATATTTCCGTCCAAAACTATGGACACAATACAAAGAGAGATAGATCCAAAGTTCCACGAGAGCATGGTCCTTTGATCTTACCACCACGTGCTTCTACTATTTGCTGGATATCTCTAGAACTTGAGCATGCGTGCTCCACCTCGAGCATATGTAGACTCTCTGTCCTTTGACCTCAACTCCTTGCTACCCTAGGAGATAGCCAAGGTACCAGCCCTATTGAGCTCAGTCTGCAGCAACTCTTTGCCCTTGTTTTGCCTCCTGGATGTAGGCCCAAAGGTGGGGCTTCTGCTGCTCCTTCTGATCCTGGATTTACTAGAGTGCAGGATGAGTTATGAGAAAATCAGAGTGGTGGAAACATATAGTGAGTCATGCTCGAGGGCTTCTAACAATAGTGGCAAATCAATCCAGAGAGCCCAAGTGGTGGGGGAGAGAGATAAAAGGCACAAAGAAGACGTGCAAATTCGCATTCAAGAAGTCTCACCTCACCTCCAGAAACATTTGCATAGATATGAGAAGAATTTGGACTGATCAGTCTCTTGACTATGCAGACCCAATTTGGTGATGGGATGCTGCAATACGCAGGGTACATGTCAGAGCTAAGGAAGTAGACAGGAAAACCAAATTGATATGTTTCTTCATGCCACGAGTGCTACGAGAGCTGCATTGTAGCAAGCCCCCTCCAAGCCCCAAAGGACCATACTCTATCAACCTTAATGGCAGAAAGGAAAGCGGCCATGCATTTAAGAGAACTCGAGGAAGCCGACTGGGCCAAAATTAGATGTGGACAACGGTGGCTAGCAATAGGTGATTTCCCTACTAAATACTTCTTCTAAGCTATCAAGAAGAGAGTTGGTTGACAAGATCACAAATGCGAGTGGTAATCTAGTCATTGAATTTTGACACATTGCAGATGTCTTTAGGAAAGAACTCAATGGAGTTGTTGGTGAGGAGGAAATTCGGGACGAGGATTGGAAGTGGAGCCTAAATTATTTCCTAGAGGGCTTGCCCACTAGAGTCTCGGATACCCAATGCTGAGCCTTGGTTAGACCCTTCTCCATGGAACAACTTAGGAGGGCCCTTTTACAATGAAGGATGATAAATCTCTGGGCTGGCTTCCTGGGTAGGTAATAAGTAATTGGCCAATGCAGCTATCAGAATAGGAGCTCTTTCCCTCAATGTCAATACCGGGCTCGTCAAACTCTTCCCTAAACAACAAGCAAGACTAAAAGTAGGCAATTGGAGACTGGTTACTATGCTCAATATGAGCTATAAAATAATTGCCAAGGTTATAGCTCTCAGGATCAGAGAGATTTGCATGGAAGTGGTTGATCATGAATAATGTGGCTTCGTCAAGGGGTGACACATCTTTGACAATATCCTAAATGTTTTGCTCACGCTAGATCATGCCTACAACACCAATCAAAAAGTCATCCTCTTCCGATTTGATCTTGATAAGGCTTATGATAGGGTGATGTGGGACTTCATCCTTGCTATTCTAATTAAGTTTGGGTTTGGTAGGGAATTTGTGAGGATGGTCTCTACCCTATTTGGTAATGCTTTGCCAACCTTGTGTTTGAATGGTGAAGTGGTGGGTACATATGGCCTGAAGAGGTCGTTCAAACAAGGTTGCCCACTGGAACCTCTGCTATTCGCAGTTCAGCTTCCAACGGGTAGTCAGATAAGCAGCAACTATTTGCTGACAACATGGTTTCGTTTTTAGTCGAGGAGAGGGACAATGTGGTGAACCGGATGGCTATCCTCAATAGCTTTTGCCAAGTGGTGGGGTCAAGATGTAGTTGGGCTAGGCTTTGCCCTCAGGACCAACTATGGTCCTCCCCCGGATTGGCTCAAAGAACTACAGGTACAGGTGATTCCAAGAGCTAAAATCGTTAGATACCTCGGGGGCCTGCTATGACTTGGTGTCACTGTCAAAGAAATATTTAATTGGTTCGTAGATAGAATCAAGGCTAAGCTTAGAGCATGTAGTGGTTTGCAGTTGGGCTAGAACGCAAGGGCTCTAATAATACAGTACATCCTATCGCCCACAATGGTGTACATGGCCACAACATGGAGCTTCTCTAAATCTTACTAGTTGAGCATTGAAAAGTTGTTTAGAAGCATCCTCTGGGAAGAAACAAAGAACCACCAAAGGATGCACTACATCCCTTGGAACCTCCTTGGAACCTACTGAAGCTGCCAAAAGAACAGGGGAGGCTGGGACTCCCGAATCCCAGAATCAGCAAATGTGCCTTGATCTGTAAGTGGCTTCCTCGTCTTTTTCATGGCTGCTCCCTATGGATGGAGATCATCAAGGTTTTCCTGGAGAAAGGTAAAGGTAGAAGAGCAAGGAGGTGGGATGGGTTGCCTTGGTATCATCGCCTCTTCTAAGTGTATGGATCAGACTTGATTGCAAGACTAGGAGCGACTTGGAAAGAGGGAATGAATGGAAAGGGTGCCGAGGATTGAGAGGTGACACAAGTCTTAACGAGTACATTTGGTGGAGTCACGCCTTCAAAGCAGAACCATTCGGTTGGCATGACGTAGTGAAGGAGCGAAATTTATTCAAGAAAGGCATCAGAGTGTGGGAACATGTCTAGGATGTGAAATCGGCTTGCTGGTGGTCTTGCTGGTGGTCTGTTGATCAAATTGAGTGGACGATGAATCTAAGCGTAGGGGAGAGAGATATGATGCGGGTAATGGTTGAGAGGATTCCCAAGGAGTGGCCTTCAAACTTAGTAACTTCCAAATCTTAGAGGGAGGTCCAATGGCTACTAGGGAAAACCTGCCTTAGAAAAATCACATCGAGATGTGTCTATCACCATTTTTGCAAGAAACCCCTCTCTTCCAGGACTTGGATAGAAAATGGATGTTGAGAAGAAGTGAGGAGTTGTGGTGCCAATGCCTGTTAACCATCTAAAAGAGCTATGTGTATGGGAAGGCTCGATTTTTGCTTTGGAAGGTGCCGCATCAATGGGTTCCAATTTGAGCCAAGTTAACTAAACATCTATCAATTTCCCCAATTTTCCCTATGTGTAGTAGGGCAATGGAAAACATAAGACACCTGTTGTGGCTGTGGAGTGTGGAGAAAAGTTGAGCATGGGATCTAAGATAGTCCAATACTATGTATTTAGCAATGTGAATCACTTCTCAAAGACTTTAATCTTCACTTTTTGTGAATTTCAAATGCCTATACTTTTAAGGACCTTATTGAATAATAAATGAAGGAAATAATGATTTGATATGCATGTGAAATGAGATCAGTGTGAATACAAGTACAACCTATGTGTTTTCAATCTTGTATTCTCAATTGTCTATTAAACTCTTATATATATTGAAACTATTACAATTCGTTCTTGGCTACGGGTTCACAAACTAGTTTCATGGTAGAGCGTAGAGGTGTGAGGGCAAGCGAGATGTTGCCATGGCGACAAGAGGCTTTGCCATTTTTACTGTGAGGCCATCCGTCTCCGTCATATCCACCATCTTTGACGATCCACTATCACTAGCCGACGACGTTGAAAGCCACCAATCGAAACCATGAACCACAATAGCCAGCATCATCTGCACGTTTAGCAAGCCCAACATCCACCCTGGACATCCTCTCCTTCCTGAACCGAACGGCAGCAGCTGAAAATGCTGGCCGCGCACGTCGATATTGCTCTCTACAAATCTCTCCGGCCAGAACTCCAGTGGTCTCTCCCATGTGTTTGGGTCCCTGCCTATCGCCCATGTGTTCACGATGGCGAACGTCTTGGCCGGAATTTCGTACCCAGCTATCTTGCATGGCCTTCTCGATTCGTGGGGTGCCAGTGGCACAACTGGGTGTAATCTCATGGTCTCCTTCACCACTGCTCGCAAGTAAGGCAGCTGAGCGAGATCTCTTTCCTCAACGATGCGTCCCCTTCCGACTGCGCAATCTAATTCGGCTTGAAGCTTCTTCATGATCCTTGGATTTTGCACGAGTTCCGCCAACGCCCATTCTACTGTAGCTGCCGTTGTCTCGGTGCCACCCGCAAACATATCCTGAACCCAAAATAATATTGATAAAACGAGTTAGACAGGGTTCGAAGCAGGCAGAATATGCTGCCTTTTATTATAATTAGCAAGCAATTACAAGACATTCATGTTCTTATACCATCAAGACTCCCTTGATGTTGTCATCTGTAATCGGCACGATATCTCGCTGGCAATCTTCGGAGACAGATAGCAGCACGTCTAGCAAGTCCCTTGGGGTTCCGTAGGAGTTCGTCCTCCTCAATTCCCGCCGAACATCAATAACTTCTTGGAAGACGGTCCGGAAATTTTCCCCCACGATTTTCATCCGTCTCACATAGCCTTGCAAATCCATCCATTGCAAAAATGGGACAAAATCCCCAACATTATACACGCCGGCGAGGTATATTGCTTCATTTAGAAGATAAACAATGTTGCGCGAGCGATCTTCACACCCACGTACGAGATCAGAAAATATCTTCCCCAATGTCATCCTCGAGATTATGTTATTAGCCGCGGTCAACAACGTTGGACGTAACGATATTTCCCCTCCCGTCTTGCTGGTTTCCCAGATGGACCGCACTAGGGACGCCACTTCTTCCTCTCGCATGGGCCTGAAATCTTCGAGCCGCTTGTTACTGAGGAGATCTGTAGCACAAATTTGGCGCATCAGGCGCCAGTGAGGCCCGTAAGGAGAAAAAGCTATGTCTGAGCAATCAAATAGAGTATAGACGGCCGCTGCTGTTCGCGGTCGAAAAGCGAATACGAGGTCATGCGTTTGTAGTATTTGCCTGGCCATGTCAGGAGTAGAAGCAACGATAGCATGGACGGAACCGAGGCGAAGCGACATGAAGGGGCCATAGAGTGTGGAGAGTCTGTGCAGGGACTGGTGCGGGAGTCCTCTCAGCAAGTGGAGGTTGCCCACGATGGGTAAGGAGGGAGGGCCGGGAGGCAAGGTGGCAGCAATTGCGCGTGATCTTCTGAACCAGACGATGGAAGCAACGATGCAAATCGTGAAGCTGGGGATGAGGAGAAACTGCAAGGAGCCAAGAGAAAACATCCTGCTGCCGATGTTTGGATAGGCAACAAGGGTGACAATCGACACAAGACTCTGTAGATAATGTGTGAACGTTCTTAGAGCATTGTACTTTATTTATAGGCCGTGCTTGATAATCATTTGTAGGGCGAGTTGACGTATCGACCTTGCGTGGAAGGAACGTTCCTCGTAAATGGCTCATCTTTCTTGACGAATCTTTTCTTGAACGTAAGTCCATGCTTTAGGCCGTAAGCCTTTTGCCATCAACTCTTCAAGCACAAAGTCCATCGCACGTTCATTCCCCCACACAATGTGCCTTATTCCCACACACAATGTGAATGGCAAAAAAGAAACAAGTTGAACTATGTCTGAAATAGAAAGAAGAAAAACAAGAGGAGGAAAAGGTGGAGATCACATGCCCACAACCAATCACAAAAAACATGTGTGCCTTGAAATAGAAAGAAGAAAAAAAGGAGGAAAGGGTGGAGATCTCATGCCCATAACCAATCACAAAAAACCTCAACCAAGAAAAATAAGTTAATTTTTAGCTTTCTAAAGACAAACTCACCGTCACTATACCTTACCTCCCTTGGGGCAGGCCAAAAATGTAATGATGACCTACCCAAAGCCATCACCTTTGATGAATAATGGTAGCTGTAAATGGCAGCAATCATTATGAAAACACCTTTATCCAACTATGGAATTTAACCTCCGATCTCGAAACTTTATAGCTAACACATTAGAGAAATGTGAAAATAGCATTTTCTAGCTTGCTACTACGAGCATTTCTCATACATGGATGGACTGGGAAGGGCTTACAATGACTAGCCTCTCAATTTCTTGTTGCCATCTTAGCAAATATATATTCCCAACAAATTTTCAAGGTGACAACTAGTCCTCAAATTGGATCACCACCCTAGCAAGTATTTTTAGCTAGAAAAAAATCATATGCTTTTGGACTTATTAAAGCTTTTGCTAAGGTTTTTAAAAAACCTTGATTTTTTAAAATCATCAAATTTTGAAATTGCCTTTACTTAGCAAGCAAAAACATAAAGGTCAATGAGGCCTGCATCAAATATCAGGTTTGTTCCTCGTTTGTTCACAACTTGCAAGTGCATATTGTACTCTTGTGGTAAAATTATTAATAGCTGGATAGTCAACAATCATTTTCAACCACCGTGCCCAAGACTTAAGTAGATAGTCAACAACCATTTTTGACCAAGCTGCCCAACACCATCTAGAGTAATCTTTAAGCAAATTTTCTATTTCCCCTGAGCAATGTCAAGGAGTGGCCCACATTAGCTTTTTAACTAGGCTTAATAAGGAGTCTATTGGTTCATGATTTCATTCAACATAAGTTTTGTATTTCCTCTCAAGGTCAAGGATCACTCTTTTGTTCAACCTTTACGCTAGTTCATAAAGAGATTTTTGACCTGGGCTATGGGTATATCCATTCATAATGCATTTAACACAAGTTTCATATTTCCACACAAGGTCAAGGAATCTTTCACTTAATTTCTTAGCTACTTCACAAAGACCCTTTTTGAACTCCATATACATCTTATTTCCTTCTATTTTGGAGATTCCTCACCTTAGCAAGGATTCTAGTAGCCTGACGCTTTGCTTTTTATTTTCTCCTTTTAAAATAGAAGATACTGCTCATAATAGCACCCATCCCCACTTGTTCTCGAACCCAATCTTATTCCTATTCATAGCCAACATAGAGTATTGCAATTTATCTTCTTTTGTGTGTGTGTGTGTGTGTGTGGATAAAAAAGTCCCATCAATAATTGAGCCATACAATTAATTTCATCAATTGGATTAAAAAATAAAAATAGAGGAACATATAAGAAAAAAATATTTGAGACATCAAAGTTTAAAAATGCAACAACTAGAGTTTGCAAAGATTTCCACCAAAATTAAGAATTATTAATAATATTAAGTTTTACAAACACAAAATTGAAAAAACATATCAAATCCTCAAGTAGTCTAGGTTTGAGGTAAGGGTCCACTTACTTGCCACCATCCCTTAGAATTTTAGTGTACCATGTGCATTCAAAAGGAGGGGTATTTTAATTCAACTTTTTGAAAAAATTTAATAGGATTACAATGACAAGATTGGTTTTTTTATTCAACTTTCGAAAAAATTCACTTAGTTCATAAGTAGAGGGGTGTTTTTATTGGGGGAAAAATTTTAGTTGAGGAGGTTTCTTAATACCCCTTGAACACACGTGATACATATTGATTCTTAGTAGTGCATCCCCCGAGTACCATCCAAAAAACTAGGTGTTTAGAACATCATAGTTACGTTTGGGTAGACATGTAATGCGTATTTTCCCCAGCTTGTTATTGCTTTACCTAGGAATATACACAAGCAGATGGATTCTTAGATAATTTTTGGGGAAAAAAAAAGTTTAAGTCACAAGTGGAGTAAGGAGTGAATGAATGCATGGGTTTAGAAGGGATTAAAGTAGGTATGGGAGGATTAGTATGCTTGGTGTATGGGGTGGTTAAGAAGAGAGTATAAATTAGGAGATATTTCACGGGGGGTACATTAAAAAATAATTCATAGTTGGGAAAGTATACATGTGAGTGTGTGTGTGCGCGCGCGCGTGCACGAGCGTGCATAAAGAAATAAGTGTCTATGTTGTGAATATATATTTACTAATCAAAATTATAATGTGTGTGTGTGTGTGTGTGTGTGGCCCACCCCCAACCCAGAGGGTAAGACCACATGGTGGGAAGTAAGCCCACCATGTGGAACTTACTCCCCACCTCTACTGATAATAAGTGAATAGAAGTGGATCTGTATCAAAATGAAAAAATGATGCCAAATAATAAATGCGTAAACCACTTGTGTAAAATAGATATAAAAGTTAATACAAAATAAGACGGATCACAAAATGACTAGGGATTATCCATGCTAAAGAATTATCCAATGGATGTGAATTAACTGTATGGCACTACCGACCAAAGGCTAGTTCGAAAATCCAAGTGTGTCTTTAGATTAAAAAGTCCCATCAATAATTGAGCCATACAATTAATTCCATCAATTGGATAAAAAGTAAAAGAAGGGGGACATATAAGGAAAAAATGTTTGAGATATCTACATTAAAAAATGCAACAACTAGAGTTTGCAAAAATTTCCACCAAGATTAAGAATCGAGTTTGACAAACACAATATTGAAAAAATATGTCAAATCCTCAGGCAGTCCAGGTTCCGAGGTCAAGGTCCACTTACCTACCATCATCCAAATAAATTACTAGGTGTTAGAACATCATAGTTATGTTTGAGTAGATAGGTAATGTATGTTTTCCCCGGCTTGTTATCGCTTTACCTAGGAATATAGACAACCATATGGATTCTTAGATAATTTTAATTAAAAAAAAGTTTAAGTCACAAGTGGAGTAAGGAGCAAATTAATGCATGGGTTGAGAAGGGATTAAAGGACGTATGGGAGGATTAGTGTGCTTAGTATATGGGGTGGTTAAAAAGAGACTGTAAAGGGAAGATTTCACAAGGGGTTATACATAAAATAATAATTCATAGTTGGAGAAGTATACACGTGTGTGTATGTGTGTGCGTGTTTAGATTAAAAAGTCCCATCAATAATTGAGTCATACAATTAATTCCATCAATTAGATAAAAAGTAAAAAATGGAGAACATATAAGAAAAACATATTTGAGACATCTAAGTTGAAAAATGCAACAACTAGAGTTTGCAAAAATTTTCACCAAAATTAAGAATTTCTAATAATATTGAGTTTGACAAACACAATATTGAAAAAATGTTGGTTCCTCAGGTAGTCTAGGTTCCAAGGTCAGGGTCCACTTACCTGCCACCATCTAAACAAACTACGTGTAAGAACATCATATTTACATTTGGGTGGACAGGTAATGCCTACTTTCCTTAGCTGGTTATCGCTTTACCTAGGAATATAGACAACCATATGGATTCTTAGATAATTAAAATAAGTTTAAGTCACAAGTGGAGTAAGGAGCGAATGAATGCATGGGTTGAGAAGGGATTAGAGGAGGTATGGGAGGATTAGTGTGCTTGATATGTGGGGTTGTTAAAAAGACAATGTAAAGGAAAGATTTCATGGGGGCTACAAAAATGAATATTTCATAGTTGGGGAAGTGTGTGTGTGTGTGTGTGATACATTGACCAATCAAAATTATGGTGTTTCTGTGTGTGTGTGTGGGCATGCGTGTGTGTGTAGCCCACCCCCAACCTAAAGGGTAAGACCACAAGGTGGGGAGTAAGTCCACCATGTGGAACTTACTCCCCACCACCTATAGATAATAAGTGAATAAAAGTGGATCTGTACACTACAAGGCACATGCCATTTTCTGACTGAAATACCGACCTTTTTTACATTAAAAAGTTTTTTTTTGATGGGCAAAAGTTCGGTATTTATGTCGCTATTAGCATCAAAAAAGAACAGTCGCTATATAAGTGTCGCTATATAGTGACACTGGTAAACATTGCTATATAGCAACACTGGTAAATGTTGCTATATAGTGACGATTAACAGAAGCTTTAAAAAACATTAGTGGGGCTAAACAAGGCCACATCAAGCCTTGTTATTCCCTACTAATTTTTTTTTTTAGTAATTACAAAAGAATGTTGTTTGTTATAAAATTTCCCTTGTGAAAGGGGTGATACAAAATTTCCCTTGTTACATCACTGCTCACCTCCGCTGATGAGACATTCAACCTTGCACTCTAAGAGTAAAACCATATTAATTGAAAATTAGATTGGAACTTAAAGAATAAAATAATTGAAAAAGTGAGATTACAAGTAGTACACTTATACCGTGCGAGCAGCCACCTCAGCCCAATCAACCGTCGCTCCCATGGCCTCCATCTCAATAAACCATAGCTTTGTTTTTATGCAAAACGCTTGTCTCGCCTATAAAGTGCATGCAATATGTAATAAAACAAATAGAACAATAAATTAAATGAGAAGAAGTAAACTTACCGCAGTTGCCTCGAACACCAACCGTCTGCCTGCACCAAAGTGTGAAGTACCTATGGAGTCCAGCCATCTCCTCGCAGCCCTCCTCTAACCCTCAAACTTTTCGAGATGGTCCCTGTACTCCTTCTTGAAAAACTTCTACTCTGCTTTGTCTGCCCAGCTGGGTTTAGCCTTTCCCTTTGCAATGGAAGTATGCAAGTTTGACCTACGATGCTTCAAGACCAAACCCATGCGCTCTTGCATGTACTTCTCATTGAACTCCCAATTTCTGGTGTTAGGGTATTGTCTTTTCAATTCATTGATGACTGCCTGCTTCTTTTGGTCATCTTGGTACCGCCAGTTAGTAGCTATGCTGCTCTTGAAGTGGGCTCATCAAATGCCTCATGGTGGCCATCACTACTGAGCCCTTTTTATTTTCTATTATCTCTCCAGCCACCATGATTTCATAGGACAGGTCCTCGAGCGCGGGTAAGGAGGACTCATAAGAGTGGCAGAGCTAGAGTGAGGGGTGTTACTACAAGCGCTTACGGAGTGAGGAGTAGCAAAGGGAGTCAAAGAGGGCAAGGTACCTGACTGGTACTAGGTCTCATGAGCAAGTGGAGACTTGTAGGGATGTGAGTGTGCTGACTCATCTATATCTCTCGAGTCAGCACAACATAAGTGACCCTTCCTACTCTTCCTTCCCTTATGATGGATACGCTCTGTGATGACCCCTCAATCGAAGGGGCTAGAGGGGATGGCTATTGAGTAGGTCCAGCCGTCAGTGTAGGAGAGGGAAGAGTTAAGGTCCTCTGGGATAGTAGAGAGAAGAATCTCGCTACGCTCATCTATGCAACAAACTCATCGGGACTCCCAACAAAGCCATGGACTGCTAGCAAAGGAGTTCCTCGAGGGGTAGTTGCAGTGCTAGGCCTAAGAGGAGTCGGGCCAGGGGTAGTCACAGGGGTAGGCCCCTGAGGTGTCACCTGAGTGGAATCAAAGTCATCTGGAGAGTAGAGATCATGATATCTCCTCCTACGAGGGTTTTCATATTCGTCGAACGTGCAACATGATCCCATGTCTAATTTGGGGGGATTGGACAAACATAGACACAAACACGAAGACAAAAAACAAAAAATAAAAAACAAGAGCGGGTAAGAAGAGGAAAGACAATTAACTACTTAAGACAATTATTAAGTTCAAACTCAAGAAATTATGAAAAGGCAATTAATCACTTGTGAAAATTATAAACTGACATCAATGCATAAAGGATAAATATGAAAGGACAATGATTTACTTAAGACAATTATGAAAAGCCAATTTTGAAATGACAAATATTTATGAAAGACAAGTGGAATCCAAGAAGATTTTCATATATAAAAAATATCGCCAAAAGTATGTCTCGAAAAGTATGTTTATAAAAAATATATGTCTCCAAAAGTATGCTTAAGCAAAATTTGTCTCCAGAAGAGACATTCTTCAAAAAAGCCAAAATGGTGGAGGAGGTCTACTGCTCTACGTTACTGCCCGAGATACTTTCCTCCTCTGAGCCGTTAGGTGGGTCACTGGGGACCTCATCCTCCACTTCTTCTAATATGCAATCATGCTCTTCAGCGATTATGTACTCGCAATCCACGAAGGCCTCCACACAATCCATTATGTCCTTTACACAATCATATTTGGTACTCCACCAATTATGGTGGTCTCTCCAAAAACTACAAAGATACCATAGGTTGTGTCATGTGTTCCTCAGTCACCCTTGCTCCACTATCCTTCGGCTTGGACCCCACCCAAGCGCACATACCCCCACGTTGTACTTCACCCAATCGCTCTCTTGTGCAATCTTCTCTTTTACATGAGCTAGCAGAGAAGCTATGTCTATAATCCATGCAACGTGGGAAACTGGGTTGGGGTTTTGGGTTGGGATTTAGGAAAAACACCCGTGGGTGAGGGCATGGTTGTTTCACTTAGAATCTATTTGAAAAAAAAAAAAGAACCAAATATGGCTAAGGAGCATGTGAAAAAAGAACCGAATATGGCTAAGGAGAAGGAAATAAGCATAAGCATAGGCAAATACATATGCTTATGAAAAGAAGAGAAAAGAGAATGAAAGACAGGAAATAAGAGAGGAAAAGAAGAGAAAGAAGAGAAAGAGGGAAAAAAAGAAGAGAAAAAGAGAGGGAAAAAGAAGAGAAAGCATATGAGGGAAAGCCAAGAGAGAGCATATGAGGGGAAAAGAGAAGGAAAAAAGAGAGATGAAAAGAAGAAAAGAGAGGAAAAAGGAGAAAAAGAGAGAATGCATATGCTTATGCTTATGCATGAGCATATGAGCATATGCTCATGCATAAGCATAAGCATAGGCAAATGCATATGCTTATGAAAAGAAGAGAAAACGAGAGGAAAAAAGAGAGGGGAAAAGAAGAGAAGGATGAGGAGAAAAGAGATTGAAAGAGGGGAAAAAGAAGAGGGGAAAAGAGCATAAGCATAAGCATAAGGAAAAGCATATGCATAAGAGAAAAAGAGAGAAAGCAAATGCTTATGCTTATGCATGAGCATATAAGCATATGCTCATGCATAAGCATAAGCATAGGCAAATGCATATGCTTATGAAAAGAAGAGAAAAAGAGAGGAAAAAAGAGGGGAAAAGAAGAGAAGGGAGAGGGGAAAAGAGCATAAGCATAAGAGAAGGAAAAGCATATGCATAAGAGAAAAAGAGAGAAAACATATGCTTATGCTTATGCTTGAGCATATGAGCATATGCTCATGCATAAGCATAAGCATATGCTCATGCATAAGCATAGGCATAGGCAAATGCATATGCTTATGAAAAGAAGAGAAACAGAGAGGAAAAAACAGAGGGGAAAAGAGATTGAAAGAGGGGAAAAAGAAGAGGGGAAAAGAGCATAAGCATAAGAGAAGGAAAAGCATATGCATAAGAGAAAAAGAGAGAAAGCATATGCTTATGCTTATGCATGAGCATATGAAGGAAAGAGGGGGGAAAGAGGCATCATGCAAGGTTTCGGGTTTTAGCCCCAAGCATCACGATAGATCGACACTGGTCAGTCACTTATTCTACGGAGAGAGGAAAAGAGCTCATGGGTGGCTATTTTATAGATCTTAATGGATTTCCTTGTAGCTCATGTTGTGATTTTGGAGGTGTGCAAATGGAAGGGACGAGTGGAAGCTCATCAGATGATGCGCCAATGCTCAGGAGCATAGAGTGGCTTATGGAGAGGTTGTATTATCATTGCACTCATTGCAAGCAAGAAGTACGACATCGTCATATTGTCATGCGCCACTTACAGATGTATGGGGAGGAGCCTGAACCAGTACCCACCATTGGTGGTGCATGTGGTGTCAGTAAGTCAATGCTATTTGAGTTCGTGATATTAATATTGCATGCGTACATGACACAAAACCTTGAGACAAGATCTTATATTTACATGAAACCTTGAGATAGGATGAGGAGGGTGGCGAGGGTGCACATATACATTCACACTTTGAGCAAGACTATAGTCTCCCAGATGTGCCAAATGATGACGAGTGTATGGTGGACATGATGGATTCTATTTCTAGGGGCACTACATCACATGTACACGTAATGTACAAGTTTGAGGTCAATATGCGAGAGTTTCAATCAACACAGTTGTATGAGGGTACTAGGATGTCTAAACTACGGGCTTGTCTCTCAATCTTGAATCTGCAAGCAAAATATGGGTGGTCGGATACATGTGTCTCGGCCTTAATGAGGTTAGCTCCCGCATTAATTTGTCTCATTATTTGGATATTGTTTGTTTTGAGAATCATCATTATTCGAAGCCTATCTATGATTGAATTGCGATAGGTTGCTCTAGAAGATGTTACCTGCACCAAATAACATGCCCACATCAAGAGATGAAGCGAAGAAGATGTTAACAATGGTGGGTATGGATTATGATATCATCCATGCTTGCCATAATGATTGTATTCACTTTTGCCACCATGAGCATGGAGATTTGGCTAGTTGTCCAGAGTGTGGGAAACAACAATAGAGAGATGACTTGTAGGGTGAGCAGATACCGGTAAAGGTCTTGAGAAACTTTCCCATCATTGCAAGAATACATCACATGTTCCAATGCAAATCCATAGCAAAGTTGATGACTTGGCATGCATCTCATCGGTCCACTAATGACACATTGAGGATTCCTGGAGATTGTGCAGCTTGGAAGCACATAGACAATCAGTGGCCGAACTTTGCGAGGGAGCCACGCAACTTACATCTTGGGCTTGCCATGGATGGCATGAACCCTTTCAAGTTATGCTCGACATCATGGCCTAGTGAATTATAATATCCCACCATGGCTAACAATAAAGAAGGGATGCCTCATGCTTGCACTGCTTGTGCCAGGGAAGTACAAGGCCAAAAATATGGACGTGTACATGGCACCTTTGATAGAGGAGTTACAGATCTTATGGAGAAGAGTGCGGGTCTTTGATATTTCTAGAGCTCCTAGACATACCAATGACATTTTGGTCAAAGGAATCTTGATGTGGACCATGCATGACTACCCAGGATATAGAGAGTGCGTAGGTACGTGGTTGTATCTTTACATGTATAATATAGGATTATGCTTTTATGACTCTCTTTCGCATGCATGTCTTATACTAACACATTTATGCACGCATGCAAGACTTGTTATTACAAGTGGGTACCATGCTTGTCCTGTTTGTGGACCAGGATTGAAACCACTTGCACGATACTCCAAACATATGAGGAAAAATGTTTATGAAGGTCATGCTCAATACCTTCTGCTAGACCATCTCGGACGTGGAGGTCAGCTTGATCCACCACCACCATATTTGAAGGCAAATGACTGGATTCAAGCTTGGAGGGTGAATGGAGAGGAGCCTTCTCGTGGTATGAAGAGGCTATCCATCTTTCACGAGATTCCTTATTGGAGTCTGTTGCAAATCAATCATCTCTTGGATCCCATGCATATCTTCAAGAATGTGGGGGCTACTATTTGGGCACACTTGGTGGGTTCCAAATACTCTAGAGGAGTGTGATAAGACTTGCACGCTATGAACAAGATGCCTCATTTGTGGCCCCAAGTGTGTGCTCACAAAGTTGTCCTCAGGAAATTGCGCATAATGATATCGTACGGGAGGAAGATGGAGATCACGATATTGAGGAAGAAGATGAAGATCATCAAGAATCACCACACTTTATTGAAGAAGATGATCAAGTCTTAGGTGAACGTACGATGCCAGAGTACGATGATGATATCAACTCGGTATAGAGTTGGAGATAGACTTGTTTGGCATGCTAGACTTGGCTTAGAAGCCGTTGATGTAAATCCTCTTCATTGATTTTTTTCATCTCAAACTTGGACATGAATATATGAGCTTCAAACTTGATGTACATGCTCTTGTACTTTTATTCTTTCAAAGGATCAAATATGTATAAAAAGGAAAAAAAAATTGTCATTGGAAAAAACTATCTTTAAAGGTCGGTATGGGGAAAAACACTCTCTGTAAAACGTCGTTATAGGAAACTGTCTCAGTGTCGCTATATACCGACCTTCTACAAGTCTGGTAAAAGCGTCATTATATAGCGACTCTAAATAAACGTCGCTATATAGAGACACTTGTCTAGAGTCGCTATATAGCGACACTTGTCGATATCCCATCTTGCCTGAATCACCATATCCAAGAAAAATGCACTTCCTTGACTTTGGATCAAGCTTGTTGCGTTTTTCCTTAGGGATATGAACATAAGCTTCACAGCCAAATACACAAAGATGCCCATAAGATGGTGGCTTGCCTGACCAAACCTATTTTGGCACTTTCCCATCTAGTGCCTTGCTAGACCATCTATTGATAAGATGTACTACTGTCTTGATAGACTCAGCCCAAAAGCCATGAGGTAGACCGGCATTAGAAAGCATGCTTACATTCCTTTCTTGAATAGTTCTATTCATCTTCTCAGCAACCCCATTCTAAGAAGGATTCTCAAGAGTAGTTAACTCCCACTTGATGCCACGTAGCTCACAAAAATTCGTAAATACATGAGAGGTATACTCTCCTCCATTATCAGTGTGCAAGCATTTGGGCTTCTTGCCTGACTGATTTTTAGCAAATGCTAAGAACTTTTGAAATGTATCAAAGACATCACTCTTCTTCCGAAGAGGATAGACCCACACTTTCCGTGTAGCATCATCAATGAAAGTAGCAAAGTAAGAAGCACTACCTAATGAGATAGTAGGCATAGGTCCACACACATCACTGTGAACCAACTCCAATGGTTCAAGCCTCTTCTTGCCAAAGATTTTTTATGTGAAGACCGTGTTTGCTTCCCATACATGCAATGCTCACACATGCTAAAATCTGAAAAATTAAACACGGAAACATACTGCGAACCAGAAAGTATCGTCATTCCTGTCATGCTCACGTGTCCCAACCGACGATGCCACAAAGAGAGGATGGCTACTCGGTCACATTAATTACATTATCTCTTATGCCTGACACATGCATTGAGTACAACGTTCCATGCTTGGAACCTCTAGTAATCACAAGTGACCCTTTGCTAATTTTCCATGTATTGTTGCTAAAAAATACATGATAGCCATCATCATCAAGCTGTCCCGTACTTATCAAGCTCTTTTTCAAATTTGGAACATGCCTAACATTCTTGAGTACAAATGTAGAACCATTAGGAAGAGACAAGTGGATATCTCCCACTCCAACAATGTCACATGGATAATACCCTGAATCGGTTTGGTCGGAAGCCAATTAAGTAGTTTTTAGTGGCAATTGCTTCTGCCCAATACTGATTCGAGAGATGCCTCTCTCACTAAACATTGCTCTAGCACTGTCTGCTAAACTCCCATCCTTCCTTTCAGCTATTGCATTTTATTGAGGAGTATTTGCAAATGTGAATTGTCTTTGAATGCCATTACCTCTGTAAAAGTTCATGAATGCTAAAGACATGTATTCACCCCCTCTGCCTAATTTTTCATGACTTTGATCTTTCTGCGTGTTTGGTTCTCAACCATGGCTTTGAATTCTTGCAATCTAGAAAAGACTTCTAATTTATCTTTCAAAAAGTAGACCCAACAATATCTACTGTAGTTGTCGATGAAAGTCAGGTAGTAAAGTGAACCATTGATGCTGCGGGTCTGTGCACAACCCCATACATCTGTAAGAATTAACTCAAGAATACCTTTGCCAAAATTGGTTCTCTTTTGTTTACCGAAGCAACATGCTTCACAAACTTTTCCAAGAAACTGAAGTTCGGAATCCTTTCCAAGTGAGATTGTTCATAGGGACAATGCCTTTTCCTTGAACTGGATTTTGTGTGTTATTTGCCATGTAGATAACATTCTTCTGTCCTTCTAATGGTTTGATCTCTATGAACCATTCGTGATGCTTTGTCATATGAGATGATGCACCGTTGTCGATGTACCAAGGATCTTGATTTGCTTGATTGACTTGATAACTGCATTCCCATAGTGAAATTGCAATCAAAATCAAGATACACTATATCAATCTTCTACATATCCTCACTTGTAAGAAACATATTCTGAAGTTCATTGGCATAATGACTGTGACTTGAATTTCCACCACCATAATTTCCTCTTCCATGAAAATTCCCTCGATTGCTGCTAGATGGACCTCCTTGGTTGTACTTCTTTTTGCAACAATCTTTTTCACAGTATCCAAACTTGTGATAGTAGTTGCATTGAATGTTTGACATGTTGGTGGATGCATTCCCTCGCCCTTGAAATCTTCATCGGTTGGAATGATTTCCTCTTGGTGGATGTTGATGCTCATGCTACTACAGACGTTGATGTTGATGTTGATTTTGTTGATGATGACCACTTCTAAGATGCTCTACCTCTGTCTCTGCCTCTACCTTTACCTCTATCTAAAGCTATGAATGCTTGATCATTAGAATGACCTGTGCGTGCTTGAATGGCATGAGTCCTGAGTTCTTCACCAAGCAACACCAACTATAACGCTGCCAGTGTTGGAATTTTCCATTGAATGGCAATACTATGGACTACATTCTCGTAACCCTCTCCTAGTCCATTCAGGATGACTTGAACCATTTCTATGGGGTTCATAGTCTCTCCGCTACTGCTATAAGTTGATTGTTGTAACCCTTAATTCTGAATACGTAAGCATGACCAATTTCATTAGTGTTGCAGAAACTGTGGTTGATCTGGTTTCGCATTGTGAGAATCTTGGATGTGTTCTTAGACTAGTAAAGAGTTGCGAACATATCCCATGCTTCTTGCTTTATAATGGTGGCATGTGGATGTAAAATCAAATCATGTGCACTCTGCCCACTGATCAATCGACCAATGCCTCTTAAAAACTCTAAAGTCTGCTCATTGAACTATGGAAGGTCGGGTTTTAGGATGTGGTGATGTGAGACCGCATGTGAGCATAGGGGCTGACTCCTAGTAGAAACTATTTGGGAATTTTTGGGCATGGCTTCGAATGGCTACTTTGGAGTTCTCTCCTCTAAGGATGATCTAATCTACTCTAATCTAGATCTCAAACCACCATTGAGCGATGAAAAAACAACAAATAATTTCTTTTCTTTGGTTCGTTTTAGGTGCTGGGTTAGATGCATTGGTGTAGAGGCTTGTGTGCATGCAAGAAGTAGATTTGTTGGCTGAGGCTAAAATGTGTGTGATACGTGTAGAGAAATGTGTACGTGATGTAACAAGTGCGTAGAGCACAAAAAATCGAGCGTTTTTTCTTTTTGGAGCACCCTCAAATTCTTCCTGAATCAAAGAGATATGGCTTGATCTAAGTGGAGGGGCAAATAGGATGAAAATGATGATGTGGTAGTGATGTGGCAACTGTATTCACATGGAGAATTGTGCTCCTATGGAACACACTGTGAGCTGGCAGCTGGGTTCACTTGGAGTGCCTGTGGAGAGACAAGTGTGCTTGGTGGAGGACTGTGTGCCTGTGTGCCATGCTCAGGTGGTTGTCATTTTATCATAGATATCAACTTCTAAACCTAAAGAAGATTGAGTAATGCTAAGGTCCAATAAACTACAACAGCTTCCACTAGCTGTACAATTAAGTTCACATTGTTTATTTCATTTTCTCGTTTTCAAGGACATTTTTAGAGTCCTCTTAAGTTTCTTAAATGTTCACACCCATATTCAGTTCAGCTGATCATTGTCTAAATTTATCAGTGTCCGGCAAAGGCAAGCTAACACATCTAGTTTGGCTGACAATATTTTGCTCGAGATCCTGAGAGCTCCTATGATGAACATCATATGGCTTGGATAGACCATTAACGTCCTTGCATTGCGAAACTGTGAAAAATGCAGGAGCTCATCTCCCCTGCTACACACAAATACAAGCACATGCACATAGGTGGGCAACCCCCACACACAAAAATCATGTAAGACATTTCAAATGTTCCCCTCAAAGATTCAATGAAATGAGGGAAAGTTAATTCCTATTTGTATTTCAACTTTATTAGTAGAAATCAAACAGGATGCACTCCTAATAGGTGTTACAATAAAACACCCAGGAGCTGAAGTTAGCAGATTTTATACAGCATGCCTGGTATTTTGGATGAGAAGAAAACATGTGGAGTGTAAAATGTTTCATTTACACTTGACACCTTGAATTGAAATCAGTACGTTCAAAAGCAAATCCATTGCGATGGGGCACACATTAAGAGTTTGTTGAAACCCTTTAAGATATTTGCTATTTCCGACCAGATCGTCTACATCACATACAGATATCACCTTTAAAATGATAAAGATCAATAATAACTAAAGATATCACCTTTAAAATGATAAGATCACTAATCGCTAAAAATGGCCATCCAACTGATCCCCAAGGTAATGATTAATAGCAACGTAGGATAAGATTTGGCAGGTGACATAAAATAACAAAATTAGGAATTCTATGCTGACTGACATAGAGTATTAGCCCAACAAGCTGGCTGGTAAAGCCATAAAATCTTTAACCTCTTGAATTCATTAAACATGAGCCAGCTCAAAACCTTTTTGCAATGCCAAAGAAGCTGTTTTTTATTTGTTTAAAACCTTTGAGAAACAGCCCCTATGCCCTGCATTCAAATATACAGCTCCAATAATAGATGGAACAAACTAAGTTCCTAGCCTCAAAGAAGTTGCAATAGTACGAGTCCAACTCCCCACTAAATCTCTACATGTCACCAAAATGTAACTGCTATATAACTACTGTTAGACCAAGTGCTCTTGGTGACCAAAAGAATCAGAAGCCACAAGCTCGACCATTGAAAATGATGTGGTGCACTACCTGTATCTGCCGCAACGTCAATAAACTGGCCTTGATGACTTCAAGTGAACATTTGAAAACTCTCTTTGGCTTGACTCGTGCATCTCTTGCCTTTTGAATGAGGTATCTCTTGCCTTCACCTCTGATAGGATTGATCTGAAAACTCTTTCATCCCCATTTGATGATTGCAGAACCCCATGTAAGACCAGCTCCAAATCCGGCCGTTGCCAAAATGTGTCCGGGTTTGACTTTGCCGCTTCTGACTGCTTCATCAAGCGCCAAAGGAATAGATGCAGCACTAGTATTGCCATAATTTGCCAAATTCGAGATCACCCTCTCAGCAGGAATTTCTAACCTTTCTGAAACTGCATCTAAAATCCTTTGATTTGCCTGGAAACAGATCCAATTAGAACCACAAAAGCAAGGGACACAATGTATGCTACAACGTAAACTGGTTTGACTTGTACCTGATGAAGTAGCAGCCAGTCAAGATTAGCTCCACTGAGGCCTGCTTCTTCCAAAGCTGCTCCTATCACTTGAGGAACACAACGCACAGCAAATCTGAATACTTCTTTACCATTCATTCGCAGGCAAGCAGGTGAAGCTCTTGATGGCACAAAAGCTGCACCATTTGAACTGCCTGCGTGTTCCCCTGGCTTTCCATTCATACTCTCTATGACTGCATGGAGGTGCCTGCAGCCAGTATTCATTTGCAGCCTAAGGAAACCATATGACCCCAAATTAATTTAAAACAAAATATGTAAAGACAACAGACATACTTCTGTCCATGCCCATCACTGTGAAAGTCAAAACCAAGCAAGCTATCTTGGTCATCACTGGCTGCCTGCCAAAACCACAAATAAATACTACATAGTCATTTTGAAGATATATTCACAAAAGGACTAAGCTTTAGATTATTCAGTATCACGGATTGTGTGACATAAATGTAGCTTTAAGCAAGCCGCATGGTTGAGGATTGTAAACATTAAGCCTTACTAAAAGTAATTTGTTGGCGCCATACCTGTAAAACCAATGCACCAGCAGCATCACCAAACAATATGCATGTTCCTCTATCAGTCCAGTCCACATATCTAGACAAAGCATCTGCACCTATTACAAGAACATTCTGAAAGCCCCCTCCTGCCAAAATCAATTCAGAAAATCGATACAGTTAGCCAAAAGCTTCAATGAGCATGACTTAGGCTAGCTATTATTGATTACAGTACTTACACCTCATGATGATTTGATGTACAAAATCTTAAAATCAAGCACTGAAAGTAAATGAATTGCTGCCAACCTTTAATAAAACGAGTCCCTGTCACAAGCCCTAATACAAAACCACTACAAGCTGCTGTGATATCAAAGGCCAATGCCTTTGAACATCCTAGCTCCCGTTGAATCTGTAAAAAGGAACAGTTGTTAGCTTTACTACATACAAAAAGTTACAAATTTCACTAGTATCTGTAAAAGTATGGCATTATTCATTTTAAAACTGTAACAGTTGGGAAGGCATGATTATCATTATCTCAAAAAATTATAAAATTCTATGTTTAGCGATGTGGGATAGACCTGCCTGATTGTTGGCAGTTGCAAATTATAATCTCAAGGCTATCAGGCCATGATCTGTCATTGATTTGGTACAACATTGACCATATCTCTGTGAGTGCTGCACGCGTGCACACACACAGATATATATATATATATATATATATATATATATATATATAGAGAGAGAGAGAGAGAGAGAGAGAGAGAGGTAGTGTACTCAAAACATCAACTGATCCACACCTAAAATAGATACAATTGGAGTCCAACACAATCCCTGGCTAAATCCACCCAGAAAAGGTTTAAAGGAAGGAAAGATACTGCAGCTCTTTTCCTCCTGCACTTGATGGTCAAGCTGTGAGATCGGACAGCTGCAAGGAACACCTCTGCACCTCCACAACCCCAGGACAACTATGCAGATGTCATTGGACTGAAAGTTGGGTAAGCCCCTCTTATATTCCTGTTATGCCAGCTGCCAGTCAACCTGACAGGCTGGTGGCATCCCCTCTGGGATACATACGAACATGTTGTTGGTACCATTTGTATTATCATAGCCCAAAATTATAAGCCCCACATATGAGGGAGGAAAGAGGTCAGTAGCATTAAGGCATCTTTAAGACAGATCCAAAAAGCCATAATGTTAGCTTGATGGCTAGGCCTCGGTAAAAGCAAAGGGCCAAGCGAAGAGGCCAACCATGCCTGACCAACCTGGTTGACCTGGTCAGTCAACCAACTGACCAGGGGCACGGCCTGGTATCAGGTCTGCAGGAGGAATGCCAGATCCAACTCCTCCCCATCACAATAAAAAGAGGCTTGCAGTCCCATTTTGGCAGACAACCAGCAGACCTAAAGCCCTACCACATATGGCTGTGGAGTTGGCTGCAGCTGTGTGGAGAAAGGAGGCCAAAACTGACAATTAGAGCTGCTTCTGCCCCTACAGAAGTAGGAAGACAGAACCCCTTTGTCATCCAGGAGAGGATCATTCAGAAAGCAGTTGTTACAAAGCTTGGAGTCAAGTGAGAGATAAACCTAAATGTCCTTATGTTAGTAGAAGGGGGAAATTGTGAGACATGAGGAATTAAAATCTGCGACGGTTTGTGCTTTCTAACACTCTTTCATCTACACTTCCACAATCATACAGCCAGATATTAACATCTACACTTCTGCTCCGCAATCATACAACCAGTAGATTTGTGCAAGAGTACGATCAAGAAGTAGTCCACATGCTTGTTACATCCACTCTCCACCTAAGGCCTTATCCCCTGCCCTTAAGGAATGGCTGGGTTGAAAGCAGCTACCCATAGAGATGAATCTTCAACATGACACCCTCATTGACGCCCATGATATACTAGAGGCTACACCCCTTTCAAATGAGGATGAGCACTAACACATTAGAGAGCCCTAAAAAGGAAGGAACAAGGATTGGAAACTCTAACCCTAAAGGGTTGTATATATTGATACAACTAACCTAGTGTACAAATAGTCATTTGTGGTGTGCTCTCTAGCTGTGCCCTATCTCCTCATCTCTCTCTCTCTCTCTCTCTCTCTCTCTCTCTCCATATTCTATCATCGTATCACATTACATTAGGGTTTGGGTTTTCCATTTTAGCACTTTAATGTGTTAGTGCTTATCCACATTATAAAACATGAAGGATGAATCTTTAAGAACGTCACTGAAGATCAATACCATGAAGTAGGCCTTCCCTCAAAGATGATGATTCTAGGGTTTGAAGAATGATCATTATTGCTCTGTCACCTCGAAAGAAAGATTATTACTTTCTTACAGGTCACCTTTGTCAATCCTGGACAGGCCCCTTGGAGTATTGAGCTACTCTTGTAGCACTGCTACCTCACTAAAACTAAATCGCCAGTTATAGAGGGTTGTAAGAGTAGTTTCACAAAGAGGCAAAAGAACAAGTATGACTCAGGCAGACAGATAGCTTGGATGGATGGTTTTCTAGATTGGCTTTGAGTGATGGCAATTAGGTGGCAGTTTACACATAGTCACATAGTACGTTGCAGTCTGGGAATGCAAAGTAATGCATTAAATGGCAGAAGTAGACCATGCAGATAGAGCCATAATGACTCGATTGGACTGCAGGCCCAGACATAACTGTCTCACCGTGTGGCAAGACCGACCAGCAATCACGTGAGTTTACAAAGAGCATACGAT
The DNA here is from genome assembly GCF_047967505.1 of Dipteris shenzhenensis. Classification (NCBI taxonomy): domain Eukaryota; kingdom Viridiplantae; phylum Streptophyta; class Polypodiopsida; order Gleicheniales; family Dipteridaceae; genus Dipteris; species Dipteris shenzhenensis. The sequence goes on from NC_141605.1 coordinate 12,049,800, forward strand.
GTGGCCTTGATTGATATCTAAATAAAGAAAAAGGTTTTTTTAGAGCCTCCAATACAATTGTTTCGTATTCATGTGTAGGAAAAGAAAGGTTTGACTAAGCAATCAGTTCTCTCCTTGATATATTTTGATTCCATGGTTTGGTGGTGAACTATTCCTAGGTTCTGTTAAACCCACATGATTCTGGCTTTAGTACACACAAGTGTGTATGAGTCACTAATAGGACTTGCGACTTTTACATTATTCACCTCAGCATCTGTGATCCCCATGAAATTATGTTGAGGGATCATCATGACAACTAACAATTATCATTTTTTATATAGATAATAGTTATGGGCCTTGGGCACTTGCAACTGATGGTGTATGCCCTCTGGGAAAAGTGGTATACATGAAGTGCCCCTGGAAATTGGAATTAAAACAAGGAGCTTTGAGCTTTCCTTGAGCTCTTTGGAAAATGTTTATGAGGCTTCTCCAGTGAGATGCAATGTAAGGAAAAAAATTCAGCTGTAAAATCATGTGTTTGCAACTGATGGTGTATGCCCTTTGGGAAAAGTGGTATACATGAAGTGCCCCTGGAAATTGGAATTAAAACAAGGAGCTTTGAGCTTTCCTTGAGCTCTTTGGAAAATGTTTATGAGGCTTCTCCAGTGAGATGCAATGTAAGGAAAAAATTTCAGCTGTAAAATCATGTGTTACTCCTGTTAGCAGCATCCTGAAGATCCGCTGCATCTCTCACTGTTGGCATTTCAAGCCCTCCATTAGGTGTAAATTACTGTCTAGAATTATGCTCATTAAGGCTGATATCATATCAAGCTATGAAGAGCACATGGATTGAATGATTCTTGTGGTTATAAAACAGGTAGCATGGTATTACCACAGTTCACATTGTTGTGCTTAGATGATATGTTTAAGAGGTTTGGGAAGGCGCTAGTTTAACTAGCAACACATGGTCAGTGTAGGGAGGATTAGGTTGTCCACCCTTTCACATCCTCCGGTGGGTCAACTACTCTATATCCTAATTGTATCAAGCCTTCGAGTTCAAAACACCTCTCACTTTAGCACCAATGGCATGTCACTTCTTCACATTTGTCAAGAATGACCTCGATTCCAGGAGGAACCCTACCCTTCAAACGCTGTGATGCATCGAAGTAGACCTCAATCTCTACTTCAATCATATAACATTGTAAACGAAGAAAGTTAAAACTAAGTGACCATGATACTTTAATCAATAGGTGTGTGAGGTATGGGGGTAGGTATGCACATGGTGGTGCACAAAGAGCTGAAGATAATGAGCCTTCTGAACGCCTAGAAGGAGGGATAAGTGCCTAAGGTGCTTGATTTCTTCCCCTAGCACCATTTGGATGCAATACCTTGTCACTCAAGACTACGAATCATGTACCCTGGTTCGATCATCGATGTAATCCCCCAAGTTTTCTCGTCACTACATGAACGACTTAGGAGATGAGGCTGCTCGTAGCTGCTCGTATCCCTGCACACATGCTGTTGCAAAAGAATCTTCTTCAAAGGACAAGCATTTCCTTCGCTTGAGGACCCGATCTCGAGCAAACGTTCTTCTGTCCCATTGCTGTGCCATTCACTGAAAATATCTATGTTTTGTATTTTGGACTGACTTTTCATTGGGTGCACCAAACATGTGCTTGAATTCCATCATTCCACATGACTTCCTTCATTGGAAACAGTCCTTTTTGACTCTCAAGAATGTTAATTGTAATACTCAGAAGACCCATGCACAAAACCTCTTAAGAGAGATTCATTCGTTTTCAAAACTTATCAACATACCAGTCCTGCAAAGAGCAATGGACAGAAAATCTCAGAATTACCTGTGGAGCACTGCCGAATAAATCATCTGGAGTGGACGTACACAATAATACCAGGTCAATGTCTTCTGCCTTAACGTTTGCCATTGCGAGAGCTTTTTTGGATGACTCTACAGCCAAGCTGGTGATCGTCTCGCCATCTGTGCCAAACAATATAGAAACATTAGCTGCATGAACATAAACGAATTCCGTGTGCACATGAAGATAATACAACAATAACACATCGAAATCAAGGATTCGTTGTAGAACACTCGTAATCAAACAGGACAAGAGTGGTGAACAGGGACAGGGGGGACGGCAAGCATCGTCTATGCTATAAAGCCACCTTTCATCTTCTCGCTCCATCCTTCCCCCTTTCCCTCCCTTCCGCCCCTCCTTTCCTTAAATGGACGACTTCTTCGTCGTCGCCGGTAACACATGGATAACTCAAACGTTGACAGAACTATGCTGAATAGCTAAAGTATACGCCACAAGCCACTTTAATTGGAGCTTCAAGGCTATAAAGTGCGTAATTGCAGACCCATCTACTGTGTAGCCTATGGTGCTGCGCTACAATCAATCATGAAAGTAAATTTCTATCCCTGACAAACCGCCATCGGATCATTAACTTCTGCATAGACAAATTCATCCAAATTCAAACAGAATGTTCCACGAAACCACTACTATTCATTCCAATCCAGCACAGCATGCCTGAAAGCACTCGGCGATTTCGGATTCCAGTGCGAATAGAGATCCATTCGTCGTTGGTGTCAACGATTTTTGAAATGTCGTCGTTAGAGAGAACTCGCTTTGGAACAGCTGAACCGCATCCTATAAGCTTTGATCCTTTCCCGACAACGCTGCAGAGTAAATACGACGATCTTTAGTTCAAGAGGGTAGAAGATAAAAGTCTCGTACGTTGAGAATCTAGCCAACGAGATCCACACCAATTTGCCGGTAGCACTTTCACATGCAGGCAAGAGAACAGTAGGAAATGTGCAAGCAGCCAAGAACGATGCACGACACATTCTGTTGCTTCAATCTCCTTTGCGGTGCCAGACTCAAACTCGTATCGGCTTTTCGAGCACTGCATGCACGATTCCACGTAATTGCGGGAGTGCTGACGCCGGATTGAGCGGGGAAGAGATCTGGCAATCCAGAGCTGGGAAGCGAGCGAGGGGGAAGAGATTACCGTCGGGGAAGCTGGGGCGTTCCGGAGAGGCAGGGGCGATCCTCGAGGGTTTCAGCGAGGGAGCATTTGACGAGGAAGGTCTGGCGGGGGGGACGAAAATGGGAAGGTTGGAAGGAATCGTTGGCGAAAAAGGGAGAAGAAGAAGAAGAAGCAGAAGCAGCAGCAGGAGAAGAAGAAGAAGAGGCGGAAGCGGTGCAAGCCATGGAGGAAGGAGGGGGGGAGGCTATGGCGAGGGGGAGGAGTATATCAGGAAGGAGGCATGGCGAGGGGACAAAGGGGGGGCATAGGGGAGAGCGGGGATGGCGAGGGGATCGAAGCTGCTAGGGCGCCATAGCCAGAGCTCGCGTTTGGAAGAAGATGAAGAAGACGAAGACGAAGATGAAGATGATGAAGAAGAAGAAGAAGAAGAGCGGATATGGCAAAGACTCACAGTCCTCCCGCTTTTGTTGTTTGCTCCTCCTCGTCACTTTACTTGGTCCCCTCGGGTTACCTATACTTAACTCTTTCCGTGTTGTGTTTTTGTGTGTGTGTGTGTGTGTGTGTGCACCCCTTCCGGATCTATCCAGCACAACAAGAGTCACTCCTGTAACCAACATATGTTTTTTCAAAAAAATTGTGTGTCTGTGTCTGTGTCTATGTTTGTGTCTGTGTCTCTGTGTGTGTGTTGTGTGTTCTGTGTTAGGTACCATGTGTTCTCTAGTAGTTAGCATTTATTGTCTGCTATTTATAATATATTTTCTACCTCTTAACATTTTTGTGTGTCAGGCAGCATTTGGTCTATGCTAGCTAGCATGTATTCTATGCTAACTAGCAAGGCTCCAATATCTAGAGGTAAGTCGCTAGAATAGAGATAAAAACTGTGCTCTAGTCAATATGGCCCTTGCCCCTAAAGGGGACCCCTCAAGGGCCATATTGACAAATGTTTATCGTATTTGTGTGTGTGTGTGTGTGTGTACCCAAAAAAATGTGTGCGCACGAGCGTGTGTGCTTGTGAATTATGTATGTCTGTGAATTTTGAAGTAGATCTATCTATGTGTGTCTATGCATGCATGCGCATGCATGTATGTGTGTGTGTGTACGCGTGTGGGATGTGTGTGTGTGTGAATTGTGCCTCTCTCTGTGTGTGAATCGTGTCTGTGTACTCACATGCTTATGCACATGTTTGTGGTGTCGAAGTGTGATAATTCTATTCTTCGAGTGTGTGTATGTGTGTATATAATACATATGAGTGTGTGATTATATACATGGGCGTGTGTGCACACATGCATATGTGTGTGTGTGTGTTGTTTCTGGTGTTTGTTTCTGTCAATTCTATTGTGGATATGAAGATGTGAGTGTGTGTGCATGTACATGTACATGTGCATGTGTGTGCAAACACATGTGTGCTTGTGTGTATGTACATGTGTGCGCATGTATTTACACATACCGCATTGCATACTTAATCCACAAGGGTGTACACATACCTCATTGCATACTTAAATCCACAGGGGTATCCCACCTATGTTAACAAGGTAGGAATCCCACTAAGGCCCTGCCTTTTGGAATGTTATTGTAGGTGTAACTGTTAGTGTGCATTATGTGTAAATGTGTCCAATGCAATGGTCTATCCAATATGCGAATGAGTAAGTTGTGGGTTCTTTGAATTCTAAGTTGAAGCGAAAGTCCATCATGGTTTGTAGATTTGTCGATTGCGGTGTTTTTCGAGAGGTATCTATGCTGAAGTCACCACTAAGGCCTTGCTTCAACAACATAGCACAATCACTAATCCCCATTTAGGCAAAATGTAAAGTAGCTTGGATAAATAGCACAATAAAATTTTCCAATAACTTATAAAAGGGAAATGAAAGGTGTATGAAGGGAAAGAGAAAACTGCAAGTAAAGGTGACCGAATACTGGGAAAGGTAGATGAGTGAAAAGAGAGGGGAGAAAACAGATGAAAGAGGGGATAGTCCATTAAATATGAGTGGGGACGAGGCCATTGTGGAAAGATACCCTCATTTCACATGCTTTTAATAAAACAAAATAATTCACTACCTCTCATGTATGGCCAAAAGCATACTTAATCCATACAAAGTGACAAAATCATTTGGGATTACAATGGCCTAAAGTTGCATCATCCCCTCCCCCCCACCCGCCCTGCCCCCCCCCCCCCCCCCATGTTTTGGGGAAGCTGGATGGTTTTAGTGGCATTAAAATGAGTAGGTAGGAAAAGAGAAGCTTCATAATAATTCTATTTGAATTAGATAAGCCTCTTGAAATACACATTGTTTTAGCATTATTCATTTAAGACATTAAATTAGCATGTACCAAAAACTTTCGCCAAGATTTAATATTAATATATAAGCATTGGCGAAAACTAGCTCGATAAACTTTCGCCAAGATTTTATATTAATCATCGGTGGTGAGGAAGGTCTCGATGCATAAGTGTAGTAAGGGTGCTTCCCTAATATTATAATTGAAGCATTTGAAGCTTCATATTTATTGGAATTAAGTATATTGTTTTTTCTTTGTTGCTTTATTTAGCAACCATTAATAGTTTATGGAGTGCTTTTAGATTATGTTCTCTTACTAAGCCTCTCTTGAGAGTCATATATTTTTGGAAGAGATTCTTGAAATGAAAGACTAATGCAACAAGTTGAATTTGTTGTTTTTATTGCACATGTCATAATTTATAGACTACAGCCAAGGGTGAGTTTTTGTTGTATAAAAGGGAAGCACAACAATGACATCTTTAATACTGATTAGGAGGTAGGTATTGAGGGAGGAATGCATGTCGTGCATGCTTTGACAAGCTTGAAAGGGCTTGATTAGGAAGATGAGGAGGCATTGTTGAGGGAAAAGACACGTGAAAGGTAGATGAGGTTAGATGGAGATAGAGGTAGATGGGGGTGGATGAGAATATAACAAAAGAGGTGGGAGAAAGTCATAAAAAAAGGGATGGTATGTTGACTAGTTTTAAGGCAAGGAGGGAGAGGTTTGTATCTTGAATGATATGAGAAGAAAGTGGAGCTTAATACGGAATGAGAAAGGTGTATAGTCCTATGAAACCTCTTCAAATGACCTAGAATGCACAGTGATGGCAAGACAAATAGATAGGGAGCTTTTTACTTATGGAGATAGAGGTAGATGGGGGTGGATGAGAATATAACAAAAGAGGTGGGAGAAAGTCATAAAAAAAGGGATGGTATGTTGACTAGTTTTAAGGCAAAGAGGGAGAGGTTTGTATCTTGAATGATATGAGAAGAAAGTGGAGCTTAATACGGAATGAGAAAGGTGTATAGTCCTATGAAACCTCTTCAAATGACCTAGAATGCACAGTGATGGGAAGACAAATAGATAGGGAGCTTTTTACTTCGTGGCAATGATGCCAAGGAGATGAAGCGATTCCTATGCCGAGAGAGAGAGAGAGAGAGAGAGAGAGGAGGACGAGGACGAGTGCTTTCATGTGAGTATAAATAGTCAGTACTTGGGCTAGAGAGCATTGAATGAGGAATGTCCATGCATGAGAGTGGTAGCACACTAGGGAGATAATTTCGAAAGTTGTTAGCATGTAAGGGAAAGAGACAAATGGTGGGGTGATAGAAGAGGCTTTTTGAGAAGAAGCTTCTCTTTTCCTACCTACTCATTTAATGCCACTAAATCCGTCTAGCTTCCCCAAAACTAAAACCGTCCAGCTTCCCCAAAACATGGGATTAGCAGTATGTGATGAATTTAATCCTTCCATTTTCTACATTGATCTTTATGCCAGTGGGTTTGCATAGAGTAGTTGAAATGTGTATCTTGATTGTGTCGAATCTCCTTGTATCGATCCAATTGCTTGTATTGTTTGACGATTCACTCCTTTTGTTGCATTGATCCTCAAGTCCTCCATACTCGAAAGTGAAGACGTATAAAACTTTCAATAAGACTCCCCATACTTTATAGACCCAACAATTGCTAAAAAGTCCTAAAGCTCTAGTTTGACATACCAACCTCCTATTGGATTTTATGAAACACAAAAGCATGTTGTAGTGGCTTGACAAGTACTTGGATTTCTTGGTCATTTGTGCCATTGCATATTGGGCTCATGCCAACTATCCACATTTTGGCTTTTGTATGTATGCATATTCATATGTTGTCTTAATGAAATTGGTAAGATATATGAACCTCTAGTTTACTATTAAAACAATTATGGTGATACAAATAGGTTGCCTTCATGACTGTTAGTAGGAACATTTTGTCTCACTTGAGCCTTTGTAGACTAGATTGCCATTGTTGAGGATGGTGTAAATTGCACCATACCTTAAGGGCATTAGGGGCAAGTCCTAACCCTAACCCTAAGGGGTACTCATGTATATATTGATTTGTATGTTCAATACAACACAATGTACTGGTAGCTCTATCATGTGCACTCCTCTGTCTCTCTCTAGAGCCGATGGTGCTCACACTCCGCATGAGTGATAAGCCCTCCTTGCGAGGCATCCTCCATTGAGAGAGTTTTTTGTTTGGGAGAGTACAAGCCCTTACTCTTGTCAAGGCGAAAGCCCTTGCTTCATTCAAGACACAAGCCCTCTCTACTATGAGGCACCTTCATCATCTTCTCTACCTCTTCTTGTGGAGCTCATCTTCATCTTCAATTTGAGGAATAAAGCGTCCAATTCTGACATTAGGAGTTTCAGACATGTTCATTGTTTCAGATTGTTCATTTCAATCTGGCTGTTCATTCTTGAGAGATTCATTTTATGTGAGGTTCATTTCATGAGTTTTGAGAAATTTGAGTGATAGTTTCTAAGGTTGTGAGGGGTCTCTGTAAGGTCTCTCTTAGAGATAGATTCGAGTTTTTATGAGTTATTTTCTTCTCTTTATGAATATTCTATGAAGATATCAAGATCGAGGATGACAGCAATGGATTGGCGCCCACTCCTTCTAGCTTCAACACAAGCAAAGATAGTAGCCACGACAGCTGCACTCAACAAATAGAGGTGACTAAGTAGACCCTCCAACAACAGACTTTGGCCTCTTGAACATAGCTCGTAGTGAGCTTCTCAAGCTCTACTTCTACCTCAATAGTCCAAAGCTATCCACAACTAGCTATGAGATGTAGGTGCAACAAACGACCAAATCAACGCCAACTACCATGACCCTCATGACGTCCACAGCTCCTACGTGGCTAAGGCACTCCATCTATGCACCTACAGCACCTATGACTCCAACGTCTAAAGCTTCAACTCTACTTACAATCTTCAGCTACGTAGTCACTGTGCTCACACATGCGCATACTACTTTGATTCTTTTCAGGTTTGGATGCTATCATATGCACCAAACGAAATCCACAAAAAGCTATAATCATATATGCACCATCTACTTAACCAGTGCAATTTAAGAGGGGTGTTGAGGATGGTGTAAATTGCACCATACCTTAAGGGCATTAGGGGCAAACCCTAAGAGGTACTCATGTATATATTCATGTTTATGTTCAATATAGTAGAGTGTATATCGAATTCTCTCTCTCTCTCTCTCTCTCTCTCTCTCTCTCTCTCTCTCTCCACTTTATCAGCCATCATGATGCCCCCCCCCCCCCCAAAGGAGCTGACTTTTATTATTAAGAAAAGGGGAGGTCAGTCCCAAAAGAAGACCCATCACAAAATATGGCTAAAATGAGGATCACCCTCAAGGCCTACACACATATGGCAGAGCAAGGGCACCTAGTCACACGTAAGACTCATCATAGAACAAAGGCCACCCAATGTAGACATTCACTGAATAGGGAAATCAAACTTCCCTACTAACTTGGCAGGGTCATCAAGATTGACCTTCATTGTGATCAAGATCATTGAATTAGCATAAATTGACAACTGACCATCCCCAAAAACCAATTGATTTATGGTATTCCAGATAGCAAGGCAAACTACTCCTCTAATATAGGGCCAACACGCTTTTAGCGTAGATGAAAGACCATATGTAACACCTAGCAACAGCAGTCTCTAGTTATTCCCAATGAAAAACTGGACCATCAGCCTAGATTTGCACCTAGATTTGCACACCGCTTTTTCAGTTTGAGCCCCAAATCCCTCTATCAACCGGGCAGCTCCACATTAAATGCATCATACATTCCTGATATTTTCTACATATAACACACAGCATGGATTAACTTGGAAGTGTTTTGCCAGCTTATCTCTCAGAGGCAACCATAGTGTGGCAACATTTCGGTGGGTGAATAAGGTGAAAACGGTCATCATGATTGTTAGTAACAACATTTTGGCTCACTTGAGCCTCAAGAATCCTTTTACAATAAAAGGAAGGGGGAATTGCACTACCTAGCAAAGTTAATGGAAGTATATAACAAAATTGATAAAGTGAGATGTATGTTTGTGTGTGTGTGTGTGTGTGTGTGTGCACATATACATATACATATACATATACATATACATACATACATACACACACACACACATACATACATACATACATGCATACATACATACATACATACACATACATACATACTGTGGGTGTTAAAGGCCACTGTGCATTAACCCCTGTTATGTGTACAATACTCAAATACATATATATATGGATGACATAGAAGATTAGGCTGTTCTGCACCCACCAAAACTTGTGTGGCTCTCTTCTGGCTCCTTCTCTCTCTCTCACCCTCTTTTATTCTGCGTCCATTGAGAACACTCTCAATTGGTATCAGAGCTCAAGTGGTTCGTCTGACGCTTGTGGGTGGTCTAACTGAGTCTAGGAGGTCATTCTGCATCCATATAGTTGTGTGGGTGGCATTTGCAGCGCTTTGTTGAAGCCTGTGGGTGCTTGTTTGAGTTGCCTAGGTGGTATTTGAACCTTGTGGAAGCCTGTTGGTGGTTTTGGAAGTCTTTGGAGTGGTTTTCCAAGCTTTGGAGTGGCTTTTGAAGAAAAAAAAATGAAAATTTGAGTGGTTTTGGAGCCTGTGACGAGTTTTTGAGCTATGTGAGCCGATTTCTTTTGGAATCATCTCATGGCTATTGCCAAAGATGCAGCTTTCTCTATAGAACCAGCCCAAGCCACACTTATAAGACGTTATGCCAGGCACTGCTAGCCAACCATCATTCACTTCCCTATTCTTAGACTCTCTGACTCATCATGTGATGCTCAAATTGCAATTTTGTTTTTCTTCTCGAGACACTGGTGCTACAAAATATCTCGTGAGTTTCCATTGCCTTCCAAAGCTCTTCTAGACCTCCATCTAGCTTTCGGGAAGCCCGAGAGAAGTAGCAGGAGCAGGAAAAGCCCATTGGAAGCAATCATTTTAGTCATTTTGTATCATTCGGATGCTTGTCTGCTGGACCCACTCGCATAGGCCACCATTTTCGAGTCTGTCTGTTCCAGTGGACCGAGGACGGGCCAAAACTACTACCTACAAAGTCTTGCGTGATTTGGTGAAGGATTCTTCGAGTTTTAGATCTCTATGTAAACGTTTTTCTTGTCTGTTGTTGCAGATTTCTTCACATTTTCCTACAGGTGCCACGTGGCATTTTTTTGCTAAGATTAAGTTACCCAAGGTCTTAATTGCTGGTAAACTGCTAGGGTTGACTCCTAGTTTTGCATCCGTCGGTTGGGATTTTAGAGTTCCAGCATAAGAGAGATATTTGCAAATTTTCTTGTTGAGTGTGATTATGTAGTGATGCTCGTATTTTGAGGCATACCAGGTTCTATTTTCACTAGTGGTCATTACCATAGGGCCATGATTTTTTGGATATACCTTATGCATATCACTCTAGTTGCGTTTGAGCCGTGTGCGCTCATTCATGGTTTGCATTGAGTTACAGTGGATGCTTTACAAGCCCTTTGGATGCATTGCGATCCTTGTTGGGTACGCTGATAGGCCCAGATTGCCTTGTGAGATGCTTTATTGATGGATGTTTAGCACATAGATGCTATTTTATGCTGAGGGACAACTTTGATACATTGCAGTTGATGCACTGATAGTGCTATGCTCTCTTGGATGAGACATTATTGCCCATTATCATGCTTGAAGCATTTAGCTCTTATTGGCATTGGGTTTGCCATTGTTTTGTCATCATAGGTTGACATTTTCTTTTGGGCTAGATTTGCTCACATGGATGCATAGTATAGGCATCCATAGTATATGCACACGAGTCAGATGCATTTTGATGCTTCGAGCTTTGAGTTTTTGGTGATATTACCCTCCATTGTGGCACACATGTTTGGGTGCACCTTGTATTTGGTGTGATTCTTTCTTGTAGGCACTAGCATTTGGGATTTTGCTTTATTTGCATCATGGCATCCTCTTCCATGTATGAAAAGGAGTTTTCCAGCATTAAAAAGTTTGATGGGACAAACTTTTCTTTGTGGAAAGAACAGATAAGGGATGTGCTTATTCAAAAGAAGCAGATTAAACCCTTGGCATGGATCGAAGCTAAGCGTGGAGATATGTATGAGGATGATTGGAATGAGTTGGATGCATTAGCAAAGTCTACTGTCAGACTTCATCTTGTAGAGTTAGTTTATTTCACAGTAGTAAATGAGTAGACTACAGAAGATTTATGGAAAAAATTATGTGCCACTTATGAGAAGGAAACTGGCTCTAATAAAGTTTAGCTCATGAAGAGGTTGTTTGAGCTGCAAATGAAGAAAGGGGTCTCCATTACTTCTCACTTGAATGAATTTAATATTATTTTCAGCCAGCTTCAGGCTGAGAAGCTGAATTTTGATGCGGAGACTAAGGCAATATTCCTCTTGTGTTCATTATCATCCTCATGCGATACCTTCCATACAACTGCCAATAACTCTGCGCCTGGTGGAGTACTTAAGTTTGATGATGTTGTGGGTAGCTTGTTGGCCGAGGAGATTAGATGGAAGTCTATGGATGACAACAAGTAGGATGCAGCCTTAAATGTGCAAAGGGGTAGATCACAGGTCAGGGGGAAGTCCCAAGAAAGAGGGAAGTCTCGTAGCAAATCCTGGGCACGAAACAAAGAGTGTTACCATTGTGGCAAGAAGGGCCACATGAGAAAGGATTGCTACAAGCTGAAAAGAGAGCAAAGAGATAAGAAAAAGAATGCAAATTGTGGTGCAAATAAGAAGGAAGAGAGTCCACGGGAGGAAAAAGGAAAAGGGAAGATCAAGGAGATCAATGTAGTCACTAATGATAGTGACAATGACATTCTCTTCATGTCTAGTCTACCTGCAAAGTTGCTTACCACTTCAAATGATGCATATTCCTAGGATTGGATATTGGATTTTGGTGCTTCATTCCATGTTACACGTCATAGGGAATGATTCTCCACTTATGATAGTGGAAAGACAGGTTGTGTGCATCTTGGAAATAACAATGCATGTGACATAGTGGGAGTAGGTGACATAAAGTTTTCTTTTGCAAATGGGTCCGCATATGTTTTGAAAAATGTGAGACATGTGCCTAAGCTGATCTAAAGTCTCATTTCAGTGGGTCAGCTAGATGATGCTGGTTTTCAGACCACTTTTGGCTTTCAAAGTTGGAAAATTTAGAAGGGCTCTATGGTTTTGGCAAGAGGTGCCAAGTGTGGGACATTGTATCCCTTACATGTATTAGGGGTGTCTGATCATGTTGTTGCAATAATCGAGCAGCCAAGTACTTCTTTGTGGCATTGCCTGTTGGGGCACATGAGCCAGAATGGAATAAAACCCTTATGCCATTTGGGTTATGTACCGCATTTGAGTTTTTCTGACTTTGAATTTTGTGAGCATTGTCTCTATGGAAATCAGACTAAATTAGCCCATAAAATAAGGGAAAAGAAAGAGCTTGAAAAGCTTGATCTCATGCATTCAGATGTATGTGGTCCTATTCCTACATGGTCATTAGGCGAGGCTGAATACTATGTGACATTCATTGATGTGCAACTAGGAAAGTATGGGCTTCTGCTATAGCTTGGAAGAGCAATGTGTTCCAAGTATTTCAGAAATGGCTGGCTTTGGTTGAAAATCAGTCAGGTGGAACGCTTAAATGCCTATAGACTGACAATGGTTGAAGTATCTCTCTCATGACTTTCAGCATTTCTGTGATACATGTGGGATCAAGAGGGAGCTCACGTCCCTTGTGCTCCAGAGCAAAATCCAATTGCAAAATAGATGAACTGCACTATTTAGGAAAGATTGCAATGTATGCTTTCCAATGCAAGTCTTTCTGGTGGTTTTTGGGCTAAGGCAATGAAGACTACACTACATGTGGTCAATAGATCACCTAGTAAGAGTTTGGATGGTGGTATTCCTAAAGAGGCATGGAGTGTCAAGAAGCCCTCTTACTCTCATTTGCATATATCTGGGTGTGAGGCATATGCACATGTGCCAAAAGAGCTTCAAGATGTGGAAATAAGAAAAATTACTTTTCAGGATGTGAATCCACTTGCATATGTTGATAGACAGCAAGCTGTCCATTCACCAAATGTGTAGGAAATGGTGCCCTCAGGTACTCCCATAGGTACATAATCAAGGGCAAATGATAGATCATCTATTGATGGAAATAATGAGCCCAATGAGCCTGATATGCAGGCAGGATAGCAAGTTGAATTGTCTTTGAGAAGATCAGCTAGAGTGTCTAGACCGCCTGACAGATTTGTTTCAGGGGTAGACCATGTGATACTGATTGTGGGGAGCCTTCTTGCTACACAGAAACTATGATGCATGAGGATCAATGCAAGTGGGAGTATGCTATGCAATCAAAGACGTGTTCACTCATGAAGACTAGGGACTTGGTTTCTTTACCACGTGGAAAGAAAGCATTGCCATGTAAATGAGTCTACAAGATGAAGGTCACAAGTGATGATGTGCTAAAGTATAAGGCCCATTTGGTTACTAAAGGGTTCAAGCAAGAGAAGGGTGTGGACTTTGATGAGATCTTCTCTCTAGTTGTGAAGATGACCACACTTAGATGCGTACTTGGACTTGTGGTAGCAGAGGATATGGACCTTATGCAGACAAATGTCAAGATAGCTTTTCCGCATGGGGATTTGCATGAGGCAAAACGGCAAAGAACATTTGGTTTGCAAGCTAAAACAGAGTCTCTATGGCCTTAAGCAGGCGCCTAGAGAATGGTATTAGAAGTTTGATGCTTTCATTCGAACCTATTAGGGTTTCAAAAGAAGTGAGATTGTTAACATCCACAGAGTACAGCCGCGCCAAATGCAGGATAGTCAATGAGTAAAGGTAACCAAGCTGAATGATCTACTCCAATAGGACAAAAGCTCAAGGGAGTTTGATACCCAAATACACCAAGGTCAATGATCACGAGCAATGTGCACATGGAAGGAGTATAGCTCAAACTTAGGGAGTTTGATCCCCAAATACCCAAAGTCCACTCCAAAGTCTAAGGATTCAAAGATTCCAGGCAACGTGCATAGGCTGTATGTTCCAGTTGCCCTCGCTTGGAACAAGGAGATGCATACCAGGAACAAGTAGATGCACACTTCTGGGCCATGAAGAGTGCATGCACCTTGCACTTTTCAGCTCCACATCCACAGGAAATAGCGATGCCAATGAAAATAGCCACGAAAGGAATGCAGATCAAACTCAGGGAGTTTGTTCCCCAAATATTCCAAAGAAAAGGCTTCCTAGCAACATTTAGGATTGTCGTGGGATGTCTCGCAAAAGCCTAGCCTCGTCACTCTAGGTTTTGATCCTAGTCTACGAGGTTCGAACCCCAAATAGGTGAAGGTGTGAGGGCCCTCAAGGAGTTTGAGCCCCAAATCACCCGAGCCTAGGAGTGGTGAGGATAACACAAGCGCTATTTGGGAACCGGTTAGGATCATCTCCTAATACCACGTTTGTCCCAAGTGCTTTAATATGGTTAACACAAGCGCTATTTCCGCTATTAGGGAGAGTCGGTAGAATATTAATATGCCTTGGCGCCCTACGAGCCCAAGAGCCCATGGTTGTAAAGTGAGGGAGAGTGCTAAAAAGGAAAAGGGTTGGCCCTCCCTTCAAAAGGTAACATGTATAAAAGGCCAAATGGATGACTTTGGTCTTCATTGTTGTTTGCACAAGTTTGAATACAAGCTCCCTCTTCTCTTCCAAGAGAGTGTGGAGAGAGAGAGAGGACAGATGAAAATCTGTTTTTTCATGTAGGAATGTCATTTGTGAGCATGGGAAGCTTGTTTTGGATGCTTTTTGGTGTTTCAAGTTGACAGGAACTTAGTAGGCTTGATTGCTAAGGTGTGTGTGTGGTCTAATCACCTCAAAAAACAACAAAACTAAGGATTTTTGTCAAGTTTTGAACTAGTTTCATGTTCTAGAACTCCCCTTTTCTGAGGTTTTGCATTTTGACTTCCAAAAGGTGTTTGTTTTCAAGTTTTTTTTCATTGAGTAGGTATATTAGGTATGTGGCACCCCCCCATCACAATAAATCATGAACAGAAACTGCGAATCCTCAGAAATCATCAAATCTCAGTCGGTGAAACTGTGTATGACTATCCCATCGAGTCGACGCTATAGTGTATCACACCGACCAGATTCCCCGCCGACCGATGTGTTAGTCGGATCCTGCTAGTCAACCTGCATTGACTCTGCACCGTAACACTTCCCCATCGACCTAACCTCTGACTACAGTTTACCCCACCGCCCGGAGTTAATGCGTGTCATAGTTACTTCCGCACCAATCTGACAAGTTGTTGACGGGTGCTATAGTGGTTCCCTGCCAACCGTTTGCTATCTTACTATCCCGTCGTCGATGCGGTGAACCCACACCCACGCCTGTAGTCGTAATTGTTCCCCTCCGCCTGTTGTGCTACTTCCATCTCACCGCCCGTCGTTGTGCAATCCTGCCATCCGGTGTTTTTCGCTTACCTCACTATTGTTGCTATACTATCCCACCGAGTCCCCATCCCACCATCCGGTGTCATCCTGTATCCCTATGCCCGTGGGGATATCCCTTCCGACCGATCGCACCGACCATGTGGCACTCATCAATCATCACACCAATTGTCGTGATACATTCATCACACTGACCGGTGCTATTTCCTTATTCCGCCAATCGTCCGTTGAAAGGTTACATTGCCTCCCACTGCAAAACTGTACTACACCGCCCGTTGCTATACCCGTAGCCCACTGATCGGTGCTGTAGAGTTATCCCACCAACCGGTGTCGTAGAGTTATCCTGCCGATCGATGCAATACCTCTGGGGTAGCTAAGGAATTAACAAAAAATTCAAGAACCTTGAGAGTGCTCTCAACGGAAGCAAGAATGGAAGAAGGAGAGAGAGAGAGAGAGAGGGAGACAGAGAGCCACACAAGTTTGTGGGTGCAGAACTACCCTAATCTTCTTTTTCATTCATTTATATATGTGTTTGAGTATTGTACATAACCGGGGTTAAGGCACAGTGACCTTTAACCCCCACAACCTCCCACTTAAAGGACAATGTGCCTTTAAGAGAGAACAACTAGTGAGCATACTATCCAATGCCCATCAATACATGACAATACTCAAACCGCTGACTAGGTAGACACTTCGTCAGCATATCTGTAGGGTTATCATCTGTATGAACCTTGACAAGCTCTATGCGCTTGTCCTCAAGTACCTCCCTGATGAAATGGTACCTGACCTCAATGTGTTTGGTCTTTGCATGAAAGACCGGATTCCGTGCTAGCTGAATAGCACTCATGGAATCACTATGCAATGTCGGTACACCTGTATGAATCCCCAAATCTCCCACTAGCCGATCAAGCCATATAGCCTCCTTGCAACCCTCTGTGGCTGCAACATACTCAGCCTCTGTGGTACACAAAGCAACGCACTTCTGTGCGCGAGACATCCACGACACTGCACCACCTGCAAAGGTGAACACATAACCAGAAGTGGATCTCCTACTATCCACATGCCCTGCATAGTCTGAATCTGTGTACCCAAGTACACGCATGTCTCCTTTACCAAAGCAGATGCACATCTCCTTGGTACCCTTCATGTACCTCATGATGCACTTAACTGCCTCCCAATGCCTCTTTCCTGGATTAGCCATATACCGGCTAACAACTCCCACTGCAAATGCAATGTCTGGTCTAGTAGCTATCATAGCATACATAAGACTCCCAATTGCTGATGCATAAGGAACCTTGGCCATCATGGCCCTTTCCTCATCTGATTTGGGACTATCTGTATGACTCAGTTTCACATATGGAGGCAATGGAGTACTCACTGCCTTCCCCCCCTCCATATTGAAACGCTGTAATACTTTTGTAACATACTCTTTTTGTGAAAGCCAAAGGAGTTTCCTACTCCGATCACGCGTGATGCGCATACCAAGAATATGACCTGCAAGTCCCAAATCCTTCATATCAAAGGCCTCATGCAACTTGGCCTTTAAAGCATCTAGCCCATAAGTATTCTTGCTAGCCAATAGCATATCATCCACATATAGTGCCAGGATTATCAGGCTATTATCCTTAGCCCTTTTAGTGTAGAGGCAGTGATCAATTTCACTCCTTCTAAAACCCTGGGACCGAATGAAAGCATCAAACTTCTGATACCATTCTCTAGGTGCTTGCTTAAGACCATAGAGACTCTTCTTTAGCTTGCAAACTAAATGCTCTTTGCCCTTTTCTTCAAAGCCTTCCGGCTGCACCATGTAAATTTCCTCATGCAAATCCCCATGCAAGAAAGCTGTCTTGACATCCATCTGCATAAGCTCCATATCCTCTGATGCCACTAGTCCAAGCATGCATCTAAGTGTGGTCATCTTCACAACCGGAGAAAATATCTCATCAAAGTCCACGCCCTTCTCTTGCTTGAACCCTTTAGCAACCAAACGGGCCTTGTACCTAGGCACATCATCACCTGTGACCTTCATTTTATAGACCCATTTACATGGCAATGCTTTCTTTCCATGTGGCAAAGAAACCAAGTCCCAAGTCTTATTCTTCATAAGTGAACTCATCTCTGATTGCATAGCATACTCCCACTTGCGTTGATCCTCACGCATCATAGCCTCTTTGTAGCAAGAAGGCTCCCCGCAATCAGTAAGCATCACATAGTCTACCCCTGGAACAAACCTATCAGGCGGTCTAGACACTCTAGATGATCTTCTCAAGGGCATTTCAGCTTGCTGCCCCACTTGCATATTAGCCACATTTGGCTCATCATTTCCACCAATAGATGATCCATCATCTACCCTTGATTGTCTACCTTTGGGAGTACTTGGTGGTACCATTTCTTGCACATTTGGTGCATGGACAGCTTGCTGTCTATCAACATATGCAGGTGGATTCACATCCTGGAAAGTGATTCTCCTCATTTCCACATCCCTCATGGGTGCCTTTCTCATTGAAGACCACATCATGGCTGCGTATGATCTTCTTTGCTTCTGGATCCCAGAGACGATAGCCCATCTCTCCACTTTCACCATAACCCAGAAAGATGCATTTCCTAGACTTAGGATCTAGCTTCTTTCGAAGCTCTTTTGGCACATGTGCATATGCCTCACACCCAAATATACGCAAATGAGAGTAAGAGGGCTTCTTGCCACTCCATGCCTCTTCAAGAATACCACCATCCAAACTCTTACTAGGTGATCTATTGATCACATGCACTGCAGTCTTCATTGCCTTAGCCCAAAAACCACCAGAAAGACTTGCATTGGAAAGCATGCATTGCAACCTTTCTTGAATGGTACGGTTCATCTTTTCTTCAACTGGATTTTGCTCTGGAGTACGAGGGGATGTGAGCTCCCTCTTAATCCCACGTGTATCACAGAAATGCTGAAAGTCATGAGAGAGATACTCTCCACCATTGTCAGTCCGTAGGCATTTAAGCGTTCTACCTAACTGATTCTCAACCAAGGCCAGCCATTTCTGAAATACCTGGAACACATCACTCTTCCGAGCTATAGCATAAGCCCACACTTTCCTAGTTGCATCATCAATGAATGTCACATAGTATTCAGCCCCGCCTAATGACTGTGTAGGCATGGGACCACATACGTCTGAATGCACCAAATCAAGCATTTCAAACTCTTTCTTTCCCCTTCTTTTATGGGCTGATTTAGTCTGCTTCCCATAGAGACAATGCTCATAAAATTCAAAATCAGAGAAACTCAAATGCGGTACATAACCCAAACGGCATAAGAGTTTCATTCCATTCTGGCTCATGTGCCCCAACCTGCAATGCCACAAAGAAGTGCTTGGCTGCTTGGTTATTGCAACAACATGATCAAATACCCCTGATACATGTAAGGGATACAAAGTCCCACACTTGGCACCCCTGGCCAAAAGCATAGAGCCCTTTTGAATTTTCCAACTCTGAAAGCCAAAAGTGGTGTGAAAACCAGCATCATCTAGCTGACCCACTGAAATAAGACTCTTGGTCAGCTTAGGCACATGTCTCACATGTTTCAAAACAAATGCAGACCCATTTGCAAAAGAAAACTTTGTCACCTACTCCCACTATGTCACATGCATAGTCATTTCCAAGATGCACACAACCTGTCTTTCCACTGTCATAAGTGGAGAACCATTCCCTATGGGGAGTAACATGGAATGAAGCACCAGAATCCAAAATCCAATCCTGGGAATATGCATCATCTGAAGTGGTAAGCAACTCTGCAAATAAACTAGACATGACGAGAACATCATTGTCACTATCATGTGTGACTGCATTGATCTCCTCGATCTTCACTTTTCCTTTGTCCTCCCTTGGACTCTCTTCCTTTTGATTTGCACCCCAATTTGCATCCTTTTTCTTATCCTTTTGCTCTCTTTTTAGCTTGTAGCAATCCTTTTTCATATGGCCCTTCATGCCACAATGGTAACACTCAATGTTCCGTGCCCTGGATTTGCTACGTGACTTCACTCTTTCTTGGGACTTCCCCCTAAACTGTGATCTGCCCCTTTGCACATTTAAGGTTGCATCCTGCTTGTTGCCATCCATAGACTTCCGTCTAATCTCCTCGGCCAACAAGCTACCCACAACATCATCAAATTTCAGTACTCCACCAGGTGCAGAGTTACTGACAGCTGTACAGAAGGTATCCCATGAGGATGGCAATGAACATAAGAGAAATATTGCCTTAGTCTCCGCATCAAAATTCATTTTCTGAGCCTGAAGCTGGCTGAAAATAATATTGAATTCATTCAAGTGAGAAGCAATGGAGACCCCTTCCTTCATTTGCAGCTCAAACAACCTCTTCATGAGGTAAACTTTATTAGAGGCAGTTTCCTTTTCATAAGTGGCACATATTTTCTTCCACAAATCTTCCGTAGTCTGCTCATTTACTACTGTGAAATAAACTGACTCTGCAAGATGAAGTCTAATAGTAGACTTTGCTAATGCATCCAACTCATTCCAATCAGCCTCAGACATATTTGCAGGCTTAGCTTCAATCCCTGCCAAGGGTTTAATCTGCTTCTTTTGAATAAGCACATCCCTTATTTGTTCTTTCCACAAAGAAAAGTTTGTCCCATCAAACTTTTTAATGTTGAAAAACTCCTTTTCAGACATGGAAGAGGATGCCATGATGCAAATAAAGCAAAATCCCAAATGCTAGTGCCTCAAGAGAGAATCACACCAAATACCAGGTGCACCCAAATGTGTATGCCACAGTAGAGTGAAATATCACCAAAACTCAAAGCTCAAAGCATCAAAAGATGCATCTGACTCATGTGCATATACTATGCATCCATATGAGCAAATCTGACCCAAAAGAAAATGCCAATAAGTGCCAAATGACTCAAGCATAAACACCATCCACTGGCATATGCATCAATAATATCTCATCCAAGAGAGCATAGCACTATCAGTGCATCACCTGCAATGTGTCAATGCTGTTCCTCAGCATAAAATAGCATCCATGTGCAAAGCGTCCATAAAAAATAGCATCCCAGAAGGCAATTTGGGTCTATCAGCGCATCCAATAAGGACCCCCAAGAGACATGGACTTGTAATTTTGGATGTTTTCTCCTCTATCTTTCTATAATGGTCTTCAGCTTTGGGGTTATCTTTCTATAATGGTCTTCCGCCTTGTTGAAATTAAGACTTGTTATGTTTCATATATGAATCTTGTTCTTGCATTTCTTTCTTTAAGTTATGTTACATATATGATTCCACAACCATTTGAAGCCAATCCTTGTTGAAGAATATATTTTAAGGGATTTAAAGTTATGTTACATGTATGCTTTTAGAACCATGTACTGCAAAACCAAAGAAGCCAATCCTTGTTGAAGAATCTATTTTAAGGGATTTAAAGTTGTTTGAGTGGGGGGACATACGTGGCAAGGAGTAGGATCTTGAGGGCCCTCATAGACATCACTTGAAAGACTATTTAAGGGAGCCATGTGACAACACAAAGGTCACAGAAGAGCTAGACACCACCACCTTACATGCAAGGATCCTCAAAAGTGTAGGATATAGAGGACATGAGCATTGTGAACATAAGTTTTTGTGAATGAAAATGAAAGTGCAAAGGTGCATGCATTCTGGGAGGCAATAATCTATTAATCGATTAACAATCGAAAATGGTTAGGCCCATTGCATTGAATTTGTTTATTGTGGACCATTGGATGTGTAGAACGTT
Source organism: Dipteris shenzhenensis (assembly GCF_047967505.1). Classification (NCBI taxonomy): domain Eukaryota; kingdom Viridiplantae; phylum Streptophyta; class Polypodiopsida; order Gleicheniales; family Dipteridaceae; genus Dipteris; species Dipteris shenzhenensis. The sequence goes on from NC_141605.1 coordinate 12,071,320, forward strand.
GTCTTTATCCATCTGAGGCCTTGGGTCCTCATGCATGAGATCATCAAAGATGAGAAAATGGTTGTGATGATTGGAGGTTGACTAATGCCCTTTACTTTGTCAATTGCTTAAAGAAATGTTTCTATTGATGAAGACTCCAACTTTTTTTCTCCAAGAAGAGAGTCATTGGTACTTGTTATTATTGTATCGAAGTAATCTTAGAGCCTTTGGATGTCAACTTTGAATTGTCCAAGCTTATTAAAGTCTTTATGATTGCATTAGTAAGTACTATGAGTGCATGTGCATCCCCAATAGTCTTGCTAGCTAATGCTGCATACTTGGCCATTGACTTTGGGGATCTACGTTGATCAACCATTGGGATTTCAGGGTTTAGCTTGTGTACTTGGTTGCAAAAGCTACCAAAGTGATGATAGGTTAAAACAAAGCTTGCCAACCATCATCCAAGCATGATGTGTGGCAAGATCCAGGCTGTCCCTACCTAGACTCTAAGGGGGACAATTGGATAGGCTTGCTATTTGCACTAGGTTTGTTGAATAATGCTAGAGGATTTGTGATCAAGGATGGTGGTACCATGGATGGTTGGTGCTACTAGGAGTTTATGGATCATTTGTATGGGATGTAGGTATTGGCCCACCATGAGTTGGTGAGAGGGGGTATTGGGATTTTAGGAGTCACCTCCCCACACCCGCGAACCCCCAATGAAGAGTCATGGGGGAGGTATACCATCATCAAAACAAGGGTCAAAGAGATGCCACATGGGAAGTTTAGAAGGCTAAGATTGTGTAAGGAGCCTAAGATTGTTCAAAAATAGTGCATCAGATGGTTCAAATATAATGTTTGCATGGTATTTTAATGCTCTTGTTAATACAAGTACAAAAAATGAGCATTCAACATCCTTGATAAAGATACATTTCCATCATGTAGGAGATGTTTTCTTTTCCCATCCCACAGAATACAGTTATAATCTTAGCTTTAACTGCTTGCCATGAATAAGCTTTCTAATAAACTAGAAGCTTGCATGTTGAGAGAAAGCATAAAAGAAACATATGACTAAGATTGTCATTTACTTGGCCATTAATAATCTGAAAACCATCATGACCATGGCATGAGAATTGCCCTTAAAGTTGAAAATCTTAATCTTTTTTTTCGAAACTTTGCAAACTCTGCACAAAAATATAACCCAAATGCCTGGTTATTTTCACAATTTGAAGGTTAATTTCCATAATGTGCTATTCAATTGACATTAAACCTTGGGTTTTCTGAGAAGAGTGCATAAAGGATCTCAAAGATGGCTTAGAGGGAAAGTGCATTAAGGACCTCAAAGATGGCTTAGAGGAATGAGAGTTGAGACAAATTTACAAATGTCCTCTAGATATGGAAAAGTGCCACAGGAAACAATACGAAAATGGAAACTCCTACTTCGTATTCAGCATTATTGACAGTATATGAACTTAAAGAACTGAACTTAAAGAAGAATAATAGAGAACTATGAAGAACAGACAATGGAACATCCTACTTCATATTCAACATCCAAAGAGCAATCCTGTTACATGATAGAAAAACCCATACAATAAAATAAATCACATTATTCCACTGTTGTAATATAACTAATCTTGCAACCAGTTTGGGGAATTAATACATCTCATAGATCTGTCCAAGCTAAACCTACAAAATGCTACCTTTGTTTTTTAAAAAATACCTTACAATAGTGGCTGCCAAGAAACAACCCATAAATTATTGGCTGCCTTGAAATAAGCAAAAATTTAATGGATGCCATGAAATTAGTGACTGCCCTGGGAAAAATGGAAATAACCTAAGATCCTTGAATAGAAATAGCACAACAGTTGCATCTGCCAGCAATAACATTTGTAATTGCAACTTTTGGAAATTTATAAAATGGACAATTTCATTAAAAATAAACCCAATGCTACAAGTTGAGTCATGAAAGGTTTGCATATATTAATTGCAAATTGAAGAAGTGTATTTACAGCATCAAAACAGAAAAGACCCTACATCATAAAGTGCTTCATAGTCAAAATAATGCCGCGGCCCCAAAATAGGCAAGGCCAACAAAAAGCTGCTAACTGATTACATAGCTTAGTTGGCAGCTAGGGCCACATTAGAAGAGCTTGAAAGACTAGACCACACTATGACAAAATATGAAGAGGGGAGAGGAGAAGAGTGGAGATGAGGAGAGAGGGCACAGCTAGAGAGCACACCACAAATGACTAACTGTACACTAGATTTAGTTGAAAAAATAGAATATATACAAACCCTTTTAGGGTTAGGGTTAGGGGATCTAACCCTTTCCTTTATAGCACTCTATAAGGTTAGTGCTATGCACATATGATCACGTGATGGTGCTATGCACACATGATCACATGATGTTGAGCGTGAACTCTCACACCTTCCCTCAAGATCAACATCATGAAGTAGGCCTTCCCTCAAGATGATGATTTTGGGGAATCGAAGAAGGACTGAGGATTACATTCCATCACACCCCTTTCATGGGAATGTCCTTCCTCTGCGTCAAACCAAGAGCTAGTCAGTGTTTCTCGAATAGCTCTTTACCGAGTGGTTTGGTAAAGATGTCTGCAACATTTTCTTTGCTATCACAATGCTGCAGTGTGATGTCACCAAGTAACACTCTTTCTCTGATGAAGTGCTCTCTGACATCAATGTGCTTTGTCCTGGAGTGATATACTGGATTTTTGGCCAATGCTTGAGCCGATTGATCATCACAGTATATTGTTGTTGGCTTTGACTCATCAAAGTAATCTGTTTCTGACAATAGTCTTTTGAGCCATATAGCCTCACATGCACCTGTAGTGAGTGCCCTATATTCTGCTTCAGTCGAAGACAAAGAAACAATTGGTTGTTTGTTTGACAACCATGATATAGCACCTTGACCAAGGAAAAATGCATATCCCTGTGTCGATCTCTTGGTCTCATGATCTCCGGCATAGTCACTGTCACAGTATCCATGCAACCGTGGATGACTTCCTCTGTATTCTATCCCAAACTATCTTGTACCTCTGATGTATCTCAAGACTCTTTTGGCTGCATTCCAGTGAGACTGTTTTGGATTTGCCATAAACTATGCTAGTGAGCTTACTGCATAACAAATATCTAGCCGTGTGATTGTCAGATATATGAGAGATCCAATGAGCTGCCTGTAGTATATGTCATTGACTATAGGCTTTTCTGAATCTTTAGTAAGTTTCAAACTCTGTTCCATGGGAGTGGCTGCAATCTTGCAATCTGCCATATGAAACTTCTTCAAGAGACTGTCAACATACTTGAGCTGACTCATAAATGTGCTATCTGAATCTCTCCAGAACTCAATTCCAAGACAATAGTGCATAAGTCCAAGATCTTTCATGTCGAAATCTGCAGATAAGTCTTGTTTTAATTTTCTGATGAAGCTATCCTTGCTTCCTGTCACAATCAGATCATCTACGTACAAAAGTGCAATAGTAATGTCTTCCCCTTGAATTTTGTAGTAGAGAGTATGATTTGCATTGGACTTCATGTATCCCAGATCAGCAAAATACTTGTCAATTCTGCTGTACCAACTTCTGGGTGCTTGCTTTAAGCCGTAGAGACTTTTCTTGAGATGGCAAACCTTGTTCTCCTTTCCTGGTTCAACATAACCTGCTGGTTGTTGCATGTAGACTTCCTCGTCTAAATAACCATTGAGAAATGCATTCTTGACATTGAGCTGATACACATTCCATTTACTGAGTGTCGCTAGTGATATCAAGAACCGTATGGAATCCATCTTTGCTACTGGAGCATAAGTTTCATCATAATCTTGAGCATCCTTCCTTGACACCTTTTGCTACTAGCTGACCTCTTTTGGATTTGTCTTTGATAGTGCATTCATCACCGTTGAAGATGACTTTGTAGTTGTGTTCCGTCATTTGACCTACTGACAAAAGATTCTTGCTGAGCTTCGGAACATAGAGCACATCTTTGACTAATCCTTTTGTACCAGTGAAATTGTTCATAGGGATAACACCTGTCCCTTGAACTGGATTCGGTGTATTGTCTGCTGTGTAGATGACATTTTTCTGTCCTTCTAATGGCTTCATTTCTGTGAACCATTCCTGATGATTTGTCATATGAGATGATGCACCACTGTCAATGTACCAAGGATCCTGTTCCACTTGGTCGACTTGATAGGTGAAATCCTCTTTGGGATTGAAATCAGTGTCTAGGTGCATGTCTAGGTGCATTGTATCAATCTGATGCAATTCCTCACTTGCAAGAAACATATTTCCATGTTCATTTGCAAAATGACTGTGACTAGAATGTCCACCATGATGATGTCCTCTTCCTCAGAAATTCCCTCGATTATTGCTGGATTGACCACCTTGGTCGTACTGCTTCTTGCGGCAATCTCTTTCATAGTGTCCAAACTTGTGACAGTAGTTGCACTGAATGTTTGACACATTGGTGGATGCATTCCCTCGTCCTTGAAATCTTCCTCGGTTGGAATGATTTCCTCTTTGTTGATTCTGATGTTGCTGATGCTGATGCTGATTTTGACTTTGATTTTGTTGATGATGACCACTTTTCTGATATGATCTACCTCTGTTTCTGCCTTTGCCTCTACTTCTGTCTGAAGCTGTGAATGCCTGATCATTAGAATGACCTTTACGTGCTTGAATGGCCTGAGTCCTGAGTTCTTCACCAAGTAGAACTGACTGAAGTTCTTCCAGTGTTGGAATTTGCCATTGGATGGCAATACTCTGGACTAGATTCTCATATCCTTCTCCTAGTCCATTCAGGATTACTTGAACCATTTCTGCGGGATTCATAGTCTCTCCTGCTGCTGCAAGTTGATTGTTGTAGTCTTTGATGCAGAGTACATAGGCATGACCGGTTTCACTGCTGTTGCGGAAACTCTGGTTGATCTGGTTTCTCAAGGTGAGAATCCTGGATGTGTTCTTGGACTCGTAGAGAGCTGCGAACATATCCCATGCTTCTTTTGATGTCTTGACTGTGTTGAGCTGTCCTAGCATGACATCTTGCACATTCTGGCTTAATCAGGTGATAGGCATACTTGTCTTTCTTATCCCATTCTGCTTGAGCTCGGGCAATGGCAGGATCTGCTACTGGTGCGAAAACTGTTTGTGTAGATGTAGATCCCATTGCTGGTGCTGTGACAACAGATGGAGTAGAGCTACTGGTGGCTGGATCGGCCAATGGTCTAGGTATAGATCCATCGACATACTCCCATTTGTCCTGAAGCACAAGAATGGTCTCCATTCGGTATTTCCACGTACCGTAATTGGAGTTGTCTAACTTAGCAGATGCCTCCAGATTGAGGTTGCTAGTCGACATGGTGCAAACAATGTACTCAAAAAGTGTCCTGAAAAACTCTGTATGAATCAACTGCAAATACATTGAAGATGCCAAGTGAAATCTCTGTACCGTCGGTGAAGATAGAATTGCAGTATATAAGATCTGATCTATGTTACAAGGCTTGTGGCAATGATGCCGGGAATAGCCAAGAGGCTTTACAAGGCTGAAAATGATCTGCACGATGCCGTGAGATAGCCGAATAGGCTTTACAATGGTGGCATGTGTGTGTGAAATCAAGTGCTATCTGCCCACTGAATCAATCTGCAATGCCTCTAAACTTTGAAGTCTGCTCACTGAACTAATGAACATAAGGTTTCAGGTAATGTAATGATGTGAAACCAGATGTGAGTGTATGGACTGACTCCGAGTAGGTACTAGTCGGGAATTTCGGGCATGGCTTAGATTGGCAACTTGGGGAAATTCAAAGCATCCCCTCTATGGCGATCTAGTCTACTCTGATCTAGATCTAAACCAACCGTCGATCGATGAAAGAACAACAAATAATTCCTTTTCTTTTGTTCTTTTTAAGTGCTGGGTCAGATGCGTCGATGTAGAGGCAAATGTGCGTGAAGGAAGTGGTTTTGTCGGCGAGGCTCAAATGTGAGAGTAACTTGCACCGAAATGTGTGCATGATGTAACGAGCGCGTAGAGCACGAAAAAATGAGCGACTTTCCTTTTTGGAGCACCCTCAAATTCTTCCTGGATCAAGAGATATGACTTGATCTAGGTGGAGGGGCAAAAGGAGTGCAAATGTGCTCAATGATGATGTGTCACTGTGAGTCACATGCAGTGATGATGTGGCACTGTGCCTAGCAAGAGGTGTGCCAGTGAAGCTCTATGCTGAGGTGGCAGGAGTGTGCACAGTGTGCCTGGCAAGGGACTGTGCCTGCAGGGGTCAGTGCTGAGGTTGCACAGATGATGTCAGCAAGGTGATGTGGCAATGCTGACGTGGCACTGATGACGTGTCCTTGATGACATGGCACATGTGATGTGGTTGATGACATGGCATAGGTGACGTGGTTGATGATGTGGTAGGATGACGTGTCTGTGCTGACGTGGCAGTTAGTGGTGATGTGGCAGTTAGTGGTGACGTGGCAGTCAGTGATGACATGGTAGTGGTGATGTGGCACTGTGGATAAGGGTGCCATGTGGTTGGTCCTTGACCAAGCTCTAAGGTGTGGTGACCCTAAGGATAGGGTCCTAGTCAACTGCCACGTGTCGTAAGAACAACGACCGAAATCTTTTGAGATTCTGACAGAATCTTGGGGATTCTGTCGTCTTCTCCGTCGATGGAGGCGGCCGTCCAGCCCGTTGCGGGCTGCTGTTTGAAGGAGCCATTGGTGGGCTTGGCGTTGATCGTCGAGGAGCCTTCGGAGGCTGTTGTGATGGAGCCGTTGGTAGTCTCCAAGATAATGGGCTACTTGTTGCTACAAGATCAGGGACAGCAGGAAAGGAGGCTGCCCGTATGGAGAGGCTTTGCTGCAGGACATGCAGCTCGTGGCTGCTGGAGCGTCGCCCGTATGTGTGCAACCCGCAGTCGAGAGGTCGCAGTAGATGGTTGTGGGCGAGCCTTATAGGAGGCGTCGCTTGGAGAGGCTAGCCCGTTTAGAGAAGGTTGCCTGTGAGCATCGGCTCACTTGTGCTACCCGTGAGCCTTGTCGATGAGGCTGGAGAGGTCGATGAGCCGCGACGTTGCAGTTGAAGGCGTGTAGGAGTCCGTTGAGTGGCTCGTAGTTGAAGCTGTAGTGAAGAAGCTTGCTGGAAGGAGCCGGGCGTACGGGTTGATGGAGCCACGATACACCGAAGACTAAGAGCTGCTGCTGCTGGAGTCAGTCGAAGGTCGTTTGGTTGGGCTGCACTGCTTCGAAGGAGGCTCTTCTGGTGTACACAGTTGAATGGCTGTTGATTGAGAAGAGCTACCTTGGGTCGATTAAGATATGCCGCCTTTTGTTGTACGTTGATGTTGCCTCATATGAAGCTTGTTGGAGCTTGAAGATGGAGAAGCTTGGCCGCTTTGTTTGTCTTGGTCGACTTGTTGTCGTGGAGTAGATAGCAGTCTACTCGCTCATTGTCGGCTGGTCTGCTCTTTGTATGCTATGAAGATCTCTCTCACACAAGCTCTTGTAAGAGCTGAGATCTTTTCTCTCACAAAAAGCAATGAACCAAATGAATAAAGGGAGCTCTCTTCAAGAAACTCTCACAAATCTCAATAGTCTCTGAAATCTCTCTTTTCTCTCAACTCAAGAAACACTCAAATAAACTCTCTCAAATGACGGAAATCTCTCAAGAATAAATGACGGAAATCTTCTTCCGATGGACAGAATTTTCTCTCAACGGAAGAGAATGGAACACTCAATCTCTCTCGATCTCTCAATCTCTCAATCACTCTCACAAGAAGGATGGCGCCTCAGCGGAAGGCAGAACCATGCTCTGATACCATGACAAAATATGAAGAGGGGAGAGGAGAAGAGTGGAGATGGGGAGAGAGGGCACAACTAGAGAGCACACCACAAATGACTAACTGTACAATGACTAACTGTACACTAGATTTAGTTGAAAAAATAGAATATATACAAACCCTTTTAGGGTTAGGGTTAGGGGATCTAACCCTTTCCTTTATAGCACTCTATAAGGTTAGTGCTATGCACATATGATCACGTGATGGTGCTATGCACACATGATCACATGATGTTGAGCATGAACTCTCAACACACTAGACATCATCTTTCATATGCAATAGATGAGAGAAAATTTCAATGGCACCCACAATTTGGAAAACGGCTTGATTACTCTCTCGCTCTATCTCGAGCCGGGCACGTGCCACTCTTACTCCTTCAAATTCCTCCCGCGTAATTTCAATAAGGTCGTGCTGGGTTGATACGGCCTTCTCCCTTTGTTGCTTGGATCGGGAGTCCGTGAAGAACTCTATCAACTGCTTCGTAGTATCCTCAAATTCCTTCTTGACAATAGAAACTCGTCGGTGAAGAACTCTATCAACTGCTTCGTAGTATCCTCAAATTCCTTCTTGACAATAGAAACTCTTCCTGGACGCTTTCTTTTGTGGCCACTCGTAACGCATGGATCATCATCATCATCCATATCACATTTGGGAGAAGGGGTGGGAGAGCTCCGACACCCATTGTCGGGCTTTTCTATCTTTTCTGCAAATACAACATTAATGTGAGGGGAAGTGCATGAGAGAGAAAACTTAAGAATAAATATTGTTCTAAAACCTACCCAAACTTGGCATTGAAGAGTCGATCAAGATATCACCAGGGTCTACAATTTGTTCACCTCCAAAGGTTGTTGCCATTTGGAATACAACTGTCTGCCCTCATTCCGAGGCAAGCGTGCAACTCGGCGCTCATGCTGACCCATCTGCCACTATGAGCTCTTCTTGGAAGGAATACACATCTCATAATCATTGATTACTTTGAAACCACTCCATATGCGATTCCAACGGTAAAGGCACTGTGGGCTAGTCTTGAACACAAGTTGTTTCCACAAAGTTTGGAAATAAATTCCCACTTCACATCCTTCTTTTTAATTGACAACATTAACGTTCCCTTCTCCACCAAGTAATCAAGCATCTTTTTAGCTTTAATCAAGACGAATATTTCGTACATTGACCAATACACATTGGCCAAGTTGGGAGTTTTGAAAGGAGTTTCATTAGCTAAATCAGAGACGTAGGGGGCTTTCGAATCCTCACCCAAGCCCTCATTTGCTGCTACTGCAGCGACAGAAGTTGCTGCAACAGCAGCAAGTGAGCAATAAGGGGAAGGGGTCTTAGGAGGCAGTTCTACAGATTTAAGAGTTGCAGAGGATTGATAACCCTGCATTAAGTGGGGCAAGAGATTCTAATGAGGTTGCATAACTTAAAGTACCTCAAAGACCCAAGGAAATTACTGGAATATACAAAACTATGAAGTTAATAAATGAGCTATTTAACACAACTAGGTACTTGCAAAAACAGAGCCAAGCAGCCCACCCCCTCTCCCTGTCTCTCCCTTAAGATAATGGGAGGAGAACTCAAGGAAATGGTGTAGATGGCATTTAGATGTAGCTACTGTTGCCCTCTCTCTCTCTCCCCCCCTTGTCTAGCTCTCTCCCCACGTAGTAAAGATCTTAAAACAGTTATGAAATGAAAAGGAGGATGCAACTCTCTCTCTCTCTCTCTCTTCCCCCCCCTTCCTCCCCCGCCTCCCCCCTTCTCTCTGCATATTTACACCTTGAAAATACCAAAATATTGAAGACTGTTTAAGTGGTAGAGCTCTGAGCATCAAATTCAAAATTAATCACCCCATTAACCCCATTAGTTTAGTGCTTACTGTTAAAACAAGAAAGACTCTGTAAACGGAAACAGTGCTAACATAGTCAGTATATATTGCTAAAAATTTAGGGAGTGCCACTCAGCACACTTAGAAAATGGCATAGTTAGTGTTTACATTGAAAAGGCAGACTTCTATTAAGAAAAATGGGGTAGATTAAAAAATACAAGACATTTCGCAGCGTATCATAATATAGTCGCATATCATAATATGCCCTCTGGCTAGGCAGCCCCAGAAAGAAAGCACAATAAACCACTTGGTTTACACTAGAACAAAGTAGTGACCATCAAAACCCACATTGTCAGCATAGACAAATCCATCAAAAGCAACAGAAACACCACAAGGGACCTTCTTCGGAGTTCGAGTTGAATCCCTCTTCGTAGTTGCCTTCACATGAAGCCTGACAGTCTTCGCAGGAGTCTTTGCAGCATGTACCTTTGCAGGAGTGTTCAAAGTATCGTCGTCACATTTCTCCAAGGCTCCTCCATAGCATGGCAGTCAGCACGGCGTTGCAGAGCTCCAGTCATGTTGCTGATGTCCATCAGTGCGGTCAACGGGCAGTCCACTTGCTTTGGCAAGAGCAGGGGGACAGGAACGGCAGACACTCTCTTGCCACAGGGCGGGGAGGATAGCAGCATATCCGCATAGGTCCGAGCACATCCAGAGGCGAGGTCCTCTAGCTGCGAACTAGGGACAAACTCCAAGTCGAGGTTAGAGTCCTCCAACGTTGCGTTCAAGTCGAGCACCTGGTAGCAAAGCAAGCAGATAGTTGGTTGAAGACGGATGCACTGCCGAGACGAAGGAGAAGAGCCACCATGATATAGCCGAGCTCCCACCTGAGGGCGTGAGCACCACGACGGAGCGTTGAATGCAGGGGCTAGGCCAGGATGGGAGCCGTAGAGTAGCGGAGGTTGGAGATCAACGGTGAGGCTGCATAACAGAGGGCGATGGAGATGCTGCACAGCAGATGGTGGTTGACGGCATTGCAGAAGGCCATGGCGAGGCAGGGAAGAACAGCACGGCGAGGGAGCATGGATGAGGCAGGGAGGGAGGGGTGAGGCACAAAGGGATGAGAGGGATGAGGCACAGAGGGACGGGAGAGGAGACGAGAGTGCAGGAGGCAAGCTCGGCGAGAGAGGGAGCTGGAGAGCTCCAGAGAGGGAGCTAGAGAGCGGGAGAGGAGACGAGAGTGCAGGAGGAGAGAGTGCAAGAGGCGAGGCGAGAGGAGCTGGAGAGCTCCTGAAAGGGAGCTCCTCTCGTAATAACAGGCCTCTAGAGTCTCCAATGGAGACGATGACAGGGGTAGTGGGAGCACGTTGGCTCTCCACCAACCACGCCATGTGGTGTGGTCAAACCGGTTGGCGGTGTCGGTGACTGGCTACTGCCAGTCATCAACCAATGCATGTATTGGTGCCAAAAATGGCACCTCTGAATTCCAAGTGCCCTGATGGGCGCATGAGTGCGCTTCAAAGCGCTTCTCTCATTAATGAGGGTGAAACACTCACAGGGCGCAGCTGGCGCCACTCCAGTGGCCGCGTGTGCATTGGGTTGCAGCAGCCAGAGGCGCGGGTGTGTGAGGAGGGGCCCTTAGTTCGTGAAACAAAACTGATTGTAATGAATTGAATGTGAGGGGTGGTAAAAAAAACGTTTTCCCTTTGAGTACCACGTGTTTTGCTCTCCACTGAGGAGTAGCCATCGCCATAGCCATAGCCATAGCCATAGCCACAGTCACCCAAACTTCCCGCCTTTCGCATTCTGTCTTGCGTGGGCTCTGAGCCCTCACCCATCTCTCTTCTTACATTCTTTCTCCCTCGAATTTGCTTCCTTCCCCTCTTGCCTTTGTTGGATTCCTTCCAGGTTAGACTTCTTTGCTGCAATTTTGCATTTTTCTGTCTACATAAGCATAGCCACGAACAAACACTTTGGCCCTTGCTTTTCGCGCTTTCCGCTCTTCCCCTTTTCGACCCTGACAGAGATTGAAAGTTTTCCAGATTCCGATTTCTGCCAAGCCATACATGGCTGAGCATCCCTACCGGCATGGTAGCCCTGATAGCAGTCATCAATCCGACGACGAATCCGGGGGACATTATGGAGGCGGGCATGAATCTGTTAGAGAACAAGATAGACTCTTACCCATTGCGAACGTGAGCAGAATAATGAAGAGGGCGCTACCTGCAAATGCAAAAATTTCCAAGGACGCGAAGGAAACTTTGCAAGAGTGCGTCTCTGAATTCATTAGCTTTATAACGGGCGAAGCTTCCGACAAATGTCAGAGAGAGAAGAGAAAGACTGTAAATGGGGATGATCTGTTGTGGGCGATGGGCACCCTTGGCTTCGAAGATTATATTGAACCGCTCAAGGTATATTTGCACAAGTATAGGGAACTGGAAGGGGAGAAGGCCACTATGGCAAAGCAGGGGGAACCAGCCACAGGTAAGGAAGGAGGTTCCATTGGTACATCGCCTGCAAATTTAGGGATGAATGCCGTCCTAAATGGTGGTGGGATGCCAGCTCATATGCAGATGTTGCAACAACCGGGAACGTACATGTATGCTCAGCACCAATTTGTACGTCCCCCGTATCAGGTTCATTTGCAGAGTGGCGGAAGTACCCACAGTGGCAGTGGGCAATCAAGGGGAGGATGAGTACGTAGACTAAAAGATTACGTTCCTGTGCTAGAGGTGATATTGGAAACTTGTGGTATAGCAATCGCTACTTTCCTTCGAGCTGTTCTTTGAGGTGAAGTGTGGGGACTCGTGGAGTGCATAGTTTTCATCAAATTTGTACCATCTAAATCTCTACTTTCCTTTTCAATCTTGGGAGGGTTTAAGTGTTGGGACAGTTTAGTGAGGGTGGGTGTAATATAGCCTATATCTTGAGATGGCTTTTGCTTATTAAAGAGTATTCCATCATCTTAGGTTTGCAATTTTGAGTAAATTTAAGTTTAAGAAGACTTTTATTCAGGAACTCGAATTATACTTCTCTTCAGTATGGCTTTAATGTGAGACAATTCTCTCTGTTACTTTTCACAGGTTAGTTTTCTGCAGAAGTGAATGAGAAGATGAAAGATGGAATCCTTCTCTAACTCCTGTCTGTTGCGTCATACCTACGTTGGTAACGTTTTTGTAAATTTTTCGTGGGCTTTGGAAGGGGAAGTTTAAACCAGTTGGAAACCTCATGGATAGTTAATCTTGTGACTCTGTGCTTTGCGCTGTGCCTATGGCTCTAATGTGCTCCAATTCTATTTTCTTTTCACAGGTTTGAGAAGTTTGGATCTTAAACACTTGTTGCATTATGTGTGTGTTGTCAATGCTTCAGTTATGTTGTAATTGCCTTTTGTGGGCTTTGGGATCCCGTGGACATTTGTTTGTCGAAGTAAAGAAATGTGATTTGCAATGTGCTAAAAGTACTCAGTTTGCAGGATTCTATAGACTTTGGTGTGATGTCAAGAAAGGGAACGTGGAACAATGCAGGGGATTTTAATAAAGCATTATTTATCTCAATGCACATTTTTATATTTGTCCTTTACGTTTTCTTTCATTTCCTCTGAAGGACCTTTTTTTTCTAATTTCCCCTAGATATAATAGGGGAAAGCAGATGATGTAACCTGGATTTTGCTTAGTGGGGGATTTTGCTATCTGTCTCTTTTATTAGCATCCTGCCAATTTTAAATTTAAATGATGACTATTTAGCAATTTTTTTTTGTTAATGTTGACTACAAGCCCTTAGCTGTAGTTGTAAACGTCTTTCTTGTTAAGTCATGCTAATCGCTAGTAAACATTAGACTTTTAGAATGACCTTGTAAACGTTGTTAACTTGGTCACATGATGCATTATTTTGTCTTGTTTTCATCGTCTTACAAGTGGTTTCTCTTTGCTTGAGCAGGCTGGATAACGGTGAGGTATAATGTTTTCAGGTCAGCACTTTTTGGCAATTTCATTGTATAATGCCTCCTAACGTCAGCAGTGCCCCTTTTTTAACTGATACAATCTGACTCAATGAAGAACCTCGAGCTAGAATTATTTTTAGTAATAGGTCAGAGAAAGCTAATTTCAGCAGCCAGCTACATGAGAGTATGCATATAGCAGCCCTGGACGCTTTCTGATTTTTCTCCTATATGTTAGAAATTATCCTTGGACTACACATTACTGCGGAGGGCCAAACAGCGGTAATCTTTGATGCAATTGTTGAAAGACAAGGGAGTTTCTGTGCGGAGTTCTCTATTTCGGTGCTAGACTCGGATGCTTATATCTACATCTAACTTTCACCATTTGAAATCACAACGAAAGAAAGCATTTTGCACAGTGCCTGGATGTATGACAGAATAACGCATGTGAGACTTCCAAGAGAAGGCCATATGAAAAGAGAGAGAACCCATATTCCAAGGTCTTACAACTCATTCATGAAATTTAGAAAAACGCATGGCTTCACCCAAGCATTAGTGGTCATTGGCCTGAAATGCTTTGTATTAATGCCATTGAAGCATGTAGATTTTGTATCACCCTTTGATAACAATCTATTGAAGAAAGTAGAGCCAAATGATGTCCCTTGCATGGTGTGCCTCAAGATCTTCTTCTTGCTCTCTACATACTCTATCTCTACAAGTTTTGAACTCAACCACTTTCTAGCCCACATCTTGTCAATTAGTTGACCAAGGCCAAGTGCCTTTTTCTTATCCATATTAAATGCTTTACTATCTAACTCCTCATCTAAACCAGTAAAAATAGTAATACCAAGAGAGAAGCTTCACTTTTGACCATTCGGGTGACCACTTTGTCCAAGTGGCTATGCTTGCTCTTCTTTCTAGAGAAGCAGCCACCAAATTTGCTGGCATATGTCCGTTACTATCTTATAGTATCTACTAAATAAAAGACATCTGTCTTATTATTGCTTTGATCTACCATATGCTCTAGTGCCTCGTAGGATACCTTCCGTGCTTCATATGCCTTACAAACATCCATGATGCACTCGAGTGTTGACCCCTCATGAAACATAATGCAAGTGTAATCCCTATATCTTGCAATGACACTCTTTAGATCCTAGGCACTTGGGTGTGTATTGTTTATGATGCCCTTCAAGCATCAGTAGAAGCAACTTCTCTTTGCCATGCATTCAGCTGTATGTCTCTTGCCCTTTAGTATCTGTGGCTTGCCATGCCTAATCCATAACTCCCTTGCCTTTGTTAGGATCTTGTAAAGAGTTAAACTTTTCTTCATCATTACCAGAACCAAGGTCAATCTTTTTGATTCAAGAATTGTACTAAAAGTCATCATTAAATAAGCATAGGTAGCAGAAGATTCGTGCAAACTCTTCCATCCACTCAACCTATTGCAAGTTTCCTTTTCATCCCTGATCAAGAGCAATCTTGTAA
Organism: Dipteris shenzhenensis; assembly: GCF_047967505.1. Classification (NCBI taxonomy): domain Eukaryota; kingdom Viridiplantae; phylum Streptophyta; class Polypodiopsida; order Gleicheniales; family Dipteridaceae; genus Dipteris; species Dipteris shenzhenensis. The sequence goes on from NC_141605.1 coordinate 12,086,392, forward strand.
GCTTCAAAAAAATGTTGCCCATCAATTAAAGTTACATCAAAATTCGATAGTTAAAGTTTGAAATTTAAAGTAAAAGATAAAATTTAAAAATTTAGCTGTAATATAATGTAAACCAAATATATGTGGTTTATTTAAGTCAATTATTTTTAAATAAATTTAAATAAATTAAAGTAAAAAGAAATTAAATTAAAGTAAATAATGTTTAAATAAAAATAAAAATAAAATTCTTATTGATTTTTAGCTTTTTAAAAATTGTATATATATTTTTTGTGGGGGCGCTACGGGTTGGGTGCCAAGGAATGCCCCAGGACCAACCTGTTGTGCTCGCAACACCTTTGGAAGGGGGGATCTCATCCCTCAACTGATATGCCAATCTATAGCCCCACCTTATCGATCCATCGCCACCACATGCCCCATATGGTCATCGCCGTTGTGTTGTTGATCTGGAACCTTGGGGGGGGGGGGAGAGAGAGAGAGAGAGAGAGAGAGAGAGAGAGGAGAGGAGAGGAGAGGGAGGAGAGGAGAGGGTAAACGAGGGAGTGGGAGAGGCAAGGAAAAGGAGAGGAGAGGGGAAAGAGAGGTGAAGGGGAGGACATAAGACGAGAGGGAGACAAGAGGGGAGGAGGTGGCGATAGAGAGGAAGAGGGGAGGTGGAGGGGCCATGAGTGAAGGAGGAGGAGGAGGAGGAGGGCATGGTGAAGGAGGAGGAATTTGAAAATTAGGAGAATAAGTAAAACATGAGGAGGGAGTAGTGACTATATGGGAGATGTGGCATATAATTAGGTTTAGGGCAATATAAGTATCACAACCTTCACTCACTCCTTCATTCCACACTTCATTCTTTAATCAGATTGGTCCTCTCTTCATCTAAACATGTTGCTTGAAGATTTTTTCTTTTCTTTTTAAAATTTCAAATCTCTTATAGCCTATTGTGTACACAACCCGTTGAACAAGCTTGCTTTTTTTGGGCTATTTTCTACTTTCAAATATCTTCTCAAAAACTCTCCCAACCTATTGCACACTCAACAACTTCAAGAAGGCCTTTGCGCATTTTTGAAACAACTCTTAAGAGCTTATGCAAATTCTTCTAGCCTATTCCATACACAACAACTTCAAGAAGCTTGCTTTCATTTTTTCTTTTTCAAGATTTCTTAAACTCATATACAAAAGATTTGGTTAGCGCTTTATTAAGATGAAGTATGTATATATAATATTTTTTACGTATAATATAATAATATAATTAGAAGTATATGTATATATATATATGTATATATATATATATATATATGTATATATGTATATATGTATATGTATATATGTATATATAAAAGATATAGTGTAGAATTATATAAAAATGATATATTTTAAGAAAATCATTATAAAAAATTTATTTATATAAAATAAAAAGTTCATATGTGAAAAAATATATTAATATTATTATTTTAAAAAGTATAAAATTATTGATATAAAATAAAAACATAGGTCCCAATTCCATGGGTGATTGAAAAAAAAAAGCTTTACAATCCCATTAGAGTAGTAAATTATGTGAATCGTTAATACCCTATTTGAATAATGTGATTTAAAATTATAGACAAGAATTAGTGAATATTAATAATTGAAAAATATAAATTATAACAAATCATAACTTTAATTGTTATATATTACTGAGACATGTTCAGGTTAGTCCTCCAACCTAGTTGTTTAAAGGCCTTAAGGGAAAAAACAATTTCACTGCACCCAGGAAAAGCCCTCTCCTACCCCCTTCTACACTCTCAAAGCTCCCTTCCACCATTGTGATGAATCTTCTACTGCAACTCTGACACCCCTTCTGCTTAATGTTGACCAAGTCATGGGATCCATTATTTGCCTTGGCTGTCCGTCTTGTAACACTCTACTAGCCATAGCCATGACAAAGGGAGTCACAGGATGGGCAGCCAAGGGAAACGGTCTTAGTGAGGGGCTTCTAGAGAAGGCTAGACAAAATTTGAGCCATGTAGAGGTAGAGAACCAACTCCTAGCAGAGCAGCCAAGGCACACCCTTCTTCTAGTTCTCCTCTGGACCCATCATCAGGCTACCATTCCAAAAGGGAATGGTCAAGCCAAGAGATTAACAACTACAATTCAATAATAAATACCTTTGAAGTCGGAGCGAGGAAGATCAAGGTCAATGAAGCATAGGTGGCAAGTGCCTTCAAGGTACCCAATGAACTTTGAAGATGACAATATGCTAGATCCAACAAGGCATCAGGTAGCCTTTCCATTTTCCTCTTCACCCAGAAGGTGAGGGAAATGTCAGAAGATGTTGGGCATCTCTCATACCATCTCTCAAAAGGTGAGGGAAATGTTAGAAGATGTTGGGCATCTTTCATACCATATCACCCAAGATGACAATATGCTAGATCCAACAAGGCATCAGGCGGCCTTTCCATTTTCCTCTTCACCCAGAAGGTGAGGGAAATGCTAGAAGATGTTGGGAATCTCTCATACCATCGTGGCTCCAATTTTGAGACGATTGATTAAGGTTTTTTCACTTTTGGGTACGTTTCATGAAGATGCTCGAATGCTTAAGCCAAGGCCTTCCCCTTTCACTTGCCTGCTTGTTGAGACACTTTGGCCGCACAACTTCGGCCAAGGTGTCCCAAAAGGCAAGGGAAATGTGATACTTACATTCTATTGTGAGGGAAAAATTAAGTGACACAAGTCTTGCCATTACAGTGGTGTTGAGGTGACAAGTGCTAAAAGTGCTAAAAGAAGTGCCACAAAGACGTAACGAGTGAGTTAACAATTTCCTCTTTGGATGTAATCTCCTTGTTCAACTTTTTCTGCTACGGATGTAATCTCTTTTGTTTCAATTTTACTATAATACTATTATCACAAAAATTGTTGTTGCTGTTACTTCCGGGTAGTGAAAGCAGTCCTAAAGAAGCACAAATGGGATACTTTTACCCTCTTTAGTGTGCCCTCGTTTATGGTTTACTACAAAAATTGCTGTTGTTGTTACTTCGGTAGTGAAATGGTTTTAAAGAAGCACAAATGGGATACTTTTACCCTCGTTTAGGATTTAATGCAACCAATGCAGTCATTGCATGAGCATTTTTTACACAAGGAAATACATTTTCCTTGGTTTAGAATTAACTGCACAGCAGCACTAAAATAGCTCCAAGGACCAGCAGGTTGGTTGCAAGGAAATACCAATTGTTGTTGTCACTATTACTTAAGTATTGAATCGTCCTAAAGAATCTCTAAAGAAGCACAAATGGCATATTTTTCCCTAGTTTAGGATTTATTGCAACTAGTGTAGTTGTTGCACAAGGACTACTAAAATAGGAATAAAATAGCTCCAAAATAGGACCTACATTTTCCTTGGTTTAGAACTTAAATAGCACTAAGAACCAATGTGGTGATGTAAGGAAATACATATAGAAAAATACAATTGAGTATTTTAAAAAACAATAGTCAATATGGCCCTTGCCCCTAAAGAAGACCCATCAAGGGCCATATAAGCAAATACAGCATGTCGATATGGCCCTTGCTCCTAAAGAGGACCCATATCAAGGGCCATATCTTAATGAAAGGGGACCCTTCAAGGGCAAGGAAATACATTTTCCTTGGTTTAGGATTTACAACCAACATTAAAATAAAATAATTGCAAGAACCAACGCAACTGTCGCACTAAGCCAAAGTCACCACTGTTGGATAAATTGATGTTTAGGGGGGACATTTATGGACATGGTCATGTGGTGTGTGTGTGCCAGTGTGCTGGTGCTTGTTAGGACATGGTGTGAGTACTAGTGAGCACCATGGTAGGTGTGTTAGGTGACTCATCAGTTAGGTGTCACCTATATTGGTGTGATTGAGATAAGTTAGGGACTTGTTGATGGAGGACTTGGGGGTGTTACTGATGGAGACAATTAGGGAGATAATCATGGATCTGGAGCCACCTACTCAGGGGCATTCCACTATATGTAACTCTACTCATGAATGAAATTATACTTGCCATTGCCCTCATTTTCTTGCTTGCTCTTGCTCATGCTCGAATTCTAACAACCACCTTGTCCAGTAGGAAGGTCTAGGTGGTTACACAGAAAACACTTAATCAGGTAACTAAAATTACTCCATCATAACTCCAAGAACCACCGTGGTGGTCACTCGAAGCCAACATTTTGCTCCATGAGGCTCTTATCAATTGTTGAGTTGTTAGTTTTTATAAACTATCTTTAAATGTAGATGTAATCTCTTTTGTTTAATTTTTGCTTGATGACACTCTCAACAATTACTGAGTTGTTATTAAACGTCTTTGGATGCAATCTTTTTGTTCAACTTTCGCTCTCAGCAATGGCTGAGTTGTTATACTCACTGAGTGTAAGATTTTTTGAACCTTAAATATAAATAGTACTATTATTGTGGCCATTGTTAGTTGCAGTGGTTGCTTAAGCAATTGGTGCATTTTCCTTAGTTTTGGAATTAACTACAACAACACTAAATTTGTTACAAGAACCAGCTCTATGGTTGCAAGGAAATACATTTTCCTTGTAACCCATACTAAAATAGGATGAGCGTGATGACCTTACACAAGGAAATACATTTTCCTTTGTTTAGGATTAGCTGCAAGTAGTACCAAAATAGTTCCAAGAACCAACACGGTGGTTGTAAGGAAATACATTTTCCTTGGTTTAGGATTAATTGCAACCCACAATAAAATATAATCATCGTGATGGTTGTTCGTTTAGGATTAACTTTTAACCTCTTGTTTTAAATTATTAAAATTACACTCCCATGACACTATGACAACATGCTATTCCAACCATCAAGCGGGTTTTAAACCTACCCAATAGCATGCTAAGAAGAAAGGGGACCCCTCGATGTGAAATATATGAAAAATTGTGGGACTCCATAGATTAAGGCAAATACATTTTCTTTGGTTAATTAGGAGTAGCTATAGCCACCTCCAAGAACTAGCGCGGTGGTCCGGGAATTTAGATAAGAGTTATGCATAGATGACAAGTGGCGAGTTGTGGGTAGAGGACAAGTGGTGAGCAGCTACGGGTAGATGACAGGTCGGTGGGTCTGATGCACAAAGATGCAACACGGAGACTATGCCAAGGAGGGCAATTGCTCATGTACCTTCTTATCAAAGAGTGCCTGAATCTTCTGATCAATGCACTACAGAACCCTTTGATCAAAAGCATACACAATGAAGATCTACATCTCCCTTGACTAGATCAAGAATCTTGAACCAAACACGTTTGCAACACATGCTATAATGCCCTTCAATGCATTACACAAATATTAGGGTTAGATTTCTTGGATGTAATCGAAATTGTACATAGATTGATGTTGTTGAGATGTCCAAGATCTTGACTCGGTTTGTCTCACATAACTAGTTAGTAGTTCTCTTGACATTGCACAACATGTTATATTGCCAGTCATTTAGAAATATCCCACATAGTTGTCTTGGATATTTCTAAATGACTGAAAGATTCCATGTTGGGGTAAAGGCCAATGGCCTAGTATATACCCCTTTGTACCATACATACATAATAAGAGCTTACCTTGATCTGGGTGAGTTAGCACCCACAATTTCGGTGTTCTCCCTTTCTTTGTTGCTCTCCGATAAGACCTCCTCTCCATCAACTGGTATTAGAGCTTGGTTGAGTGAAGCCAACAAGGAGACTATAGCATTGCGGTGTTGCTGTGCCAAGAGCCCGAACTTGTTGCATGGAGTCTCCTACTGCTTGTCAGTTGCCCCTGGGAGCTGTATTTTGACATATACTAGCTCGTTTTTACTATTTCAGCCTTATATATCAGGTTATCTCGACTGTTCCAGTAATCTTGTTTGAGCAAGGGAGAAGGAATATTATCCATCTACGGTAAAAAACAACCTGCTGCTTTGCATCCAGCCACTGGAAGTTGCTTTTTTGGGCCCGAAAGCAAAAACGTCTTTTGTTTGTGGCGGACTCCAGTTGATCAAAGGCGGCTAGTACATTCAGATTTCAGTTGGGTTTATGCCTTCAAGTTGATGCATATCAAGCCAAAGGTTGGCTGAAAGTGATTGCTTACAATTGATGCATTTTGAGCCTGTCTAGCTGAAAAAGTGAGCATAAGTGAGCACTATTTTTTTGAAGCTGTCTTGTATCCTAGGAAGGGATTATTTTTGTGAGTGCAATACTCTTCCCACTAAGGGAATTTTTTGGACAACAATTCTCAGAATTGTTGGGCTATTTCATTGGAGTTTATGCCTCAAATGCTTCAGGAAAAGTTGGTGATTGGCAGTTTGCAGTCTTGTGACAGCAGTAAAAAGTGAGCAAGTGGCTGTTTTCAGAAGTGAATATCAGAGAATCCATGAGGAATTGTCTTCTGAGTTGAACTAAGAAGTTTTAATTTTTTGGACGATCTTCAATCTTGTTTTTGAAAGCATTTCATTTTGAGATTTAGAGAAAAAGTTATGATGCCCAGTATGGCCATGATTTACAGTTTTGACAGTTTATGACAGCAGCTAGAAAAAGTGAGTAGGGGGCTGCCTTCAGCAGTGAATATCAAAAAATCCATAATGAATTTGGACCTATAGTAAACTAGAAGTTTGTAGATCTATTAGTTGTCTACAACTTTGATGTTTATAGCAAAGGCAACCAAGTTATAGTTGGGAAGATATTGATAGTTCAAGATAGTCCAAAACTGTTGCAGACTATTGTTACAGCAGTTAAAGTTTGTAGGTGGTGGCTTCCAACAGCAGATATAAGGAAATATGTAAGGATTTTGGACTTGCTATAAACTGAGAAGTTGTAGATTTTTCTACAAGCTACATTTCTTATGTTTATGCTTTTTGCATTGGAGGTACCGTGCAAAAGATATTGGCTAGTTTTGGGATACCTTGAGGTCACTTACTGGAGAACATGTATTTGTGACAGTGACAGTGTGGCTGTTGTCTTTGCAGTTGATATTTTTTGGGCTTGAGTTTGGTACATTAGTGCTGTGTATCCTGGTTGTTCTGTCATCCATTGTGATGGCTTCGGCATCAGAGAATGCATTGTTTAACATTGAGAAGTTGGATGGCACAAACTTCTCCTATTGGAAGGAGCAAATCTACAACGTTCTAGTGCAAAAGAAGCAAGTAAAGCGCGAAGGCATAAAGTCAGAGGATTGGGAAGATGATGAGAGTGGAAGGAACTGGATGAGCTTGCACGCTCCACGATCATGCTCACACTTTCAAAATCGGTGTATTTCAATGTGAAAGATACTGCAGGTGGTGTCTATGGTGTGTGGACAAAGTTGCATGATCTTTATGAGAAGCAAAGTGCCGCTTGTCAAGTGTATTATCTGAAGAAACTCATAGATCTTCGCGTGGAAGAAGGGACTTTCATGTCTAGCCATTTAAATGAGTTTAACACAATTTTCAGTCAACTTTCAGCTCAGAAAATTGCCTTTGATGACTCAGTTAAGGCAATGTTCTTATTGGTCACCCTTCCTGAAAGTTGGGACACTTTTAGGACTACTATAAGCAATTCAGCCCGTGCAGGAGGCCTGACAAGCAATGATGTTGAGAGTAGCCTTCTCACTGAGGAGGTAAATAGAAAGAACAATGCTGGGTCTGAAAGTTCAAGTGCTCTCAATGTGAGAGGGATGTCATATTCCAGGAGGAAATACCATGACAGAAATACAAGCAAGTCTAGAAGCAAATCTAGAGGAAAATCCCATACCAAAAAGGATTTGGAATGCTTCTAATGTGGGAAGAAAGGCAATTTAAAAAAGGATTGCTACAAATGGAAGAACGATAAAGGCAAAGGCAAAGCTAATGTGCAGTCCAAGACGGAAGAGAAATCCATGGTCAATATAGAGGAAGTGAATGCCATAAGTAACAATTGTGATGAGGGTGACATTCTTTATGCCTCTGTGTTTGAGCATGCTTTTCTTGTGACTAGTGATGATGCATTATCACAGAATTGGATACTAGACTCAGGAGCATCTTTTCATGTCACTCCACATAGGGAGTGGTTTACCATTTATGATGCAGGAAGGAAAGGAACCATGACACGAAGTAGACTAAATCAGCCCATAAAAGAAGGGGAAAGAAAGAGTTTGAAAAGCTTGATTTGGTGCATTCAGACATATGTGGTCCCATGCCTACACGGTCATTAGGCAGGGCTGAATACTATGTGACATTCATTGATGATGCAACTAGGAAAATGTGGGCTTATGCTATAGCTCGGAAGAGTGATGTGTTCCAGGTATTTCAAAAATGGCTGGCCTTGGTTGAGAGTCAGCAGATAGAACGCTTAAATGCCTACGGACTGACAATGGTGGAGAGTATCTCTCTCATGACTTTCAACATTTACCCATTTGCAAAAGAAAACTTTATGTCACCTACTCCCACTATGTCACATGCATAGTCATTTCCAAGATGCATACAACCTGTCTTTCCACTGTCATAAGTGGAGAACCATTCCCTATGGGGAGTAACATGGAATGAAGCACCAGAATCCAAAATCCAATTCTGGGAATATGCATCATCTAAAGTGGTAAGCAAATCTACAGATAAACTAGACATGAAGAGAATGTCATTGTCACTATCATGTGCGACTGCATTGATCTCCTCAATCTTCACTTTTCCTTTGTCCTCCCTTGGACTCTCTTCCTTTTGATTTGCACCCCAATTTGCATTCTTTTTCTTATCCTTTTGCTCTCTTTTCAGCTTGTAGCAATCCTTTTTCATATGGCCCTTCTTGCCACAGTGGTAACACTCAATGTTCCATGCCCTGGATTTGCTATGAGACTTCCCTCTTTCTTGGGACTTCCCCTTGAACTATGATCTGCCCCTTTGCACATTTAAGGCCGCATCCTGCTTGTTGCCATCCATAGACTTTCGTCTTATCTCCTCGGCCAACAAGCTACCCACAACATCATCAAATTTCAGTACTCCACCAGGTGCAGAGTTACTGACAGCTGTACGGAAGGTATCCCATGAGGATGGCAATGAACATAAGAGAAATATTGCCTTAGTCTCCACATCAAACTTCATCTTCTGAGCCTGAAGCTAGCTGAAAATAATATTGAATTCATTCAAGTGAGAAGCAATGGAGACCCCTTCCTTCATCTGCAACTCAAACAATCTCTTCATGAGGTAAACTTTATTAGAGGCAGTTTCCTTTTCATAAGTGGCACACAGTTCCTTCCACAAATCTTCCATAGTCTGCTCATTTACTACTGTGAAATAAACTGACTCTGCAAGATGAAGTCTAATAGTAGATTTTGCTAATGCATCCAACTCATTCCAATCATCCTCAGACATATTTGCAGGCTTAGCTTCAATCCCTGCCAAGGGTTTAATCTGCTTCTTTTGAATAAGCACATCACTTATTTGTTCTTTCCACAAGAAAAATTTGTCCCATCAAACTTTTTAATGTTGAAAAACTCCTTTTCAGACATGGAAGAGGATGCCATGATGCAAATAAAGCAAAATCCCAAATGCTAGTGCCTGCAAGAGAGAATCACACCAAATACCAGGTGCACCCAAATGTGTATGCCACAATAGAGTGAAATATCACCAAAACTCATGTCTCAAAGCATCTGACTCATGTGCATATACTATGCATCCATATGAGCAAATCTGGCCCAAAAGAAAATGCCAACTGCAATGGCAATCCAAAATGCCAATAAGTGCCAAATGACTCAAGCATAAACACCGTCCACTGGCATATGCATTAATAATATCTCATCCAAGAGAGCATAGCACTATCAGTGCATCAGCTGCAATGTGTCAAAGCTGTCCCTCAGCATAAAATAGCATCCATGTGCAAAGCGTCCATAAAAATAGCATCCCACAAGGCAATTTAGGCATATCAGCGCATCCAATAAGGATCGCAATGCATCTAAATGGCCTATAAATCATCCACTGCAACCCAATACACACCACAAATGAGCGCACACTGCTCAAACTACAACCAGAGTGATCTGCATAAGGTATGCTCAAGAAATCATAGTCTCATGGTAATGACCGCTACTGAAAATAGAACCTGAGATGCCTTAAAACATGGGTGCCATTGCATAATCGGACTCAGCAAGAAAATCTACAAATATCTCTCTTCTGTCGAAACTCCAAAATCCCAACCCATGAGTGAGAAATGGGAGTCAACACTTATCCACTGCCATGTGGCATAAATCTAAGGTTTCAAAACCTTAGAATGAAAAATGCATAACAGAGAGACGAAATCGAATACATAGAGATCTATAACTTTGAAAATCCTCCATCGAATAACATAAGAACTGACAGGTAGGGGTTTTGGGGTGTCCGAAATGCAATGGGACAGACGGTTTTGGAAACTGTGGTCTCAATCACAAGGTCCAACACACGGACTGAAAAACGTTTTTGGAAACAGAGCTATTTGTAAACTCCACCGGAGTACGAATGATGAGCAACATAGAAGTTTTAGGACCTCCTGAGTCCACTAGAACTGACAAATCTACAAATGGTTGCTCCAAACTTGAGTTCCAACACCCAGACAGAAAAACGCAGAAACTGACACAGTGAGTCAGAAATCCAATGAATCTGCAGAAAATTGGATGTGAAGTCACATAAATGCATCATGGTTGGCTACAGTGAACAAAGCAAAGCATACAAGCTGTATGATACTTCAAAGACGTAGTAGAGAAGCCAGAACGGCAAACTGCTATGAATGAAGAAATCGAAGCTTTGTACAAAAACGATACTTGGGAATTATGTGACCTTCCACTAGGAAAGAAGGCCATTGCAAACAAATGGGTTTACAAAGTGAAGTACAATCCAGATGGAAGCATTGAAAGCTACAAAGCTAGACTAGTTGTAAAAGGTTTTGCACAGCAATATGGTCAGGATTATGATGATACTTATGCTCCAGTAGCAAAGATGGACTCCATAAGATTTTTGATATCACTAGCGACACTCAATGTGTACCAGCTAGATGTCAAAATTATTTTCTTATTACCGCTGAGACGAGGAAGTCTACATGCAACAACCAACACAGTGTTGAACCGAGGAAAGAGCATCAGGTGTGCCATCTCAAGAAAACTCTCTACAGCTTAAAGCAAGCACCCACAAGTTGGTATTGCAAAATTGACAAGTATTTTGCTAATCTGGGAATGCTGAACATACTCTCTACTACAAAGTTCAAGGGGAAGACATCACTATTGCACTTTTGTACGTAGATTATTTGATTGTGACAGGAAGCAATGATGGCTTCATCAACAAGATAAAACAAGACTTAAATGCAGAGTTCGACAGGAAAGATCTTGGACTTATGCATTATTGTCTTGGAATTGAGTTCTGGAGAGACTCAGATAGCACTTTCATGAGCCAACAAAAATATGTGGACAGTCTTGTGAAGAAGTTTCATATGGCAGACTGCAAGATTGCAATCACTCCCATGGAACAAAGTTTGAAACTTACTAAAGATCCAAACAAGCCTACAATCAATGACTGGTACTATCGGCAACTCATCAAATCTCTTATACATATCTGACTATCACAAGGCCACATATTTGTTATGCAGTAAGTTCACTTGCATAGTTTATGGCAAATCGAAAACAGTTTCACTAGCCAAGGATCCAGTATATCACTCCAAGACAAAGCACATTGATGTCAAAGAGCACTTCATTACAGAGAGAGTGTTACTTGGTGACATCACATTCCAACATCGTGACAACAAATATAATGTTGCAAACATATTTATCAAACCACTTGGGAAAGAGATTTTTGAGAAACACCGACAAGCTCTTGGTTTGGCTCACAGGAAGCACACTCCCATTAAAGAGGTGTTATGCAATGTAATGTCTAGTCCTTCTTGGATTCCCAGAATCATCATCTTGAGGGAGGGCATACTTCATGATGTTGATCTTGAGGGAAGGTGTTGAGGATTCATCTCAACATCATGTGATATCATATTTGCATAGCACTAACCCAAAAGAGTGCTAAAGGAAAGGGTCACCCTAACCCTAAACCTAAAGGGGTTTGTATATATTCATATTTTTCAACTAATACTAGTGTACAATTAGTCATTTGTGGTGTGCTCTCTAGCTATGCCATCTCTCCTCATCTCCACTCTTCTCCTCTCCTCTCTCCATATTTGTTAAATGCATTAGCTAGTTAATCTAGCTAGGAGATTCCATTGCAAGTGAAATTGAATATTTATCAGGCAACATCAAAGTTGATAGAATGTTGAAACATGATGACGATCTTCTTCGATCATACTAGTAAGCTAGATGATATTGGATGATAATAATTTGGTACATGGAAGTTCAAAATCGATTTGAAAAAGATTTGGGGTAATGTGAAAGGTACAATTGCACAACCCACTGTTAGTGCGGGTGATTAGGTTGAATGAGAAGAGAAGGTAGAGCAAGCCTTGTAGAAGATCAAGGTTAATGCTAAATATGAAATAATTCCCACTATCAGTGATAAGATGGGTTCAATGGATGCTTGAAAATCAATGGAGAAATCGCTTTGCTACCAAAAAGATGTCCAAAGTTCTCTTGCCATAGGACATGTTCAATACTACCAAAATGAGATTCATGAGAACCTGAACCTGATTGTTTGCTTAGTTAACCATTTGTAATAACCATGGTTACCATGGGAATCCCCTAATATTAATTAGCATGGTGACATGTTGATGGAGGAATGAATCCATAGAGGAGGATCTAGTAAATGCAAGGGTTGAACATGCATTGGCAGTAGGAGGCCATGGTTCCTAAATGAAGAGGCTAGCTCAATGCCTAAACTATTAGGGGGTTATGCCCGAGGCTACAATGTCAGAAAGAGCTCAAAGGCAATCAAACAATAAGCAAAACTTTAGTCAAATTCCATTTGGACAACCATCAAAGATAGTCGACAATCAAAGAACAGGAAAAACTTTAGTCAAAGGTCATCTTGCCAATAAGTAGAACATGTTAAGATAAACTTTGCCAAGGAAATGTCAAAAGGAATAATCAATTCAACCACAATTTTACGAGCATGAATATTAGTGGAAATGCATTGAGAAGAACCAACAATTGCAACTATTACTGCATGCCTACATTGGCAGACTAAATGCTACAAGAAGCAAAGAGACCAAGCACAAGGACAGAGATCCAGAAAGAGTGGAAATTATGCCAATGTATATTGTCACAATGCCAAAGTATAAACTTTCGTATCAATCTTGATGTACTTCACATAGATACCTTCAAATGACTAGTTGACTCAGGTGCAATACTAGTTAGATGACCAACCATAGAGAATGATTCTCACATATCCAAAAGAACATGTCTTCATTATAGATGGACATACATGCAAGGTAAAGGTCACAGCATTGGTGAAAATTTGTAGGCCAAACAAGAATGATTGATGAATTTTTGCATGTATAGGACAAAGAGGTTACACAAGACCTCCCATAGTGGCAAACACCAATGGATGAGTACAATGCCATAATGGATAAGGATTTACTCTTTTGATTTCATACTATAATATGCTAAAAGGGTATATTCTTAAAATGTGCACCTCATATACAAGTAGTTTGGAAAGGTCCAAGCATGCATGTGATAGTGGTCCCCATACTACAAGTGAATTCCCCAAGGCACACCAAACATAAACAATGGTAGAATTGCTTAAAGACCAACATACCAACTGCTGATGGATGCGAGTGTGTTTACAAGTCTAGATGGTCAAATTGACAAGTACAATGCAAGGCTAGTAACAAAGGGCTATGTACAAGACTATGAGACTAATTGTAACATTTGCTTCAATAGGAAAAATGACAATAGTCCCAATCATGATTGCCACAGTAGAACACTATAATTTGCCTATATATCATATGGATGTTAAGAATTTTAAATGGCTGCATGTATGAGGACATTTATATAGATTAAGTAGAACGCTATGTGATTCCTTAGAAAGATGAAATGCAAAGTAACAAAGTTTCTTTATGAGTTTAAAAAAGGTCCTAGGCAATGGAATGCCCGAGTTGCTGCCTTCTTGCACCAACTTGGCTTTGAAACTTCTTAAGGAGAACCATCACTTTGGATCGTCAAAGTAGGCTAGAGTATTGCCATAATCATCCTCTATGTTGATGATCTTCTCATTATAGATCCTTGTGTTTAATTGCTTAAACTTGCATGCATATCTTATGTGAAGGCTATGGACATCTTCTTGAAGTTGAGAGATGGAGATCATATGGGAAGATTTCGCTTACTTAGACCAAGGCTATAGCAAATTTGGATGCATGATGCAAAGCCTACGAATACTCCATTTGGATGCCATGTGAAGAAGATCTCACAATATGCCACTCCTTGGATCCAAATCCAAAGGAGGACCATCAACTCATAGGCATCTTGACATTTTTTACCAAATTAGAGTTATGTAGTCGGCTTAACCAACATATGCACAAGCCCAAGAGGGTTCATCTCTTGGTAGCTCATAAATGCTAAGGTATCTCAAAGGAACCTTTGCTATCGATTGAATTATGATGAACCAAAGCTGAATTCATGTGTTTTTATAGATGTAGATTGGGCTTGACCTTGATGATAGAAGGTTTACTTGGATTTATTTTTTGTCTTGTTTCTATTGCTTTATCATGGTAGAGAAAGAAGTAGCCTATAGTGTCTTTGTCTTGTACTAAAAGCTAATAATGTGCTACCACAAATATAACTTGTGAAGCTACATGGTTTGAGGCTTTTGTCAAAATTGGTTTGTTTGCAAGGAATAAAAAGTCCATATATTCTGACACCATAAGCAGCATAACATGCCAAAGAATATTGTTTTCTTACCCACATCATTTCTTTATCTAGGAAAAGATGCTCTTTGGTGAAGTTTGATCCCTTGTCCCACATATAAGAAGCAAGTGCTAGACATCATTGAACTTTGACAAGTTCTCATACTTTTGAGATAGACTTGGAGTCTAGCAAAACATCTTCAATTTAATAGGGGAAGTATCAAGTAAGGTGCTACAAGGCTCTATTATTGTGCTCCACTTTTTGCGGTCATGCTCATAGTAGAATCAAATTGTGATGCTTTTAATCTCATATTAGTTTTTTGCTTTGACCTCCATCCTCATCTTATAAAGTATAATTTAAGAGGGGCAATCGAAGTAGCATCAATTTGTAGGATTTGACATGAACAATTTGTGAATCATGGATGATTGCCTAACAACCAAATTTTAAAGATTATATGCCAGCATATATATGTCCACACAAATATATTGGAAAACTTTATTTTGACATGAAATATCGTAGCCAGCAATGACACCCAAAGGAGCATACTTTGGATCCACTAAAAGGAGAGAAGACTTAATTGCACACAAGGTTTTCGTGCAAATCCTATTGCTTGGAAGGTAGCTAGAAGAGAGCTAAGACAATAGAAGCCTATTAATTGGAAGGTAGCTAGAAGAGAGTTAAAATACTTTTAAACCATTAGTTACAAGCCAATGTTGACATTCAATGGAGCGTACTTTGAAGACATTAAAAGGAGAGAACATAGAGAACACAAGCTTCATTGGCATTGTTCATAACTGGAAAGTAGCTAGAAGAAATTGAGAAACACAAAGGAAATGGGATAACACTTCATATGCTTTAACAAGGATATGCTTTCTTTCTTAGAGAAGGAATAAAGATCAAGTAAGTAGACCACAATTTCATTCTCATCAAAAGTGAAATATAGGGCTCCAACATGAGTACTATGTGAAGAAGTTGAATTGAGAAGATCATTTGAATGGATTATATTATCCTGATAAAATACAACAATGCCATCTCATAAAGAAAGCCATTATGTTGCTGATATCTTCAGCATGGATGGTGGTAAATGTCTTACTTGATTGTAATCAGCAAGCTATAGGATTAACTTAGAGGTAGCATTGGAGTAATAATGGCATGCCATTCATGTTGATGGGAGCAAAGGAGTAATATGGAATTCCATTCTTCAAGCACAGATTCATCCTTAATATTTTTTGTCAAGAAATGCTAATTCCTCTAACACTATCTTGTGCGCTTGCCTAGTGACATAAATAGTTATCTTATGTGATGCATGTTGGACAATTGTCGTTACGATCAAGTTAGTATCATATCAGCAGAGGATCAACAGACACATCATCTACCACATCAGGAACTACAAAGTCATCTAGCATGTGGTAGCATAGGCCACATTAGTAACATAGCTAGCAAATACCACATCATCATGCCACATCAACATGGCATGCCATCATGTGCCATATAAGCTTATAGTGCCACATAAGCACACTTTCGTAATAGCATGTGAACATATAGTTATAAATCATCAAACAATGCCATGTCATTCCGACCACTCATTGGACGAAGTTTGGCATAATTTTCAAATGGCTATAACTTTTGATTCTTAAGGAATTTTATAGTGATGCAAAAGTCAACTTTGAGTTTTGGTGGGTGTTGTAGACCCAAGACAGGTAGTGGCAATGGTAGGTTTTGAGCCGTAGGTTGCCCTTGATTGGCTAAAGGGGCTCCTTGGATAGCTAGTTGACCTTTATTATACTAGTTTGGCAGTGCGGGCAAGGTCAAGGGTTGCCTCTATTGATACATGGGCGGGGGAATAGCCTTGGGGTATTGACGTTGCAATATCTCATGATTTCCCCATCTTGCATAGTGGGCATAGTAAAGTGTCAGCCTAGCCCTAAGGTGGAGGCACTCATTCATAGGGTGGTTTCCCATGCAAAGGCCACACCACACATTATGTCATCTTGGAAACAAGTGAGGATTCCTCAACCCTCCCTTGAGTTGTTGGCTCACTCAGTTCAATAGATCGGTGGCCACTTCATCTATGTCCGTGCTCTTGGCCAGCGAGTTGCCTCCTTGGCTTCACTTGTTTTACTTGTATGAGACACCTTAGATGGAGCTACAGGTGGCTTTTTTGGTTGCACCTTATCCTTCATATTATCATCCAAGAATACATCTGTCTTGCTGCACAACTTAAATGATGTGGGTTTCAGAATAAACAGATGATCATGCAACTTTGGATCCCTTAACCCAATGAGGAAGCGCAGCAATAGTTGCTCATCATTTATCCTCTGTTGAGGCTCCCAACAAAAATTCAAGTGTTTAATCCTTGCAATATGTCATGTTCCTTCGACTTAACCTCATACAACTAGTTGATAAGGCTCTATCTGGGACCGCCGGTCAGAGCGAACCCCGGAGTGAACCCTACTATCAATGTCTCCCAGTTGATTTTCTCTTCTACTCCTAGGGCCATGTACCATTCGCCTACCTTACCATCTAGGCTCAGCCCAAATGCATTCACTTTGTCTAAGTCACCAATTTCCCGGAAGATCTCGCAAATCAACTTGAACTTTTCAACATGGGAAACTAGGTCTCCCTCTCCTTAGAATTTGGTTATGATCTTGGACATCGTGACTGGGGAGATCCTTGATGCACTAGCATCTCTCCCCACAAAAGACGATGGCATAGCTCCCCTTCCTAGTGCTTCCACTAGGATCCTCATAGACTTATCTGTCAATAACGTCAGTGGTGCAGGCGGTGGTGCTTGAGGGGTTGCCACAGTGCCATAATTGGGTGGCCTTTGGGGTGGGTTATAAAAAATTGTAGGCCATGTAGGTATTGTGGTAGCCAACCCTAGCCTAATATGACCTGGAGCTGCTATTCATGGTGGGCTTGGCCATACTGGTCGCATTGGTGTGGGCCTTGTCATAGGTTGTTCACGTTGGGCACTGGCCTATAGGGGCGCAACCATAGGGAAAGGAGTGCCTTTTGGAAATGCTACCCAAGTTGAGTATAGATTGGGATGAGGAGCCATTGTGTGAGGAAGAGTGTTTCCCCCAAAGTCCATTTGCTCATTTCCCTGCCCTTCAGGACTCGATGGCCAAAAACTGGGTACCCAGGGCTCAGAGGTTCTGGTGAAGGATGGCTCACATTCATAGAATTGAACATGAGGCCCTATAGGATCTTTGGTTGAGATGGGCATTGGGTTACTTGGAGCACTATCTGTTGCAGATGTTAGAGGAGGGTCTCATTGATGGCACTCTAGTTTGTCTGGCGAAGGGGTTGACCAAATCTAGGTTGAGCAGGCCCAACCACCCCATGAAATTAGAGAATGATTCCCTCAATCGCAAGACTGTGGTTGAAGGTGTGGGGGATTGGGGCCTAATTGAGTTGGAATTAAGAGCCATAGTGCCCCATGATTCGAGTTCTTCCCACTTAGGCATCGAAGCTCATTACGTCCTTCAAACTCAGGAACTAACAATGCGATGTGTGATGGGCTGATTAGAATGTTATTTGAAGCACTATCTTCCAGCTTTGGGGCAATTCCTACCAGATCTTAGGTGCATGTGTTGCTCACTCAGCATGGCTACTCCAGTCAGAATCCGTCATTGTGTAGGCTCTCTGGCCTTAAAGCAGTAGTCGCTGCATTAGCCTTAAAGCAGCGACTTCTTGAGTCACTACGTTAGCCTTAAAGCAATGACTCCTTAATGCGACGATTCCTTAAAGCAACGACTATCAAACACAGCAGGTACTTAATGGGTTGAAAATAGCAACTCCTTGTCGCAATGGGTTCTTAATGTAGCAGTCGAATATAGCAGTGACTCCTTATCACAGTGACCTCAGAGTCATTGCGTTAGCCTTAAAGCAATGGGTTGACTTTTGATGTGACAGTTATGAGCTCATTTAATGCCATGTGTCAATTAGAATGGTGGAGGTGGTTGACCAACTATCAAGTAACACGGTCAATGCAGTAAGTTGGCTATGTCATCGATTGGTTTTTGGTGCTCCTTGTGAATTTTGGAGTTTCTGTGCAAGGACTATGAGCACTGGGCGGTGGTATCCTACCTAATCAACCTACTCAAATAAAAAAACTACAAAAAAAAACAACTTAAAAGCGACAAGTTAGAGATTTTCCAAGGGGGTGGCTGGGACTCACTCACACCACATAGCTAGTAGTGACTCCACGTGTTATAGGGATCTTGGAGGAATGCTCATAGAGACTCCACTCTGGAGCAATCCTTTCGAGAGCTTTGCATGAATGACCCTAACACTTGTGTCACTCAAGTGTCTGTCAGATTGTGTCAATGTGATTCCACAAGAATGTAGAGGAAAGGGAGAAGAGGAGAGGGGAAGGTAGGAGAAGAGAGGGGATGTGGAAGAGAAGGGGAGACTGAGGGGAGGGAAGTGGAAATAACAAAGGCAACACACAATGGAAAGCAGGAAGTCTCACTCACAAGAGAATGAAGAGAATGAGAGAGCTTGTATTCCAAAACTTGCAACTACACAATCAAGACCAAAGTCAAACTTCTGGCCTTTTGTACAATCCACCTTTTGAAGAGAGGGCTAACCCTTGTACTCTCTTTCACCTCTCTCACTCTCTTTTTACATGCATCTGGGCCCATATGGCTCCAAGGTGGATAGCATATAACCTTCCTTACACTTCTCCGCTTTATCAATACAATCAGGTGGCACTTGCATGAGCTGTTAACCGTAGCGGTTATTATGGATCTACATCAGTGTTTCCCTTAGTCTCAAGATTCTTTGCTTGATTCTTCATTCTTTAATTGCTTAGGAGGTTTTAACTAGGTATCAAGATGCTAGGGTACGAGCGTAGATTCTCTAACAAGCTATGCATGTCAAGGGAAAGGTCTTTGTAAAGAATGCACATTGCATTTTATGTCCATCTATTGGAAGTTGAGAGTAGGCAACCAACCTTTGGCAAATGACCTGCTACTATAAGGCGAATTGTATCTAGGAATTTCTATAGTACTCCACACATGCCAAACAATAAAAACCATGTTTTACCATGGCTTGATCTTAGTAATAAGACTGTAAATATATTTGAGCCTTTCCTCTTGAAGAGGATGCCCCCATGCCAACTTTTTGGCTAATACCAACTATAGAAGTTCATATGGAGGGGCATTAGGTTAAGGTTAATATTGCACAATGGAGAACCATATTGAAGAGAGGATGAGAGCTTTTAATGGTGAACCAATAGGTCGTACCTTTTGTTCTAGACTTTCTTTCACAAAAAAATCCTTTATTATTTTCATATTTTGTTCTCTTCAGAGCTGTTCCACCTAAAGACCCTCTATTTATATACAACTCTACATGGTCGATGAAGACTCACTCCTCCTAGTTGTCATTGCTGCTTAGGCTTCGGCATGATAGACTTTCAAATGTTCACTAGGCCAATAATAAAATACATGCTGCTAGAGAACTATGAGAACTAGAAGAGCTTATTATTTTAGTCTCATCATTTGCTCATTTTCTTTTGAAACGCTTTTCAGCAGGGATCACTTGTAATAAAACCATGTACATACTAGAGAGAAAAGCTTTGGCAAACCCGCGAACTCTCATGTCCTCATGGGAAAAGCAATCCTCAATAGGACAATTTTTAAAATCCTCAATAGGACAATTTTTTTAACAAAGCCACGCATGGAGGGACCTTAAACCATGTGAGAAGAGCATTCAAGGTTATTAACATGTTCTCCCAAGAAAGTATTTTTTGAGGTAACCTACCATGATTCATAAAGTCCCTATAGTATTTGCTTTTGAGTCAAATGAAACACCAAGCAGCATGTAGTTACTCTAATGAAACCCCACCCACCCCATGTGAAGCCTTCTAAAAAGCAATGTTTGTGTATGAAGGCCTAGGTTTTCTAGACAACCATAATGCCTTATATTTCTAAAAAACTATTTAGAGCTAGAGTTGTAGCAAAATCAACCACAATGAGAACTAGAATATTGATTTTATGTGGCATTCCTTAGTTTGTTTGCATCAACAAATGGTTTAAGACCTTTTGGTGCCCTAACGACTAGGCTATACCTGTAATATTGCTTTAATAGGAGTTTTGTAGTAGCTAGTCCAACTAAATCTGTTCTGGTGGGCATTCATGGAAGATGGAATTGTGCAAGAGCATACTTCATAGTCTTGTAAAAAAGTCTAATGATCTCTTGGGATTAAGGTTGGCCCTCATAATGATGTTAGGGCCTAAATTCATATCACAAAACAAAACCAAAGTCATATGGCATATCAATAGAGGAAAGAAATTTCTTAACCATCCACTTCTAGTCTAATGTCACTTGTCTACTTTGTTGATTACAAGACAAAACAAGTCACCAGAATAGGAAAGAGCTCGGTAGACCATAACAAACAAAAACTGCTCGGTAGGAAAGAGCTCGGTAGACCATTAAGGAATACCTATAACAAACAAAAACTGCAATAGCACATAGAATTGATAGGACAGAGCAATCATCCACACAACACTCGCAAAAAGCTCAAATCACTTGGTAGAGTAACACAGACCCCTAAAAAAAACACCAATTAGGAAAGGATCCCACAAAGAGGCCAACAAATTCATGCTGCAATCATAGTGAGCTTGTACACAACCAACGTGTCCTAAATATGCATAAGAAATTAGTGTTGTCCATGGGAGATTGCAACGTTCCACCATGTTTCACTTTGTTCTGGAGAACCCATGTGTGCACTAGAATAGTGGGTGGAGAGAGAGGTTTATGATTGCAATCTGTCAAGGTTGGCACATGCAAGCTGGAAGCTCGCTGGATGTGCCACATGTAATCCGATTGCCTGGTCTCCATTGATGCAGGACCTTGACTTGATTGTGTAGTGCCTGAACCTTGCCAAAAGGCCTCCAAGAGAGAGAGAGAGAGAGAGAGAGAGAGAGACAGAGAGAGACAGAGAGGGGGGTGGGGGGGAGGGGGGAATAGACTCGTAGAGATGAATGAGTGGGAGAGAGAGAGAGAGAGAGAGAATTGGGGAGAGAGGGGGGGGGGGGGGGTTGAGCCCTCCTAGAAAGAGTAGTGCGAGAGAGTAGTGCGCGCGCGCGCGAGAGAGAGAGGGAGAGGGAGGGAGGGGAAGAGAGGTAGTGGGAGAGAGAGAGAGAGAGAGAAGGGCGAGAGAGAGAGAGAAGGGAGAGAGGGAGGGAGGAACTTGGAAGAGAAGGAAGCAGCATATGACGAGGAGGCTTTGCGTGTTTTCGGGTTTCGGGACGACGACGACGACGACGACGACGCTGCTGGCAATGAATTGAGCTCTCTCAGGCAATGGGACAATTCACCAACCCTGCATCTCTGTTGGTCTCACGCCATGGCGGAGCAGCAGCATCAGGATTAGCTCCCCGCCTCTCCCCTCCTCCTTCCTCCCCCATGGCTTCTCTCTCCCCCTCGCCCATCGCCATTTTCAGCCTCGAATCCGGCACTTCCGGCCACAATTCCGAGGTCTCCAGCCCCAAATCCGCCGTGTCCAGCTTGGAATCCGCTGAATCCTCAGCGTCCAGCATCGACTCGTTCCGTTCCTTCCAAGAATCGCCCCCCGGCGGTTGCAGCTTCGATTCGCAGCAGGAACCCTCCGAACCGAGTCGTGATCGCGCGCATTCGGTGCTCATTTTGTCTCCAGGCCTGTTGAAACACGGAGAAGCACAGGATGATGATGAGTTTTGTCAGGATGATGGGCTTGCTCAGGATCGCGGGCTTTCCTCCACTCGCCTTGAAGAAGCGTCCTCGGAGGACCTGCCGATTGAGGCACCGCCCATACCCGGATCTATGATTGGACTCGTGCCAATGAGCGACGCTCCACCAATATTGGAACCCACCTCCTGTGTCGATGTCGAGACTGTTCGAGACCCAGATCAGTTAGAGCACGTGGACTCTACTTCGGCTCCAGCTTCTACTTCAAAGCCTACATTGACGGATGAATTGAAGGCAAAGATTGTGGAGCAGGTAAGGCATTATGTCGTACAAAGGGGAATGCTCGTTTCGAAAACACTAGGCGCACGTTTTCCAACTTTCCGGCCGAGTTCAAACAAACGTATTGTCTATCTATTTCGAATTTACGGCGTGTCTTGGTTCCCTATCTGATAATCGAATGAAGTAGCTGATGTGCTTTCACTCCGGCAGGTAGAGTTTTATTTCAGTGATGCAAACCTCCCTACTGATAACTACTTGATGAAGTTCGTTAAAAAGGACCCTGAAGGTTTTGGTACGTCATCATTATTGCCCGGTTGTTTAGTTTTTGCAAACATAGTTCGTTGCCTTGTATTTCTAATCTTTGTTGATCAGTTTTAAGAGAGCATTGCAAGCGAACTCTTGTAAAGCCAAAATTCCTTGGCCGTTTTCATTGATTGCGGGAGTAAGATTGGAATTTTTGTTGATGGGTAGGCATGTTCTCTCGAACAAAATTCGAGCACTGATGTGTGCTTTCACGGTTTGTAGTTCCTATCCCTGTTGTGGCAAATTTCCGAAAAGTAAGAAATCTTTTGAAAAATCATGCACTTGTGGCCACAGCTCTGCGAAGCTCAAAACAGCTGGTATATGTCTAACCTAATACGTCAGGTTCTGTCTGTACTTGTCGAGATGTATGGTGGTACATTTCTAGGGTTTCCTATGAAAAGTGGATTCTTATCTACCAGGTGGTAAGTGAGGATGGCAAGAAGGTGCGACGACTGCAGCCTCTTCCAGATGTGGACCATGAAGAAGCGCAGGTAACTATAAAGTGCGCTTAGTGAGCGCTAAGCATATATGGGTTTCCATCTGTAAACGTTTGTATTTGAACCCTGAAGGATGGAGTAGGTCTTTATACGTAGTTAACATGGCTCTTGTGTCTTTTATTTGCATCAAACAGTCACGTACGGTTGTTGCCGAGAATCTCCCCGAGGACCATTCTATTGACGCTATGAAAGGACTTTTTGGGAGAGTTGGCAAGTGTGTCTCCTTGCCACCGTTTGAAGTGCACATTGCTTTATGTTTATCCATTGATGAAACCTTCTCTTCAATGATGTGCTTGGAATGTTTAACGGCTGCTTATTAAATGTTCCCTTTATTCAGTGTGAAGATGGTGCGTATATGTCAACCAGAGGCAGGCAACGGTGCTAATCATACACAAGCCAAGTTCATAAAGACGGACATGGTTGTCAGCAACAAGGTATTTTTTAAATGTATTAGCAACCAGGCATGGCGCATTATATCAGCAACAAGGTTATGATGTGTGAAGGCTTCCAGACTTGTGTTTTGCTGTTTGAGATACTGGTGGTAAAGGTTCAGAACAGGGTAAACAATTAGGAAGTTGATTTTCTAGTTTGAGCTTTGAGTAGGTAGGCTTCTCCCTATGTGCAAGCCTTTATGATGACTTCATCTCCGGAGAGCCTCAAGAAAATCTATGCACATTGTGGATGGTTTCCCAAGTGAGAGCATATGCACACACACTGTCTATTAACATTGGCTGCTGACAAAGTCGATTGGGGTATCCTGTTAGTAGCTAAGTAGCAGACATTAAAAGCTGCAATTTCTATCTTGCAATTACACGATGAATCAGGTTATGTTCATGGATTCTTCAAGCTTTCCAATAGAGCAGAGAACATTTTTGGTATATTCCTTTGGTTTCTAACTGAGATGGTTCTTTCTCATGTATGCTTATGTCAACTTTAAACCATGGTTATATGCATGACACCTTGTATATTAGCTTGTTGGTCAAACCCTGCTGGTATCGTTGACTGCTGACTACATGTTCTGGTGGAATTTCAGCTGCATGCCCTGATAGAGTATGAATCTGTGGAGCAAGCAGAAAGAGCTGTAAGTACTTTGGTTAAGGCTCTTTTAATATCTGAAGCATCCTTGGCTAGTTGATTAGTTATTTCAACGGAACCACTAATGAGGACTATGTCTTGCATGGCCCTGAAGTTATTAAGTGTCAGGCTGACCATAAGAATTATAAGAAGTTTTTTCACATACAGTTTGATTCTACTTGGTTCTATGCCTTGATCAGGTTTCTGAGCTTTCAGATCATCGAAACTGGAGAAGTGGGCTGCATGTGAGGCTACTGTTAAGGAGGACTGTATGTTATCCTCTCTCTCTCTCTCTCTCTCTCTCTCTCTCTGTGGAGGACTATATGTTATCCTCTCTCTCTCTCTCTCTCTCTCTCTCTCTCTCTCTCTCTCTCTCGCTCTCATCCTAGTGTGATGTATGCATCTTCTAGGAGTGATTTGAAATATGTGGATCTTGGCAGTTTCACGGTAAACATGGCCATCAACAACCCACAAGCACTAGAGTTCGCAAATCAAGCGATAGAGTTGATGGGAGTGGAGGAGAAGAAGATGCTGTCCCTTCATTGGGTGGTGCCATTTCTGAAAAGATTAGAGAGGAAAGTCATCATGGTGTTGAAAGGTCCGACGAACTTGTGGTGAGTCTCTTGGACTTGAACTCCCTTCATGTACAAGTTTTCTTTCAATGTGTTTCTTGGTTACATACAACCACACCTTTTTTTGCTATGCTGTAGTCATTTTTTGTGGCATCTTACATCGTGATCTAGTCTATCAAGGATGGTTCCAAATTTCTTTCATAGGATCTAGAAAGATCTTATTTAGGAGTTTGGTGAGTGTATGGGATCTTAGTAGCGTTATCATGTTGCATGTAGTTGCATGCCCCTATGTATACAAGGCTCAAGATCAACGTAATGATAATTTATAATGGTTTAGAATTTGGAGTCTTAATGTATGCACTATAGACTCATCTAGTCAAGAGCTTCCTTTGATGAAGAGTATGTGTGCTGTATCGAGTTGCAGATTGAGTCCAGTTGTTGAGCTTATACTTGTCTATCGTAGTGTCTTTCATTTCAACTCCTTTTTTAACATTTACTTTGCGATGAGTTCTAGCCCTGCATCTTCCAAAATTTGCAATCAAAGTAAACTGTGTGTAGGCCTGCGAAAGGATGGCTAGGGAGAAATGCGTCTTTTTCACCCAATCCTAGCTTGAAATAGGGAAGCCTAGTGTAGATGCCCCTCCATTTAAATTTGAATCTGCTTTTAGCTAACAAGCGATGTATTGCATTTCATGCCAACTTGACGAGCTGTTTCTAGGCCTCGGGTGAAATCTAGTGTGTCTCTAGTGTGTCTGATGTATCTGATGAGATTGGTGCAGATAGGGTACGAAGGAGGGCTGAGCGAGTGGGATAGGAGATAGGGGCAGAGTAGTGGGGATGGCAAAAGATTGGGAGTGATATGGGAACATTTGGGAGATGGTGGAGGTGAGTCTGACTGTAGAGGGGAATGGTGGCTGGCAAAGGGGTCGATGTGACAAGAAAGAGGAGTACTGTGAAGAGGCCTAAGGGGGTACTATGGCGGTCAGGCTATAGAGACATGTCGAGGCCGATGTCGATACTGGTGTCGGTGACAATGATGGTGCTGCTGTTGCCACGAAGGTTGGTGATGAGGATGAAGGTAATGATGACAATGCTGATGATGCTGACGCTGAAGCTGAGGCTAGGGCTTAAGCTACTGAGGCTGAGGCTGTGGTGGCTGCCTTCTTTACAGCCATGCTATCTGTTTGCAAACTGCTGCAGTTGCGATGTCATCGATCTCTCCTTTTGGTGGCTGTTTGAGCTGCTGGTCTCCTTTCTCTCCTTTTTGCCATGGTGCTTTGCTGTTTTTTTGCTATTTTCTTGATTTTTCCTTCAGTTACAGATGGGGAAAGGGACTATTGCCCTTCCTTCCCATCATTTCTGCTTCTTGGGCTGAAAGGTGGGAGGCCTTTCTTGGAGTGGAATAACCTCCCAAAGGCTTCAAAATAGCACCTCTTGGTGTCCGTGCCCATGCGTCAATCCAAGCGTTAGGTGCACTAATAGATGATCCTCAAGTACCCCAACCTGCCCTTTGAACCATGTTCCAAAAATCTTTTTCTGGGTGGTGTAGCCGAAGCTTTCTTGTTCCCGTCATGAGAGGCAAATGTCACAGTTAAAGGGCACATTCGCATAGGGGGGAGTCACCCCATTAGGATGCCTGTTGGGACCAATGGGAGAAATCACAAGATGACTTTCCCTGCCTCTGTCCACCTTCGCTGCTCAGAAAAATCCCAAGATCATGGCCCTCAGCAGACCTGGAGGCAATCTCGAAGCTAAGGTTGGTCGATGCAGGGACGACAGGCGTAGATGGCACAGGACTGGAGCAGAGGTGGGCTGGTGCAGGCACTGTGCAGCAATGGAGGCAGAATGTAGCAGCTCGCTGCTGCGATGGAAGAACAAGTTGCAGGCAGTCAGCAACGGGGTTACTGGATGAGCAACAGCCAAATATATAGGAGCATCCCCTTGTCCGCATCATTCAAGTTGAAGAGAGCAAGTATGAGGCTCATTATTTTCATTGTGTGTCCATTCTTTGTCGTTGAGTTACTCTCTTGTCTCTTTCTTGATGCGGTATCATAGCCTATGGTTTATTGATGCCCATGGTTGATTGCTATGGTGATAGCTTGAGATGATGTGAGCTGTTAGAATTAGAGGAGAGAGGGAGAAGACACTATAGATGACACATTATGAACAAGAGAGCACACTCCATAGACCTGTTGGAATACTAAGGTCACCTTCCCACTTGTGAGCCCTCATATGAGGAGGACATGGGGGAGGATGACATACAGTATGAGATGGGACAGAGAGGGTTTGTTTAGGGCTTCCATGTGATTAGCAGAGGATCCAGCTCTGCAATCTCGAACCTCTTGGATCTCCTCCGTGCCTGTGAAGAAACCGACAGATTTGGTCCAATTTATGCAAGCTCTGGAAGCCTTGGCCCCTGTGACCCTCTCCAGGCTAGCCGCGATCCACGTAGAGTGTGTTGTCATCTGCGAACTCGGAGTCAAGGAGCTCCTCCTCCTACCTGATCAGAAGCCGCATCCCTATAAAGCCTAGTGTCTGGGAGTGCAAAAAATAACCCAAGGCCTCTGTCATGAAAAGAAAAAGATAAGGGGCCAACAGACAGCCCTGCCTCACTGAATGGGAAAGAGAAAAGGCCTCGCCTGTGTGGCCTCCAACAATCATTTGGTTGGAGCTGCCCGCATAAGAGCTGATACCCCTCTGATCCATCTCTCTGAGAAACTGAGCTTTTGCATGGTCCCCTCCAAGAATAACCACACCTTGGTCCACCTTCCCTCCGAAGGCTCTACCCAGCGACTCTGGTTACTGTCTCTAAGACTCCTGCTGCATCTGCCTACGTGGCCTCCGAGTCCCCTCCCCTCTCATGTCGCTATGCTGTCCCTATGTCTACTGAGGGGAAGGATGCGTCTTGTACAGTCCTCATGTACAATCTCTAGCTAGGTGCCCCATCTATCTACACGTCAAACATTGGTCTGGTAAGCCTGAAACCTCCAAATGTTGACAAAGAGTATCCCCCTCCAAAGTCTCCAAGAGAATCATGTCTGGCAGGGTATCCGTTCTCTCTACCACTAGTCTAAGTTGAGGAACCCCATTGTCTGTCACCACTGCTGCCTCCGACTTTGCTGAGTATTCCAAACTGTGCCAAAATCTCGTCCAATGGAAGGAAGGATGGACTTGTATTCCCTCGGAAGCCCCGGGAAGCGGAGCGTCACTGGGAAGCGGGGAACATGGTGAGTCAAGTCCATGTCCTCCACCGCAAATCCATGATACCAAGGGATGAGGTAAACCAAATGGGGGCCCAGGAGGATAGGACTATGCTCCACACGAGTCAAAGCGGTATCCGGGGAGCCTAGCTGGAGGAGGAAAACACCGCGTCTGACACATTCCCTGACTAATATCTCTTTCTTTTTTACCGATTCACAGACGAAATTCACAAGCGTTGGCATCCCGAATATCCTCCCAGCCTATCTCATGGATGGCATGCACACAAAGATACGTAAGTTCTATTTTCTTCATGCCTATCCACAAGCCCTCAGTTCCCTAGATGGTTCCCTCTACCACATGTCATCATTCTAGACCTTTAGCTTGGTACACCATTTACCCCTCTCTTGGGGCACAATTAAAACATTTGCCCCTTGGCATTTTTACACATTTAGGTGCACCTAGGCCTGAGCACTCAGAACCACCTAGTCGATGCCAATACACCCTCACCTAGGACCTTGGCAGTTACTTCCCTTGACCATTTTATTTACGCACATAAAATATTATAAAAGTCGGTCATCTAAGAGAAAATGCCCACCGATCTTTCCGAGGTCATGCTATCTCGGCTAGAGCATAACATTCCTTCCCTCTTGAAGCATCAGCGTCCTCGATGATGAAATCTGGGAACACTCTCCGTAACTGGTATACAGATTCCCAGGTAGCTTCTGATAGAGGTAGACCATGCCATGCAACCAACACCGTGGGTATCTTTCGATTGCGCACTTGCATTGTTCCTCGGTCCAGGATTCCTGTTGGTTTGCGTCTTGCATTATCCTCTATCTCCTGAAACAAAACAACACCTTCGATTAGTGAGTCACCAGTATGCAAAATTTTCTTTAAACGAGAAACATGAAACACTGGGTGCACCTTACACCCCGGTGGTAATTCTAATTTATAGGCTACCTTGCCTATTCTTTTTAGAATTAACCATGGCCCACAATATCGAGGTGATAACTTAGCACACTCTCCTGCAGTCAAAGACAGAGAGTGTGAAGGAACTCTGAGAAAAACTTTTTCTCCTTACTTAAATTCTCTAGCGAATCGGTTTTCATCCGCATACGCCTTAGCTCTATTCATAGCGTGGCGGATGTTAGCTCTCGCAAGTGCTAGCATCTCCCGCATCTGAACCACAAAGTTCGCGGCACTAGGCACTCTCTGAGGTATTCCAACTATAGTTGGATTCGCTGGTCTATAACCATAGTTCAGCTCAAACGGACTGAACCCTGTAGAGGAATGTTTTCTATCATTGTAGGCAAACTCTAACAATGGCAACCACTTGTCCCATGTATGTTGCCTCAATGACACATATGCTCTAAGCATATCCTCTAAAATTTGATTGACTCTTTCTGTCTGACCATTTGTTTCTGGATGATCCCTACTACTCATTCCCAACTCAGTCCTTAGTGTCTCAAATACCGCGGTCCAAAAATGACCGGTAAATTTGACATCTCTGTCTGGCACTATGGATTTGGGTAATCCATGCAGACGAAATATATGTCTAATAAACAAATCCGCCACTTGCGGGGCACTAACAGACTCTGTAGTTGGAATGAAGTGAGCCATCTTGGTAAGACGATCAACCACCACAAGGATAGAATCATATCCACCTTGTGTCGTAGGCAGCCCTACAATAAAGTCCATGGAAATGCTCTCCCACTTACTTAGTGGTATCTCCAAGGGCTGTAAAAGGCCGGGTGGCTTCACCTGTTCTGCCTTACTTACGTGACACGAAAAACGTGTCACATATTCATGAATATGCTTTTTCATCTTTGGCCAAAAGAAATCTCGCTTCACGAGATCATATGTCTTCTCGACTCCTAGATGTCCCACACATGGGCTATCATGGCATTGCTGAATGACTCTCGGCCTGAGATCATTCTGATTAGGTACTACTACCTTGCCATTTCTTTTTAGCATACCATCCTTTATGGCATATCTTGCATAAGTTTGGCCTTTTCTGGATGCCAGGTCATCCTTTTCCCCGGGTTTTAACACATGAGCCTTAGGCCATAGGCTCTGGACGAACTCGTCCACCTTTTGAGTTTCTCTAATCTCGGCCATTAAAGCAACTCTCTAACATTGTGAAACTCATGTCATGCATAATGTGTGACAACGCATCAGCAACTTTATTATCCTTGCCTCTTCGGTACTGAATCGTCAAATTAAACTCCTGCATGAGTTCTGCTCACCTAGCTTGGCGGCCTCTTAAGTCAGGTTGTTTACAAAAATGTTTCAGAGTATCATGATCAACATCCACATAAAACTCTGATCCATACAAATAATGTCGCCATGTTTTCAAAGCATGGACAACAGCATATAACTCTAATTCATGAGTTGGCCAATTTCTTTGAGAGGGAGAAAGCTTCTTGCTTTCAAAGGCTACTGGCCTTCCCTCTTGAAGAACTGCTCCTACCGCAATGCCACTTGCATCGGTTTCCAGGAACAACGGTTGATCAACTATTTTTAACACCGGTCCTGTGACCACAGCTTGTTTTATGGTGTTAAAACTTTCTTGTTGATTCTGTCCCCATATAAAAGGTACTTTATCTGAGGTCAGATCAGTCAATGGCGATACTATTTCGGAATATCCTTTGATATGCCTTCGATAAAATTGGACAAATCCCAAGAATGATCGCAAAGCGGTCAAACTCTGAGGGATTGGCCAAGTCAGTATCGCAGCCACTTTCTTTGGATCCATTTCTACCCCCTCTTGAGTAATTATGAATCCTAAATATTTAAGTTTAATCATACACAGTATAGTTTTCTTCTTATTTACATAAAGACTGGCTTTCCTCAAAGTACTGAACACTATTCTTAAGTGTTCGCGATGCTCAGTAATACTTTTACTGAATATCAGAATATCGTCAATAAAATGTACTACAAACTTTCCGATATACGGACGTAGTAAATCGTTCATAAGCATGACGAATGTAGCTGGAGCATTGGTAAGTCCAAAGGGCATTACCAAAAACTCATAATGACCAAACCTGCTTCTGAAAGCAGTTTTATGCACATCCTCGGCTCTAATACGGATCTGATGGTAGCCACACTTAAGATCTATCTTACTGAAAATTACGGCCCCATGTAATGCATCTAGCAAATCATCGATCCGAGCCATTGGATACCTGTGCTTAATAGTGATATTATTCAATGCTCTGTAATCTATACAGAGGCGAAAAGTATCATCTTTCTTCTTCTTTAATATCACTGGCGAAGCAAAAGGTGAAAAACTGGGTTGAATCTGCCCCAGCTTGAGGTATTCTTCCAGTTGTCTTCGCACCTCAGCTTCTTCTGTAAAGCTTAATCTATAGGGAGGTCTATTTACAGGTTCTGCCCGCGGGATCAGCTCAATTTTATGTTGAACATTCCGCTCTGGAGGTAACCCATAAGGTAACTCATCCCTAAAACAATCAGAGAACTTCTCCGATATCTCTTTAGCCAACTCGGCCATTTCCCCATCTTGAGTAGCCTCAGTGCTAGCCGATGCATCATCAATCGACTCTACCGATGCTATACACAGACACAGAAACTCTTTCAGAGTCTTCCAAATTTCCATGGCTGAAATCAATGGTCCTCGAGGTAAATCCTTTTCACCTCGCAAAACATATTTTACCCTGTTCATCTTGAACTGGTAAATATGCTTTTTCCAATCAATGGTTGGATTTTTTCAAAAATGCCAAGCCATACCTAGGGCTATATCTGCGTGAGCTAGCCTGGTCAATTCAAAGTCCAGCTTCTCAACATAGTCCTGTATTCGAAGTTCCAACTGGGTAACCCTTTGGTCCCATACTTCAGTTGAACTTCCATCTGCCATCCTGACCGTATAAGCATAGTCAGACGGACTAGTTTTCAACTTGAGCCTCTTAATAAGCTTCGAGTTAATTACATTGTGCGTTGACACTGAGTCAGACAACACAATCACATCATGATTGGCTACTTGCCCTTTCATTTTAATCAACTCAGGCTCATCAAAAATCGTATACCCCGTTGCTGCGGGCTTTGAAAGAATGTTATCAGGTGCACCGCTTACTAACTTAGTAACAGACACACTTAACAACACAGGTACTAACCTCTGAGAAGGTCCCGCCAATTACATCCGCATATGTTCCGCATTGGGACTCTCCTGCATTTTCGCGTCGCATTCAGATATTATCATATTGGCCGTGCGACGGTCTTTGTTTAGTGGACAATCTTTCCACTGATGTCGTTGAAGGCAGCCAAAGCACAATCCTTCTTTTCTAGCTTTCTCTTTTTGCTCAGGGGTCAACGAGGACTTTGACCAAGCCCGGGCTGCCATTGGAGTTACTTTTCTTTTCACTCCGACGGTGGTACTTGTCTTTGCTTGTCCCTCAACCGGCTTCACCTGCTTGGTTTGGCCACTTGGCTGCGAGACACTTGTCTTTGAAGTCCATTTCCTCTGAAATCCCCCTTTTCTCGGGTACTCATGCTGAGTCCCTGCCTGCGTACGTCAAAACCCCAAAAATATATCACACTTCGAACTCCCCTTTTGCTGTACAGGAATAATAGACTGCAACTGAAAACTGAAAATTTGTATAGTGAAAATTTGTATAGAAGGAAAAAAAGATGCCCCCTGGAAGCTCCGCGAAGTCTTGAATGGATACTCCTATCCCTGGTATTCAGATTTTAATTAAAATTGTCGAACCACTGCCAAACTGCGTAATCTGCGCAATGTATTAGTCTTGACCTGTTTGATGACGAAATTCCCACATCGTTGAGCTATCGGAGCTTTTTCATTTCAAAATCGTCAAATCTGAAAATCTTCTGCATCCTTGCATCGCTACCGCCTACCTAAGCCTTCGCGAGATCTGAGTTTTACAAGCATCTTTTGGCCCAGCTTTCGAGAGAAGTAATAAGCTATAGCCAGGCAAGGAATACGTTTGTTGCCCCTTGCTTTTACCACTCTCTCTACCCGCATTTGCGCTTTGCATAGCTTGCTACTGAGGTCTTTTCGATAATTGTTTCCGAAAACGTGGCGCACATTTTCTCCTTGCACGTCCTTACTGAAAAAATATCCGCAGCCGGTGAAGGTTTCCCAAGCTTGATAGTGTTGTTCTTAAGCAACAGACGCTATTCATCGCAATTTTGTGGCTCTGGCATAATTGAAATCCTCATTCGTCGTCTTCATTCACTCCGTGACATCGATGTGCTTTTTTTTTTCTAGCTTTCCTGACGTTGAGTGGTGCCGACGGTCATTAATTATTTCTTCTGATATAACCTTCTGAGCTTATTCAAGGAGAAGGTCCTCCACAAGTTCCTCACGCTTGCGATGACGTCCGTGACTATCCACAGCGTAATCCTGTGCTGAAGCCTTGCTTCTATAAAACTCGCATGGATCCCCACGTCCACCTGAGCCACGCTGATTTCACAGGTGTTTCACCCAACACCGCTCATCGTGTCGAAGGGCCTACCCCTAACTTCAGTGTCATGCGCCATCGTTTCCTGGCTCCAAGCTGACCGTAAACCAACGGATTCACGTAGGCAGCTCGTCCCTTCTACACAACTCGTTCATCCACACTCCCAGATGTTCTGTGCTCTGATACCAAATGACACATTCCCTGACTAATCTCTCTTTCTTTTTTACCGATTCATAGAGGAAATTCACAGGCGTTGGCATCCCGAATATCCTCCCAGCCTATCTCATGGATGGCATGCTCACAAAGATACGTAATTTCTATTTTCCTCATGCCTATCCACAAGCCCTCAGTTCCCTAGATGGTTCCCTCTGCCACATGTCATCATTCTAGACCTTTAGCTTGGTACACCATTTACCCCTCTCTTGGGGCACAATTAAAACATTTGCCCCTTGGCATTTTTACACATTTAGGTGCACCTAGGCCTGAGCACTCAGAACCACCTAGTCGATGCCAATACACCCTCACCTAGGACCTTGGCAGTTACTTCCCTTGACCATTTTATTTACGCACATAAAATATTACAAAAGTCAGTCATCTAAGAGAAAATGCCCACTGATCTTTCCAAGGTCATGCTATCTCGGCTAGAGCATAACAACGTCCATAGATAGTGACCTCCTAGATGTGGTCAACATCTAGTGCCAAGGTGGCCTAGATCCAGTCCCTAATTTGCCTCGTGGAGGGAGTGATGCCTACTATTGTGCCTATGACAGGCCTGTCTTGTATGAGATTCACTGCCTACTATACATGTTGCTTATCTGTTGCTGACAGAAGAACTTTGACAGTTGGGGGATTCAAGGGTGTTGCCATAGAGCTCCTCTGGCCAGACCAATGGTTGCCACCAATGTCCCAATCACTAGCAATAAGCAATAAACTGCACCAACCGAAGGTGGGAGAGGAGGAAAGGAAGAAAGAAGCAAAAGCGGCCGTGAGAAGAAGGCCACCAACGAACCGGCCGAGCCCTGAAATAAAGACCCCGAAGCTCTTCCACAGCCAAGCTCTCGAACTCAAAAAGAATAGTGAACTGCACAAGTGAGCTGCCACGAAGAAGAGCTAGCCACAAAGAACTTGAATCTTTCCACGAGCTTGGGAGCGGCTTCCCGAGGCCAGCATCACAGCAAAGTTAAAGACGGACACTTTGCAGTTACCATGGGTAGTTCAGAACTACATAGCTGTACAATGGTGGACTAGAAGTGCTCTTCTTGGTTCCAAGGCAAGCAACGATTTGAGTTTCTAGGGTATGTAATGTTGTTCTCGTCTTTTGGAGTTTTTTGCAGTTTCCTTTGCGGTGATTATATGAGGTCTCGATTGCTAGGAGAATGGAGGGTGAAAGCCTTCCGTATTGTGGAGGCATTCGGTGCCTACTACCCTATGACCTTAGAGTTTGGTGGTTCAGACTTTAGGAGTTTTGGAACACTGATTAGTATGGTGATCAAGAGGCTTCACCATGGCTACCTAGGTGTTGGAAGAACCAAATGATGGACCAGATGAAACCTTTCACGTGGAATTGGTGATTCAAAGGACCGAGGAGCATGCATATACCTGTTGGAGAAGGGTGGTGTTTTTTGGGTCAGCTAACGGATGGTGTCGAACCTAGCATTTTTAAAGGATAGAAGTTCTCATCAGGCTCTCATGAAGAGTTATGTTTACTTGGACAGTAGACTAGAGGGAGAGATACATAAATGAAGATAGATTCACTGATACATGGGCAAACTCGAGCATCTATTTATCGGGGCAATCTTGAAAGTGCAGAAGAAGAAAAGCTAGCTGAATGTACTTTTACAGGAAAATAATCATTATTGCTGATGTGGCTCTCTGATGATGTAGCTGCAGAAGTGGCATACATTGCTAATTTTCACACTTACATGATCCCAAGGCATTTCTCATAGTGAATTTTTAATGAAGTGCAAATGTTATTGTTCTGGACTGAGATTGCATTTGTCGATTATGATTGCCAATGGTGGGCTTTGTTATTGGACCTTGGGTGAAACCCCCATCAAGCGGTAATGCTAGAGAATGGTTTTCTGGAGGTCCCCCCCCCCCCCCCCCCACCCACACACACCCACACACACACTTCCCTTCCTTCCCCACCACCCTCCTCTCCTCACGAATGTTTTTGACCCCCTAAATAAATTTCCCGCCAAGGAAACAGGGTGAATTGACAATCAAATATTGTCATACTCTTCAAATCGTGATTTCCAGATTCCTCTGGAGGGGATCCACATGCTGGGGATAATGTCTTGGTAATGAAATTTGTAAAGTTATACAAATACATCTTGTGAAAGTTATAAAATGGTTTACAGTAAAAAGGTTGACAGTGAATTGTCACGTGAAAGCAAACATTTTGTGGAAAAGTTTACAGTGAATTGACATGTAAAAACAAACAGTTTCTTTAGAGACAAGCTTGCTATTTTGGCAGGCTCAGGTAATAGGGCTTCTTGAAATGTAAATCTGTCTTCAACGTTTCCAGGGCGCTTCTAAAGAGTACGACTGTATAGTATCAGGAGGTTTTATTGTCAATTCACTCTTTTCTTGGCATCCACAAGCTGGGGATAATGTCTAGGTAATGAAGATATCTAAGTAATACACATGCATTTTGTGAGAATTATAAATTGGTTTACATTATTCATTTTTAGAAGTCAAGTGGCTGTCAATTTTTCCACAGAATGTACACTTTACATGTCTAGTCACTGTCAAACTTTTTTTTGTTTAGAGACAAACATGCTATTTTGGCAGGGTTTCCACGGTAAGACTTCTTGACATGTAGAGCTTGAGACAGACAGTCTTCAACACATCGGATGTACTTCTAAAGATTGTGTTTGCAAAATGCCCAGAAGGGCTGTACACAGATCTACATTCTGGTGGTTAGAGACAAGATATAGTTAAAGTTTCAAGCTTTTCTTAGGCTATTCTAATGGCATCATGACTTGCAAGTGAAAACAATTTAATGTTGTGGGGTTGAGCTACTAAGGACTAATGAAAACTTGTGGAAATCCACAGAATGGAGATGTTTGTCTGGCATATCTGCTGCAGTACTGAGACTATGGTATGGGGCTTTGTTACAGGGACATGAAAACATTTACAATGAGAAAGATGGAGGATCAAAGAGAGGAAGAGGTCGAGGGCGTGGACGAGCTAGGGGGCATGGGCAATTTCACCCGAATGGTGGTCGTGGTCACCCAGTAGGTACTCCTCCACATGCCAACAGCTTTATCAATACCGAAACAAAGCCACCTCCAGGACCCCGCATGCCTGATGGAACTCGAGGTTTTAATATTGGACGAGGAAAATTGTTGAGCAGTAACTCAGCTTAGTACCACAATAGTACTTTAGATGATGATGATGGGCCTTGGTTTTCAGTCTACAATGAACTTGGGCCTTACTAAACTTAATCTGCCATACCGGTCTAACTCTAGAATACAGACTATGCAAGAGTAGTAGCAGTTTCTCATAGCTATCATAGAGGCAGCTTGTGCGCTTGTCCTCTGTGAATTTGTAAATTCTTTGGTATATCCACCAGAAGTGGGTTTGGAAATCTGTACAAAAGAGAGCCGGCTGCTGGCACTTTGTTTTTTAAATAAACATGTTAGCTCAAGCAGCTGTAATCGAGAGGCCTAGAGGTTCAGACCTTAAAAGCGGAATGTTACACGTTGGGGGAACTGTTCCCATGTGAGTACTTTGGGACTTCAATTACAGGTCGGTTTTCTCACTTTTGTAGAGGAAACCATAATGTTAAATTCACATTTATTTGATCATATTCTTGGTATTAGAAACCTCCTGTCAGATTTCACAATGCCATGAATATTATGAAAAAGGAAATAGCTGGAAAAAGAACGAAAAAACTGGTACTTGGAATTAGTACAAAGCACATATAAACTATTGGTGTAATGCAGAAGATCAGAAATCTGCCTTACAAACAAAAGGACATAAGGAAAATGTCTTATATAATATTGCAGCTGGAAAATGTTGCTTTCGAGATGAATTGCAACAAATTGTGGCACATTATTTTATCAAAATGACTATCTTTTGCAATGTATGCAAACACACTGTCCAATTGAGTCTGTTCTGCCTACTTCAAACACCATGAATATGAATATGTCGCTCGAACATTGCCATGCTTTATAGTATGTAATCTAAATGAGAACTGCTAAAGGCAACTACTAGATCCTTTGACTTGAAAAGCATTCTACGAAAGCAGAGACTCTCCATATGGGCAGTGGTCGGACAGCCTATTATACTTTGCAAAGAACTAATCATTTATGGATCATCTTGAAAGTGTTGACAAAGCTTGTAATTATGGAAGATTGAACTCTTTTGCAACACTTTCATTCAACTCTTTGTCTGACTGAACTTGGAAATCTGGGCAAAACACTTTCTGATGCACAAAAGATCATCCTCATCTAAATGTATTGAAATGTATTCATGTTTAGCTTTTATGTTTTTGCAAAGCTTTGATCGAGTTTTTATAAATGTGGTTATGTTGTCTTGTATTGCAAGCAGGGGTTTAAAAATAGCTACTTTTGTGTTTGAATGCTTGTTGATATTCTGAGAATATTCTCAGATTTGGATTATAATAGGAATTTAAGGTAATTGTAGTTGAGCTTTTAATCGTATAAAGTCTTGGGATAAAGCTTGTCAACAACCCCCCCCTCCCCAACACACACACACACACACCTGCACCCGCACCCACTCCCTCACCCTCTCCCTTGCCTCGCCCTTCTTTGGTCCGTTTTACCCATGCAAACTCATTTGAGCTTTGAGCTCTTCAAGTGGGTGTATGACTAAGAAAGGTTACCCCAACACACGCACATGCACACGTTTGAATGGAGGCT
Organism: Dipteris shenzhenensis; assembly: GCF_047967505.1. Taxonomy (NCBI): domain Eukaryota; kingdom Viridiplantae; phylum Streptophyta; class Polypodiopsida; order Gleicheniales; family Dipteridaceae; genus Dipteris; species Dipteris shenzhenensis. The sequence goes on from NC_141605.1 coordinate 12,125,028, forward strand.
AGGTGTCTTAGTCGCCTAGGTAGCTAAGGCTAGGTTCAGTGGAACTAAGTCATGCTCCGACCATGTTAAAGGTCTTACATGATAGGGCTAGCCACTGGTGGAGGATTGATAAGCCCATAGATATGGTTGCACCTTTGTTATTGCAAAATCCAATCACAGGATGAAATAATGTGGAAAAGTGAGCAAAGTCAGTAGGGTGTTAGCACTGTTGGCATAGGGAGTGTTTTAGCACATGGTTGAAAGGATAGCTTCGAAGAGGAATATTTGAGTTGGTTCTTGTTTGATTGTAGTCATGCTTGATGTAACATCTCCAATCCTTACCACAGTCTACATGGAGCCCTCTTGTTTTGTTATATGCGTAGTCTCTCTCTCTCTCTCTCTCACTCTATGACATCTTGATGCAAACACCACTTGACATCTCTATGCCTAGGCCCATCACATGCCATTTGTTCATTGCACATAAAATATGGGGTGCACTCCGTTGACTCTTTAACCAGAGAGCTTAGAACCACGAGGGATTGCGGGTAGAGCACTTTGCACGTGGGCAGGAGGTATTGGCTCCGATCTTAGTGCAACGTGGTTTGTTATGGCTTCCCATTCTCTTGGAGCTCTATCACCATTGTGCCCATACACAAAGTATGGGACCCCATGGGCACTGGAAACTACTGTACTCTTATGATTGGCCACACTTTGGCCAAGATTTATGGGTCAATACTAGAGAGGGAGATAAATAGCAACCAGGCAGTGGGCTCTATGGTAGGTAGGCTTTCAATGACAACACTCCACCTTTGATCATATCTTCACTTTGAGAGCCACCATTTAGGAGGTGAGATCGAGGTGCAAAAAGTCTACGCTTACTTTGTAGACTTTTGGAAGACGTTTGACACTGTTCCATGCTCCCATTTGGGCTTCAGGAGATGCAGATCCCAGAGGTCTTGATCTAGGGGGTGATGAGCTTGTACAAGTCTGTTGGAGGGAGAGTTGGTGCCTCAGGAGATCTATCAGATTGGGTTGAGAGCACCATCAGTTGTGAAGCAGGAATGCCTTCTATCACCCACTCTTTACGGGCTTACATTGATGAGACCACATCTTTTATTGCCCGCTTGGGAGGCGAGGGAACACTACTACAGTAGATATATGTGGATGACATAGTTGTTATATCATCCTCAGCAGAGGGACTGTAGAGGCATTGGAGGTCTTGGATGTGTTTTGTAGAGAGAGAGAGACTTGACATTCAATCTTGGGAAGACCAAGGTCATGATCTTCAACACCTCATGCACTGTATTGCATTGACATAGTTTTAGTTAACTGAGGCTAGCCAGTGGAGATAGTGCAGTCCTACACATACTTGGGGTTAGTCTTCTCAAGGCCAATTTTTAGGATGACTCGTGCAAATAGAGCATGGCTCACACGTGGACGGGGAGCTCTAGCCTGACTTGAGAGGCAACGCTTTTACACGTATTTTTGGGACCCGCCAACGAAGGGTTGGCTTTTCTGCACACTAGTGAGCCATGTATGCTATACCTTTCTAGGGGAGCGACCTTTCAGCAGTAGAGTCAAGGATATTTGAGCAGTTACAGGTGATTATGGGCTCTAGGATGATTTGGAGTAATCCCTCAGTCCCCCATCAAACTGTGCAGGTAGAGTTCGCCATGACACCTCTCCAGGTTGATGCCCTTTTCTAGACAGTGACTTTTCTCCATAGAGTATGGGCCTTACCTTGCTGGAGATTACCGAGGCTAGCACTAGAGTCATCCATACGTTTAGTAGAGGGGGCCGATGCAATTTGGTATGCACATGTATATACATGGTTTGCTAGTCACAGTATCTAGATGGATTGGCTTCCTCCCTTCCAGTACAACATGGATGCATCTCCCAAGTCGATCCCTCGAGATGAGATCAACCGTATCATACAGTTAGGTCTCCTCTAGTTACATACATCACGGGCTTGGAGATGGGACCGGGAGCTCCCTACCAATGTCCAGTTTCATCGCGACTACTTCTTGAGAGTATCGGAGGATGAACTCATCATTAGACCCCAGTACCTTGAGCACAGAGGAGTCTCATATGCATTGATGATTGCCATCAGATAGATGCAGGTCTCATTGCATCAGCTAGGTATTGAGGAAGGTAGAGCTACAAGTATACCTAGAAGCAGCACATCTGCAGGTTATGCACATTAAGGGAGAGTGAGACCGAGGAACATTTCTTGTGTGTCTGCCTAGTCTAAAATCAAATCCGAGGGTGATACCATTGCATCTTTTAGGAGGGGGACAACTTTGGTCCACTCTCATGGCTGATACCATGACCAAGTCTGCATTGGGCTCTATTTGATTGAGATACGATGGCACAGAGATATGCTACTACAACAAAGTAGAGACATGTACAACATCACAAGCTTCGGAGGTAGATTGAGTATAACAGCGTGTCATAGACTTCTATGCTTTTAAGTCGGCCCTAGGACACAGTGAGGTGGAGGAGAAATTAGATGACATGTGAGTGAGGTGACATGATATTGTGGAGGGACGTAGAGTCCACACATGACATGGAGAGTGACCCAGGCATGCACAATCGAGGTCCGACCTATCTCTGCCCTTCTTAGAGGCAATCGCTTGAGATGAGGAGTCACTCTTGACATAGCCCATCAGATACAGAGTTTGAGGAGACCATGCCCAATGCCACAGCATGAGAGAGCTCAACAGATGTAGATCTAAGAGATATTACGGTGTCGGGTTTCGGTTTTTGGTTTTCGATCCTGCTCTGGACTCTTAGCACCAGTTTGTTTGCTTGTGCTTTTGAGGTTTGAGAACTATAGCTATATCTTAGTTTAGCATAGCAGTCAGTAAGGGCCCTTGCCCACCCTTCGCTTCAGCCCTTTGAGGCTTGTATGAGTTTCTAGTCTATTTTGGTGTACTTTGTCCGATAGGCCCATGAGGCCTTGTGCGGACGTTAATGTGTCTTTCTTTCTTTCTCTTTCTTTGAGAGAGGAAAAGGAAGTTCAAATCTTGCCCTAAAATGCACTAATGAAGAAGGGGATCTTATTAAGCTAGCAAGTTTTAGGATTTACACATAACACTTTTCATTCTACATTTTAGAGTTAGTTTTATCCATACATAAGTTGATACTAACCTATTCTAGAGGCTTTGACTCATCATGACTCTCTCTCTCTCTCTCTCTCTTTCTCTTATTTAAGAGAGGAACAAGAAGTTCAAAGATTGGCCCAAAATTCCTCATGAAGAAAATGATGTTATATAAGCTATCAGTAAACTACCCAAATTTGTTCTTGTTTCCATCTTAGAAAATAGAAAAGTAAGAAAATGTTTTTGTATCCAATAGCTTAGTGGAGGCATATATCAAATTTGGCTTCAAACTGTTACACCTTCCCTTGAAGATTGAGATAGATCTATTTATGATTGGCTTGTGCAATTTTAAACTTTCACGACCGCTCTTCACACTCTTAATGATGGGGCTACCATGATTTCCTTATTGCACTTGCGTGTACCCACTTGGTGAAATAATCTATGGCCACAATAATGTATCGGGCTTGCGTTCACCATTTGTAGAAGGGTATATAGGTCCCATAGTCAATCCCCCTAGTTTCAAATGGGTTATGCAACTACTATTGTCACAAGGTCAAAATATGTGCCGGGTTTCATTGTCCTTTTGGCACACATAACTTTTCCTTTTTTGGCATATTCATATACATCCTGCCATAGCACTGGCCAACAATATCATACTAAGAGAATATTTTTGGTTGTAGCTTAAACTAGAAAATATCCTAGACTTTGAAAAACTCTCCTTTCAATGTAGAGTTTATATATTGCAATATATCCACTTGCTACATGGAAAGGATAACCATTTGAGTGTCTCTCTCTCCATGCACTAATGTGCAACTCCGATATGGCCTCTTCTTTGTATTATTTTCCCACAATCATTTGAAGGATTTCTTTCCCATCTCCACATGCCTCCTAGGATTTCTACAAGCTCTTTTCATGATAGGACCTTCACTTCTTGGAGTTCCATCAATAACATACATGAAACCCATAAATTCTAAATTGCCATCTACAGTGTCATCTTGTGCATCGATCTCTTCCATCTACAACTTTAAGCTAGTTTGCAACAATTTTCTCAGGCTCAGAAGGATGTAGAGCAATACAAGAACCTCAACAATACACGAACCTCAGCAATACATAGACCTCTCCCACCATTGCTTCCATGTTCTTAGAACACATTAAAAAGACTTGTTTCAACCCATTTCTCTCTATGTTGTACCTTTTGTCCCTCTAAGCTCAAACCTCTCTCTCTCTCTCTCTCTCTCTCTCTCTCTCTCTCTCTCTCTCTCTCTCTCTCTCTCTCTCTCCCCCTCTCTCTCCCTCTCCCCTTTCTCCCCCATCCCCTATCGCACCTCTCTCTCATATCTCAAGAACCATTGCACCTCTCTCTTGAGCTACAGTCCAACTCTGCATTCTCAACCACCACCTAGCTCCCAGCTGCCGCCGCTTAGCTCCCAACTCTTCACTCACCATAGCTGGTATCTTGGTTTAGCTCCAATGCAGCTTTTCCCAAGTCAAGTAGCAAAACATCAAGGCTCATTTTGTCTTCTAGCCCTCGAAGCTTAGTTCATCATTCCTTTTGGTTTACATTAGTTGAATTCCATCTTCCCTCTTCCTTCTGTAAACCAAAGTTGGGTTGAATCCTTGGCCCAATGTGGGGTTTTTTCCAGTAGGGTGGGCCTAATCGATGTAGATCACCATGGAATTTCCTAAGGTCAAGACCTTTTCCTCGACTCCAGCCAGCAAGCTCTCTTACTCCACCATTGCAGCCTCCCATTGCTATCCCCCAATGCAAAGATGTATAAGAAGTGGAGGATCATAAGAGACCCACAAGGAGCATATCTATTACTTGTAGCAAGAAATATGAGAGCTCAAGCTCCAACTTGTAGCTCTTAGAAGAGATATGGAGAGCAATAGAAAACTTGAATTTATGGAAGAAGTATTACATAAAAACGTATCTCCACCAGCACCATAGTTTGTCTCCATGGTTAGGGAAATGATCACTAATTAAGTAAGTTCTATTAAAGAAGAGATGATTTTGTTGATGCTAGAAACAAAGTAAAAGTTTATCTTGATGTGGAAATAAAAGAGTAGGAATCTAGAGTCAACAATACAATGATCTTAGGCATGGGGAGGTTAAAAGATGGCCACCTTCATGATGATTTGGAGAAAGACACATATTACATAAACATATGCCTTGAGAAGGAAGTACCACAAGTTAAATGGGACAACAATGATATGTGCAATAGTAGTCAAAATGGAACACAAGAACAGGTCTACTTTAGAGAGAGGACATTGAGAGTTAAGATCCTTGGACAAACATAGAAGCTGGAGGGTACAAAGATTTAGATATATGAGAAGCTCACTTCGATCTAGATCAAACAAAGAAACATTAACTCACCAAAATAAAGGAAGCTTGCCAAGCAAGAAAATGGACAGTTATCGAGATGGGCAAGCATTGATCAGGGACTTCAAATCTAAACCCAAATCCTCTTAGTCTTAAATGATGTTATGCCTAGAGTGTGGTTTTGAAGTGAAGTTCGTCCCACAAAGGTTCTGTTAATGCCATGCTCAACTACAAATCTTGTAGCAATGGCCACATTACATTCTCATACTAATGCAAAGCATTTCCTACAGCCTCTTCAACATAATGGGCTTCCCTAGTTGGATATAAAAGTTTCAACTCCCGACAATACATGTCGATTGTTATACCATACCATTTCCTAATGGTTGCAAAGGAATGATCCATGTGGATCCACAGAGATTTATTGTTCCTTGCATACATCAAGTTTCAAAACTAACTTGAGTCAATAAATCAAAATAAGGAACCAGTGACATAGCAAAAAATGAAAAAAGTCTTAAAAATTCATGTGTTGCAAACTCGCAAAAAGGGCAATCTTGGAGGTCTTGCATGGGTCGATCAAAGTTAACATGGCACGTATGTGTCTTGCCCTTGTTTCTCTGTAGGACTCCTCTATTACAGACATCCTTGCTATTGTTCTATGATTACCCTCCCACACATAGAACATCTTATTAGAATGATATGGCAAGTTGTCCTTTGTTCTAAGTCTTTCTTAAATATGTTATCAACCTCCCTCCACATCAAAGACCAAGAATCTCTCTTAGCTGGGGTAACCCTAGTCTCCTCTCTACCTTCAGAATACCTTTTACAAGAGGGCATGAACCAAATTCCTCACTCTCATTCCTCGTTAACTTTGAATATCATTTGCTCAATTTCGCAATGTGGCCATTCATGGAAGAACCTTAATTAAATTTAGTATTACTGTGTTTAACTTTTCTCAATTTCAAGGAGGTATGGCTTGGTATATCTGAGAGTGCTCTCAACGGAAGCAAGAACGGAAGAAGGAGAGAGAGAGAGATAGAGAGCCACACAAGTTTTGGTGGGTGCAGAACCACCCTAATCTTCTTTTTCATTCATTTATATATGTGTTTGAGTATTGTACATAACCGGGGTTAAGGCACAGTGACCTTTAACCCCCACAACCTCCCACTTAAAGGACAATGTGCCTTTAAGGGAGAATAACTAGTGAGCATACTATCCAATGCCCATCAATACACGACAATACTCAAACCGCTGACTAGGAAGACTCTTCGTCAGCATATCTGCAGGGTTATCATCTGTATGAACCTTGACAAGCTCTATGCGCTTGTCCTCAAGTACCTCCCTGATGAAATGGTACCTGACCTCAATGTGTTTGGGCTTTACATGAAAGACCAGATTCCGTGCTAGCTGAATAGCACTCATGGAATCACTATGCAATGTCAGTACACCTGTATGAATCCCCAAATCTCCCACTAGCCGATCAAGCCATATAGCCTCCTTGCAACCCTCTGTGGCTGCAACATACTCAGCCTCTGTGGTAGACAAAGCAACGCACTTCTGTGCGCGAGACATCCACGACACTGCACCACCTGCAAAGGTGAACACATAACCAGAAGTGGATCTCCTACTATCCTCATGCCCTGATGATGCACTTAACTGCCTCCCAATGCCTCTTTCCTGGATTAGCCATATACCGGCTAACAACTCCCACTGCAAATGCAATGTCTGGTCTAGTAGCTATCATAGCATACATAAGACTCCCAACTGCTGATGCATAAGGAACCTTGGCCATCATGGCCCTTTCCTCATCTGATTTGGGACTATCTGTATGACTCAGTTTCACATATGGAGGCAATGGAGTACTCACTACCTTCCCCCCCTCCATATTGAAACGTTGCAATACTTTTGTAACATACTCTTTTTGTGAAATCCAAAGGAGTTTCCTACTCCGATCACGCGTGATGCGCATACCAAGAATATGACCTGCAAGTCCCAAATCCTTCATATCAAAGGCCTCATGCAACTTGGCCTTTAAAGCATCTAGCTCATAAGTATTCTTGCTAGCCAATAGCATATCATCCACATATAGTGCCAAGATTATCAGGCTATTATCCTTAGCCCTTTTAGTGTAGAGGCAGTGATCAATTTCACTCCTTCTAAAACCCTGGGACCGAATGAAAGCATCAAACTTCTGATACCATTCTCTAGGCGCTTGCTTAAGACCATAGAGACTCTTCTTTAGCTTGCAAACTAAATGCTCTTTGCCCTTTTCTTCAAAGCCTTCCGGCTACACCATGTAAATTTCCTCATGCAAATCCCCATGCAAGAAAGCTGTCTTGACATCCATTTGCATAAGCTCCATATCCTCTACTGCCACTAGTCCAAGCATGCATCTAAGTGTGGTCATCTTCACCACCGGAGAGAATATCTCATCAAAGTCCACACCCTTCTCTTGCTTGAACCCTTTAGCAACCAAACAAGCCTTGTACCTAGGCACATCATCACCTGTGACCTTCATTTTGTAGACCCATTTACATGGCAATGCTTTCTTTCCATGTGGCAAAGAAACCAAGTCCCAAGTCTTATTCTTCATAAGTGAACTCATCTCTGATTGCATAGCATACTCCCACTTGCGTTGATCCTCACGCATCATAGCCTCTCTGTAGCAAGAAGGCTCCCCACAATCAGTAAGCATCACATAGTCTACCCCTGGAACAAACCTATCAAGCGGTCTAGACACTCTAGATGATCTTCTCAAGGGAATTTCAGCTTGCTGTCCCACTTGCATATCAGCCACATTTGGCTCATCATTTCCACCAATAGATGATCCATCATCTACCCTTGATTGTGTACCTATGGGAGTACTTGGTGGTACCATTTCTTGCACACTTGGTGCATGGACAGCTTGCTGTCTATCAACATGTGTAGGTGGATTCACATCCTGGAAAGTTATTTTTCTCATTTCCACATCCCTCATGGGTGCCTTATGCATCTTTTTCTCATTGAAGACCACATCATGGCTGCGTATGATCTTCTTTGCTTCTGGATCCCAGAGACGATAGCCCATCTCTCCACTTTCACCATAACCCAGAAAGATGCATTTCCTAGACTTAGGATCTAGCTTCTTTCGAAGCTCTTTTGGCACATGTGCATATGCCTCACACCCAAATATACGCAAATGAGAGTAAGAGGGCTTCTTGCCACTCCATGCCTCTTCAGGAATACCACCATCCAAACTCTTACTAGGTGATCTATTGATCACATGCACTGTAGTCTTCATTGCCTCAGCCCAAAAACCACCAGAAAGACTTGCATTGGAAAGCATGCATTGCAACCTTTCTTGAATGGTACGATTCATCTTTTCTGCAACTGGATTTTGCTCTGGAGTACGAGGGGATGTAAGCTCCCTCTTAATCCCACGAGTATCACAGAAATGCTGAAAGTCATGAGAGAGATACTCTCCACCATTGTCAGTCCGTAGGCATTTAAGCGTTCTACCTGACTGATTCTCAACCAAGGCCAGCCATTTCTGAAATACCTGGAACACATCACTCTTCTGAGCTATAGCATAAGCCCACACTTTCCTAGTTGCATCATCAATGAATGTCACATAGTATTTAGCCCCGCCTAATGACCGTGTAGGCATGGGACCACATACGTCTGAATGCACCAAATCAAGCATTTCAAACTCTTTCTTTCCCCTTCTTTTATGGGCTGATTTAGTCTGCTTCCCATAGAGACAGTGCTCACAAAATTCAAAATCAGAGAAACTCAAATGCGGTACATAACCCAAACGGCATAAGAGTTTCATTCCATTCTGGCTCATGTGCCCCAACCTGCAATGCCACAAAGAAGTGCTTGGCTGCTCGGTTATTGCAACAACATGATCAAATACCCCTGATACATGTAAGGGATACAAAGTCCCACACTTGGCACCCCTGGCCAAAAGCATAGAGCCCTTTTGAATTTTCCAACTCTGAAAGCCAAAAGTGGTGTGAAAACCAGCATCATCTAGTTGACCCACTGAAATAAGACTCTTGGTTAGCTTAGGCACATGTCTCACATGTTTCAAAACAAATGCAGACCCATTTGCAAAAGAAAACTTTATGTCACCTGCTCCCACTATGTCACATGCATAGTCATTTCCAAGATGCACACAACCTGTCTTTCCACTATCATAAGTGGAGAACCATTCCCTATGGGGAGTAACATGGAATGAAGCACCAGAATCCAAAATCCAATCCTGGGAATATGCATCATCTAAAGTGGTAAGCAACTCTGCAGATAAAGTAGACATGAAGAGAACATCATTGTCACTATCATGTGTGACTGCATTGATCTCCTCGATCTTCACTTTTCCTTTGTCCTCCCTTGGACTCTCTTCCTTTTGATTTGCACCCCAATTTGCATTCTTTTTCTTATCCTTTTGCTCTCTTTTCAGCTTGTAGCAATCCTTTTTCATATGGCCCTTCTTGCCACAATGGTAACACTCGATGTTCCGTGCCCTGGATTTGCTACGAGACTTCCCTCTTTCTTCGGACTTCCCCCTGAACTGTGATCTGCCCCTTTGCACATTTAAGGCTGCATCCTGCTTGTTGCCATCCATAGACTTCCGTCTAATCTCCTCGGCCAACAAGCTACCCACAACATCATCAAATTTCAGTACTCCACCAGGTGCAGAGTTACTGACAGCTGTACGGAAGGTATCCCATGAGGATGGCAATGAACATAAGAGAAATATTGCCTTAGTCTCCGCATCAAAATTCATTTTCTGAGCCTGAAGCTGGCTAAAAATAATATTGAATTCATTTAAGTGAGAAGCAATGGAGACCCCTTCCTTCATCTGCAGCTCAAACAACCTCTTCATGAGGTAAACTTTATTAGAGGCAGTTTCCTTTTCATAAGTGGCACATAGTTTCTTCCACAAATCTTCCGTAGTCTGCTCATTTAGTCTGCTCATTTACTACTGTGAAATAAACTGACTCTGCAAGATGAAGTCTAATAGTAGACTTTGCTAATCCATCCAACTCATTCCAATCATCCTCAGACATATTTGCAGGCTTAGCTTCAATCCCTGGCAAGGGTTTAATCTACTTCTTTTGAATAAGCACATCCCTTATTTGTTCTTTCCACAAAGAAAAGTTTGTCCCATCAAACTTTTTAATGCTGAAAAACTCCTTTTCAGGCATGGAAGAGGATGCCATGATGCAAATGAAACAAAATCCCAAATGCTAGTCCCTGCAAGAGAGAATCACACCAAATACCAGGTGCACCAAAATGTGTATGCCACAATAGAGTGAAGTATCACCAAAACTCAAAGCTCAAAGCATCTGACTCATGTGCATATACTATGCATCCATATGAGCAAATCTGGCCCAAAAGAAAATGCCAATAAGTGCCAAATGACTCAAGCATAAACACTGTCCACTGGCATATGCATCAATAATGTCTCATCCAAGAGAGCATAGCACTATCAGTGCATCACCTGCAATGTTTCAAAGCTGTCCCTCAGCATAAAATAGCATCCATGTGCAAAGCGTCCATAAAAAATAGCATCCCACAAGGCAATTTGGGCCTATCAGTGCATCCAACAAGGACCGCAATGCATCCAAATGGCCTATAAATCATCCATTGCAACCCAATGCATACCACGAATGAGCGCACACTGCTCAAACTGCAACCAGAGTGATCTGCATAAGGTATGCTCAAGAAATCATAGTCCCACGGTAATGAGCCCTACTGAAAATAGAACTGAGATGCCTCAAAACATGGGCGCCATTGCATAATCGGACTCAACAAGAAAATCTGCAAATATCTCTCTTCTGCCAAAACTCCAAAATCCCAACCGATGAGTGAGAAATGGGAGTCAACACTTATCCACTGCCATGTGGCATAAATCTAAGGTTTCAAAACCTTAGTATGAAAAAATGCATAACAGAGAGACGGAATCGAATACACAGAGATCTATAACTCTGAGAATCCTCCACCGAATCGTGCAAGAACTGATAGGTAGGGGTTTTTGGGCGTCCGGAACGCAATGGGATAGACGGTTTTGGAAACCGTGGTCTCAATCACTGGGTCCAACACACGGACTGAAAAACGTTTTTGGAAACAGAGCTATCTGTAAACTCTACCGGAGTGCGAATGATGAGCAACATAGAAGTTTTAGGACCTCCTGAGTCCACCGGAACTAACAGATCTGCAAATGGTTGCTGCAAACTTGAGTTCCAACACCCGGGCAAAAAACGCAGGAACTGACACAGTGAGTCAGAAATCCAATGAAATGATCCCAGATCAAGAATGAAGGTGTTTCCAAGCTCCTGAAGTGAAGTGGACACCAAAAGCAAGCAATAGTTGCCTCTACAAGTCAATATGGAGTCTCTATCATCGAACGGAACAGGGAAAAGCTCAAAAAATGACTTTTTCTTTGAAAGCTCTTAACAGGCTCTCAAAACCACTTCGCAAAGCCAAAGTGACTTTTCCAAAGGTTTCTCCAAGGTCTCTGCACACTCGGATGCAAGTAAAGTCACCCATAAAGCTTCCCACAAAGCTTCTCCTTCCTCCCATAGAGCTGCTGAGCTTCTAAGCATTCACACACGCTCAGCTAGATCACTCGGGCTCTGATACCAGTTGAGAGTGCTCTCAACGGAAGCAAGAACGGAAGAAGGAGAGAGAGAGAGATAGAGAGCCACACAAGTTTTAGTGGGTGCAGAACCACCCTAATCTTCTTTTTCATTCATTTATATATGTGTTTGAGTATTGTACATAACCGGGGTTAAGGCACAGTGACCTTTAACCCCCACAATATCCATATTCTAGGAAACCCTACCGAGCTAGTCTAGATGTGCTAGATCACAAAAGTAGCATTTCATATGTTCTATAAAACATAAAAATCTCTTCAAAAGGCTTGTCAAAGTAAAATTTAGTCAGCACATGGCTTGAATACAATCCTTATTGCTTGAAAAATGGATTGGGTGGGTCAAATATATCCATAAGAGGCAAATGAATTGCAATATCACCACATACACATGCATAAGGGTACAATAGAGCACTAGCAACCATAAGAGACTCAAGAATGGACATGACAGCTTGAGTAATACATGGAAGGCTAAGGACTAAGGGTGAATTCATGCGAATAAATGTTCACCCAAATGGACTTCAAGATCTCAATATCTAACACATGAGTCATTAGGGTGGAAAAGTGAGTCCATAAACAATGTAGCATGTAAAAATAAGCACACAAGGTACAACAAACATTCTAATGGCAAATGAACATCATTATGTACATATAGTTTGTTACCAAGGGGTAGGGATCACGACCATGTCATCATAGGCTCCTGAAGAGTAGAGATCAAAACCATGTGGTTATGAACCTACAAGTTGCTGCTAAAGGGGAGGGCTCACAACCATATGGTTGTGAAGTCCAAGTGGTTGTGAGGCTTGCAAAGGGTAGGGATCTCATCCATGTGGATGCAAGCTCCCAAAGGGGGGGCTCATGACCATGTGATCATGAAGCTCTAGGTTGTTGCCTTAGGCAAAGCTCCAGTATGTTGCCTCCATCACTCCCACACCCTCCCTCTCCATATCTCTTAGCCTGCCTAAGCTTCTCTAGCCTCTCCCAAGTCCTCTTCTGTGCTCCTATTTTTTCACCTCTTGAATGCTCTCCCTTCCCTCCGTTGTATGTCCCCCCCTTGATCACCCACGTCCCCCTCCACACCACCACCCTCCAAAATTATCTCCTCTTGCTCTTTGGTCCTCCTAAGAACTTTCCCTTCTATTATTGGCCCCCTGAAAAATCTCTCATCCCTATTCCTTCTCTTGTCCCTTATTTTGTCCCTTCTCCTATTCCCCCTGTGTCCCACAAAGCAAAATTTAAATGATAACAAATAAAATCCAAATGAGAATATATAATAGGTGATATGCTCCTATTATGGAAAAGAAGGGAACATTTCTAGAGATTGCAATTCAAAGTCAACAAGGAACCATCAAGGAGTAGTGCATGTCACAAATACATACAATAACAATTTGGCTCACCAACAACAATATATGACAAGTGCTTGCATGGCACTAAATCTTTGTTCTATAATGATTGTGGAGGTTAATCAACAAGAATTCAATGGGGAGATGACTCAAGCATTAGTGTTAGCCAAAGAGAGAGAGAGAGAGAGAGAGAGAGAGAGAGAGAGAGAGCCAAAAGCTAAGCATAGACGAGAGAGTGAAGGTTCATAGGATAAAGTATAAATAAATAAATTGGAGGAGGGATTTTTGGATTGTATTTAAATAGGTAATGTTTAAGGGGGGTTGGTTAAAGTTTTTGTAAGCGTGGGGGTTGATTAGGGGTTAGGGTGGGGTTGGGGGATGGTTAAATCTCTAAAATAGGTTATACTAAGGAGTGGTTAAATACTCTAAAATAGGTTAGACTAAAGTGCATAGAAGAAGGGCTAACTAAAAGGAATAATTATTAACTAGTCTGTGGAAAAAGGAGGAAAGAACAACAAAAATATATATAAGTAATAAATTTTAAAGATGATAGTTTGGGGGATGTATATATTCATGTTTATGTTCAATACAAAGTAGTGTACATGTTAGTGCACTCCTCTCTCTCTCTCTCTCTCTCTCTCTCTCTCTCTCTCTCTCTCTCTCTCTCTCTCTCATGTATATATTCATGTTTATGTTCAATACAAAGTACTATGCAGGTTAGTGCACCCCCAACCCTACTTCTTATTGATTATAAACATGAATATATACTTTGTAGTTTAGAGTGCACTCCTCTCTCTCTCTCTCTCTCTCTCTCTCCCTCTCTCTCTCTCTCCACTGTATCAAAAAGGTGGGCATGGAGCTTTGCTCTATCTTTGCACTACATTGAAAGGTCTTGATGACACCAAATGGACTTCTCTTAGTGGGTTCTTTTCTCAAAATTATTCTTTGGGAGTGTTTGGGGGCATTTTTGGCAAGGAAATAGATTGTAATGGCTGGATTCTCACGGTTATGTAAGATGAAAATCTATCTGAGGCTTTTGTGAGAATATACTTGAGCAGCAATTGTCTATATAAGAATTGTGGAAGAGTAATTGCGCATCCTTTTTCTAGTTTCTCACTTTTGGCATCGAAATTATTGTGGGCTAGTATTTGTAGTTTGTAGAGAGATGGCAAGATGTGAGGCATCTAGTGACTTGGTGGACATGGACAACATGAACTTTGAAAAAAAAAAGAGTTGTGATCTCAAGTTTCTCCTCTTTGTTCACTCGACTCCTTCTAACTTGATACTTGGAGCAGATAGGGAGAAGCATTGTGCAAGGATGCTTGAGCATATCATGCACCTGTTCTGAATAAGTCACAAGTTACCCTCCATTCACTTTTTGAGTCTCAGCTTTTTGGCAGACCTTTCGGCTTGGAGCACATCTTCTCCAATGAAAGAGAAAGGAATTGATGCACCAAGCCATGCTAGGTTATCTAGTACTCATGTTCTTATCAGTAGATCTATCAAAGCACCAAAAGGTGGGAAATTACTCCTTAATTACTTAAACACTCTCCTATAAAAAAGAGGCCAACGAGATCATTATGCAAAGCTTTTCAAGGCACAGCACAAGAAGCTTATGTAGAAGGTAACTATGATTGAATCTCTAAGATAACTGCATCTTTGAAAAGTTTGATGTGTGAGCTAATGATAAGCATATGTGTAGAAAATGGACAATAGTTGTTGGCATTCACAATTTCTTGCAACCTTTTCCACTTGAATTTGCTATTTAGCGTCAATTATATTGTTTGCAATTATAATGGTGCAATGTAAAGACGTGTGTGCCACCAACATTGAAAGCATCTTGTTTTCAAATTCTGCTAGTGTTTCATCCCATGAAGATTGTTTCATTCCAATCGTATTTGTGAACTGCTTTTGAAAATCACAATTCATGAAGATGAATGGAACTTTAATCTTTCATAAGGTTTCAAAACGAACACGCTGGCATATCTATTCACTGCCTTAAAATTGAGTTAGTACAACTTTGCTATTTTTATAGAGGGCACATGCGCATGCAGGGCACGTGCTCTCTTTTGTCACAAACAATATAAAAAAAGTAGTAGTCTTTTTGTTCAATGTTATCACACTATGGTATTCTCTTAATCTCTCCCCCTCTCTTTGCCCTCTCTTCTAAATACACATTTATATTGGGTCACCCTTCATGTATCTTTTCATTTAACGATTAGCATGAAGCTTGCCCATACACTCAAAGTAAACGACTCAAAAATATTTTTCACTTGAAATTGAAATGTAAGAGAACTCATAATTTTTTGATATGAGAATATGGAGTCTAGCATAAATAACCTAGTCACATATTCACTTATAATCTTTTGAGATTAGATTATGGAGTCTTGCATAAATAGCCATCACATCTTCACACACCAAAAGTCTCCTTGAATTACAGTATGATTTGAAATAATCATACACACATAATCATGGGTAAGTTAGCACCAAGATAGCACGACAACCACCTATATCATCGAGAGCACAAGCTGTTGGATGAACATGTGCTTATTCTGATGGAGACCCATCACTCTTAAAAATAGGAAGTAGATATTCTTGCATGCTAGATAAGGTGCTATGGCATGTAGTCATTTTTAATGTCTGGGCATGTACACATAGGCCTTTAACATATGTGTGCATCATAAGTGTTGATTCATCCATAGACTCAATAACAAACTCCACATGCTTCATGAACTGCTTTCTTGGTGAGGACCATGCCTTGTAAGGACAATGTGCAAAGAATGTGATCATGTGTTGCTTGTAATATACTACTGTTGTATTTTGCCCCATGTCCCTCTTGCACATTATTGTAGTTGGGAAGTTTGAGCCATATGAATGTCATCTACACATGCCTCTGGTACAAAAACACTTGCCCCACCATTATTTGATGTCTCCAAAGGGAATCCTCCAACCATCAATAGGTTCACCTATAGTCATATGATGTTACTTCCACTCGCAATAGGTCATTCTGAGGTATGAGCATGGGTACTAAAGGCACCCGTATCACTAATGCTAGTAGATTGAAATATTATGGTGTTTAACTTGGAAAGGATGTTGCCCAATGAACCTTGCATCCTCACCCTAGGCATCCATTCCATAACATTCTTTTGCACCTAAAACATTCTAAAATGAGATGTGTTAGGGATTGAGAAGCTACAAGAAGCCTTGAAAGTGGGAGCTTCCTTTGAAGCACATGCTCGCTCTTTTAGAGGTCACGTCCCACTATCAACACTAATCGTGAACTCATAAGTGCTCCATATGCATCCTCGTTATTGTGTGATGGCTTGTATTGTATAGAGTAAGCAATTTCGGGCACATGCACCAATGTATCATTGAAAGTATCAAGGTATTGTATAGACCAAGCAATTTCAGGCACATGCACCAATGTATCATTGAAAGTATCTACTTAACATGAAAGGGAGAATAGAGAACAATGAAAGGGGAGAATTTTCTTGAATGTAGTGGATTTTTATCCAAGTGCATGGACCCCAGGGGATTCACTCTTCATTAAAGGGGGACGTCACCTGCGTGCATGAACTTCAAGAAAACCCCCTATTTAAGATCCATGTAGGATGATAAAACACCCCTATTTAAGCTTATAAGATACCACCAAAATTCCATTATGTCCCCCCCTTTCCTTAAATCTACATTCTCTCTCAAGCATTTAGATTACACAATAAGCAAATTTAGGTTACTTTCCCTATGACTATTTAAAACCATACACAAAATCAAACTTATTTGGACTAGTTACCCAAGGTAACCTATATTATGTCCCCCCTTCTTAAATATGACATAGTCCCCCTAGCTTAAATTCAATATTGGGGAAAAAAAAAGGGCCCCCACCCCTAATGTATAAGCTTATGCCTCATTTCAAAAAAACCCCCTATTGTACACTCACGTGATATCATAAGTTTCCCCTTGTGAATCCCCCGGGGCATGGACATCGCCTCATATTGCAAGGAAATACTCTCTGCAAGAATGTAAGAATCCCTACCTTCCACATCACTGTATGGAGTTACCTCTAGCATGCATCAATATAGTCAATTGCCTTGCATAGCTGCTAATGTATTGAATGTTGCTTTTGCTCCTATTAATCTTACAAGTATAACTTACTGATGATGGCTTTCCCATTGTTTATAGGGACAAAGGGAAGGACAAAATAGGAGAGGAGAGGGAGGGACAGGAGGATGAAAAAGAAGCAAGAGAAAAGGAGTGGAAGGGTCCAATGGAGGGGGGAGAAAAAATTTAGCAAGACAGGATGGATGGAGAAGAGGAGAGGAGAGGATCTATTACAAGGATTTATTATTGCTACTCAATACTTAGTGAAAACTTTGAGTAAAAAAAAATAGAAATAAAAATAGCTTTCCAAGTAAAATATAAGAAAGGAGGGACATATGCTTTTACAAACACACACACACACACTATCCCTTCTTCCTTTTTTCCATGCAATTTTACATTCCTTTTCTTTTTACCCATGCGGTTAAAAACATTTAACTACCTCTCCCCTCTCTCTCTTCAAATAAAACTTCCCCTCACACTCTTTACCCTTTCCCCTCTCTTTGTCCTAATTTCCCTCACACCTTTTCGCAACTTAACCCCTTTGTTTACTAATCCGAACCCTTTTTCTTAAAAAAGAGTTTCCTAATATTTTTCGTTTTTTTCAAAAAGAAATCCTAAAATTTTCCATATTGTTTTCTTAAATTCTCACTAAGTTTTCTCCTTTTTCCTCCCCTTATTTTTTCTTAACCCCCCAGCCCTTTTTGCCCTTCCCCCTAACTCCCCCCCCCCCCCCCCCTCTCTCTCTCTCTCTCTCTCTCTCTCTCTCTCTCTCTCTCTCTAAACCCCCCTCTCTCTTCCTTCCAATCTCTAATCTCTCTAACTCCCTGATTTCACCCTAATTACTCCCTAATTCTTCCTTATTTCTTAAATATTCCCCCAAAAATATTCCCTAATTTCTCTAAACCTCTCTTTGTTTATTTATACTCCCCTCCCTTTATTTATTTTCTCTTTAATTGCCTCTTTCTATTTTTTTCTCTCCCTATAACCCTCTTTTTTTTCTCTCTCTCCTAACTATTCTCTCTAGCTAAGCTTTGTTCCTATTTTCTCTAATTTTTACTTTCTCTCTTTACCCTTATTTTCTCTCTAAACTACACTACCCAAACCCTTGTTATTCAACCCCCCCCCCCTTTATTCTGAATACCCAACTACCGACCCTTACTCCCATTCTACCACTATTTAAACCCCCCTCCCTCACCTCACATCTCACATCCCCTTACCCCACTCCCTTGCTTTCACTCCCCCACATCCCACGCTGCCCATTGGACACTTGTTACTGTGGCTCCACTCTTCTGGCACTCGCCTCTTGCCTATGTTCCCATACTATGCAGTTGTAGTGCCTACAGTTGACCTCGGCTTTCACGTCTCCACTCTCGCCATCCACTCTATGCACTAGCCTCCCATCTTTGCATGGATTGCATCCTCAGCCCCCGTCCATCGGAGTCCTTGCTTTGCCGTATGTCGTCACCTCATGGTTGTTGTGCCTGCTTATCTGCCTCCCATCATTAGCCTTAGTACTTAATGTGTCATCTGCCACCTCATCACCCTCTGTCATTTGTATTGTTTACATGGACTCTGAGGTGCATTACACCCTTCCCCTCATTTATTTCATTTCCTCCCCTTGACTCTTATACCATTCAACTCTATTTTATTTACAACCCCCCCCCTTTTTCTTCCCCCTCTTTTTCTCTTAAACTCCCTCCTCTAATTCTCTGATTCCCCCTTCCTAACTTCTATATGTCTAAAATTTCAATCAAAGTTTTGATATAAAGCTTTCTAGAAACTCCTATTTTTAAATCTCCTTTTACTTTACTCTCTTCCGACTTGTTTAATTTTCCCCTATCTACCATACCTTATAATTTCCCTACTACCATACTTTACTCTCTTATGACTTGTCTAATTTCCTTATTATTTCCCTATCTACCATACCTTAACCTTGTATTATTAAAGACAATTTATTCCTATAAAATCTATGATATCTGCTCTAACTTTTTATCCATTAATTATAATTTGCTAAAACTCATGTACTTTTCCCTATGTTCTTTTGATTAAAAATGAATTCTTTTCATTTCATCGATTAGTTAATAATGCTCATGTTTATTATTCTCTTTTTAAAACCCCTTCTATTTCCTCTTGACATGATTCCCACTCACTCACTTATCTAACTCATTAAACCCATTGATTTTTACTTACACTTTCCCTCTACAAAGTTCCAAATTCACCCTTTATAATCTCAAAATCTCAAATATTCACTTTATGGTCACTCCAATCTACTAGACACTCATAGTTAAAATCAAGCTTGATACATTGTGGTTAAGTGTTAATTTTTATTGTGACACCCATAACAAGGGATGGGTGTTTATGACACCTATCTTCCCAACTAAGGTTCAAGGGGGTTCTCACCACGTTTTTCTTGTTGGATGGTGGCAGGTATGCAGATTCCCCTCTGTAATAAAAGTGATGCTTGTGATGACTTATCAAAGCAAAACTTGTTTGTACAGTCATGCATTCTACAAACCTTTTGCAATTTATGCCGTAGTTTTCTCTTTTGTTTCCATTACCAAAATTGTTTTCATTTCACTATGAAAGGGGGTTTTGTTGAGTCTTCACACACACTACCATTTTCCAATAGCCTGTTACCCATACACACACAATCACCTTCAACCCTCGAACATTTCTACTAACCCTTCCCTCAACCCCACCCAACCACACACACACATGCTACATACTCTTACATACACAAACACACACAAATACACACACACACACACACTTATTATTTGTTTTTATGAACACACATACACACTGTTACCCCTAATACAATACAAATTTTATTAACATTTTGTGTCGGTATGATGCAACTTACCTAGAGGATATGGTAGCAACATTGCTTAGTATGGAGAATGGTGCCATATTCAAACATCAATGTAACTGGCAACTTCTTTTGGTTGGATCGTTTTTGTATTTACCTTTAATTGATTGACCCTAATTCTTTACATTTGGTGCCTTGTCAATTTTTGAAACTACAAGAACTTATGTATTATGCACTTCTAGTAAGGTTAAGAATTCCAAGGGCTTGAAGCCAACACACAATTTTAATAGATGAGGGTGTGCTTTGGCCTTTAGATCAATATGGCCATCTTGCAAAGCTTCGAAGAGCAAGTGTGGTCTTTATTTTGACCTTAATTTACCCTATTATACATTTGACTTTCAAACTGTACCATGGGCTTTTAAAATGATCTACCTCCTCAATTTAAGCATGGGATAAGGTTTAATGGACCTACTTGGTGGTGCCCTTACTATTTCACATCCTAACTATCTAAATACCCCCTACTTTGCCTCTATCCACCTCTCCCATGACTACTATAGCTGCCTCTATGCTCTACCTTTATTCCCTATCTTCCTAAGCCTTGCCTGTAATCCATCCCCCTCTAAGCTCAACCAACATCTTAGCCTATTTCTACGCGATGGCATCGACTCAAGTGCTTGGCCTTTTCTCTCTCTTTTCTCGCTCGCTCTCAATATCCCCTTATTCTTGCTCCTACACAGTAACAACTCATCGTTTAAAGTTGGCAAGCATTTTCGCTTTATATCGACTTTGGACAGAAGTTTTGTTTGAACGTAGGTTTGCGTGATTGCCTTCAGGTTCTTGGTTGTGGGTACTTTGATTACTATTGTTGCGTCTTGCTTCAATTGTTTGCACATAGCATTACAGTAGCGCATGTCGCTGACCTACCTTTGCTTTTGCGCGCTGTGCCAGCTCGAGCCTTCATGTAGTATTGGTTATACTTTGACTACCTATCTCTCAATGTCTTCCCTATGCCTGCTAGTGCATGCTGCCTGCAAGACATCCCGCTCTACTGTGAGCTTTGCTTCCTCTTGCCAAAAATCTACATATATGGTGACTTCTTAGGCAGCCTCTTAGGTAATATCTATCAGCTTAGTTGCTGTAGCACTCTACTCACTATCACTCTTTAAACTACCCTTGAGATGCCAATGCACTACTGCCCTTCCTCGCCTCGTCATCTATGATTGTTGCTTCTCCATGCGTCTTCATCTTCTTGAGCACTGATGCCCTTCCATGCCCCTTCGACCTACCCTTGAACTGCTAGCGCACTGTTGTTCTTCTATGCCTCTTCCCCTTGCGTAGGCTTCTCTACGATAACGTATGGTTGATTATAATGGCAAGCAGTTATTTTACCTTTTCGTAGTTAACATTCATATAATACATTGGTTTGTAATGATAATACCTCTTGTAGATCACATTTTGTGCTAGCGGCCTACATGTGAACTCAAACAAAATGTCTTATACCCCTAGTATAGCCTGATAGGACGCATGCGTGTAAGCATGTAACTTATAGCTACCCATGTGATTATTTGCAATAGGCTTTAACCCTTGCTAGATATCCCATTCTTGGGCGTTTCTTTTTATGATCGTCCCATTCTAGCTCATTTCATGGGCATAATTAATGCTACTGTGATAAATTTCCATTGATGGGTTCTATGTTTATTAATTCAGTAATTGGTTCCTTGTTGGGCATAGATCTCTTTACATTTCCTACCACTTATTATGCAATTAATATCTAATTATTTGCTAACCTTTTAACATACATTGTTCTAATGCTTTTTTCTATTTTTGCCAATTCTCTTGTTTCTGATACCTTTAATTTATTTCACTAAAAAGTTTCTTGTCTTACAGGATGAATCGAGCATGAAAGCCCCTATGGACAAAAATACTGCTAGAATTAATGCCAATCTAAAGCCTAGTTATATAGCTTTTATCAATCATAAGATGCAAAAAGCCCGTGAAGATGGAGCTAAACTTAGGCTTAGACCATATTTGGCAAGAAAAGCCAAAAAACAAATGGATGAGCTCTGATTGGGAAGCACCTTTGTTAGGATACTTTTTCTATTGGAAATATTTGATGATAGTACATATCTTTTCTTGACTAAATACTTAATCCCTCATAATCTCATTTTCCTATTTTTTTGTCGTATTTAGCCTTGGATGGAATTTACCACCCGCTTAGGGCTGCATTCCAAAACAGCCCGACTCGCCGATGGCGCCTCACGAAGCAATAGGGTCCGAGCTCGACGGGGCTCTCACCCTCTCCGACACCCCTTTCCAGGGGACTTGGGCCCAGTCCATTGCAGAGGATGCCTCTCCAGACTACAATTCGCGCAGCGAGGCTGCACGATTCTCAAGCTAGGCTCTTTTCGGTTCGCTCGCCGCTACTAGGGAAATCCTCGTTAGTTTCTTTTCCTCTGCTTAGTGATATGCTTAAACTCGACGGGTAGCCTTTCCTGATCTGAGGTCCATGTTCCAATACGGGGGAGCTCGTCGGCACCCCCCGCGAGCCTGATCTCGACAGGCGCACCTCCAGGTGATTCGTCTGCAAATTGCTGCCTCGCGAGGGGTGAACCACCCTTACGACGCCTCGCCACTCGGTGCCACCAATCCATTTCAACTGACCGCACTGCCCCGAAGGGGCATCACGGACGACCAGCTCCGCTAAGTTGTGTGCAAGTTATTGTGTTACTAACCTTTGATTAGTCACTATATAATATGGCAATAATTTTTCTATTAACCTTTATTCTTTGTTTCATTAATTTATGTGTCTATTATGCTTCACCTTCTTCAAATTCTTTTAAGAATTTATCTGACTTCTATAACTCTTTTCCTTACTTGTCAATGTTTTTTCTAACCATTATGTTACTTTTATTTTCTAATTTTATTTTTGCCTCCTATATGGAAGGCTAGCTAATTAATGATTTACCCCCTGGATGGAAGGTTAGAAAATATTTTAATTTATTTTAAATCTTTAGTTTTGCCTCCTTTATGGAAGGCTAGTCAAGTAATTCTCTCTCTTACTTTTTTTGCCTCCTCTATGGTAGGCTAGATAAAACCCCCTCTTTTTTTCACAGTGAATTAACCCCTGTCTCTAGCTAGACCCTTTATATCTCCCACCTTAAATATTCTAAACTGTTAACTTCTCCCTTTTAATTTATGTTTTCTTAAACTTATATCTCTATGAACTATTTTTTAACTTCTATCTTTGTTTTTGCATCTTATATAAATGACTAGATAACGAACGTTGTGCCTCCTTGATGGAAGGCTAGGAAGTACTTTAACTTTTTATCTTTCTTAACTTTGATTTTGCCTCATGTACCCCCCCTTTTTTTAATTTTTTATTTCACCTAAAAGGTTCTAAAGTTGTAACTCTTCCCTTTTAATTTCTTTATTTTGTTAACATATATTAGCCTAGGTATTTGTGTATTTGCATTATTTGTGACAACAATAACAAGCGTGGAAGGATCACTTGGATACCTGTCACCCATTCAATGATCACTTAAGTTCTAACTTTGATTATTGACTAGTTGGTTGGCAGGTATAGTTCCTTCCTCCTCAAATAATTGACAGCAAGGACATAATTACCGTGGCTACAACATGACTATTCATTTGTTACTCTATATGTTACTCCATATGTTACTCCAAGTGTTACTTTTTCATCAAATAAATAAGTGAAACTTTATCTTTCTCATTTTTTATATAAATTATTTATTATACTACTTTGAAAGTAATGTATGGTTCATTGATGTGATGGGATTTGTACACACACACACACACACACACTCTCGCTCTCTCTCTCTCTCTCCCCATTTCTATAGAATACTAACACTTATGAGCTATCAAAACATGCCCCCCCCCCCCCCGGTTTTATTTAAAATATTTTTTAATAACTACTCAATTCCCCCTCGAATTGCACTAGGTAAGTAGAGGTTGCATGTACAAGATCTTTTGTGGATTTCGTCTGGTGCATATGAAAACATCCAAAACTGGAAACAAAAATTGAAAGAATTAGAGTAGTATGTGCATGTGTGAGCATAGTGACTACGTAGCAGAAGCTTGTACAATGAGTACAACTTATGATCCTATACATAATGTGCATTTCCCCCTCTTAGGTTGTGGCTCATCCTTCACCTTTGGGTATAAAACCCAGAAGATAGGCTGAAGGGAAGAGGAAGGAAATATGGAGAAAGTAATGTCCACCTAGATCAAAGAATGGTCGATCAAAAGATGATAGCGTAGATGAATGCATCTATGGCCGCGTGCTGAACATGTCATAAGTCACCATGGACTGTGCAGCTACTCTATAGAAGAGGCATCCAAATGTGAAGCTAGTCAATGTAGCTATGAAGATGTGATCCGGTAGGTTGTGACAAACAAGAGTGTTACCAACCCAAAATAACTAACAACAATGTCGGAGGTATGCTATAGTAGAGTGATCTCTATCAAATGATGTAGGTTGAAGAAGGATGCATAGTTTGTGTGGATAGAGTGATCCAAGGGCTGCAAATCTAGGGATGAAGGTGCAAGTATAATACTTTGCTTTGCTGAGGAAGATGCCCATAAAACTGACAAGGTACATCAACCTGTCAAACCTGTATGCTCAACTGTCTCATGAGCTGAAGGTAACCTGATGTGTGCAAGGCTAAACATCCATCGGCATGAGATGTAGCATCTGTCATAGGCTGAAGGACTTGGTGGAGCTGACAGTATAAAGGCCTAAAAGCCTAAAATAACGTTGTAAATGCATAAGATGTCTGTGAGGTGAGTGAGGTTCCGAATGCTGATGGAGGGACTGATCTGAAGTCTTGGATCCAACCACTGATCTGCATCAAGTAAGGACTGTATAATACAACCATAAGTGCAAACACTGAGGTTCCTCAAGTTGCACTATGGCTAAACCTAGTGATGTCCACTAGATTGGGGCAGGACTGCACTAGTGTATAAATATCCTCATGCTGAGGAATGATCTATTGATTGGAGGTGGTGATAACATGATCCATGCTGAGAAATGATATGTTGATTAGAGGTGGTGATAACTGGATCCAAGCATGATGTAATGCGGCATGACTAAGCCGATGATTGAATGTTCTGAAGACTGATGTGCCGATCTAAGCTGCTGATGGAAACTATGTCCATAGATGTGATAAGCTCCGTGTCAAAAGTAAAAGCATCAGCGATGGATGCTGGAAAGGAATCACTTGAAAAGCTAAATGGGTGGCATATATCTCCACATGTTGCTGGAGATGTGAGGGCCTCATACTAAGGACTTACTGAAGGCACAGGAACGGAATGAAATGGAAATGAAATGGAAATGAAATGACAATACAAGTGCAAAGCAATGATAACCAAGAGTACTCACATGTAGGCCAAGAGAGCTTGATGTTGATTGATGTGACAAAACTAGAAAGTACAATGCCTTTATAGAATAGGCACACACACTCTAGGTGTCACATGTATATGGGATAAGTCCCATAGTGACACATGGCACTCTAGGATATAAAGTAGTCTAGTACTACTCTAGAATACTAGAAAACACTCACTTTGGCTTCATGTTCCAACACTTACCTACTAATGAATAACTGCATGATCATAACTAAACTCCAGTTGTGTATCTGCATCTGGTAGGATAGTAGATGGAGTCGGATCCATGCACATGAAAACAATTTCAAATACAACCAACCGCAGCAAGAACAATACATGGATCCCAACAAGGGACAAAGTCGCCTTCTCTTCAAAACATGTCCGTGGACATGGACTCGCTTATATTGCCACATCACGTGTAAGAAACATCCAGAACATAAGCTCCGGCACTTAGTTTGCCTATTGGGCCCATCATTCTTTCATTCACTTACATATACGCATGGCGAGGCAAAGCACCGACACTCACCATGAACATACTGCTATGCCACCTTGTTTTGCACAGCATGTGATGTGGCAGCCACGCAAGCTTACGCCCCTGCGCAACTCTGAGCATTTGTTGGTCACCAAACTCTCATCCTCACAAGGCGTCCAGACTAAATACTAAATAGTCTACCAGTCCTCACGTTCACCATGGGGATACTTCTGTGCCACCGATCCAGATGCGTCCCGACATGTAGATTTGAAACCTTTAACTCCTGCTGTGTCGAGTCCATTGACGTGCTTTTGCTTCACATTTGTATCACTAGATGCGTGCAAGAGTTGCTTGTTGCAAGTGTTTTTACCACTGCATATTGTAATGGCAGAGATTAACAACTAGAACAAAATAAATCATGGTGCAACCTTGCATTCTCCCATGGGCCACGCTGATTTCTCAGACGCTCGTGTACATGGTCACTGTGATTGTAGTGTGTTTTCGTTGGTCTCTTTGTGGGGTCCTTTCCGGGTCGGTGTTTTCTGGAGCGGCTCGTGTTATGATCTGAGCTTTTTGTGGGCGTTGCGTGGATGCTTGCTTTGTTCTGTCTGAGTGGGCATTCATGGAAGATGGAGATGTGCAACAACATACTTAGTATTTTTACAGTATCTAAAGATTTGTTGGGATTCAGGTTGGCTGTCATAATTGCGGTATGCGTTCCAATGTCATATCACAAAACAAAACTAGAAGGTCCCAACATAGCGCTGATGTTATTTTCACTAGCCGTTTAACCCCTCTTTAAAGTGGACATCAAAGGTCTAGTCTAACTGTTAGGGCACCAAATAAATGTTCAACAGTTTGCTGATGACATCTCTGACTCTAACAGAGCGTTTTGGCTATTCGCGGTCGAGCAAACCTAGGCCTCCACAAGTATCGCTTTTTAGCAGGCTTCACATGGCGTTTTTATGAGAGTTACATATGCCTGCTCGGTGTTTCATCTGGCTGAGAAGCAAAATGTTGCAGGAGCTTTATGAATCATGCATGATTGGTCAGCGCAGAAAATGCTTTCTTGGCAGAACATGTTGAAGAGCTTGAATGCAAGTTTTGATATGCTTAGACATACTCTCCTCTTGGCAGAACATGTCGATGAGCCTGAATGCTTTCTTGGCAGAACATGTTGATGAGGTTGAATGTAAGTTTTGATATGATAGACATGCTCTCCTCTTACATGGTGTAGGTTCTCTCCATGAGTAGCTTTGCTAAAAATTTGTCCTAGTGAGAGTTTATTCAGATATCTCAGATATCTACATTGGTACATTACAAGTGATCCCCATTCAAAGTGATTCATAGACTGGCGATGAATAAGAATATGAGCAAATGGTGAGGGTGAAATAGCAAGCTCTGCCAGTTCTCATATTTTATTGTTGCCCTAGGGAATTTTGTCATGCACAAGCCTGAGTAGCAAGGACAACTGGGAGGGTGAGTCTTTCATGGCTGTTAAGAGTTGAATATTAATAGAGGGTCTTTAGCTGAAATAGACCTAGGGAGAACAAAGGATTGTTTTGTGGACGAAACTCTGGCAGGACTGTTGGCTCAACCAGAAGGAAATTAAAAACTCGGCCTCTCTTCAGTAAGGTTCTTCATTGTGCAATGTTAACCTAGTAGCTCACACATGAACTTCTAAACTTCATATTTAGCCGAAATGCTGGCATTGGGGCAACGTGGAGAAGCCCAAGGATATTTACAATTTTATTACTAAGATCAGGCCACAGTCAAGCAAGGTCCGTATCACTTGGCATATCAGAGGAAGACCTGTAGCAGGTCGTATGCTAAGGGTTGGCTCCCTGGTCTCAACTTCCCATCTAGATGGACATAAAATACAGTGTGTGTTCTCTGCAAAGACAGACCATTATCTTTTCCTTGACATGTGGAGCTCATTGGAGAAGGTAAGCTCATACCCTAGCACTGTAATACCTAGCTAAAGCCTCCCATGCAGTGGAAGAACGGAGAACCAAGGGAAGAATCTTGAGACTAAGGGGAACACTGATGTAGATTGACATGTCTGCACAACAATAGACTCACAAACACTCAGCTACAGCTACAGCCCTTTCTCAAGCAGCTCAGACTCTAAAATGTTGCCCTGTTATGAAGAATATTGATTGTGTCCAGGTGTCTCGTGTCTCATGTATTCATGCTGGAACTTAACCGACAAGGTCCCTCATCCTTTTTAAAGTTTTAGGGGTCGTCCACAATTGTGTAGATATGCTGTTATACAAACCGTCCATACAATGCTTTACAGGGGGTGATTCCTCAACACAGGTAATACGCATAGTTTTTCAGTTTTGAAAAATGCATGCATCTAATTCATCCAAGTTTTCATCTCAAGCTCCTGAGTCATCCAAAATAACCAAGCTTCAAACCATCATCCAAGCTAACATGCTCAGACCCATGAAAATGTGCCTGTACAAGCTTAAAATTAAGGAAACTTAGACTCAATGTGTGCACACAACTATATTGTGAGAGAGTGTTTTTATGTAAAGTTGCAAAACCATAGGAGTTAACTACATGCATATTACAAAATGTCATATTGAAAATAATCAAATCTTCAAAGGGTGCATCCAGTGGAGCCTAGCATAGTACAACTATTTGAGTTCATCAAAATTTGGGTTGAGGGATGGTTTTGTTCTATCAAATAACAAAATGGCTCTAAGCTCTTGATATGTACTTTGCTTTGAACCAAACAATGCATAGTGTCATAACAGAGACTCCATGAACTTGTCTTAACACACAAACAGAGGTGTGAACAGATCCCTTAATAAGCTCTGTGAGCATTTTAAAGATGATGTGCCGCTGTTTGCTGATACCATAGAACAAAAGAAGTCTCATGCTTTTCTGTTATATGTCCACTGGAAACTGTCAGAGTCTAGAATTTATTTTGTTGATCAATTCTCGACGCAAAATTTTCCCAGCTGAAGACTTTGGGATCTCTGCTAAAAAGACCACACGACGGATCTTTTTGTAAGGTGCAACCTGTTACAAGAAATAGTGACATTTACAAAGTCAGCATGCTGGCCCACTTGCAGGCTGGTTCCAGTGGAAAAAGATCGTGCCTCAGTATAAGCTCAGCATTTTATGACAGAAGGGGGAGGGGAGTGGGGGGCTGCTCCAGCATACACACTACCCGAGCCTATACTCTGTGTCCTATTTTAATGTCACTTATGTCACTCAATTCCAATCCGGTCAGGTATATTATCTTTTAAACAGATCTGGAGTCTCAGGGGTCATGCATGTAAGAGGACCTCCCACACACATGCATTTGTACATACGTATACACACACACAAATGTGTATGCACGCGCATATGTCTGCTTCTTCATATTCATATGTGACCTATTATCCTTCAAATACAAGTATTTGTACATGGGGCCACGTATGTTTGAGGGTTCAGTCTTCATTAAATGAGTGAGAGTGTCTCTTTTTCTTTTCAAGACCATGGGAAACATTTCCTTGTTCCTTTCCAATTTTCTTATCATGCCATGTATTGATGCAGCAATTTTTAGACATTAGTAACTCTCGACTGTTAAATGCAAGGCTCACAGCAGGACACATCTATAAAATCATTCAGAAGCTAAACGTCCTCCGGACAATTTTCAAATCTGTATAAAGCCACTGCCCTTCATAAAGTTTTACCTGCCCTGACACGAAAGTCATGACATCGACTTCATTTAACGTGCTTTCTGGACGCTTCACCACATACGCCATTGGAATCTGTCCTGCTTCTTCATCAGGAAGACTGCAAAGGAGGACCCCAAATAGGTACCCAAATAAAGCATTAGGAGACGAAAATGTATCCCTCACGTAAAATTAGGGTGTGCTAACATTATCCAAGGACACGATTGCAGAATCTAATAACTCTCACTGAATATGGTAAGACATTGAAGAGTCTCTATTGCTTACGGTATCACAGCTGCGTCTACAATTTCTGGATGGGACAACAGGACCGCTTCTAGCTCCGCTGGGGCCACCTGCAAGCCTCGCAAGGGGTAAATTTCTCTTGTATATAGTTAGGCTTTTCGAAACCGTGTCCTTGAATAGTTGCAATGATGTTGGAGAGGAGGTGTTCAAACCTGCAAGCCTTTGTACTTGATTAGCTCCTTTATGCGGTCTACAACATGCAGATGTCCTTGTTCGTCAAAATAGCATAGATCTCCAGTATGTAGCCAACCATCTGGATCAATTGTTGCAGCTGTTGCCCCAGGATTACCAAAGTACCCTACATAAAAATTATGGTTACATAATCTATTCTGAGTAAAACTGGCAACTGCATCACATCAGTATTTAAATTGGAGATAACATGATTCAAAGGAGTTAATGTTCCAAATTACTATCTTCATCAGTGTCAAAATTCCACAAGTGCTCCTCAGGAAGCACAGGCACAAACATTGCTGATGCCAATTAAAGTCACTTTCAAAGTACTTGCCAAAGTGAAATACTTTTTCTGATCAAAGAAGCAATACCTTTCATAATTGTAGGCCCTCGTAGCCATAGTTCCCCTAGCTGGTTTGGTGGTAGAGCATTTGTGGAGTCTATGTCAACAATTTTGGCTTCTGTATTTGGGGCAAGCAAACCAGCTGAATCATAGTGCTCAAGCTCCTCTTCAGTCATGGAGATAGTTGCAAGGGCTGTTGACTCTGTTAGACCATAGCCCTGGAACCAATGAAAGTAAAGAAAGATGTCACCCCTTGAAAGGGAGGACAATAACAGCCAGGCCATACAAACCCCACAAGTTGAAGGATTTTGCTATTGGCCTTTCATGATTGATGTAGTATTTTGAACCAAGCAATGAATTTGTAAACAATACACAACATCATCATACTGTAGTGACAATTTCTGTTGCGGCAAAAAATATTTCATGTTTTGGTACTCTCTCTCTCTCTCTCTCTCTCTGAGCAGAGCACATAAGCAGCTGATTGCTGACATGCTTCAAAGGCACCAGGAATCAGAGATGATCTGACCACAGTACGACAACAGAAGCAGTCTAGACTAGGAGGTGCTTGCTACCACTTTTTCCAATAGTCCAAACCAAGTCTCAAGAGAGGATGGAAAAGAGCCGGTCCTCCCAGATTGGAGTGACTACGCTAAGAAAATACCAAGTTAGCTCATTTGGGTACTCTTCATATTGAGAGCTGCTGTCATGGGAGGAGCGACCAGGCTGAGAAAATACCAAGTTAGCTCATTTGGGTACTCTTCATATTGAGAGCTGCTGTCCATATTCTATATCAGTCGATTCTTGAACCTAATCTATCTTAGTTCAGAGTTGGGATACTGTTCGAGAGATGATTGGAAAACTCTTGTCATGTGGCACGTCTAAAAATCTCAGTTGGCAAGGTTCTATCTAGATGAATTTACCAGCCACCTCAGAGGTTCGCTCATCTATATGGACTGATCTTATCCATAGCCTTCACGTCATTCAAGATCACTAGAATGCCTCCATATCAGCACAAGCTATTTCCCTTTCTCAACCAGCAACCCACCCTAGAATGATTTGGTATAACTTTCTCCTTAGTTGGCTCTTGCTAGCATAGATAGGGTTCTCCTTTTTCATTTCCATAGGTTGCTTTGACAATGATGAACGAGATTTATGCAACCATGAAAATGGGTTGTTTTTGTTGCCTTAGGTTGCTTCAGGCCACAGCTTTACTTTTGTTCAACCAAGATGTTCCTCTTTACACAAATACCTTTTTTAAAGCAATAAAGATAGAACAAATTTCCCCTTCTTCTGCCCCCCCCCCCCCCTAGAAGAGAAACTCGTATATTATGCTTTGGAAAACCAGGCAAGATCAAATCCCCAAAACTCGTATACTGTGCTTTGACGACCCAGGCAAGATCAGCTATCCGAAAGGGCATTAACAAGAAAGAAAGCTGGGTTGTTTGCAGCTGGCACTTGAACGGGCTTGAAGAGGAAAACTTGTACCACAGAGACAACATAGTAGGGTGCGAATTTGATACAAGCTACCAGTAGTGCCTCATGGGAAGGCTTGGAAGTCATAGGACTACAATAGGCTTTGATACCATGTTGGAAGATAGAGGGTGAGAGAGGAGTGCACATACCAACATTCTACATTGAAATGAAGAAACAAAGGGTAATTTATACACGTAGAAAGGATAGGTCCGTTAGTCCAGTCTTAGTCCGTGTACAACACTTGCACCAGATATTGCAGTATACTTGTTCTAGACTCTTATGTAATGTCCCAATGGGAGATATGGGGATGGGAAAATTCAGTATTATCTCTCCATCCCTCACAGTCAGGGGGACGGTAGCTGGTTTACATACGGAGGGCATGCTTTCCAAATCAAGATTGAGGGGGCTCCCCCACACATTCGGGAGTGGGGACTGGGTAGTGCAACTGGAAATCATGCCCATCTCGCCTACCTGAGGATGCAGCCCAGCATATATGGATTGCAGGGTGCAGCCTCATAGTGGCACAGCAACAGACTTGACCTGCACTACCCTACAATGTGTGGCTGGACATCATTTATACCTTGCGCCCACAAGCATGAGACTTCTCCAGATGTTTGTTTGTTTATTTCCATAGATGAAAAAGTGAAAAACTGAGATTGAAAGAGGCATGTCGAAGGTGAAACCAACAGAAGTGTACAGCATGTGCCCCGATATCAACTGATGAGGAAAGTCTCAGGGCCAGTGCACACGAGAAGGAAATGCGCAATCGAGAAGGAAAGACTATTTTGTTCACACGCTGAAATACCCAACAAGATTCAAGCATTTAATCCACATCTGACTTAGTTGAAATGGAGGTCTGCGTACTTGCAGGGACCTCTGCATGTGAAGAGTTGGACATTGTTGATTGGCCTGCACATCTGCATCTGTACCAAAACCTGAGCATTGAAGGGACTGGAACCCAATACAGCGCCAGGTGGCAGAATATGATTCGCTGGAAAAGGAATCGCACATTGGTGCTCAAATTGGCACCCTCAAAATTTGAGGTGCAAATCTCAGCGCCATGGCGCTTCAAACTCGTCTGGGAATCTGTGCCAGCCTTCAAAACCCACGACCAGCCTCTCATTAGACGCCTCGTGTGCACTGACTCTTGGTCTGCAAGGCCATATGAAGAGGAAGGATCCCATGCAAAACGGCAAAGCGAAGTTATGTTTCTCTCTGTAAAATGAGACCAATGTATCACCTAAAATAGATGCCATGAAGTCGAAATGTCGTTAGGAGCAACAGTCATGCCTCATCGTTATAGTGTTTGTACCTTGGTTGATCAACAGAATGCAAAGAAGAATAGACTCAAGACCTCCAAGGGCAAGCTGTGACTCAGCATGTACCATCCTAATTCAATGTCATAGGATCATGTTTGCCTACTCAAATGGGCAGGTGTGGATTTTAAAAAAAGACCTAAGCCCCCATAAGTCAAGTGCAAGTTGTTGTGTGGACACCTTTGAATGAATGCAGGTACCAATCATGCTTTGATGTGATAGGATCATGCTTGCAAAAGCCTCAAAGCTCATCTCCTTAGCTGAAGGAAGATATTTATGAAAATGATATGAACAATGCCAACCACCAAAATCTCATGCACACAACAGATGGGGAGGTAACCTTTCCAACACCCCCTCTCACCGACACATCTCGGCTTAATGCCAACACGTCGTCGATGACGATGCTCCAGTAACTCCTTAGTTCCTCTGGAACATTTCGATGTTGTAATCTTTTCCTAGCTTTTCATCCAGTGGTTCCTGCTCCACTAGGTCTAGTTCCACTTCTGCACACCATCCTGGTACACAGGTCCATCTATGGTAGCATCTCCTGGCACCACCACCTTCAGTCACGCTCCCGCCTTCGAACTCCAGCAATCCAGATGCCACAATCTTTCAATTGTCCCCCTCATAATGAGTGAACAACCTGGAGTCTTCTAGGCACCATGCTTTGAGGGTCTATCCTTTGACAGACATACACACAAAAAGCAAGACATCCTGAATGTGCACAGACCACCATCTACAAAATACCCTTGTTAAGAAATACATAAAAATGAACAATGTCAAAACATACAACGAAAACGGGATAATGAAATCCCAAGTATATCTCTAGATAACCTGGACCACGAACTCTCATTGAGCTCTCCCGCAGGTACTCTTTTGGCTTCAAGACACCTCGTCCACACCTTCCACCAATCTGTGTTCGAGATTTGAAGAAGCACCCACACTTCCCCTTCTGCCTTCGAAGAAGGCCCATCTCTCCAATCTCGCATTACCTGAGACATTTGAAGAGCGTATTCTCTCCACAACATGCTATAATGGCTCAAATTAAGAACATCAAGTACATACTAGATCATCGTACTGCTTGTGTGCTTGCTCTGAAAGCAAATTATGCACCTCATCGAGGCACATACCAATAGCCTGTGCAATCCTGTATTGTCCCCCTCTGAATTACAGCATCCATCTGAACATGAAACTCTAGGGCACTCCATGGAATCTACCCTCGTGTTAGTATCAACAGTCACGCACCTGGAAGATACCAAGCACTCCATGCTGTCCTTCACCTTCACATAGGTTTTTGACTCCTTGTCGATTCATATCTCAATGCCACACATCATCACTGTGGTTTCTAGGTCTGCATATCTGACCTCGGTAACACATGGAGATGTCACCAAGAACAGTTCTTCGATTACCACATTAGCTTTGGCTTTTGTGTCACCCTCTAAATCTGATTAGGACTCCTTGTTCTTCTGATCCGCCGCCTTCTTTCTGCAATCCTTGGCAAAATGGCTTGGTGTGTCACTAGAAGCACTTCTTCTTCTGCTTCTTCTTGGAAGTGTCTTCATCATCAAAGTCATCCTTCTTGGACTTGCCACCGTTAGGCTTGCCCTTCCCTTTGCCAGCGTAATCCTTTGCCAGCAACGCCTTGTCATCTTGTCGTTGTTATAGAGCTTCTCCCTAGCTTCTTCTTGGAGCAATAATGGACCCAACTCCTCAAAAGTCAGAGGTTTGGTCCTCTGTCCTGCTGTCACAGTCGTAACAAAGCTTTTGAAACTCCAAGGTAGCCTCCTCAGTACCATCAAGGCCAACTGGCACGAGTCCACCTTCTGACCAACCGATGCTAGTTGATCCCTTACCACCTTGACGAAGTGGTCATGTACCGAATCTCCTTCATCCATATCCAAGTTGTAGAATGTTGAAGAAGCAAGATCCGGGATGTGTTATCTGTCTTGTACAGATCCTTCAGAATGGCCCACGACTCTACTGACGTGTCGGCCATCTAGACGTGAGGAAGCACAGAGTCCGCCGTAGTCCCTATGATTAATGCTAGGGCGTGGGCATCTCTATCTTCCCAAGCTTCGAGCTCCTCTCCATCTACTAGTATGAGTATCTCCTCCTTGTTGTCTACCATATCCTCCGGCTCCCGTTGTCAGTTTCCACAGCTTTCGAGCCAAAAATGTGTTCGGATCTTCACCTTCCAGATAGGGTAATTTGTCCCATCAAGTTTCCCAGACTCTCCAAAGTTAGAGATGGTTAAAGAAAGAAATCTGGGGGAGGAGGAAGGAAGAGAAGGGGTCGGAAGAGGCTTCTGAAATTGACATCTTTGCTGCTAAACCCACAGCAAAGTCGAACAAAGTCAACCTTCTGTAGACCAGAACTCTGTATGCACCTGACTGAACCTGAGTCACCCTCCTTCTCGCAAGGGCACAGTCCTCCAATCGTGGAAGTCGATTCCCAAGAGCTTCTGAATCAGGGTTGTCCTTCAGCAAGGTCCTTGCCTTCAGGTTCCCACACTTGTGAGCCTCCTACTTGGGCTTTGATACCATGTTAGAAATCGATCAACAGAGGGTACGCATAGCGGAAGACTGATAGAATAGCCTAGGAGCTCACACAGTGTGTGTGGGAAGTGGAATCACAAACTTCTTTAACTTATGTGCGTCAAATAGATGTGCAAACTCATCAATAGACAATAGTCCAGCCAGATATAGAAGCTACCAAAACAATATATTTCCATCCAAAACTATGGACACGACAAAAGAGAGATAGATCCAAAGTCCCATGAGGGCGTGGTACTTTGATCTTACCACAAGGTACTTCTATTATCTGCCGGCTATCTCTAGACTCGAGTCCGCGTGCTCCACCTCGAGCGTATGTAGACTCTCCGTTTGGATCCTTAAACCTTGCTGTCTGCAAACCAGCCTAGGTGTGCTGCCAATGAGTGAGCTAAATCTGCAGCTCTCCAGCCAAGTTCTCCTCCAGGATGAGGCCCAATTGTGCGGATGCTGGTACTGTTCCTTTCTGCA
Source organism: Dipteris shenzhenensis (assembly GCF_047967505.1). Lineage (NCBI taxonomy): Eukaryota > Viridiplantae > Streptophyta > Polypodiopsida > Gleicheniales > Dipteridaceae > Dipteris > Dipteris shenzhenensis. The sequence goes on from NC_141605.1 coordinate 12,161,481, forward strand.
CCTCAAAGGCTGCTCCAAGAAGATGAGATATGAGGGCACAAAGGCCCTCCTTTTATACGCCCCCAAGGGGTTGTCAAAATACCGACCAGTCAGCCCTGATGGGCCGACTGGCTTGCTGGCCGACTTGGTTGGCTGGTCCAACCAGCCCTATATAAGGGCCTATGCCAGGCCCTTTGGGCTGCTGCCTTGTCACGATCAGAGCCTATTGCGGGCTGGTAGTTGCTCCTGATCGCCTATGTACGCCTGCTTCCAGGGCCTGTCTGCAGACCAAGACCCTGCCCATAGCCCTTGCCATGCTGTCACCTGTTGTCCAGAGCCTCTCAGCCATGTGGCGCCTCTTGCCAGGCCTAGATCCAGGGGCTGTTTCCCTCACCATCCATCCTGCATAGTCTTGCCTTCTGACGCAGCCTCTAGAGCTCCAGGTATTTCTCTTTTCTTTCTCTGATCCTTGCCCCCATGGCAGCCATAGTGCTGCCCATGTGGCCTCCTCTCAGAACCTAGGTTCACCCCCCCATGCTCTCCTCATATGGGGGGCATACAAATGGGGAGGTGACCTTTTCAACACAACCTTGCAACCTGATGGCAACTTCCTGTTCGTCGAATTCTACCTTCAATGTATATCAATTGATTGAAAGAGGGGCAGGGGGGGGCACTGCTCCCCCTAGGGTTCTTGTTGCCCTCATTTTGTCCTTATCAATTGATTGAAAGGGGGAAAGGGGGCTTGATTTTTTTAATTCCAATGAATCCTTCAAAGGCAGTTTATGTCATGCAGTGTGGCAGGAGTTTCTGTTGGCTAGGTATTCTCTTGCATTTTGCTGGCCTTTTGAATTGGGATCCACCACGACTTTTCCACTGGGATGACTCATAGGACCTTTGGAGCAAACTACATGACAACATAAGGACTGAACAACTAATGGGTGTCCAATGCACGGTTCATTCCATTTGGATGGGCGGCACAAAGCTCCTGTGGTGCTACAAACATGAGTCGTTTTCAATATCCTATGCTGTTGTGGCATGCTTGTGATCTTAGGAGGATCTAGTGTTCAACACGAAGGGCTACTTTGAGACCCACGGATGTACCTTCAGGAGAGAATTACTCGTTTATGATTAAATTAGTTCTCCTGTTTACGTTAGCTACGCTGACATAATTAATGGGATATAGGAGTTAGAACATCGTCTACCCAAACGGCTGCCATTTGGTGGATCGCATTCAATCATTTACAGGAGTTTAAAAGTACTGCGATTCTAGAACAGCTCAAGGCCAACAAAAGGAGTGCGTGCAAGATTTCTCCTTTTGTACGAGAGCTGGAGTAGCATTGCCTTCCCTTTGCTTGGTTGTTTCTACTTGATTCTATACTCTCCTTAGGTTGTGCAACCAAGGACCCTCGTTAGGCCATTACAGTCGAGATTTTTGCTAACTTGACTGTGACGTATTCAGCCTCGCTTCGCTTGCAAGTCTTGATATCTATATCCGTGTATTTCTGGGCTGCGACACAAGCGATCCGCAATGACAGGAGTAGATGCTTACCATCGGGACCATGGGCTGTCGGAGATTTTACCGCTCAAGTTATGTAACCGAGTGCAACCGCCTCGTTGCTTTTCTGATCGATTTTATTCTAAGCTTTATTTTTTTTTCAGAGAAATTGTAAGCTCTATTTTGCGTGTACGCTATGAAAGAATACTATGTACGAACTGCGTGCGTTTCCGAAAGGTCTTGATTGGCAATATAACCCAGCCGGAATTGCAGGCTCCCGTGTACATAAGAACATAAAAACACGGTGAAATGAAAGACGGATTGGCATGTTCCAGTAGTGATTGACGTGGGAAATGTACAAATGCACATCGACTTTCACTATGCTAGGAATCTGCATCTTGCTTGGGGTCACTTCGAAGGTAAAGTTACGCAACAGCCAGGCAATTTGCGAAGATACCTGTTTAATGGTGATGTTTGGAAAACGCGCTCGGAACGCAGTGATGACTTCCTTGCTTAGTGGGGCTGCCCCAGATCCTACTTGCCTCAAGGACGAGAGGTCATACTTATCCACTATGCTTGTCTTTGTAAGAGCTAACAAGATCGGAGGCACCAAAGGTAAATTGGTCACTTTGTATCGCTGGATATAAGTCAGCATCTCTTGAAAATCGAACTTGGGCATCATAACAACGCAGCAGCCCATGGCAGGCAGCACGCAGGTAAAGAGGCCGAGCCCGTACACATGGAAAATTGGAATGAGACAGAGATACACGAGCTCCGGCCGTAGCCTGCCACCCTCCAAACTGTACATATGGTACGTGAGTGCGATGAGATTCCTGTGGGTTATGATAACCCCTTTGCTGGCGCCCGTGGTACCCGAAGAGTAGAGCAACGCCGCAGTGTCGTCTTGTCGAGACGGAATGTTGGGCAACTTAGCAGGGTCTGCGGAAAGGAGATCGGACAAGGACACGCACCGGGAACGCCACGGCGGTAGTGGGGGCGATGGGCTGCGCGGGTCCTCGGGGAGGAGGATGAGGGGCAAGGAGCAGTTGGGGCCGAGCTTGGGGAGGAGGGAAGGGGTGGTGGAGACGAATTTGGAACGGGAGTCAGCGATTTGTTTAGCGATTTCGGGGGGGGAATTGAGGGGGTTAGCGAGGGTGACGACGGCGCCAGCGAGCATGGCGGCGAGGGAGAGGACGGGGAAGTCGATGGAGTTGGGGGAGATGATGAGGAGGACGTCGCCATGGGAGAGGCCAAAGGAGGAGAGGCCGGAGGCGAGCGAGAGGATACGGGAGCGGAAGAGGCGATGGGAGAGGGAGGAGGAGGAGGGGGCATGGATGAAGGCAAGGGAGGAGGGGGAGGGGGGGGAGAAGGGGGGGGGGGGATGGAGGAGGAGGGAGGGGAAAGTGAGGGAGAGATCAGAGGGCAAAGGGACTGGTTTACGTTTGCTGTAAAAGATGGAGGTCTGTGTGCAGAAGCCACTACTGTTGTCCATCTTCGTCTTCTTCCTTTGAAGCTCCGGCCAAGCTCAAACACTCTGTATTTACTCACTCCTTCCTTTACAGTCTCTACCTTCATCATTATCATTACATGTCTTATTCTGTCGTCGGAGTTGGACGATCAACGCACGGCTTTTTGCCCGTCAACGCACGGCTTGGTGCTTGCCACTTGCTTTTTCTTCCACGTGCCGCCCTACTTTGACCTGACATCCAAAAATCAAAGTCCAGTCAAATGCTCTTTGTTACTTTGCGCAACCTTGTTAACCACTTTGCGGGGCTTGCACGAATTTGGAGGGCCTTCCTTGTGGTGCGCAGCCTAGCTGCTCTCACATGAGCGTTTGTGCACCTGCCCTTCCAGGGTATGATGACGCGCGATTGGTTCTCACATCTGCGTAGAGTCCATTTTGGAGTGTGCCACTTCCAACACCAGTGCTCAACTTTTGCACCAACCAAGAAAGCTGCGATCTCGTGCTAGGATGGACTGTAGAGCCTTAAATGCTCAAGACAGGTGCCTAGCTCTCACATGAAAAGCTCCCTGCATGTACTTACAAGGCTACCAACGCATTTTGTAGCATATTTGCCTAAGCCTCCAAGCTAAACCTGGCAAGCATCCCCACGATGGACGAATGCTGCAAAAGTATGCAAATGATAATAGCTGACAACTCCTCTGAACAATTTAGGAGATAAGCGGAGTGTAGCCCCATAATGCTAGGTTAGAGACAAGATTTTCCCATCTCCAATGGGGCTCAAATATGCCCAACGTTGGCATCCAAAAAGCCACAACATCTCATGGGAACCATTGATACGTCACACCCACGCCAGCATTTCACAGCATATTTGCCAACACAAGAACACCCTATTAGACCTCTCTTTCAAAGAAGCAAACCTCCATTAAATGCTTCAATGGAGTTGGAGCTAACTAGACGTGTGAACAAAATGACCTATGGGCACCAACTATGCATCTTGTTACTGTGTGCACTAAGCCTTAGGGCAACCTAGTTGCCGTAAAACTCAAGTTCATGCTTATAGTGGGCCTTGAGGCTCTTGAGCACTAGCAATATGATGGACATCAAGCATTGGCAATATGATGGACATCTAGAAGCTAGTAGAGATGTTAAGCCTAAGAGGGGGTCGACGAGGTATGAGGTTCTAGTGGTAAAAATCATATGATAGAGCACTAACGACTATCGGTATGCATGGTCCTTGAGCTATGGCCATGCAACAAATAAGTGCCATTGTCACACCATCCCCGATCTAGTAAGCATGGAGGGAAGGTACCCTAGTCTAATGTATGCCTCACCCCCCTAACGAGTGTACCGTGTCTCTCACTCTAGTACTCAAATGAGCAGTTAAGTTGATTCTAACTTGCAAAGATGAAAATGCAAAAGGTATTGGGCTATCAACAGCCAATTTTAATAATGACAATTGGTTTCCTCCCATGCCCCTCCTTAAAAGTATGGGTCTACCAAGGAACTAGTGGAAAACTTAAAAATAATCATTAAATTTCTTTTGGGAAGCATGGGTTACCAACCAGATTTTGCAATCATGGGGAAAATTGCAAACTTCACGCTTCAGACCACATTTCCAAATGATCTACGATGAAATACAACACACCCAAATTTGGCAGGTCTCCCTCATATGCGGCTTAGCCTCAAGGCCTCGATTTATATCACGAGATCGAATACTATGAGCTGTGTTTATAGGGGAAGCAAATATTTCCACCACTCTTAGCAATGGAGGTCTTCAAATTCAACAAGTGTAAGAAGGATCTCCTTGACAAAAACCCCATTTCTTTAGGATTGCTTGTTCTTGCATTGTTCCCCTATTTTACAACCTTCGTTCTCTTATTTCCCCTTTTTTTCTCTCCATGACATAAGGGCTCTAAGCCCATCCTTTGAGCTTGTGCTCACAATGCCTTCTTTTCAAAGTCTTCCACACCAATACCCATGTTATATAGATTTGATTGATCTCACCCCTCAAAAATACTTTTAAAAATTTTTAAAAGTAGTAATTTCCACGGTCCACTATCAAGTTAAACCTTTATTTTCTATATTTTCACTTGTTTCGTACCACAGAACCATAAAGTACGTATATTAAGAAGGTTAAATTCTCAAGCATCTTTAACATACCATTCAAAGATTTCACATAATTTGAACCCCTATATATATATATATATATATCTGACTATACCCCCTTTAATCCCAATTCGAATGCACACTTTCATTAAAATCCTTCAAAATGGTCTTTTTAAACTAATAGTGGGAAGAGGCCCTTAAGGTACATTGAAAGTCTATTTTCAAAAGCACTTAGCACCACCACGAGAGTCTCAACATGGAAACCCATGCTTCAAAAGAATATGTCAAAATTTGTTCCCTTTTCTACCCCTAGAGCATGAATTTGAAGAACACAAATAATCAAATTGTTCTACTTCAAGAGATCTACAACCCTCTCACAAGAAGATTTTCCTAAAGGTAACATCTTCTAACCCCAATCTCAAACACATACACACGCATGCACACACGCGTGCACGCGCACACACATACACACGCGCGCGCACATGTGCACGCATCTTAAGATCTAACCATGTTTGGAAGTGATCAGGATAGAGTTGGCTATACTCGATATAAAGAGCATCCTCTACTGAACAACGAAAACATGGAGGAAGGCGTGTTGTTGTCCATAAAAAACTTCCAAACTTGTGCTTCCACATGCTCATGTGGTTGTCCCTTAAACTTGTATGTCTTCACATGGTTTTTGTTGAGTGATTTGGCTTCTCTCTATATAGCTAAGAGCCATCAATGCCCATACAACCCCTCCACCGAAACCATTTGAATGAGGATGTCCATGGTTGGTGAAATGATTAGGAAAATCAATGTCAGTGTCGATGCTAAGGTGAGAGAAGGTACAAAGGCTCAAGCGAGGTAGAGATTGATGCGGATGACCATGCTAGTTTAGAAGTCATCATTGATAGAATGTTGATTAAAAAGATATCGAGGGGTGTCAAAGAGATTATGACCCAGCTAAGGACATGGGTGGAGCAAAATCCGTAAATGACACAAAGGCTATGATAGGAAGGACATGGATTGTGCAAAACTCAGAGATGGTATAAATTGATGCAAGAGTGGTTAGGGAAGTCAAGGATGAAAAATGAGGATTGAAGGTCATGATTTGCATAGAAGCTAAAAGTGTCACATGAGACTATGGTTAGTGCTTATCAACATCACCTTTTCAATATGTGTCTATGTGTGCATAGAAGGTGGAAGTGACATGTGAGACTATGGATAGTGCTTATTGAAACCAACTTTCAGTGTGTATGTGTGCATGTTAGCATAACAATGACTTATCTATCATGTATTTTTCATCTAATATTAAAAGCCAAGCCTAACAACTTCCACCCTCATGTCCCTAATTATAGAATTCAACATAAAGCATTCAACTTGCAATAGATGTCTACCTACTTTGGAAGAAGTGATGTTGCTTTTAATAGGGCCAAAATACTAGTATATATATGTATCAAAGAGTCCAAATATGACAAAAAGATAGTAGATGAAATAAACCATCCGATGGACCATTCAAACCTTCCATCTCACCTTTGAGTATTCCATTTCCCTTGCCACCTCAAATTAAAATACAATACTTTCTAACCTTGCATTGCAATAGAAGAAAACATGTTTTAAAGACAAGACTAAGGTTATTGCTTGTAGCATTTAAAAATACCTCTCTCACATTATGCCCCTTCTCGATGAGTACAATATTTTTTGCCCTCTACAAACGTGCTCTAAGTTTTCAAGAATCAATTAACTCATTGGGGAATATCAAACTAAGAGAGTAGCTTTAAACAAGATTCGAATGCACCGCCTTACACACAAAATGTAATGAGGGACTGGAGGCCACAATTGCTAAGTGCTCTAGCCACTATGGAGGCTTCATGCTTCATGCCTTGTTGAAGCTAAGGTATTAGCGGGCATAAGGCATAAAGAATATATATTAGTGGGCATAAGGAGTGAATAATATATGAGGCGTTTGGGTGTGAGAGATAGTTGTACTTGTTGGAATGAAGTACTTTGATTTTTAAGAAGGAAACGATGAACTACTTTTGCACAAATCTTTGGGAAATTGGGGTGGAGCTAAAAGCTATACAAAAAAATGTAGAGAGGGATTTAATTCCACCCCTTTCATGTTTCCAAGCTACTATACAATCCATAAGAACATCTAGTCATAGCATTCGCCAAAGAAATGCTAAGACAACACCTCTAGTCATCCACCAAATCATAATTTTAAACAAACAAGAAAACCCAAATCAATCCCTTGGAAGACCTCTTTCTGTTAGATTTTAGAGTTGCTTGTGGCTCACAAGAGAACTGAAAAGACTTGGATCACCATCATAATTAACATGACTGTAAACAAGCATGAGGCTTGAAAATGTGAGAAATACATCGTCCATTTGAAGGTGAGAGAACTTAGAAGCAACATTTTTAACTTCGCAATTACAAAAAATTTATCTTAGAAGCTATTTGGATGTAAAGCTTGAACAATGCAAGAGAAAGTTAAAATGTGAATTCAGGCTTTCTTGGCTTGGTTATGCAACCTTACAAGGCTTCAAAAGGGAAATTGGTTTGCGTATTTCTGTGTTTAGGCTTTAATGTAAGCATGTAAGAAGTGTAGCTTGCAAGATTCATGTTGTTGCTCATTTGACGTATAGCTTACAAGATTCTTGGTGTTCCTCCTCACTTCCTACTTGGCATACCCACATAGCACATTGCTTGCTTAGAAAAACAAAACTGGGTTACAAATAGTTCAACAAACTGCCCCAATGGTTTTCTTCAACACAACAACACCCCAAACACATTATGTTGTAGACTGAAACCCCTAAATTTCATGAAAGCTTGATATGGCTCGACCCTTTGCTCCACTATTATAAAGCACATATTGTTTTGCCATGTAAGTAACATTCATCATGGGATTGCACAATTGTCATGAGTTTCCTTGCATCTTAAATTGGGAGACACTCAACAATGCAAACCCTTGCTAGCAATGTCGTTTGAAGGCTTGCTAGCATAGCATTGCATCTTTCACAATGTTTTGCATTGGTTTGGGATGTCTAAGAAACCTTGCCATCAACGTAGGTAGTTGTTTGAGGGCATGGCAAGTGCATTTTTTGGCAAAATGAATCAAACATTTGTATTTTGTTGCAGGTCTCATTGGATCTTGAGTGTGTGTACATGGATTTCGAGGCACCTATTTTCTAGAGCAACATTGGCAAAAAGGGTGATGTTTTCTTGGAAAGTTGGTGCTCTCAACCTCTTACAAATTGTTAGCTATAAAGAGCCCTTTTACATATTTTTAGGTAAGCTTTTCTGCTTGATATGCATGTGTAGGCCCTCGATATAGCACTGCCTTTCATATGTGGGAATGGCCTTTTAAGCAAAATGATAGATCTACATAAATGCTATAGGAGCCCAATAGAACTATTTTTGGCATCATGATTGACTTGGCAATGTAGTCCTAAAGTTTGCATTAGAGTGATGTTCATAGGGTTGCTTTGTAATGAAGAGGTGTGGAGCCTCTATTCAATAGTGGAAAGGAAGGTAGTTGAGTTGATAGGTGGCATTGTTCATTGCTCTCATTTTGATTTGATATGTTCAATCCATGGGTTTAGTCCTAGTCCCATGGTTTAAGGTGGTGGGTGTAGATGTGGCATTTTGTTAGAGGGTCTCTCCATGCCCACGTCCATGGTTAGTTGATGTCTAATAAAAATGTGTGGCATGCTATTGTGCAGAAATTACTTAACAGTTTGGGGCTAACGAAGAGATTCAATTGCTCTTGTTGGGGTGAGCTCCTTGAGCATTTACATGGAGTTGTAAACTCTAGTTGCAACTCCATCGATTGCCCCAAGTTTCCCACACTAGAACATCGTAGAGTTTTATCATGCAAGCTCACAAATGGCAAATTGGTATCATAGTTTTGGTGTCATGTAGGGAAACTAAATTGTCCAGTTACCAACTTAGAGAACATGTAGGTTCGCCTGATCCCTTGACTTAGCCTAGGGTTTAATTGCTCAACTTGGGATTTTAATGGTAATTGTTGCTGTGGTTTTTTAATTAGGCTTTGTGAAATTTTCATAATGCCACATTGCATCATGCATTTAAATGTGTATTGTCTTCTCTATCGCACAGTTTTTACGAGGCCACATGCCATACCACCAATTTTGAAAAGCTCCATATTTCATACATGTGAATGAAAAGATGCCCAACCCTTTGAAACTTGATCAGCACTTGGTTGCACATTTGTGAGCTTGTAAGATGTGGTTTCTAGGGATAGTTAGCATAATCTCTTAATGATGGACAAACAGGGTTTTAAAGTTGGTTTTGCTCCTAAGCGCTTTGTGTAATAGTTGCTTGATGGAGGGGATCGAATTAGGTGCTATTGTAGGTGTTGATGCAAGAGAGAAAGGTGCAAGCGTAGGAATGGAGCATGAACTGCTGCATGTAAGAGGCCTCAGGTTTGGGTAGTGCCTCTTGCTGTGCATTTCTGGGAGTGCCCATACCCTTGGGAAGCCAAGAGCCTCTTGCCCACTCCTTGCTTGTTGATTTTGGGTATTGGTGATTGTGGATGCCAATAGGAAGACATCTCCCCCGTATGTACTTGTTAGTTCACCTTTACTTGTAGTCTTGTGTCTGCTTGGTGTGTAACCATACATTGCTTGCAATTTAAGTGGTGTTGGGCAGGCATGAGGTGGTGTGTAGTGGCCCTTAGAAAGCAAGCAAGCAAGAGGCCTCGTTTGGGAGGGAGAGAGAGTGGCAAGGGGAGCTGCCAAAAGTGAGAGTGTAAAATTGAAAAGGGAGAACTAAGAAGGGTAGAAGAGGGAGTGACTAGGGCCCCAAGAAGAGAGAGTGAGTACTGAATGATTTTGGGAGGACATTGTCTGAGGGAAGAGTGCTTGTCTCTTCTCTTCTCTTCTTAAATAAGAAGAAGAGATCGTTCAACGGCATCTTCTTGAGCCGCCAACAACACAGTCATCCTCTCGTGTCTCAATGCTAAAAAAGAGCGCGCAAAACAAAAGCATCACTATTCACTACAACAACACAGAGCAAGAGAGTTCATCTCCTACAAAAAGAGATCATCATCTTCCTCCTCCTCCTCCATCTCCTGCACAGAGCAATGCTTAGAACCATGGACACAGTTGAGGAAGGGGAAGAAGAACTGAGCTTCCACCATGGGAAACAACTCCAGAACCCCCCCATCACCTCCTCCTCTTCCTCCCAAGATGCAGTTTTGGACTCCATGGAAGCAGCTTCCATGGCTGCTGCAGCAACAGAACGAGAGCTCGTCTCTGTTCCCCCCACTCCCAATCGAGTCACCCCTCCCTTCACTCCCACCTCTCGCTCCCCAAATCACCCCTCCACTTCCTCCTCTTCTGCTCCTCTCCCTTCCTCTCAAGCTCCCCAGCTCAGTTCTACTTCCTTGCAGCAGCAGCCAGCTTCCTCCTCCCACAATATCACCCCCTCTGCTACTCGTCCTTCTTCCTCCTTTGCTTCCCCTTCTGTCCCTCGCTCCCCCCTCATCTCTAAAGCCCATACCCCTCGCACCCCTTGGACCCCTTCCCTCATCTCCCCCCGCTTCTTTAGCCCCGTCGGTACCCCTGTCAAAAAGGCCATCATCAACATGAAATCCTACCTTGAAGAAGTTGGCCACTTCACCAAGCTCAATCCCCAAGACGCTTGGCTTCCCATCACTGAGTCCCGCAATGGCAACGCTTACTACGCTGCTTTTCACAACCTCAACGCTGGAATCGGCTTCCAGGGCCTCCTCTTGCCCATTGCCATGTACTACCTTGGATGGTACTTTCTCTCTCACTCTCGTTTTGCGCATGTTACTCTTGAGGTTGCTTCTCCAGCTCGCTGAGGCTCCCTGTCTACACCCTTACAAAAAAAATTTCTGTGGTTTCCAGGACTTGGGGAATTATTTCTCTTGTAATAGCTTACGTTTGGCAGCTTTACACTCTGTGGGTGCTCATTCGGCTGCACGAAGCTGTCCCAGGCGTGCGGTACAGTCGCTATGTGCAACTCGCACAAGCTGCCTTCGGTACTCTTCTGCCCTATCAGTCTCTCAAAATAAAATTTCTTTCTCGAATCTGAGCCGTTTGCCATAAAGGAACAAGCCTGTAATTTTTTCAAGGGATATGCCCCGGATGACAACTCAAATTTATGCTCACGCTTCAGGTGAACGATTGGGATTCTGGCTTGCCACTCCACCAAATATCAATCTCACCGCAGGAACTGCCACCACCCTCATCATCATCGGCGGCGGCACTCTCAAGCTCTTCTACAAAATAGTGTGTGGCCCGGATTGTGGGAAGAGTCCGCTCACAACGATCGAATGGTACCTCGTTTTCTCCATGCTATCCACCGTCCTTGCGCAGCTTCCTAACCTGAACTCCATCGCTGGGCTGTCCTTAGTGGGGGCCGTTACTGCCATCACTTACTGCACGATGATTTGGGCTCTTTCCATAAGCAAACCTCGCCCCCCGGGCGTAACATACATTGTCGAACAGGGCAAGTCTATAGTAGCCACCACGTTTTCAATTTTAAATGCGCTTGGGATTGTCGCCTTCTCCTTCAGAGGCCACAATTTGGCTATGGAGATTCAGGTAACCCTAGCACTCTCCCACGTTGCTGAAACTGTTTACAACTCGCTGTTATGGGGAGGGAGGGAGGAGACGGATCGTTCGAGGAATCGATCGTATGCTTGAAGAGCTTTAATGTGTTAAGCCGCTCTTAATGGACCAATATGTGAATCTCCAGGGTACCATGCCGTCGTCTTTGAAACATCCTGCGCACGTTCCAATGTGGAGGGGCGCGAAGGTTGCCAATGTGATCATCGCAGCCTGTTATTTCCCAATCGCCATTGCTGGTTACTGGGCTTATGGCAGCATGGTACGTGTTTCCCATTATGCCAATTTAATGTAGATAAGACATTGATGCGGAAACAGTAGGTGCTATGAATCTGTTAGATCGCCTTCCCTGCAGGAAGCACTATTATAATCCCCTTTATTGATTACTGTTCATTGCTTTTGCTTGCTGTGCAGATGCTTTCTACAGGGATACTCTTTAGCATGTACGCTTTTCATCAAATTGATATCTCTCGAGCCCTTTTGGCGTTCGTTTTTATCCTGGTTGTCATCAATTGCTTGAGCAGCTTCCAGATCTATTCGATGACGATATTCGACTCCTTCGAAGCAGGCTACACCAGCAAAAGAAACAAGCCCATCAGCCGCCATGTCCGTGTTGCTTTCCGGATATTCTATGTATTCACAAATTTCCTCATTGGGGTCGCCTTTCCCTGGCTTGCTGGCTTGGCGGGGTTGCTAGGAGGACTCACGAGTGCTCCAGTTACATTTGCCTATCCGTGCTTTATGTGGCTAGCCATTAAAAAACCAAAGAAATACAGTTTTAGTTGGTATCTGAATTGGACTCTTGGTCTTGGTGGCATGGTCTTGGCCGTAGCCTTCACTGCTGGTGGCATTTGGAGCATTGTGGATTCAGGCATGAAATGGCACTTTTTCAAGGCTTCATGAAGTCACAAGCCACTCGTGAATCACAATTTTTGCCATATCCAAATGCCCGTGGGAAGTCTGCATTTTCTCAATTGACCAAGGCAGAAAAGTTTAGGACGCTGGTGATTTTTGCTCATTTTTGGTTGAAGTCCTTTCCTGGAAAAATGGCAGATTGAAGCCAGGACAAGCAGCACTGTGTGCTCAAGATGGGACTGAAGGGAGGACAGGCAAAGCTGTCAGTCGCAGATTTTCAAAATTCCATATTGGGATGCAGCCAGCACACTCATTTTTTCCCTGATCTTTGAATGTAGGGGTTTGTTGCTTGAAGGTGTTTATGAAGTTATTCTTCCTACTTAATATCACCACTTTTGTTGGGTTATACATGAACACGTTCTGGATTTCTAACTTCTTGCAAGCACCTTCAGCTCAAACCCCCTCGATTTATGACATTTAGAATCCATCCCATTGATCTTAGCTTAATTGGGCTACTACCTTAGAACGCCCTTTGAAATTAATTGAATTTCTCAAGCCTCTTCAATTCCCTTTCTCCTTAAGTTAAGCTATATGTATGGAATAATTTGTTGAGGTTAAGGGCCTTGAATTTCTCACTTGAGAGAAAGGCCTCTTCAATTCCTTTATTCCATAGGTCAAGTTATATGTACTAGATAATTTGTTGAGGTTAAGGGTCTTGAGCAATTGTACATGAGCAAACTAAATAAAGGGTTAGGTGAGAGCCACTAGGGGTTTTTTGTTAAAATAAACCATTATGTAAAATGAAATCATATTAATTAAACATCGAACTCAAAAACATTTTGAAGGTGTATGAAAAATTGCAGAAATTCTTGAGAATGTACATAACTGTGTAATTTGTCTTTACAATGAATTTTGAAAATAGATATGTATTTGTGCTTCAATAATCAAATTCAAGTTGATGGGTTGAGATTCATCAATAATTCCATGGCAGGGTTCTTTTCCACTACAAGACTTTAGTATCTTAGAGCATAAGGCATGATCTTTTAGTTTTTTGGAGTGGCTCAAGTGACATATTGTAATCATTTCTAATGCACATGCAAGTTATTGCACAAGGGGACCTTGCAACTAGCATATCTTGAAAAGTGCTTTGTGATCGGCAAAACTAATATTTTTATGACAAACCTATATGATGGCTAGTTGTTTGAACCTTATCATTTGCATTTTTATTATACAAAGATTTAGTGCAATTTGGGTTGCCTCTGTTGTTATTTATTATATACTTTAGACATCTCAAATTCCACTTTGTGATTCAAATATATATATTGATTTAGATTTTTCCTATATATATATATATATTATTCCACATATATTAATTTGCCATGTGATGATCTAGATAAATGTGTGAATACATCCTCTTTCATGTAGCTCTTTTACGGTGCTTGCGTCGCAAAGAAGAAAAACAGACTTGTATATTGCCAAACTTGATAGTGAGGGCTTAGTACTTTTGCACTTTCAAACTATGCTATTCACAATAGAAGGTCAAAATTTGTCACTTTATAAACAAAGGACCAATCTCAATAATTCATGCTTTGTGTGGAATTTTAGGACTCTTGAGACAAAGTAAAAGTCTCTCTTTTTTATATGCTCACTATTTTGACCTTTTGAACAAATGTAGTTGTCATTTTGTAACCAAATTCTAGTTCCAAAGTAGTGTTATTAAATTAATTTTTGACATATTACAATGTGTATTCTCATCTTGAGACAACTCAAAGCCTTATTCTATTGCATTGAAGCTGTATTTCTCAATTAAATTACCTAATGTGTCTTCACAATAGATTTAACATTTTAAGTTGTGCTTGTGATATCTATTTTACCCAAGGGATTAGCTCATTGTGATTTGGCTATTTAGGACACCTTTGAGTAGCTTTGTGTCAACTAGATAGATCATCACAAAAATAGCTATCGACACGGGGCACTTGTGCATACTTTTATAAAAGTTCTCATGTCATCATTGCAATTTCATGCGTTTTCTTCCATTCTTTTACATCGGAAACACAATTTATAATATTTCAATTCCACAATGTTTTGCCTCATTGTGCTTTCATTCTTTCATGCATAAGTTTGTATATTCAAAGTGTATATACATTCGCAATAAAGGACACACATTAGAGCATCATAATTGAGTATGATAAGATGTCACCTCCATAGATGATTGTATTGAAATCGTCTAATTCTGAAGGGACAACACTTTTGATGTCTTTGCCTTTCTCAAAATGCATGAATTCATCCACTCCAAATAAGGCATTGCTTTTGAATTTTTTATCTTTCTCGGCACCAATGAACTCATCCACTCCTTATAAGATGTCACTTCTATACTTGAGTCCATTGAAATCATCCATGTCTGAAGGGACAAAGCTTGGCTCATTGGCATATTCTTTAAGTCCTTTGAAATTGTAGGATACCTTATCTTTATCATTGAAAACCACATGTCCTTTTTTAATCTTCAAAAATTGCATGCTCCATCTCAAATCTTTTCCTTCCTCATAATTGGGACCATCCAATGATGATGTGTTATCATCCATACCATCATTAGTAATTTCACAGTCCTCATCTGTGTAAATGACCACTAATCCACGTGTTCAAACCCCAAAACTTGACCTTCTTCTATGTTCTTATTTGCAAACTGAAATCCAAAGAAATGCACTTTGTATTCTTGATGATAAATGTTGAATAAGTCTCATCTCTATACCATGCAATAAATGATTTGTTGAAAACATTATAAGGCATAACATCTCCAAGTATTTCCATATCTCCACACTTATGCTTTAGCTCAACATGTGCACTAAGAATTTTTTATATAATAATTGCCACCTTATCTTTGCCACGTCTTTTAAAGTGACAAAGAGAATTTGGATTACTATCATGGATTGTAGCAAATGCAACTACTTCTCTTTTGCTACAGAAAATCACCTCCATTCATGGTAGCCATCTCCTTTGTGAGAGTCCTTTGCAAGAAGCAAGCTGCAGCAACAACAATTACATAAATATTAGTCTCTTTTCAATAATCTACTTATTAATTATAATTTTTTATTAGTACTTTAGGATGGGTAAAGGGTTTAGGGTTTAGCATTTATGATATAGGATTTAGAATTAAAAATCGATAGCATAGGCTTTCTATATATGTTATGCATCGATGGTCGAAACAAGATGAAACTTGGTAGGACTCTAAGATATCATGGCATAAAGATTTTTACTCGGTGTTATTGCATCTGAGTAAACTGACATGGGTACCTTTAATTTGGTGGATGGTGATTAGATGAAAGACCTAGGATGGCTTTAGTGGATGGTGGATGCACTTTGGTGGGCTCCAAGTGGCTAATTTTGACTTTGGGGAGGCTAGGTTAAGAAGCAGTAGGCACTTTTTAATGTGGACCCTTGATCTAGATCAAGAACAATGGCTAAGATGGAGGCATATAATGGAGGGTTAGGATGGAGGATGATAATTGAGGGTGGATATCAATGTCCTTAGATGGAGGTCTAGGATGATTGAGATGCAATAGGTGTCCTATCATACATAAAGTCTCTATTTGTATTAATTAGTTCTTGGGGGGAGGGGGAGTGGTATATGATGGCATAATATTTAGGGATAATAAGGGATGGGGGAGGGCTTCAAGTAAATAAAATCTTTAGGGAGATAAAGGGGGTCCTATCATACATAAAGTCTCTATTTGTATTAATTAGTTCTTGGGGGGAGGGGGAGTGGTATATGATGGCATAATATTTAGGGATAATAAGGGATGGGGGAGGGCTTCAAGTAAATAAAATCTTTAGGGAGATAAAGGGGGGAAGGAGGGCTTCAATTAAATAAGAAGGGGCAGCGGGTGGTATATGATGGCAAGATATTTATTAGGGATAAAGGAGGGAGGGGAGAGGGCTTCAATTAAATAAAGGAGGAAGGGGGGAGTGGTATAAATATTTAGGGATAAAGGGGGGAGGGAGGCTTCAATTAAATAAGGAGGGGGGGGGGCGAGATTGGTATATGATTGTAAAATATTTAGGGATAAATGAGGGAGGGGAGAGGGGAGTGGTATGAATATTTAGGGATAAAGGGGGGAGGGAGGGCTTCAATTAAATAAAGGGATGGGGGAGTGGTATACATGGCAAAATATTTTAGATATTTGGGCTAGATTTTTATTTCATTTCAAGTAGCGTAGCATATTGATTTATGGTAGACAACCCTTTTTTTGCAAGACTGCATACTGAAACGTTTTTTATAGGGGAAGTTCAAATCCATTGCTCTACATCTCGTAATGGACCGAGAATTGGTATGACTCTCAATAACATTTTACCCAAGCCCCATACCAAGTCTTGACCCATAAATAGGTCTATACATGTCTTTTTATTTTACAATTCCCTATCATGCACACTACAACACATGAGGGTCACCAACATTGGTTTTTCAGAACCATGTGCGACATCGATGGCCAAAAGAATATACAAAGCTTTGTAGGAATATAATACATGATGTCACAAATATTATGGCTACGCTTTACTACATTTGGAGTAGCATAGCATATTGTTTTAGGGTAGAGAACCCTTTCTTTGTCACATTGCGACAAGAAATATTTATGCTAGGGTAAGGTCAAATCCATGGCTCTATATCTATACATGACTTTTTGGTTTGAAGAACCTCATCACACATATTGTATGATGGTCAAAAACTTTGTAAGAATCTACTAGATGATGGAATAAAGATTATGACTAGGCTCTATTGCATTTGGAGTAGCTTAGTATATTGTTTTAGGCTAGATAACCCTTTCTTTGCCGTATTGCGAGACGAGAAATATTTTTGTTAGAGTAAGGTCAAATCCATGGTTCTATATCTCATAATGGATTGAGACTTGCTATGATTCTCTTTCATATTTACCAAAGCACCGTATCAAATCTTGTCCCATAAATAGTTCTATACATGGCTTTTTATTTTAAAGAACCTCGATGCACACACTTGAACACGTGTGGGTCACCAACGTTGGTTTTCAATAACCATGTTGGACATCAATGGTCGAAAGAAGATGAAACTTGGTACGACTCTAAATATGATGGTATAAATATTTTGGCTAGGTTTTTATTTCATTTCAAGTAGTCTAGCATATTGGTTTATGGCAGACAACCGTTTTTTTGCCAGACCTGCGGACTAAAACATTTTTTATAGGGTAAGTTCAAATCCATTGCTCTATATCTTGTATTGGACCGAGAATTGGTATGACTCTAAATAACATTTTACCCAAACCCCATACCAAATCTTGACCCATAAATAGTAATGCACCTGTCTGATTCTGACCTTAGTATTGAACTTTTACCGCTGATACCATATATAGTCCACATCTTCAAGTTCCGCTCGGCATATTATTGGTGCCTCCCTCTCCAATCAACTTGGCAATATAAATTCTTGAGGTTAGAATTCTGGGTGGGGCCATATCAAATCTACCACCAGCCTCTTTCTTACTTTTGAGACCATCCCCATAAATAGGCACTCCAGTAGAATCTTTACCTCCGCCTTCTTAAGGGCCATGAACAGTCCTTTCGAGAAATGCTCCAAACCAGAAGTTTATCCTGATCCCGCAATATAGGGTTTGCTTCCATCTCCTTCCATGGCTTTGCACTATGTGTGAGAGAAGAGCCTCCGGGTTTCCCTTTTGCTGTGATTGTTTGTTGTTCCACTCGTGGCTCGTCCACCTGCATTTTCTCAATTTGCTTTAATGTCGCCATCCGGTTGGTCCTTCTACTTTAGATGTTTCCCCTTCTTTGGTTGCGCTTCTTCTACAAATTCTCGAACTATGGACCCTTGGATTGTGTTGCAGCATTGATCTTCCTTATTTACTTCTGTGGAAATCCCCCCTGCTTTGTGCATGTTGAGTAGTCACACTGTCGCCATTCATAAACCTGTGATGTGGATTTCATCCAACATAAGGAGGTATCCCCCCATTCTTCAATACGTATTGCATTTGTTTGTGCTGGTAGTTGTTCCTATGGAGGTCGTCCCTGCCTTGGTGGCCATCATGTGGTGATCTCCAAACCTCGCTCCGGTCTATCTTTGCACCACAATGGGCAGTCCGGGCCTTGTCTTTGTCCATTCTCCAAATAGTATTGTAAACTTTATCCATGCCGGAATTTTGTTGGCCCTAGACTGCCTACGGGTTCCAATTCCCCCTCTGGTTCCAGTTGCCTCTCTGATTCCAATTATTCATTTGCTAGATCTTGTTCATATTCTGCAATGCTATGGCCACTTGATTGGTACCGATTTTGCCAGTGGTCGGGGTACCTATTGTGCCAGATTCATTCGAGCATTGGGGTTATACCAACAGACCCTAGTTGGGTGATCCTTTGTGCAAATCTCGCACTTCATCTAAGACGCAAACTTTAGTGCTCCCAAACCCTTCAGTTTCTCATCCAAGAGTTTGTCTATATCACTTGTTTTCTTTTTCGATTTCTTCTTCTCCTTCCTTGACTTCTTTGTCTCTTTCTTATTGGCCTTCTTTTTCTTATGTTTTCACTTCTTTTTGGACTTTTCATCCTCATCCTTTGAATCACTTTTGGATCTTCACTTCTGGATTTGGTATCCTCATCCATATCACTTCCAGATTCTTATGTGTCAGAATCAGCAGTCTCTCTATCTGAATCATCACCTTTGGACTGACTTTTAAAAGATCCACATCTCTATTGTGATCTTTGAGCTGCAGCTATCAAATCATTGAAGTCGTTAATGCCTTGGATTTCCAATCCACTTAATGTGCTATGTATCTCTTGCCTCAATCCTTTGCATAAATATTCCACCAATGTCTCGGTTGTGGGTCTTTCCACCGCATCCAACCTGGCATTGAGGTTCCATAATATTTGTGCATAATCTTGACCATCAATTTCTTCTATTAGAGTTCTTACAATTTTCTACGGATGTCGTTTGGCGTGTTTTGTTTATAGAACCTATGTAGGAAAGCTATCTTTAGTTCCAGATAATCCGCGAATTGTGCAAGGCCATACGAGCTGAACCAACTCATCACCCTACCACTCAAGGTACCTTCAAACAATTGTAATTTTCTCCGATCCCCAAACATTGTGTTAAAACCACTTGCCCACCATCACGTCTCAAATTGTGCTACATGGCTATCCTAGTTGTCCTTTTTTGACCCTTAAACTCAAGATACTTGCACTTCAAGCTTATTGCATTTGGATTCATTGGGTTAGCACGTGGAATTAGTGGTATCGTTGGTACTATTGGCACTTGTGGCACTGCTAGAACTTGTGGCATTGCTGGTACTACTGGGACTTGTGGCACTGCTGGCACTTTTGGCACTACTAGCGCTACTCGCACTTGTGGCCGAAGGACTGGATTGACTAGTATTGTTGGGTTTATGAAAGCTTCCATATTCCATGGAGCAGCTGGGTTTTCTTGGCTCATTGGGATTACTGGTACTGGATTAAAATTTTTTGGTTAGAAGAATTGACTTACTAGAACTTTTTGCTTATTAGGATTGAATAAACTCATGAAATTCGAAGTGAAATCCTTAAATAGGTTTAGTTTGGTACTGGGCCCTGCTAAGTCTTCTGGTACTGCGTATGCTGGCTTTTGTACTAGCCTGGTTTTGGTGGCTCCTTTGGTTGATGCCGAATTCTTCGGTACTATTGTGAGTGCTACTAAACTTCAGATTATTATCAGATTCTTCGGTTGCTTTCTCGATGACGGTGTCCAATCCCTCTACTACTGGCATATGAAATTCCTCGTCTTCAAATTCTTTAGCTGGATTCCTTTGTCCAGTCCCTTCGACTTAAAGTGGGTCGTACCATAAGTGACGATTGATTTGCCGCTACACCAATGCCACAATTTTGATTATCGAATCCAAAGAGTGTTGCAACTATGCATCTGGCAAAGCCGTACCAGTGTCATCCTAAGACATTGGGACGTTACCGTCCGCCTCGAATGGTTCTGCTCTTACTGTTGTTTCAGCAGTACATGTTTTTGTATCCGATTCTTGCAACCATTGCTACCGCAACTGCATATGGGATGCAATGGGTTCTGACTAATTCATGAAATTTGACATGCAAGCCGTTGCCTGTTACTTTCCATTCCACCCGTTTTCTAAACTTCCTTTCACAGATGGTTCTCCTTTTTTCCCGTATCAAATCTTCATCAATTCTGGAGAAGAAATGATTCCACCATAGAACTCTGCTTGTTATCCTTCCTCATTTGCCCAGAACATTTCTTTCTTTGGCAACTATGGTCTCAAAAGTTGGCAATGTACATGTACAGTATGATCGCCAATGTTTTGGGGTTTATCCCCGTAACATGTAAAAGTATTCCAAAATAACAGAAAACTCAAAGCGCAATGTACAATTCATATACGAAATGCAGAACATCATTGTAGATAATGCAAGGAATTCATTATGGAAATTAGAAACTAACACCGCCATTTGAACTACTCGGAAGAGATCAATAAATATAAAAGAAGTGATAGACATTTCAGAATGCAAAATGCTTACAATAGCAGATTTAAAACTTTCTCCACAATCATCTCTCTTAGGAACAACTCATTACCAGTTCTCTTACATTCCTAAGCGTGGATTGAAGAGGCATCTGACCCCTCATATTTGTAGGCATAAGTTATACTAAAATACTATTTGGATAACATCTACCTATCAGTATAGACATTGACGTTTTTTAGGTCAACGCATACCCTCACCTTTTTTTATTCATCCCATTGCATTGTAGATAGTAAGAAGTGGCATACATGTGTTTGATTTTCAGCTTTTCATATAAAAGATCCATCATCTCAC
This sequence comes from Dipteris shenzhenensis, assembly GCF_047967505.1. NCBI lineage: Eukaryota > Viridiplantae > Streptophyta > Polypodiopsida > Gleicheniales > Dipteridaceae > Dipteris > Dipteris shenzhenensis. The sequence goes on from NC_141605.1 coordinate 12,182,809, forward strand.
TCTCGAATCCGGGTCCTCTATCTGACAAGAGCTCTAATAGTACTCCAAACTAGTAGCAAATTTTCTCATACACAAACTTGCATACCTCCTTTGCATTCACTACTTTCATTGCCTTTGCTTCTGCCATCTATATAAGTAATCAATGGCTATAATTATGTAGCATTTTCTAGAATGGTCATAGAGGTAATGGTCCAATTGCATCTATCCCTCACATTTCAAAAAGGTTATAGGCAATCATGATGTTCCTTGGTTTAGGATGTAACATCCATTTTTCCAACCTCTGACATTGGAAATAGGATCTACACCAATGCTGCGCATCATTTTGAATAGAAGCCACACATAACCCTCCAACAATATTTTCTACAATGTGAAAGCAAAATATCCTCCACATACTCCCTCATGATGGGTTTCCAATATATGATAAATCTCCTCTTTCCAAGGCACCCTTCTCAATACCAAATCTGGTCCTTTCATGAAAAGAGCATCACCAATAATGCAAAAAAATTTATATTTCTTCACAAATTGATACTTCCCTTGCTTTTTCATACCTAAAGGTACTCCTCCCATCATCAGAAAGGCTTCCTCCTTGGCAAGATACTCCCTCCCATGATAAAATTGTCCATCCACCTTGGCTACAAATACCATCCAAGGTGTGGGAACACTAGGCCCAAAGTGTCCTTCAATGTGCTGGGTGTGAATGTGTCCTTTGATGACCACGTGTGTGGATCTATCCCTTGGGAGTTTAAAGGGTCACTTGATGTTTAATAGATTAGATTATTGTGTGACCTCATCCATGAGGTGTTTGTGTATGGAAGATAAGGCAGCTCTTGCCTATAAAATTGAGGTATGTACGTTTTGATCACTATTATCAATCCCATTCCACAATGATGATTTGCCTCTCCATATTGTCATACCTTCATTGAAACCTTTACCCTCCATAGCCTCATCTCCATCAAGTGGTATCAGAGAAGGAAGCACCTGCCTTAGCTCACCATCTTTTCTTGGTTCATAGGACTCTGTCCTCCTTTCTTCCTCCTTGCCATGGCCAAAAACTCCGCTTCTTCCATCACCATTTCCACTGCTATTCAGCCATGTCTCTTCTACATGTCACCATGAAGCCTCTATGAGCACCTTCATTGCTTAAAGTTTTTGTAAATATGTTGCATAGCAACATTCTTTAAGAGATTATGAGACAAACCAGCGCAGTAAGGAATAGAGGTTTCTATCGAAATTCAATGAGGAAAGGATACTCATGATATAACTACCTTACTTGCTCAAGGAAAGATCTCTTAGAGAGCTACTCCTATAGAAAAGGACCCTAGCAACTCAATTGAAAGGGATTTAGGGCCTCTTCAAAATAGTTGCTCTTTCCATCATCATCTATTTTTTGGTCCATTAAGGTCATCACTCAAGCCACTTTTAATTGCCAGAATTTTGTTTTCTCATAAGCATCAAAGGCATTACTAGTTGTTCCGATGTGTGCTTTCTTCATGAGTTTTTGGCTACCCATACCTTTGTACAGCTGTGCTCTAGAAGTTCATTTCGGGCTATTTTGTGTTCATTGTCATGTTGTTGGAGCAAGAGATGGACCACAAAGAATATTGCTCCCTGTAGTTATTACTGATGACTGTGCCCACGGATCTGTATCATAGAGAAGCCACTTGCTGATGGACTCACTTTCTCCCTTCATACAATTCTGAATGTCAAGATGCTACTCCAAATCTAATTATTTGTTCCAATAAATATTTTTGCTTATTTTTAGCTTCATGGCTTCTGCATCCATTTTCTTGTCATCCCTCTCTTGGTCATCCCTTTCTCGATTTTCTTCTCTTCCTTTGGAAAGTTCTCAAGGACTAGATTCCCTACATGGCAAAGCAACATGCAACTTCTATTGATGAGGGAAGGGCTTTGGGAAATTGTATCAAGTGATGAAAGTGCACCTTCAACTAATGATGTTGCATTCAGAATTTGGAATGTACACAGCCAGCGAGCCATTGCCATTATTGGGCTTGATCTAGCTGACTCTTTGATTCATCACATCAATTTTAAGTCTACATCCAACCAAGTTTGGGGTAAGCTCAAAGCGATCTTTGGCAACAAATTACCAATTCCAAAGTTTTTTTGAAGCTGAAGTTTATGAACTCAAAATCTGTGACATTGATGAATTAAGTGATAATCTTGCTACAATGTATTCTACCATCAACCAACTTACCAGTCTAAGCCAGATGATGAAAATAAAATGGATGTATTGATCAAGAGTATGAAGGGTATATCTAGATTTGAGTCATCCTTGGAGGTCCTTCATGTGGCATACAATGTTTGAAGACATAGGGGCTTTGCTCCTCGAAAAATATCAAAGGAATAAAGAAGACGAGCCATGACTCCATTGACACTGCTTTTGTTTCCCCTTCTAGGTGGAAAGCTGGGAAAAGGATCCAATGTTAGTACTGTAAGAGACTCAATCATGAGGAATCTTATTGCTTCAAGAAAAAGGAGAAAGAACAAGAACAGCACCATGCTAGCTTGGTTGAAGAGGAAGAACCCACAACAAAGGCAAAGTCAAAAGAGGTTTATGCATGCACTATTCATCTTAAGGACCTCAATCCTTATGCACTATTCACCTTAAGGACCTCAATCCTTATGATGAAGAGTGGGCTTTCTAGTATGTGTGCTTTAGTCAATAATGGTACTCTGCCCTAGGTAGTCCCCCAAAAAGGATTGTATTTTCTTGTTGTGTGAGAGCTTTAGTTCCAAGCTTCAAATTTCTACGTTCTACGTAGTTTTGAGAAAGGGGGTGAATGAGAGATGTCCTCCACTGCCGGTCTCATAAGCTAATTGAGAGGTTTGCTGTCACACAAGAGGTGTTGGGGACAGTAGGAACTGCTCTTTATAGTATTGCAGGGGTGGGAGTTCGGTCTTCTCTTTTTCTTGTTGGGTCTCACCACCTTTGAACTGATGGAGGTTTGTCAGAAAAAGTTGTAGCCAAGTTGTGGGGACATTAGGCGTGAAGTGTCCTAAAGTGTGATGGGTGTGAATGTGTCCTAAGATGGCCACATGTGTGGGTCTATCCCTTGGGAGTGTAGAGGGTCACTTGACCCTTTAATAGATTAGATTAGATTATTATGGGACCTCATCCATGAGGTGTCTATGTATGGAAGATAAGGTAGCTCTTGCCTATTAAATTGAGGAATGTACTTGATCACTATTATCAATCCCATTCCATGATTATTTGCCTCTTCATATTGTCTTGTCTTCATGGAATCCTTTCACCCTCCATAGCCTCATCTCCATCAAAAGATGAAGAGTTTGCTTCATTGTTACTTTTGGCATCCAGTGGAAACCCTTGCCTGTGCATCTCCTCCCCACAAAGATCATAGACTACGATCCCTCCAATGGCTTGGTTTAGGCTTCTCTTGAAAGAGCCATCAAACAAAATAACATGAGCATTTGCAAGTTGAGTTACCTCCTTGCTTCCACTTGGTTGTTCCACCTCCTTCACCAAGATCAAGCATTCCTTAAATGTGAGAAGATCAGTCAAGGAAGCTCGAATGGACTCATTGATCAAGAATGTGAAGTCAAATTCTTGCAACTCAATTATGCATGTTATCATGCTTTTGGAAAAATTAGTACTGCTAATAAGTAGTAGGGGTAAAAGTGTGTGGCTAGTCAAACAACAAATGGTTTGGGCAGCAAAGAAGCTCTAAATCTCTTGCATGCAGAAACCAAACTTAATAGCACAAGCTCTGCCTCTATGTACTTCCTTTTTGCCTCAATTTTTGCTCTACTAGCATAGTACATTGGCCTCATATATTTGGATTCATTTCCTTATTGCAAGAGAATTGCCTCAATTGCATCTGGCCCTATGGAAGGGTTGACATAGATGGTTTGTCAAATTTATGAGCTTTCATAATTAAAATATCTCAAAGTGTCTCTTTGACTTTTCCAATCACCTCCTCACACTCTTCGTCCCATTGAAGAGGATCCTTCTTGACTGCCTGCTGAAGTGGATAAAGCAACTGTGACAAAATGTATGGAGCTCCTTAGTGGAAGTAGGAGAGGGTCGTGAAATTAGCGCTTTCACTTTGTCGAGATCAAGCTCTATCCCATTCTCTAACACAACATGCCCAAGAAGCTGAATTCTAGGCTGAGCAATAGAACTCTCTTTGAGTCTAGCTACTCACCCCTACCAGCTTTTGGAATATCTTCTTCAGCTTTCCACAATGATCCTTCCTTAAACAGAAAACACAAATATCATTCAAAATAGCCTTAACAAAGAGAAAGTACCTCATCAGAATGCTACTGGTAAATAGATGGACCATTTGTCACACCAAATGGCATGAATCTAAAACAAAGGTGTAATAAATGTTGTCTTCTGATGATCTTTGGTGCAATAGCTATTTGAAAATATCCTGAATATCCATGACATATGCTATACCATTCATGGCCTACAACTTTATCCAAGATTTCATCAAGAAAAGGCAATGGATAGTGATTCCTCTCATTGCTATATTTACTGGCTTATAGTCCACGCATACCTACCATCTACCATTCTTCTTTGGCCTAATTACCACAGAATTTCCCCAATCAGCATTCTCTATATGATAAATAAACTCACCTTTAAAAGATTTTTTACTGTGGCCTTGAGCACTTGCTTTTCTTTGGATTCCAACCTTCTCAACTTTTGAAAAACTGGCCTTGCACCTTCCTTCAACTCTACCCTTAAAGGTTCCCCTAAAAATCCCCTTATTTCCTCATATGAAGTGATGAAAGGTTAGTGAATTTTTCAAACATCCTGAGATATTCATACCTTTCTTGTGAAGTAAGGGCTGGTACTCAGCATCCTCTGCATCAATCCTGCTTTTGGGTTGTGGAACTCCTTGGTTGCATCAAGATTTCCATGGTTTCTAGTCTTCCCTCCTCCTCAACATCAAATATAACCATTAGTTGCACTTCTTAGGGGTCTTCCTCACCAAGAATGAAAGACACTTGACCATCTCCTAATTGGAATATTCACTCTCCTCTTCGCTCTCAGTTTCTATCTCTTCCTCTTCATCATCCCCTACTTCATCCTCATTCAGTTCCACATGACTCACTATGTTAAAACCCATACTCTTTCCTGTACCGATATGCACGAATTATCACTCCCTTTTCCTAATTCTAAATAGCACCCACTTTTCATAGTCAAGGCCTCCCTAAAATTAGTGAGGATAAGCCCATAGACCTGTTGGCATAACGTGGTAATTGCTTTGCAATGTACATTGAAGGCTTCCACATCCAAGTCCGTTATTATAGTACTCAAAAATTTAACTTTAACATGATTGGCCAATTTGATTTTGTACCAAGACTGAGCTGAAATCTTTAATCCTAGCTTCTCTGTACATGACTGTGTGATCATAAAAATTTGAGCACCACCATCTATATATGCTTCTCCTAAACCCACACCCTAATACCAGGCATCAATTGCTAGGCATATGTCAAGCAAGTCTCCCATAGGTGTCTCTGAAGCAACCTCCTAACTAGCATTGAGTACTTGTTTCCATTCCCTCTTCAACTTTGGACACATACCCATCGTCTGCCCACTAAAAGTAATATATGCATTCCATTGAGCCAAATCCTTCACCAAGCTGTATTCTTCCAACTCTTCCCCTGCAAAAGTAAATCTATCACTTTGTACCACCTTTCAGACCTCCTCACCTCCTTTTTCTTTGCTTGCTCTGGAGGCTCGGTTTCCATATGCTTTCCCTTATTTTTGGACTAGGGCATGTTTCTCCATTGATTTGAGCTCTAGTTCTCTTTGCAACCGACATTACTTCTGGAACTTCTGTCAACCCAATTAGATTCACTACCTTACCTTTTTTTTTATCATTTGCATTCATGGGTATACCAACAGTACCACTAGTGCTAGGCCAAGAAGGATCTTGAATCTCCACCCCAAAATCATTAGCCCTATTGCTCAAGTGTTGTGGTAGAGGAAACATGTCACCTCCCATACAAGGAGGCTTGTCACAATAGGTGATGTAGTGGCCTCACGCACCACAATTAAACAATGCGCATTCATAGCATACATACCTCAATCTCTTCCTCCTTGCAGTGGTGGCCACCCATTCTAATTTTGTGGAACTTTGACACCTCTACCTCCATAAGATACTCTCCCCCTACCTCGACCTGTACCACCCAACATATTCAAGCTCATATTGTCAAAGAGTCATCAATCCCTTGGCAGGAGAAAGTATTGGTTCTTCCCTGGCAACTAGAGCAACTTTAATGCTAACTGGTGGATTCTTTGGACTATCCTGGAACCCCAATCGTCCCAATCTCTTTATCTTCCAATTCCTTCTCTCATGCATACCATACTACCTCATCAAAACGAAGAGGGTTCTCCAATTCAAGTTTCAATCTAAGATTTGAGGCTTGTAACAAATCTCTCCTTTTTAATCATTTTGGGTGCAACCTCTGGATATAGATTTACTCTCTAATGCTTCCACAACTCAGAAAAACAAATCAATTATTGGTCGACATCTTGGTTTGTTTCCTATTGATAATTGCATAGCTCCTTCTAGATTCCATTGGGATCTCTTTCTCAAGTTGGTCTAAGAATGTAGCTCTCACTTCCCTATATGTAGGCTCCTGGGGGGGGTCTTGGCCCCCTTGAAATATTGCCATTTGCATCCATGTTTCAAAGGTACATTGCTTAAATGTCATGCATTTTTGAATGCATAGGGAGAAGAAAAGAGAAAGAGACAAGACTCGTTAAGGAGGCATAGAAAGGACGGGATTCCGGATCTATGAGAAAGAGGGAAAGGAGAGATAGGGGATGTAAGGGATGAATAGGAAAAGAGGCATATTACAAGGGGAGGGGTATGGAAGGAGAAGGAGAGGGGAGGGCATGGGTAGGAAAGGGGAAGCTAGAGGAATGGGATGGAGGAGAGAAATGGGGAGGATAGAAGCAAAGTTTAGGATGGATAGGGAGTTTGGGATGAAAGGAACTAGAAGGAGATGTTGGATGGAAAAGAGGGGATGGGATAGGGATGAATATAGAGGGGATGGGAAGAGGGAAAGAGAGGATGGAGGAGAAAGAGCCATATGAATGGGAATGGGAAGAGGATGAGGGGAAGAGAGAGGCATATGAGAAAAGGGTAATAGGAAGAGGTTGGGGTAGGGGAGGAAGGGTTGAGAGGAAACAGATGGTATAGGATTGGGGGGTTAGTTGAATTAAGGGGTGAGAAGAAACAGATGGCATAAGATTATGGGGTGGATTGAATTAAGGGATATTAGGGGATGGAGAGAAAGGGGTTGAATAGAGAGGATGGAGAGGAATAGAGGATACGAAGGGATGGAATGAGAGGGATAGATATGAACTGGGGTTGAATAAATTAGGGGGTTTAAAATAGGATGGGGTATGAATAGCTAGGGAAGGATTGTGATAGAATTAGCAGATAGGGGATGGAGAGAAAGGGGTTGAATAGAGAGGATGGAGGGGAATATAGAGGTATTGTGATCTTATAGCCTAAATATAAAAGTCTCCCAAGCTGGTTTTGCTAAATAAATAACATTTTTGTAGATTGACTAAGAGTTGAAGTATGAAGTCTAAAGTTCAAGTCATGAATAACCTCTGAATAAAGACTTTGTAGAATCTTTTTGAGATAGCTTGTGTAGAACTCTTCATAACATTTTGACTATTCTTAAAATGGGCATTACAATATTAAAAAAAACCTCAATTATTTCAATAGAAGCAACTAGCATTATGCTTAGACCCTATTATTAACTAAAGGCCTTAAACTATGCAACAAGACTACCAGATGGGAAGGCGAACCATCCTTCTTCATAACCCTCCTAATTAACTACTTCTGTAAATTATTGCAACTGTACAGATCAAGGTCCTCAATACAACAACTCATATCATAACCATACTTACTCCTGCACAGATCAAACCTGTTTAGTAAATTATTGAAAATGTGTAGATCAAGGTCCTTAGTATAACAACTCATATCATAACTATACTTAGTCCTCCACAAATCAAACCTATTCCAAGCCCACCTATATTTGTCTAAACTCCCACCCAAACATTCTTCAATCTTCTTTTGCATGGAGGGATTGATTCATCAAACACCCATCAACATTACCATGCAAACTACCACGTCGACTCAAAATATTTATTATAGTAGATGAACTAGTTGAAAGACCTCTAGCACCAAAAGAACCGCTTCAAACACTTGGAGTGCCTTCACAAGACACAAAATATATTCGAAACCCAAAAACTAAGAACATGAACAAAAAAAAAACCATAAGCACCACCTCTGATATGGTGTGAATCACGAGAAGTACCACCATTAGTGGGACAAACAACATCTCAACTTGTAAAAGCGACAAATCCAACATAAAATTCCCAAAAACAACACAACCACTGATACAGAAGGCCAAAAACTACAAGTCTCCAACAACTTCAACAACATCAATTCTTAGAGATTGAAGATAGACAAATATAATGGCATCACCTCCTAAAGATTGAAGATCCATAACGAAACAATTGTTTGCAACCATATCCAAATAATTTGCTTAAGACAAAAATAAAAAGAAGGGTCCTCGATCATAACAAAGTGATCCACATAAGAGACCACACAGGATTAGACATTAAGCTCCAAAACATGGATGCATGAAAGAGACTACACACACTCTTGACAAAAGCACACGAACAAACTCCCCCCCCCCCCTTCTCTCTCTCTCTCTCTCTCTCTCTCTCTCTCTCTCTCTCACGCGCACACATGCACGCATGCACATTCACATTCACATGCACGCGCGCACGTGCACACACACATGCATGCATGCACATGGCGAGCACAACATAGAGCTCATGCACAAACTTAGAACCCATGTAAACTCAATGAGCACAACATAGAGCTCATGCATTTTACTAACGTCCTCACACAGTTTGGCCTCACACAACACTCACTCACTCTCAAATGCACCACTAACACTAACTCAATCACTCACAGTGTCACACGCACATAGACATGCATTCAGCCATGATCCAAGAAAATCTCACAACTTAATGACAGACACCTAAAAACAAATCATCCTGAATTATCAGCATGTGTAGGTCTTTGCATGCTACATGTCTCTCACTCCATCCTTTGAGCCCTTCATGATCAAAAAGACCCCTAGGAGCATCTTCTTGGAAGGGAAGAGGCAAAAAAATGCAGCTTGTGAATCTCAACTGGGAATTTGTGCCCATAGGCCCTTTCCTACCACTAGTGACCGTGAACCAAGCCCTCTATCGATGTCTAGACCTCAAGACGAAGAGTGTGGATTTTTATGTCATTCCCTAACTCAGGGAAAGTAGGATCGGAATGCCTATTCCCATCACCAATTAAGAAGGACTAATTCAGGATTTTAATAAAAGTGTGCATTCAGATTGGGATTCAAGGGCTATGTTAAGGATGCTTGAAAAAATGATCCCTACAAAATAGGTGCTTAAGGATGTTTTGTGAAGGGCTAAGGGTTTATCTTAATGGCAGATTATGGGAATGCTACTAGTTAAGATCCATTTTAAGTGTTTTTTAGGTTCCATGTTAAGTATTTTTTAAAGTGCATGGGAATGCTACTAGTAGTTAAGGCCCATGTTAAGTATTTTTTTATAGTCAACACCAAATCTAAACTATATAACATGGATACTCATTTGAAATCTTTTGAAAAGAAGAAGCCATTATGATTGTAAGCTCAAAGCATGAACATCACACTGTAAAGTTGTGAGAAAAAAGATCCAACACTTTATCCATAATATGGTAGGATTCACAAAAATCTGCCCATGGGTCTAGAATAGGGGATTACTTCCCCATGGTAGTCTTTAAGAGGTCATTCAAAAAGTTTTTGTTGTCCACCAGATAATTTGTTGGGCGGCCTTGGCAAGGTGCGGCCATATGAAGAAGTGGGCCATTGAACCAAGAATCATTTACTAGCTCAAAAAATATGAAGAAGGTGAGGACATATGAAGAAGTGGGCCATTGAACCCAGAATCATTTACTAGCTCAAAAAATAATGTCCAAAGCTCATCAAACAATGTCCACATTCTCTTGAGAGGACATTTGTGAATTCTCCCTTTAAATGGGTAGTAGTTAAGTTCGTAGGTACTAATTCCAAAGTACACGCTCAAATCAATGTGTTACGCTAGGGTCCTCTTCATTCGTTTCCTGGCTAAATTGGTGAATCAAAGGCACACCAAAATTTCCCATTGAATCATGGATGCCTTGCTAGTAAACATTTCAAATATGTCTTAGCGTGATTAACCTGCTCAAAAAGATGTGTGGGATTGGCTTGATCGTATCTGGCGTTGAGCTTGCCAACAAGCCTGTCAGAACTATTCATGAGGTTAGTTGTCTTTTCATTTGCAATTGGGTGATTTCATGTTCATGATTTGCACATAAAAATATTAAACCATGCTCACTGCAGGTGCCGGGTGCTGCCGGTCTTACTGCAAATCATCTCGTCGAGGCGCTTCAAAGGAGAGGTCCTGATCGTATTGGCAGCCACACAATTAATATAAAACCTTTTGTGCCTGAGCATACTGTGATTTCTGAAACTGATGTAGAGGACAATTCTGTGAACTTCCATTTAAGATCCAGCGCCTTGCTAGAGAAAGGCGATCCACACTTAATAAGCAGTGACAAAAAGTACTCACAGGGCATCCTTGACTTTGTGGGAACTTCTTTGCAACTTCGAGGAGCTCTTCCAATTTCCCAGCCATTGAGAGATCCTCATAACAATGTGCTTGTCTATAACGGTGAGCTTCACCAACTCTTACCCCAACGTAAAGACTAGGGAGTTTATAAAGAAATCTCGTATTTATTGTATCATAACAATGTGCTTGAGTATATTGGTGAGCTTCATCACCTCTTTCGTCAACGTACAAGACTAGGGAGTGCAGATTTCTTGTATGAATCCGTGCAATATCCTCAACTTTCTGAGTCTATCCAAGCTCTGTTGAATACACAATAAAAGTTGGTCTGCCGGGAGTCTTTTCTCCACTCTCCTTAACTACCTCCTAGTTCTCTCATTAGCTCCTTCAAAAGTTTCATGACTATTTGGCATAAGATCTCTCTTTTTAGGACCCTAGAAGACCACTTCACTAGTGCTACTCAACTCTAGCAGTGTCCCATCGTGATCCCCATAAACTGTCTGAGGGTGGGGTTTCCACCACTTCCGAAAGTGTCACCGGAGGCCTAGGGCCACTGGTGCAATGAGCAAGTAGGATGTCAATGGTGTCACCGAAGGTGCATGGTGCGAGTGTTGGACAATGGTGTCAACGATGGAAGGAGCAAGGACGATGGTGTCACGGATATGTGAGCGATACGAGTGCAAGAGCAAAGCTAAAGACTGGAACAGAACAAAATCACAAGAGCCAACCCTCGTAATGAATGGAATAGAACTCGAGCCACATGGCACAGGGTCCATTATACCAAGTGAAGGGACATGAGGGGAGGAGAACACAACAAGGAGAAGTGTTGGAGTAGCGAGGAAGAAGCACGGTTCATTAGGAGGAATGAATCATACACCAATGAGAGTTACACAATAACTGATACACCAAGGAGAAGATACACACTAGGCGAGCTCGACTCTAGCCTCTCTCTCCCTCCTATGCTGGAATGCCCTCATCCTCCTTCCTTTGCCCCTCTTCACCTTCCCCTCATCCGCTCCCTCTCTGCTCTTCCTGGCTGGAAATCCCCTTCCTTGCTTCCTATTGGTTGTCTTCCTATCTCCTTAGCCGTTCCGCCGCTTCGTCCCTTGATGTCTTTTGCAACTCCCCAACCTCCTCCAAGTCAGTGAGTAAAGTACTCCATGTGCACTCCTGTCTACTCCATGTGCACCTGGCACTAGTTGGTGGCAAGTGGCGCTACTTCCCATTTGCACCACCCTGTGCACCACCTGTGCTCCCTTAACTGCTGGACTACTTCCCATGTGCACCTCCATGTGCACCACCTGTGCTCTCTTAACTGCTAGAGTCCAGTGCACCAGTACTTCACTCTGACCAAGGGGAGATGACCGAGGGCGGATCAGTTTTGACCAAGGTTGGTCTAGGCTCGACATGCCCAGACCTGTACTCTTCCAATCCTGTACCCCCCCCTGTCTCGTAGTGAATGACCAAAATTGGCCAGATGTGACTACATTGTGACCAAGGTCTATCCATCCTTGACATGTTGCTCCCCTGACCAAGATGTGAACAAAGTGTGACCAGGCTAGGGGCATGTTGCTCCAGTGACCAAGATGTGAACAAGGTGTGACCCAAGGTATGACCTAGGTGTGAACAAGGTGAGACCATGGTGTGACTCCTGGTGACCGAGTTACGACCAGTAAAAGTACAACAAAGTCACATGAGGATGTGCAGGAGTTGTCAGAGGAGAGAGGGCTGCCTCATTGGAAGCTAGAAAAGTCCATAGATGGCTGTTACAGACTCTGTAGGACAGCAAACTTTCAGCTCCTCTCTTCAGTAGAACAAGGGCTGGCTGAAGGACAGGTGGAGCAAACTTTGTTGATTAAGCTTGGAACGATATAGATGAACCAAGCGATTTTCAGGATGCTCAAGACACTAAGCATTGGATGAGGGCCATGTAGTTACAATTGGATTCTATCATGAAGAACAATAAGTGGGAACTAGCAAAACACAGATACAACATTTATGCTCTAAACATTTAAGCTTCCTTGTCAAGAAATATTATTTCTCCTGGACCTGCTCTTGATTCTCTGTGTCCCTGCATAGAAAGTCGTGAACATGTTCATTTATCTCCTTCAGAAGTTGAGCATGACATTGATTGAACTTCAGAACCTCCTTGTGTTTTTCTTTGTTATTAACAACAACAGTATTGAACTTACAACTGTTTCTTGGTACCCAGATGAACCAGACTGCATGTGCTTTGATGTGACTCTAGAACTCTTGTTTGAGTATAAAAGCATCCCCTAGTAGAATTAGTTTTCTCGTACTCCCCTCGAATCTTTATAATTTTTTAGATCCTTCTACATTATTAGCAACAACATTATTGAACTTACAACTGTTTCTTGCTACCCAGATGAACCAGATTGCATGTGCTTTGATGTGACTCTAGAACTCTTGTTTGAGTGTACAGGCATCCCCTAGTAGAATAGCTTTCTAGTACTCCCCTAGTTGAATCTTTATAATTTTTAAAGATCCTTCTAGCATCAGGACAAGCAACAAAAAAATGAAAAACATATTCTTTGTGGCCTTGACATCTTTTACACCTACCATCATTCTTGCCAATCTTTTCCCCTCTAGAGTTAGGCTGAAAATCTTTATGCAGGATCAGAGAGCATTGTGGACATTTTGTCTGGTATATCTCTATGCCAAATCTTTAGAAATGTGTTTCTCTAAAGTGGCTACTGTCTATCAGGTTCTATGTCAAATTTAATACCTTGAACACTTCATCTATCTCAGATTTGGGAGTTGGGATGGGTTAAAAATGAGAGGTTCCCACCAAGTTGAAGTCCTTCCCCTTTCCATTGAATGTTACGAGACCATAAATCCAGGCTGCTCAACATGGTGAGCCCAAACTCTTTTCTTATCTCAGGCCAGGTTTTACACCTGAGTTCATCTCTTTTCCAGATCTGCCCCCAACAATGTAGAATTTTTTTGAACAATGTACTTGCATTAATAAAATCATTGTCTCACTGAGGGTGTTGGCCTTGAAAATAGCTGACATCCAGATGGAATCAGTGCTTATAAATGCCCCTTTACCTGAGAAAATTATTTGACTTTGTAATGCCTCAAGGGAAGTCAAAGGGATCTTCAAAAGGGGGCTTCCCTTCATCCTACAGGGTTCAGGTTGCAAAAGGGCTGAGAGCAGGGGGTAGTTTCTCTAGTTGGGAGCTCTCAATGGCTGGCATGAACAAAGTTCCTCATTAAGAGCTGAGCCCACGCAGGCTCAGGGTCTAGAACAGCCTTTATGACCCAAGATGCTGAGAGTGTAAGGGCTGCCTGTTGAATATCAACAACCGCCAACCCTCCTTCAGCCTTAGGCTTGGTACAGAAGGACCACTTAACCAGGGATATCTTCTTTCTTTAGAGCCCCCTCTGCATAAGAAAGACCTGCTTTGTCTAATTTTCTCTAGCCCAAAGAGAGGAGCACCATTAGGATACTAGAAGATGGCTTCTAGATAGATTCATGGACTGTTGTGTTTGATGCACTTAAAGACTGAATTGGGAATGAGTGTGGGGACAATCCTGAATTGGATGGTCAGATAGAAAGAGTCAATCAAACTCTTGAAGATATGTTGAGGGCATAATTGCATTCGATAGTTTTGATCAAGCATTTGTTTGCCAAGGTCTTTGATGATAGAAAGTTCTATGGACTTCTATGTGCATTAATTTGGGTTACTTTCTTAGTCATATGCCTAGGGGTAAGTGAGTGGCTAACAATTAATGTGAAGACCAAAAAGGAACTAAGATTAAAAATGCATGGGGGTTAGCACCTAGCAAGTAGTGGTAATATAGAAAGAGTCATGATATTAGTGCATGTGGTAGATAGATCTAAGTATAGCTGGGGGACCAGTAAAACCCTTCTCCGAAATCTTCAAGCAATGATCTCTGTAGAAGCTGAGCTTCAGTGAAAGCTCATGAGGTGCTGGCAAGGTGCTGTATGTGTGGACCTATAGGAGGTCCTCTCTGATGATTTTGTTGATAGGTGAGTGGAGTGGATGGAGCCTCAAGGCTATATTGAAATGGTGGCAGTCTATCCATGTGTATCCCAAGCTTGAAAACTATTTTGCATGCACGAGCATACCAACTTCTCAAATCCCTTGCTGTCTCAAGGCCAACCATGGTAGCCTACGCTGTCCGAACGTCGTAGTGCCGACTCTATGACGATATGTGATCAAGGTTGCATCAAGCGGCAAAGGGGTAGCCCCAAATTTTGCTAACAGAATATTGCTATGGATCATCTGAGCGAGAAGTGGAATCTGTAGTCTTTTGATATGGGACCAGTCCATGTCTGGTAGATTTGTCCCCCAAAAGGGGCTGTTGTACATGCCATTTGGGTGAACAAGGGAGTAAAAAAGAAGAGACTTGGTTCTAGGGTCCTGAAGATGGGACCAAAAGCACTTACGCTTGAGTCTAGCAAGTGTGGCGTACCCTTTGCTGAAGTGGGCTTGCATGACTGATCTCATCGTGAAAATCGGGCTTGAGAAGAGGTACATATAAGATGCAACAGCTGAAGGTGAACCACTCTCGATGTACGGCTGCTCAAGAAGTGTTGACAATCATGACCTTGGTTTTTACCAAGGTTCACCTTCAGATCATGTGTGTCACAGAAAGTTTGGAGTGCATCCAAATGTTGCCTAAGGCCCTCAGCTGGTGGGGAAAGTAGAACCATGTCATCTGCGTATAGTAGAATCAGGATCAGAGAAATCACAAAAGGTGAGCCTGCTCCACCTAGCATTGTGATGAAGGACTCAAGCTCATGAACGTATAGACCAAATAATGTGTGTGATAAATGACAGCTTTGTTTAACCCCAATCATGCTCATGATCTCCTCTGTCCTTCAGTTGACATCTTGACGCGGCCTAATACTGGCTGATCTAGTGTCTGGACAGCCCAAATGATGTCATGACTGTACCCTAGATCAAGGAGTCGTCTGAATAGTTGGGCCCATGGCCCCATGTCAAAAGCCTGTAGAAAGCCGTAGTAGACTCTTTGCTTTTGTGCCCGGGCCTCCTCAATGATAGCTCTCAGTGTGAAAATGTGGTCCAATGTAGCATGATTTGCCCGAAAACTGGCCTACCTCACAGTTCTGAATACCTCACGTTCCCGCAAACTATCTAACCTGGGTGTCAAAATGTTGATGCATAAATCTTGGACTTGACATGTCTGATCATAATGGTCTTGCAGTTTTTTGGGCTCATGGGATCCCCTACCTTATGGATTGGGACAATGGTGTTAAGGGTCGAAGTGAGGGAAACCGGTGCAAACCGCTTCCTTAAATAGCTTTGCTAAGATTGGGGCCAAGGTACTAGTCCATGTGCAACGAACTTAGTGCATAACCCCTCATGACCTTTTGCTCGTTCATTGGAATGTTTGGTGTCAGTTGGTTGGGGATGTCATAGAGGGTGTGTGCATAAGTGTGCCAGATGGTTGGGTCTGTGAGAGGGGATGTGCTATCCATGTTAATTCCCACTACGAGTTGTCCACGTGTTAAATTGGTCTTCGAAATGTCCATTCCCTCTGCCTTATCCTTGTTCTTCTTGTCCTTGGGTTTGTGTTTTCCCTTCTCTCTGTTTCTCGGGCCATGTGGAAGGGTCCAAGGTGAAAGGATAAAGTGGAGGGTAGTGTCCACTTATCCAATGGTCCACTGTGTCAGCTCACCATCCTATGGGATGCAGTAGGGAGGACAGCGAGAGAGAATGCAGCAGTACTAGCAGCCCAGAAAACAAGCAAGAAGGCCCAGTAGCATGGTTTCTCTCTTTCGGGGCCTCAAGCATTTTATGAGAAACAGGACTCTTCTTGGGCTCTTTCCTTTTGACAACATTTGGTTGATTCATGTTCTTTGGACGATGTTCCTGGCTCATTGTACAGACCTGCACATGGATCTGTGGATAGATTCTTTTGAGCATATCAGTGTGGCACATTTGGAGATCCAGATGTACAGAGGCTTTGGATGGTTCTCAAGTCCACCCCACACATATGTTAGCAACATGGTACACACATCGGTAGCCATTTGGGCAATCATGCAGGGTCTTCACGAGCAGCCTCTACCAGGAGGAAGCTTTTTCGTAGGGAGTGGAGTGGCTCCCCGTTCTTCTCGGAATTCCCGACAAGGTTGAGGTGGCACTTTCAGCCTAAACCTTGGATATTTTCTAGCTCTTTAATAGGAGCTTGATTTTGAACTATTTGGGTACTTTCGCATGTCACGTAATGTACTTCTCCCTTGAGCTCTGCTCTCGATGTTTCATTCATACTTAATAGAATCTCTTTTTGAAAATAAAAACAAGAATACAAGCAGGAAGAGGCGTGGGCGGAGATGCAATGGATATGAAGAGGCAGTCGGAGAGGAGCACCAGGTAGGTAGGAGAGGCAGGACAGGGAAGGCAGCTAGGCGGGAAGGGAGGAGAGTGCTAGTTGGGGGATGCAGAGCGGGGAGCAGTGCAAGGGAGGCAGGGGCAGCAACGAGGTGGCTAGGGGAGAGGGAGGAGGCAGCCATGCGGGGGATGAGGGTGAGGAGGCAGCCAGACGGGGGGTGAGGATGGAGAGGAGGCAGCCAGGCAGGAGGGAGGAGGCAGCTAGGTGGAGAGAGAGAGAGAGATCCAAGAATATAAGCGGATGACATCCATTTGAAGGCCTTGAAAATAGTTAAGAGTCAAGACTTGTCATATAACTCAATCTGTATTGCACTGTATTTCTCTCACATTTAATCCAAATCACAGGTACATGATAGGTATCACATGGGTAAAGTTATGGTTCAATCTGAGATTCCTAGCCCTGGATATGATTCTTAGAAGCTGTGTAAATTTGAAGGTCGTTACTTCGTGAGGTAAAGGTTAGAGGGGTTCGTGTCGATTTCATAATACCCAATTTCGAGATCAGTCTGGCTGAGACGGTATAGGATGTCATCTATACAGGGAATGCAAAACCTGCTGTTTAAACCCTGTAATCTACACACACTTTTCAACATTTACTTAATTGGTCATAGTATGCCAGTCTCACGTGCTCATTTGGTACTGTCTACCAATAAAATGGCAGCGAGTGATAGTGTGGCCACGTTATTGGGTGCAACGTCTCCAAAGCACATGCTTTATTGTATTTTGCTTCATAGAGAAAATCTTAGACAGTATTTGGAGTTTGAATCTATCTTGATAAATTGTTTGGTCAACCTAGCCAGGAGTTCGTCGTGCCAATTTTCTCAAGTGTCAATTTGTTTGAATCCAGACGTACCAGCTGTACTAGTTTTGTGTTTCCCTTGCTTATGTTTTCCTTTGGAGATACTTTCAACTTTATCAATTTAGGCCATTGCTTATTGCTCCCATGGTTTTAGGTGAAGTATTTGGTGGGCTTCCTGTTAGATCAGATGAAAATGATGCTCAAGTGATCATGGATTCATTGTATAGATGCTGTTCTTGCCTCTGCCATACAAGGTGTGCCAGCAGGCAGCATTGTTCCTGTACTGAGGAGGGGAGTTCTGGAGACAGTCATACGAGTGTCCCAGAGCTGTTATCTAGTATAAAAGGTCCTTGGGCTCTAATTTATTGGCAGGTGGGTATTTTAATTTTCTTATCATGTGCAGTGTTGTAGGTCCCATAGTAATTAGGAGTAAATATTATATAACCTTTATCACACTCATTTTAAGTGAAGTTTGATGGTTCAGGCTGAATCAAGGACAATATGGTTTGGTCGAGATGCATTAGGACGGCGTAGTCTCTTGGTTCATTGGCCATCCCAAGAGAATGCACACATCATTTTCTCGTCAGTAGCTACTTCTCTCAGCAATGAATCTAAGCAGGCCATCCCACTGCCAACCATGGGGGATGATGGATGGAAAATTCCTGATCTGAGTTGTCCAGAAATAACGAGTTCCAGTGAGGAAGTGATGGATGTTGCATCTGGGAAAGAGTTGACAGCTCAGGAATCCAGCATGTTTGACTGTTGGGAGGAGTTACAGTGTGGAATATATAGTATTTGCATTGAGATCAGCAATACGATTCTACAGGATGAAAAGGAATCAGGGTTTTATCTTCAGAAAGGGAGGCTCGAGGAACATGGTTGGATAGACCCAACTTTAATTAAGATAACAGCTTGGGAAAGAGACGTTTTAGAGCCCTTTGTGGATGATGCAGAAATTGCCTCGCAGAGTGCTTGCAACACTGGACAAAACTGCATCGTAGATGGTGGAAAAAGGGATTTGGATGCAGGTCAGCTGTGTGCTGGAAATGTGGGGGGTTTTGAAAGTACATCAGGAATGCAGGAAGCAGACAACTGCATTGATGTCCATAATCATCACGGTTTATATGACTTCTTTTACACAACATCAGAGCATAAAAAAGAAATCTTGTTTTGTGTGTTAACTGCTCTGAAGGAGTCTGTGAAGAAGCGCACCTCTAATATTTTCAGACATGATTGGGTAAGTTTTTAAAAATTATTATGCATCTAGTAGCTAGAAAGCAAATGATTATATCAACTAAGGGAAATTTTCAAAGCAGTTTTGAAGTCAAGGTTGCATAAATCGACTTTACATAACATCGTACAAATTTTGCTTACTAATGATTAGCTACCAGGCAAGAGCTAATTCTCTGTTTAGAGAAAACTCAATCGCAGGAAGGATCCCTGACCAAAGCCCTCCCCTGGATGGCCTCCCTCCACCCTGTCAAGCACACTTAGTGCTAGTTTGCAGCAGAAAGTAGATGAACAAGGTACATGAACCTGTTTCCAATCTCAAAGATACTTGAGAAGCCTAATGCTTTCCTCAAACTCACCCTGGGCTTTGATAAAAACTGATTCAGCACACTCAGCACACTGAATGTTGTGGTTGGTATTGGTAAGATACATCAGCTCCAATACTTAGTCATGTCAATTAAATGAGAAGTATCCTCTTTGTTCAACACGGACTCGACCTCCAGCAAGATAGCTGCCTTCTTACAGTTCACTTAAAAATGTTGCAAAAATTCCAAACAATACTTATGAATTCCTGTTTGATCTCAGCTAGACCTGTTTGCCAAGGAAATAAGGAAGAAGTCTCAAATCTGTTATCTTAAACTCCTTTTGAAATAGGCCCTTAACGTCCTGGAACTTCTCCATGTAGTCACTGGTGCTGATTAGGTCATCCATGTACAACATGCATGTACTCCTTTAAAAAGCGATATAGGTTGGCACATGAGAGACTATAAGAGACCAATCTTTGTAAAAAAGTTGTTTGATCCTTTGGTATCAAGCTCTTAAGGTTAGTATCAGCCCATACAATGCCTTGTGAACTCTCTAGACTTTCCCTTTTGATCTTGGGTATAGAAATGCAGCCTTCTCTATGGCTTCATTCCGGAAGACTTTCCCTTTCGATCTTGGTTATAGAAATGCGGCCCTCTCTAGGTCTTCATTCCGGAATCCTAACATCCCATTGGGCCAGCTGTTGTGTGTTGCCAATGCTTTGGCATTCGCAAAAGTTTCATAGTAGTCGAATGTTCTATTTGTGCATACACTTTGACAATCATCCAGGCCTTGTACCTGTCTGAAGGGCTGTAGAACTTGTACTAAGCCTTGTAAATCCATTTGTTGCCGATAACTTTTTGTCTCAACCAAATTTCAAGTGTCGTTCTTCAGAATGGACTCCGTCTTGCCTCCATGGCTGATCTTCGTTTTGGTAGGCCTAGGCTCCTTAATCTCTCATGTTTGAGTCATGATTGATCGATGCGTACGTCTTTGTATGTGCATGGATGTGAGAATCTGCATGTATACTTGACCTGATCTTGACACGATTTTCTAGGTCCTGGTCCTTGGTAACACGCTCAAACCTTAAGTCGCCATTCGGATATGTTGCTCCTTGCAAGACTACCACAAGTTTGGGTTGCATGTGATAGGTGGTAGTTCATATGCCAAACCAGCCTCATGTATTTGTAAGAGAGTGCTATCGCTGATGTGCCCAAATCTCTCATTCCACAACTTGGACTGCTGTGCTGTATCTGATCCTGGACAAAAAAAAATGTGATCTTATAAAAATCTCTGAATCCTCTTGCTAGTATCTTTCATATGACCTAATGATCGCCAATTTCCATTGCTACAGGGACAAATATATGAGAAACAAGATAGTGGTTGAGTACTACATCAGTGGAAGGGACTTTTAGATGATGAGGCTACTTGGCAGCCAGTTTCAATACTTGAAGAACATCCTCAACTCTTGGACTGATGTATGAAAGGACATGCAATTTTGTGTAAGGGACAATTATGCTGCAAATTCCCTTTTTTTCCTAGAGAAAAGTACTTTCTATTCATGAAAAGCAGCCATACAAATCAGTCAACGAAAGAAGGTTGTTGATTGAGGAAGAAAACAAGGAAAACTTTGTTGTCCAACCAGCCCATTTCCAAAGAACCCAGCACACTGCCTATGGCATCTCGGAAACAGGGGCTAGCAACCAGGGTGGAGGGCTATACATTCAGGAATGCCTTGCTCCATGAATACATAGAAGAAACCTGCAGGCCATGCCTTGTAGAAATGTGCCTGCCTCTCAATGGCTGCCCGAGAACCTAACATCCCATGCTCCCATATGGCATGTAGGGTGTAGATGGTGTCCTGCCATATGGCAACTAGGGTAGTTGTCCGGAGAATTGTTCGGTCTCCCATCCCAAAACTGCAACGGGCAACCCAGATGTTCCAAGCAGTAATGATGGACACCATCCCCCATAGGCTATCATTTGGTGAGGGTAGTAGACACTGTAGGGAAGCGTCACATCATGTTCCTTAGCCCTAGGACTTGATGCCCCTGAATCGTGTACGTTGGAGAGACATGAATCCCCTCCGTTAGCTAGGTAACCATCATCCAAGTGAAGTCACAATTTATCCTCTGTGTCCTAACAGCAATCCGGAGGGACCCCAACTACATCCTCTATGCTGCGGGGCAGCTCTAAAGACTATGAGAAATTGTCTCCAAGTCTTCGTTGGTGCAATGGTGGTATCGGCCATCTACCTACATCTGCTCCAACCACAGACCAATGGGTAAGCCGCCATGAGCCACCATCCAAAAGAAGTAAGAAATCTTCCCGCTTTGCGGCTGGTCCATAGGCGCGACCAAAATCTGCAAACAACCTCCAAAGGAACTCCGTGCTCCACCCAATGCTGCTCTATGGAGGGAGTCTAGGCTGCCGACTCTAAGCCACATATGCCAACCAATGCGTTTCGTGTAGGAGAAGGGCACCTCCTCCTCTCTATCCGAGTGCCCTACATGTGTAGGCCAAAACCACTCTCTTGGACCCCCACTACACCTCGTGAAGAGGCTGGCCCTCCCATAACCAAAGCCACTAGTCCCTCCCTCCTTGCCTGACGAGCCTAGAACTGGGCCGATGTCCAATCCTTGCCTAAGGGGCCCACTACCCTAATTCTCTGCCACTCAAGCAAATCCAAGGCAACATCAATCTCTTGTTCTCCGGCTGAAGAATGCCTCCATTTCCCACTTTGTACCGTCAAGAGCAGTAGGGGCTTGGGGTTCTTTGCAAAAATTGGATCCTGAGGGGCACCCTGATCCTGGAGAAATGCCCCTACCAGCGTGGGGGGTCCAAGGCTGAGTGCAAACCCTCCCACCATGACTCTAGAATCGCCAAGTCAATCTCCACCATCGTGATGCTGGCCCCCTCAGGTGCAAGAGCGCATGTGCTCATGTTGCTCCCACTGTGCCCACCAAATATGAGTCCTCTGTCCTAGCATGAGACCCTCTTGACCTCGGACGTCCGGGTACCATATGATGGCCTGCTGCTCAAACTCCTTCCCACATCACGGGCTGGCCCGAATGAGACCTCCAACTAAGCATTGCCACGCTCTTTGAAGGCTTTGCATGAGGGGGGAGCCCTTCCCTATGAAGGGAGCCTTTGAGAAGATCCATGTGTGGGGAGTGTTCCCGAGAAGCCCATGATGAAGTAAAGTTCCAAGCTTGGAGTGAGACAACGAATTACCAACTTGCCCAAGAGGGCTCTACTACTCTGCAGCTCGGGCCCATGATGTCCAACCTTCCCTTTGCCTGAGGTAGCATCACCGTCTGCCAAGGGACCCTGGCTCTAGTGTTCCACGTGCCATCCGATCTCGCCCACAAGAAGTTGCGCACAAGGCGCCCAAGCTGTCCCATGCAGGCTTTGTGAAAACACCAACACAAGGTGCTATACCAAGCCATAGCCAAGAGGATCTATTTGGTCACTAGGGCCGTGCTTGCAAGAGAGGGTTTGTCCGAGCTTCAAAACAAAAGCTTGCCCCACACACTTTCCAACACGAAGGCAATATGGAGATGTCAATGCCAACTTGACAACCTAGGTAGCGCACAGTCTACCCTCACCAAATCCATCACAAGCATGTCATAGCCCCCCAATCCAGGATCTCTTGAAACTCCTCAATCGTGGCTGTGAGGAAGCCAATTGATTTAGTCCAGCTAATCCTTGCTCGGGAGACCAGGCAATACCTCTCTAAGGCTCCCGTGACTCCTAGATTGGTTGTTGTGCCCTCATCAACAAACTCTGAATCCAACCGACTAGCGCACTGGTTCAGTGGCTAGTGAACCATTTGTCTACGATGTGCATCCGGCCCTAAGCGTTTTAAATCTAGTGAAAATATTGCGGAAAGAAAATGGTTTGAAGATATGCCCCCAATTTTGCATAGTACTGCTACTAAGTCCAAACCTCCTCTATCAAAGCCTAACCAAAAGTAACTATGTCTCTATGCGTGATACACAGGTGCTTCCCCTGTTGCCCTAGCCACTTGTCCATCATCCTAAACATATGATCTCTTAACATCAATAAAAGAGAATGGGAGGTCACCACTCCTCACTCGCGGCCACAAAGTTGAAGCGCAAAAAGGTTGAGTCGGGCTTCCAATAGCAGCAATGGTGTCTCCTTTTTGGGGTTGCAAAATCAGGACTAATACCTCGAGTGCTAGTGGGTACGATTATGAATATCTAGAGAGTTCTAGGGTCCAAGCCTTCAAAACTCCGATAGGAGAGTCTGTCCTAGGCAAGGCTAACTCCTGTATTGGCTCTGCGGGATTCCCATCTTGACCTTGCAAGGAAGAGGGATGAGATTAAGAAGCTATGCTTAGACTGGAGGGCCTAGGAAGGGATGGACGCTACACGGTTGGCTGGGCGGAAGGAGGAGCAAGCAACGGTATGATGGGGGGGAAGATGGAGGAGTAGAAGAAATGGGAGGGATGGAAGGGGAATGGGTATTGAGGGTGATCCCAGACCTCACTACGGTGAGAGTGGGGAGGGTGGGGGGAGAGGGAGGCGAAGGTGAAAGCGGGGAAGAGGAAGGTGGGGCAAAAGTAGGAGGGGGGCGGGGGAACAAGGTCAAGGGGAGGGGGTAGGGGGGAGGTTGAGTGACATGGACAAGGGGACTCTCCCTCAAGCTTGGGCCCTCAGCGGGCGAAACCGGATTGTTGAAGAACATCTCGCCCTTAGGTGTTTGGGGCCGACCATAAGGGCTCCCTCAACCTGCTCCTGCATGGGAGCTGCCTCCACATCCAACTCTACTTGCTGACGATGGCGTGCACGACGTTTGCGGGTCTTCCGAGCGCTATTGTCAGCCTTCTTCGTGCTACCTAAGTCCACTTCCTATCGGAAGGCTCAACCCAAGGAGTTTGGGTCGTGTGCTGCTGTCCCTAGAAGTAAGCCTGGCCGCACGGCCCTCCTGCTCGAGGTGACTGGGCGGCGGCTCTACTTGTAGTGCACGAGTAGGCTCTCAGGAGGTGCCCATGTTTGCAATGCAGGCATTGCCTTGGGAGGCCGGAAACCTCAACCCTCTGATGAAAATTGCCTCCATCCAAGGTCTCCATAAAGATCTCCTCCGGCAGGGTCTCCGGCCACTTTGCATTGAAAAATCAACCTGATTTGAAGGACCCATTATTTGTCAGAATTGACGCCGCTATGGGTGGCGACTAGCACAATGCGAAAGCAACTTGGAACAGATGATAAAATGGATCGGGGACCCTAAGGGTCGTCAGGAAGTGTGGGACATGATGACTAAAATCCATATCATCCACCATGAAACCATGATACCACGGGATAAGGAACACAAGGTGGGGACCAAGAAAGATCGGGCTCTGCTCCGCAAGGACCTGAGTGACATCGAGGGAGCTCAGCTAGAGAAGCAAAATTCCCCTCTTGTAAAAGGTGACCTTTTTGTATGTGATCACCTTCTAGTGCTAAGCTCACCTGGATCCAATCTCGGACTTGACTCCTCAAGGGCATGAGTCCTACTACACACCAGTTCTCTGTCCTGAAAGGGATAGGACGGTGAGCTTCACCTCTTGTCCTTCAGGGAAAGTGCAATCCGAATGCCTTGGGGAGTTGAGGGTGCTGCCATTATGAGACCCCCTCTTGCTAGACCAATGCATTCCTAGAAGTCAAGAAAGCAAAAGCGTTGAATTGCTAGCAGAGAAGAATGGAAGGAAGGCGGAGAGGAAAAGGAGGGAAAAGGGATGGAAAAGGAAAAAGGATGGGTTTGGAGGAAAAGGCCCTACAAAGAAGAGCCACTAAGAGGGCTGAAGCAAGAGAAATCGTTCTGAAGACCTCCAACAAAAGTTGGGGGGAGTCTAGCTGCCAATGGGTCAGCCAGGCCAAGAAAAACATCCAGGATCTGGAACACACCTTTGAAGGGGCACCTTGAACGCTAGCTCCTTTGAACGGGCTAAAGGAAAGCCAGTGGCTGGAGGGGCTACTTCAGATGAAGCAGCAGCAAGAAACAGTAAGAAGGGACTGCAAGGCAGTGGGGGTGAGGCGGGCTGAAGGCGCCAAATCGCGCACAGAAACAGCCAATTAAGGAGCCAAAGGGTGAGGCTGGGGGGGTTGTTAGGTCATTGCCGCACCTGTGAGCCCCCGATTTGAGGGGACAAGGGGGCAGAAGGCCATAGGGGGTAGGGGGAGGTAAAAGGCAGCAGACCTACTTGGCAGGGAACACGCGCTGCAGCAAGAAGATGGCGCGGCATCCTAGGTGCCTCCTAGACCTGCACACGGGGGGCGTTGGGAGCTGCAACAGCAGCCCATAAGCAGGGCTTATGGGCTCTTATATAGGCCTGGCCTAAGCCGGCCTGATCAGCCAGCAAAGGCCGACCAGTCTGGTCGGTTGGTGGGCTGGCAGGTCGGTGCATTGGGCAGGAAGCCGACTCCCTGGTCGGCCAGTTTGAGGGGGCCTAGCCCCTCCTATAAAAAGCCCCCATTCCCCCTTCGTTCATCATCACCTGCACAGACTGCCTTGCACACATGCAAGCGCACAGGTTGCATTCACAGGGAGAGGGATAGACTCAGCATCATTGACAGCATCTTGGGCTGTTTGTACACGCTCATCCTTGAGCTTTTGTTTACCCACTTTTGTGGAGGAATATATCTGAGTTTCTGTCCTATCTCTCTTTCAGTTTTTCTGTGTGTTGTATAAGCTAGATAGGAAGTGAGGTGTGAGTGATTCTATCCTCTATTTTCCAACATGGTATCAGAGCTAGGTTCACAGCTCTAGATCGGAGTACCTCTGCTAGAAGGTGACTCCAATTGACACTCAGGTTTGTTGCGTGGTCAAGTTCTCCGCTGTAAATTCAGTTTATTGTTCTTTCTTACAGCAAGGATGGAGGACAAAGATTCTAGTGTTGCCTCTTCAGCCCCTTATCTTCCTTCCTCCTCCTCCAGATTCTTCTCATTCACAATTCCGAACTTCGAAGGGTCAGGGAAGCTAGATGGGTCGAACTACCCGATCTGGAAGATGATAATCCGGAGCCATCTTGTGGCCTGGAAGTTGTGGAAGCTAACAACGGGAGTGGAGGCAAAACGGAAGACTTGTTGGACAACAAGGGGAAGATTCTCATCCCAGTGGATTATGAAGAGATTGAGAATTGGGAAGAGAGAGATGCCCACTCCCTAGCATTAATCATTGGGACCACGGTGGACTCTGTTCTTCCACACATCTAGAGAGCCGAGATGTCTGTAGAGGCGTGGGCTATCTTGAAGGATTTGTATGAAACAGACAATACATCTCGAATTCTGATGCTCCAACACCAACTGTACAATCTGGATATGAATGAGTCAGACAATGTTCATGACCATCTGACAAAAGTCAAGATGGTAAGGGACCAGCTCGTGGCAGTTGGTCAGAAGGTAGATTGAAGTCAAGTGGCACTATTGATCTTACACAAGCTACCTCGAAGCTTTAAGAGTTTCGTGACCATTGTAGGACAGAGGACCAAGCCTCTCACCTTCGAGGAGCTTGGGCCTTTACTATTGCAGGAAGAGCCTCGGGAAAAATTATTTACGCAATCGGATGAGAAGGCTCTCGTGGCAAGGGACAAGCCCGGCAAGGGTAAGTTTAAAGACTCCAAGAACAAAAACAAGATCGACAATGCAGAGAAAAAGAGGCAGATGAAGTGCTTCTACTGTGAGAAGCTTGGTCACTCTGCCGCAAGAAGAAGGCGGACCTCAAGAAGGAGGAGTCCAAGTCCAAGGAGGAGCCAAAGACCGAATCGGCAAATGTCACAACCGGCACTCTCGTCATCATCACTGAGTACTGCTCCGCTTATGTGGTCAGTAAGGAGAGGAAGGTTGGTATGTGGACAGTGGAGCTTCAAAGCAAATGTCCAACAAGGAGTGGTTCAAAACCATGGAAGGTACGCATCCCAATTCCAAGGTCACTGTTGGGGATAACTAGTCATGCCTTGTGAAGGATGTCGGTAGTATTCCGTTCATTACGATTGTAGGAAACGAGGAGTTGATTTCTGGTGTACTGTATGTATTGAATTTGTGCAAGAACCTATTGTCAGTCAGTCAAATGAACAAGCACAATATGTCGGTATTATTCGACAATGGCAAGGTCACTGTCACATCCAAGGCAAACGGGCAGGTGGTGGCTCAAGGTGTCGAGGAGCATGGGCTATATCGGCTCAATGCTCTGTTGGTGCACGGGAACCATGGAAGATCCAGATTATGGCATGAGCGGTTCGGTCACATCAACTATGGCACTCTCTCCGAGATGCAGAAGACAAAGATGGTGGATGGACTTCCACTGATTGCAAGCAATGATCGTGTCTGCAGGGCTTGTGTGGAAGACAAGCAACACAGGGACAAGTTCCCATAGGAGGCCTCATCACGGGCCAAGAAGCCACTCGAGTTGGTTCACCCGGACATCTGCGGCCCAATGTCGATAAATTCATTGGCAGGTTCACGGTATTCTCTCTTACTTGTTGATGATTTCAGTCGCATGACATGGGTATTCTGCCTGGCCAAGAAATCTTAGGATTTTGAGAAATTCAAAGACTGGAAGACCCAGGTAGAGAAGGAGAGCGGGGAGGTAATCAAAGCCTTCTATACCGACAGAGGGGGAGAGTTCACTTCTATCGAGTTCAATGGATTCTACAAGAAGCAAGGGATTAAGAGACAGCTCACTACAGCTCGCACATCTCAGCAGAATGGAGTTGCTGAGAGGAAGCACAGGACCGTCACAGAGATAGGGTTGACCATGTTGTGAGGAAGGAATCTCTCGAAAGCCTACTGGGATGAAGCCGTGAATACTGCCATTCACATCCTCAACAGAACCAAGACTAAGGCTGTTGATGGCAAGACTCCATACGAAGCTTATTATTTAAGAAGCCAATCATATCTCATCTGAGGGTTTTCGGTTCTAAAGCATTTGTGCATGTACACAAAGATGAGCGAACAAAGCTGGATCCCCATAGTCGGAGCTGTATCTTTGTGGGATACATCGAAGAGTCCAAGGCCTACCGCCTATTCGACTTGGACAAGAAGAAGATCCTTATCTGCAGGGATGTGATCTTTGAAGAGACCGAGCCATAGCCTGCCGAAGAGGTCCTAGAACTTCCAGCGTTTACCCCAGCCAAAGTCATTATCCGCGAGGTGAAGCCAACTGAAGAACCCGAGGAGGAGGAGGAGGAGCATGCCATTCCAGAGCCAGCTCCCAAGTCAACTCCGTCCAAAGCACCTCCATCTGAGAAGAAGCTACCTCTATAAAATTTGAAGACGTTAGCAGACTCACGGGTCACGGACATTCGTAAGAGCAGTTCCGGAGCACGGCGGTCTCAAAGAAACATGAAGACTCTCTCCATGAACTTCGCTTTGGTAGCTCAACTCGCGAAGCTCCGTTTCTTTTAGGAAGTGAAGGATGTACGATAATGGCAGGAAGCCAGGAAGGCTGAGATGGATGTCATTTTGAAAAATGACACCTGTGATTTAGTGTCCAAACCAGCCAAGCAGAAGGTTATCGGGGGTGTACAAGCTTAAGTTCAAGTCAGATTAGAGCTTGGACAAGTACAAAGCAAGATTGGTGGTGTGACGCTAAAAAATGATATTTTTTATTTGGCATTGGTATTGTTTTTCTCTATGTTTAATAAGAGTTTGAGTATCAAGTGATAGCCTAGTGGCTCTCACTTATTTCTATTTTCTAAGATATTGTATGGGATTGAGAGGATGAGTGGAATGGATCATTGTAAATACCATGTGTATGAATGATAAATACCTTGGTATGGGGCGAGAGTTATTTGTGTATGGGATATTATGGGGTTTTTAGAAAATAGGAAGAGTGAGTCATATAAAGAGGAAGAGGTGGGCTCATGTCCATGTGTTCCAATAATATAAGAGAGATCACATGCCAAGTGTGTGAAAGGCATGTGGAGGAGTGTGGAGTCAAGAGGAATCCTTTTATAATTCCTATGTGGAATAAGGAGGATGTGGACATATGGAAAAGAGAGGGTCTCTATGGGCTCTTTGTGGCGAGACTCTTGACTTTCTTAATATTTTAAGAGTCTTGAGCATCTTTTGATGGGACACATGGTAAGAGTAGCAAAAAAGGACATGAATGGTGACATACATGCTTATGTGATTGATGGGGAAAGGAATCTACAGGCATCAATTGTAAATGGGTGAAGGAGGCTGATAAAATCTCTATAAAAGGAGTCCTCCTCTTCCTTGTTCATTATCTCTTCCACCATTAGGCCTCATGTTGGTGTAGCTCTAGTCTCCTCAAGCCTCTTCCATGAGCCTTCTCTCCCTCTTGTAGATATTCTCTTATGTAGACTCTTGAGTCCATCTCTCTCTAGTTTATTCTCTCTCTATGAGTAGTCTTGGAGCTTCCGCTCCTTCTTAGTGTTTTGAGCTAATTGTAAAGGTATCTATGAAGGAGGTGCAATGTCCTTCTAGATGCCTTCTTTTTCTTAATACGGTGTTTCTCTTCTTGATGTTCCTCATCTACTTCTTGCTTTCTTCTTCTTCTTTTGCTTTACCACGTCCCCGTTTGGCCATCATTACCTCTCTTTCCTTATCCCCTGAAGAAGCTTCTAACAAGGATACTTGTTTTTCTTCTTTCTTTCTCAATCTAGGACACTCGGGGCGATAAGAAACCTTTTTCATTACATTCATAGCAAGTGATCCCACTCTTATCTCGAGGCCTATCCTTACTCTTTGGTGCTCTAGGTTGTCGTGCATTAACCAAATGCAATTTCAAATCAGTAAACTCTGCCATTAATTGGGAGATATTATGATTTAACTTAGAGGACTTTGGTACCTAAGGAGTACTCATTACCTCCACCTTAGAAGTTGAAGCTGTTGAAGACACAAAAGAGGATTCGATCTTTAGAGAAGCTTCTTTCTTGGTCGCAATGCGAAGTGCCTCCACGTATGTTGTTGGATCATTACTCATTACTTTCGAGCGAAGACGAGGCTCCAAAGCCATAACAAATTTGATAATCTTTAAGTGCTTCATCCCTACGAGACTTTGAGAGACCGATGATGCAGATGCCATAGCTCGCAAAGCTGCCCTTTCATACTGTGTCCATTAAGTTTCATATCGAATTGCCAATGCAGAGACCATCTCACCCTCTCCTTGATAGAACCGGTCTACTGTAACATCAAAGCATTTGGCGACTCCACTGTCCCAAATCTCTACTTCATTGCAGCCACCACTTGGTCTCAGTCCTCCTTGGTAGAGTCTGGCAAGGTCTAATGCCAACTCAAGGCTACACCTTCAAGAAAATCAGGCAAAATCTCCACCCAATCCTTCATGGACCGCATCCTTGAACAAAATCCCGAAGATAAGACTCCGGGTCTTCCTCTTGATAGAACCGGTCTACTGTAACATCAAAGCATTTGGCGACTCCACTGTCCCAAATCTCTACTTCATTGCAGCCACCACTTGGTCTCAGTCCTCCTTGGTAGAGTCCGACAAGGTCTCATGCCAACTCAAGGCTACACCTTCAAGAAAATCAGGCAAAATCTCCACCCGATCCTTCATGGACTGCATCCTTGAACAAAATCCCGAAGATAAGACTCCGGGTCTTCCCCTTGGGTCCCTCGAAACTCTAAGATCCAAATAATATCCCAAACAAGATCCAAACAAGATCCCACAGAGCCTTAGTATACCAAGACGAACTTATTATGCTTAACCATTTGTTGAAAATCCTCCACAATGTAATCCTCAACAAAATCTTCAAAAATAAGTGACCAGCCAACACCATGAAAACATTGTGTATACATGTATTCAAGAATCACCCTTGTCACAATTGGAAGTGCACATAATAGCTTCAAGATATTGTACTCTTCATCATTTACATAGCAAAAGAAGTTGAAAGCATTGAGAATCACCACTCCCCTGTTATAGTAAAAAACTATCCAAAGACTCAACTCTTCTTCATATCAAGCTGCCAGTGCATGAAACAATCCCCAATCTATCATTGTGCCTGCTGATGGCGTTGTCGATTCACCAACATATTCAAGAGTGCAAACATAAAGGATATGATTATGATGACCGTGCGAATAGCTTGAGCATCACCTTCACAATCTTCTAGTTCTCTTAAACGGGCTGCAATCTCTTTTAACGGAGTTCTTCCAGACATCTTCTTTATCACATCAGAAAACACATGTCTATACTAGGCATAACATGCAATCAAGTACACCCGAGACCGTTTAGTAAGGTGGGATGAATCCAATACCAAACGTACCCGGCGTCTCCACCAAAAGATGTGACATGAAGTTGGGGGTAATAAACTTCACGTACCTCTTCACTTCCTACTGCTTTCGAACTGAGTGATAGAGATATTTATCACTGGGAAAAGGACATTAAAAAGAAGCTTTTATATCAAGAGACCACACCATACTTTTCTCCCTTAGATGCGAATGAAGATGGTAACATCCCAAGTGATGTTGTACTCAAGCATAGGGAGAAGGAAAGAATCAGCCGAGGCCATAATCTTAGCAAGCCGGTCTGCGCCAAAGAGAAGAGCGATACGTTGTTGAAAGAAGATCTTGTGGCTCAAATTGACATGAACTGATATATATCAAGGAGTTTGAAGGAGCTGATTCGGTCGGATAGGTAGATTCCGGTGAGAATTAGCAAATCAGACTTTCCTTTAGGACAAGGCATTGAAAGCTATGACTTGTTGTCCGACCTTAAAGAAAAGAAAGCTCATATTACCTTTGGTCAATTACTTGGTTTGTCTCCAAAACTACAGAAAGAATGAGGAAAGCTAGCAAGCACAAGAGTGTCAAAGAAGAAAAAGAAGAAAAGTACCATTCCTGTTGTTCAAAAGGTAGATATAGAGGTTCGTGATGATGTACCTGTGGTTGATGTGATCATTGATGGTTAAGTGATTTCCTTTAGGACAAGGCATTGAAAGCTATGACTTGTTGTCCGACCTTAAAGAAAAGAAAGCTCATATTACCTTTGGTCAATTACTTGGTTTGTCTCCAAAACTACAGAAAGAATGAGGAAAGCTAGCAAGCACAAGAGTGTCAAAGAAGAAAAAGAAGAAAAGTACCATTCCTGTTGTTCAAAAGGTAGATATAGAGGTTCGTGATGATGTACCTGTGGTTGATGTGATCATTGATGGTTAAGTGATTTCTAATGTTTACATTGATGGAGGTGCATCGATTAATGTCATGAGCGAGAAGACCATGATAGATGCTGATTTAAAATACTCTAGTACTACCTCTCTCTATCGCGTCAGATTGGCTGACAACACTAGGCTAAAGACCTTGGTAGTTGTGAAGAATCTAGAAGTGGATGCATGTAGAATTTCTATGCCAACTACTTTAAAGACGATCCCTACCAAGCCAGATGCACATGCCTATCCATTGATTTTGGGAAGGCCTTGGCTACGCAAGGTGAAGGCTGTATAAAAGTGGGATACTGGAGAATTGATTTTGCAAGAAAATGATAAGAAGGTACGCTATAATATTAAAAGTCGCAAAGAAGAAGTTGTCAAGGAGTCTTCAACATCAGAGAGTTTGATCTCTGACTTAACCGATGAAGAAGAAGAGATAGGGTGTAGCTTCGAGGAGTCCAGCTCAGAGGGTGAGGTGGAAGGAGTGGCCTTTGGTCTTTGTCTTGGTGCTGATCGGGATGAGTCAGGAGGGAAAAGATCTTGTAGAGATACTTCAGGTGGAGGATGTGGAGCACACTAAACGACGCCAATGCAATGAAGAGCTTCTTGGTGATTCTCTATCAGATAGTGAGAAGCTCCAGTACTTGGATATGCTAGATGATTTTCCATATCTCTTTGCAACAAGCTATTTACAGGTTCGACCAGTCTCTCTTGTGGAGCACAAGATTGAGTTGAAGCCAGAAAGCAAGCTAGTTGTGCAACGCTTAAGGCGATTGGGAGTGATCCAAGCTGAGGCACTAAAGAAAGAGGTAACACAACTACTTGAGACGGGATTCATCTTTCATGTTGATGATTCAGAATGGATATCTCCTATAGTTGTCACACCAAAGAAAGGAATAACTGGTGGGTTTGTGTGGACTTTCGTCCTTTGAATGCATGCACTAAGAGGGATCATTTTCCTTTGCCATTCCAAGATGAAATACTGGACTAAGTAGTAGGGCATGAGATGTATTCTGTATGTGATGGATATTTTGGGTACTTTTAAATTTGTATTCAAGAGGAAGATCAAAAGAAAACATCATTTGTCACACCTTGGGGAGTTTTTGCTTACAGAGTGATGCCTTTTGGGTTGACCAATGCACCAGCTACATTTCAAAGCTTCATGAGTCAAGTGCTCGAGCTTAACTTGGGAAAGTTCATAAGGGTGTTTTTGGATGATTTTTGCATTTATTCTCGGCGCATAGATCACATGGAGAAGTTAAAGATGGCCTTAGCTAGGATTGATGAAGCAAAAGGGTGTCTAAATCCTAGCAAGTGTCATTTGGCTCAAACAAAAGTAGTCTTATTGGGGCATATTGTGTCTGAAGAAGGCCTGCAAATGGATCCTGACAAGGTTCAAGCAATCATGGCATTGCCAAGTGCTAGAGTATCACTAGTGTTCGCAGAATTTTAGGAAAAAGCAAGTATTATCAACGCTTTTGTGATGATTTCACAGAGATAGTGCATCCTATGAACTTGTTGACAAGAAAAGGAGTTTCTTTCCAAGGGGGTGTGGAGCAACATGAGTCTTTTCAGCAACTTAAGGAGGCCATGAGTAAAGGCCCAATATTGAAGCCCTCTGATTGGTGGTCTCAAGACTTATATGTACATCCAAGTGTATCTTTGCATTCAGTTGGTGCTGTATTGCTACAAAAAGGAGAGGCAGGTAGAATGTAACCCATCTATTATGTCAGCCGACATCTTACAGAGGTGGAAACAAGGTATGAAGAAATGGAGTAGCGAGCTCTCTCTTTGGTGTTTTCAGTCAGAAAAATTCGCTCCTATTTATTATCTCGACTATTTTTCTTCCTTACCTCTCAGTCTGTATTAGCATATCTAGTTCGCAAGCCTAATCTTGGGGAGAGATTTGCAAAATGGTTGTCAGAGCTTCAAGAGTTCTCTTCCTCTTTTGTCACTGAAAATACCACTAGGTCCACTATGGCAGTTTTGCTCACAGGATAGCAGGATCTAAGAGAAGAAAAGAAATATAAGGAGGACATTAATGATGAAAGGGAGACAGCACCAACAGCTTTTGTCTTCTATTTTGATGGGGCTTTTAGTCCTTCACGCCAACAAGGAGTCGGGGGGATGGTCTTGATGAATTCTGAAGGTCAAGAAGTATGGGCTAGAGGACAAGAGCGTCCAGGTATCACAACTAACAATGCAGTTGAGTATAATGCTTTGATTCTTGGTTTGAAGGGTTGTCTTCAAAGTCAAGTTAAACAATTGGAAGTAAGAAGAAATTCTCAGCTTATTATAAAGCAAATGCAAGGGCATTACAAGACAAGAAGTTCTCATTTGAAGGAGCTTAATCAAAAGGCTATGGCACTATGTAGTCAGTTTGATTTTTGTAAGTTGTTCATATAAACAGAAAAGAAAATCAAAGGGCAGATGAGCTAGCTACTCAAGTCATTGTAGTACAAGACCGGGGGGTGGTTTCTTTGGTAGACACTGGATGGCCAGAACTACAAGATGTTCAACAATATGTGAAAGAAGGCATGTTTCCTCGAGGGTTAACTCCACAACAGAAGCAGGGATTGGTAAGGAAGGCTTGTCCTTATACTATTGTTGATGACATTCTTTATAAATTGGGAAAAGATAAGGTGCTACATCGGGTGGTCCATCCCATGGAGACTAGGAGAATCTTAAAAATGTGTCATGAATGCTCTGGTCATTTTGCTTGAGCAAGCACAGCTAGGAGAATTCTTAATGCAGGTTACTTTTGGCCACGCCTCCATAAGGAAGTATATAAATGGTGTTGGAGTTATAAAGTATGCCAAAAGTTTGGAAGGCGACAATTGATTTCTGGGCCCGTGAAGCCTATTCCAGCTAATGGACCATTTGAGAGGTGGGGGTTGGACTTTGTGGGACCACTCCCTCGCTCATCTCAGAGCAAGCATTATTTATTGGTGGCCACAGATTATGCGACTCGGTGGGTAGAGGCCAAGGCCATTGTTAATAGCAAGGCAAGCACAGTTGCAAAATTTCTCTTTGATCAAATTTGTTCATTGTCCTTTGGAAATTCTCACTGATGGAGGAACCTCTTTTAGAAATGAACTAATTGAAGACGTGGTGCATAAGCTAAAAATAAATCATAGCATGTGCATGCCATACTATCCCCAATGTAATGGCTTGGTTGAGAAAACAAATGGATTGTTGTGCAATTCAATGGGAAAGCTTGTAGACACCAAGAAAAGACATTGGGATAGGCACTTGGCAGAAGTTTTATGGGCTTACAGAACCACACACAAGCTAGCTATTGGGTTTACACCATTCTAACTAGTGTATGGAATAGAAGCCATTTTGCCCATTGAATTGGAGATACATAGTCTTCGCACTGTTGTTGCAAGAAAAGGAGGACAAGAGGATGCCTATGCTCAACGCTTGGTACAGCTAG
This sequence comes from Dipteris shenzhenensis, assembly GCF_047967505.1. NCBI lineage: Eukaryota > Viridiplantae > Streptophyta > Polypodiopsida > Gleicheniales > Dipteridaceae > Dipteris > Dipteris shenzhenensis. Next base: position 12,218,782 of record NC_141605.1, read on the forward strand.
AAGCCTTGGATAAATGCAGATTACAGGCCTTACAAAACTTGAAAGCTTCTCAAAAAAGGCGCAAGGTCCGTTTTGACACCAAATTACGCAAGAAGAAAGATATTGCAAAAGGAGATTTGGTCATGAGATTTGATAGCCATTTGGACAAGCGGCTAGACAAAAAGTTTATCGGCCGATGGAAGGAACCATATCGAGTCAAGAAGAAGTTCACCAATGGTGAAATCTATCAGCTTGAGGATATTGACGGCATGGTGATACCTGGATGCACCAATGAGTATCACCTTTAATTCTTCTATGCTCGACCACCTTGAGGGCCAACAGACTCTCTCTGTCACTAGAGAGGATCTGCTGTGGGGGGAAAAGATGTGAGCCAAAAATCGATATTTTTTATTTGGCATTGGTATTGTTTATCTCTATGTTTGATAAGAGTTTGAGTATCATTGTAAATACCATATGTATGAATGATAAATATCTTGGTATGGGGTGAGAGTTATTTGTGTATGGGATATTATGGGATTTTTAAAAAATAGGAAGAGTGAGTCATATAAAGAGGTGGGCTCATGTCCATGTGTTCCAATAATATAAGAGAGGTACGTGCCAAGCATGCGAAAGGCATGTGGAGGAGTGTGGAGTCAAGAGGAATCCTTCTAGAATTCCTATGTGAAATAAGGAGGATGTGGACATATGGAAAAAAGAGAGCCCCTATGGGCTCCATGTGGGGAGACTCTTGACTTTCTCAATATTTTGAGAGTCTTGAGCATCTTTTGATGGGACACATGGCAAGAGTAGCCAAAAGGGACATGGATGGTGACATACGGGCTTATGTGATTGATGGGAAAAGGAATCTACAGGCAACAATTGTAAATGGGTGGAGGAGGATGACAAAATCTCTATAAAAGGAGCCCTCCTCTTACTTGTTCATTATCTCTTCCACCATTAGGCCTCATGTTGTTGTAGCTTTAGTCTCCTCAAGCCTCTTCCACGAGCCTTCTCTCCCTCTTGTAGATATTCTCTTATGTAGACTCTTGAGTCCATCTCTCTCTAGTTCATTCTCTGTCTATGAGTAGTCTTGGAGCTTTTACTTCCTCTTCGTGTTTTGAGCTAATTGTAAAGGTATTCATGAAGGAGGTGCAATGTTTCCCCGGAACCTACCCATCCGACCCAATCAGCTCCTTCAAACTCCTCGATATATATCAGTTCATGTCATGTTGAGCCGCAAGATCTTCTTTCAACGACGTATTGCTCTTCTCTTTGGCGCAGATTGGCTTGCTAAGATTATGGCCTTGGCTGATCCTTTCCTTCTCCCTATGCTTGAGTACAACATCACTTGGGATGTTACCATCTTCATTCGCATCTAAGGGAGGAAAGTATGGTGTGGTCTCTTTGTATAAAAGCTTCTTTTTAATGTCATTCTCCCAGTGATAAATATCTCTATCACTCAATTCGAAAGTGAAAAGGTGTGTGAAGCTTATTACTCCCAACTTCATCTCACGGTGGTGAAAGGCTATGCACAGTCAGAAGGTGTCATGTGCACGGAGTGGTATCTGACGTGTACTAGTTACACAGAACTAGCTCAGGTTAGCCTGGGGAGGCTTAGAGCTAGGTAGGCTTGATTCTCGGGTTGAGTGGCAAGGGTACGAACTATTTATAGGTCTTCGCTATTTTTGGCGCCGGGGCCCGAGTCTATAAAAGAGGCCCAGGGGGTTCAGTTCTCAGAGTGCAGTTGGGAGCAAGTCTCGTTCCCAGGTGCTAGGTCTGATCCTGGATTGTGTCGCGGACGCGCGCCTGCATCTTAGCGTAGCCCAAGGCCCAGTGGCAGATCCAGGGCTTCACAGCGCCACCTGGTGGTATGGGACACCAGGCTGGTTTGGATCTGATTGGGAGTTCGTGCCAATAGCTCAGCTCGTGGCTCGGGGGGACATCTTCTGATTCGGGATCACATCCCGTAGATGTCACGGTTGGGTGGTGAGCAGCCTGCTCAGTTCTGATGTTGTGTGTGGTTATTTTGCAGATCAGGGGTTTCAGGAGTGCTGGGACGTGTCAGTTGGTATCAGAGCCAACTCCTGAGGTAGGAACTTCTGATGCGAGAAATTTGACGGATTTCTCTTCCAGGTATGCCCTAAAATTCGAGATTTCCTGCTGCGTTTTTGCTGTCTACCTGGGGTAGAAGGGGTGAAGAAATATCTGGAAAAGGAAGAAGAAGAGGAGTGAAATAGAATCGAAATTTCTGAAGGCTACGGAGAGAAGTTTTGAGGGAGGAGAAGGAGAGCAGAAAAGAAGGAGAGAAGTGCAGGAAATAGACAGCCAGGGAGTAGGGGATGCGGAGCTTAGGAAGGGGAGCTGTAGGCGAGGCAGTGTGGCGGGACAGCCTGTGTAAAAGGCTGTCCACAGCCAGCGCAACAGGCTGCGAACAGCCTGCGCCTAGGGCTGCGAGCAGCCTGCGCTGAAACAGGGTGCTTTTTTCGAAAAAGCACCCCTCCAAAGTTGGAGGGGCTCAGGTGCTTTTTTCGAAAAAGCACCCCTCCAAAGCTGGAGGGGCTTAGCCTTTTTTGGAAGCCTAGCTTCCAAATCAGGCAGCCCTGCACCCTATATAGGTGGGGGCTGGGTGCTAGGCAACCCACAAGCAGCCCCAAGATTCGAGAAGCTACCTCGAAATTTGTGCCAGCCAGCCTCGCCCTTCAGCCTGCGCCCTGTTCGAACAGCTTTCCTGCATCCGCCCTTGCCTGCGATAGCCCTGCGCAACTCCCGAAGCTGCCATACCAGCCCATACAGCTCCAGCGACAGCCGTACAGCCTGTACGAACTGTCCTGCCTGTTTTTGTATCTGCTGCTGTACCGAACAGCAGCTGCGTCAGCACCAGCAGCCACCGTACGGCCTGCGTCAGCAGCCGTACAGGCCACGTCAGCAGTCCGCACAGCTCCTATTGCAGACTGCGCATCCGGTTAGCAGATTCGGGGAGGCACCAGGACTCGTGGTCTTCCAGATTTCAGCATCTCTTCTGTCAGTTTCATCTGGGACGGTTTTCTTCTACTCCATCTCCCTCCGTGCTCGTTTCAGTCAGTTATTTCTCTCCGTTTGTAATCAAATCAGATTTCAGCCATGTCTGATGCTCCAAATCCCGAGTTCGCTATGGGAGAGCAAGACTTAGATTACACTCCCGTGGGAGAGGATGATCAGGGTCTCTATGACGACCTGATCACTAAGAAAGCCTTCAGTGAGTTCACGACTGCTCTGGATGGTAAATTTGAGCAGGTCAATGCTAATCAATCGGGGTTGACACAGCAACTCCAAGGGATACAAGCCACTTTGACTCTTCTGGCTAGCACGGTTCAGGCACTCACGCATGTGGATGCCATGGCCTCCGTGCTAGGCCCGAATATCACTCCGGATCCCTTTCCAGGTGACCAGAAATCAAGAACAAAGGAGGTGGTTGACACTTGGTTGCACAAGTGGCAAGTACACTTCCAATGTCACCCCTATCCAGACGAGAAAAAGATTCAGCTAGCAGCAGGGTTTATGTCAGGTAAAGCCTTGCTTTGGTGGAAAGAACTTCAGCCTAAGCCTGATACTTGGACAGAATTTGAGGGTATCTTCAGGAAGGAGTTCCTAAAGAAGGAAGATGACTATGATATCGTCGGCAAGCTCAAGGCCCTCGATATGTCAAAATTAAATTTAACTTTTGAAGTTTATCTTCAAAGATTTAGGGATCTGCAAACCAGGGCCACTAAAATGGATCCTGTAACCTTGTTAGGTTTTTTCGTGGATGGTTTGCCAGACTCCTATAAGTTACAGATTAAGAATAACAAGTGCACAACATTGCAGGAGGCCATGACATATGCGCGCATATATGATGATACCATGGCCGGTACCAAGGCAACCACAGTTACCGAGACCAGCAGAAAGAACAAACGCAAGTTCTTTCAGCATGCGACTGGTATTGGGGAGACGAAGTCTACGGACAACGCCTCCAGGAAAAGCTTAACTCCTGCGAAGAATGGTAAGGCCCGTTTCCTTCGCACTCTCAGGCTCAAGAAAGAGGGCCGATGTTTTTATTGCGAGGAGCGGGGCCACACGAAGAATGAGTGTCCTAAGCGGAAGAACCAGAAATTGGTGCTAGGACCGAAGCTCCAGGCAGGTCCACGTACCGCAGCCAAGGGAGCCAACCAGGTTACGATGATAGGTATTTCAGTAAATGTCATTACCTGCCCCCTTTCTTGTAATTGTACCTTTAATACTTCGTTGTTTGGTTCCCATGATCTTTTCCGAGTTTATGGAGAAGTTAGGGACCAACAGGTTCACATTCTCTTCGATCCGGGCAGCTCTCACAATTTTGTTAATTACAAATTTGTGCAGAAGATGGGGCTGTCCACAGTACCTAGCGACCACACCTACGAGGTGCAGCTTCCAGCCGGGAAGCAGTTTTGGGATCGCAAGGTTGAAGCGCTACCCATCCGGATTCAAGCCTACACAGGAGCTCTCACATGTTATGTTATGCATCTAGAGCATGTAGACTTGCTGATCGGGATAGAGTGGTTTAAAACCCACAATATCCAGATCGGATGGACGGAGCATACGCTTTCTTTTGTAGACAAGGGCACCCAATTTTGTTTTCAGTGTGATAAGATTACCCCTTCTCAGGGGCCTATTGTATCTGCGATGCAGCTTCGGAATATATTGAACACTTCTCATTATGATGTCTATCAGTGTGTTTTGATTCCACTTTCTTCATTTATTGTTTCGGTAATTAACAAAAATGAATTAAGTGTGTTTGAACACCGAGAATTGAGAACGTTGTTAGATAATTTTAAGGACGTATTCCCAGCTCAACTGCCGGTAGGGTTACCTCCAGAAAGGGCAGTAGATCATCGCATAGACTTAGTCCCAGGGGCTCAACCTATCAGTGTACCACCGTATAGGATGAGCCAGGTAGAGGAGGATGAGTTAGCTATCCAGCTTCAGGATTACCTGAATATGGGCTATATCCGCCCAAGTAAATCTCCTTGGGGTGCACCTGTCCTCTTAAGAAAGAAGAGGGATTCTTCCTGGAGGATGTGTATAGATTATAAACGATTAAATAAAGTTACAATTAAGAACCGCTATCCTTTACCTCGTTCTGATGATTTGATAGACCGTTTGGCCGGAGCGAAGTATTTCACTAAGATTGATTTGCGTACGGGTTATCATCAAATCCGTATCTATGCTAAACACATAGATAGGACCGCATTCCGGACTAGGTATGGTCATTACGAGTTCCTCGTATTACCTTTTGGTTTGACCAATGCTCCTGCTACTTTTCAGCAGATGATGAACGATTTGTTCAGAGATTATCTGGGCAAATTTGTTGTAGTGTTCTTAGATGATATCTTGGTATATAGTAAAACGCTTGAGGATCATATAGGACACCTCCGGGTTGTCTTACTTGTTCTAAGACAGCATAAGCTTTATGCCAAGATGAGTAAATGTGACTTCTTTATGAAGGAGATCATTTACTTAGGACACAAGATTTCTTCTGAAGGTATTAGCATTGATCTGGATCGTATCCAGAAGGTTTTAGATTGGCCTATACCTCAGACTGTGAAACAACTTCGCTCTTTCCTAGGATTTACGGTATTTCTTCGGAAGTCAGTCCGTGATTATTCACAAATCACGGTACCCTTGACCAACATATTGAAAGGTCGTGGACGCAGGTCTACTCAACCGATCCCTTGGAATGATGCAATGAACAAGGCTTTTGAAACCTTGAAGTTATCTATCAAGGAAGCACCCGTTCTTGCATTACCCGATCCTACTCGGCCTTATGTTTTAGAGGCCGATGCGAGTGATTATGCGATTGGGACAGCTCTATTCCAAGAAGGTAGACCTGTAGCTTTTGAGAGTAAGAAGCTAGACGACACTCAGTATCGTTGGCCCACACTTGAGAAGGAACTTTATGCAGTAGTGTATGCTCTCAAGGTTTGGAGACACTACTTGTATGGTTCAAAGTTCCTTGTATTGACTGATCACCAGTCAATTAAGTATGTGTGTGATGGATCAGACTTGAGAGGAAGGAAAGCCAGATAGGCAGAGTTAATGCAGGATTTTGATTTCGAAATACGTTATCGTAAGGGTTCGTTGAATAGTGTGGCGGATGCCTTAAGTCGGGTTAAGTTTGTAAATGCTTTGTCATTTACGGAAATATCCTCAGACCTATTTCAATCCTTGAGAGGGCTATACGCAACTGATAGTCATTTCAGTTCTTATTGGCAGAGAGTCCAGGATGGGAATTCCATGGTTGACCAGGACTCAGGGATTGTGCCACCTAGGATACAGGCGGCGGGAGGTCAGTGGATGATTAGAAACGGCTTGCTGTTCCGGAATGAAAAGATTTGTGTGCCTGATGTTCTGGACCTAAAATCCAAGATTCTCTGGGAGTGTCATGATGCTCCTAGTGCGGGACATCCAGGTATACATAGGACTCTGTCTCTTGTGAAGCATACCTTTTATTGGCCTAAGATGCGTGCATTCGTAGAGAACTATGTGGTAGGTTGCCGAGTTTGTCAGGTTACTAAGGTTGAACGCCTTAGGAGCGCGGGCTTATTACAGCCATTACAGATTCCAGGTAACAAATGGGAAAGTATTTCCATGGATTTTATTACTGGTTTACCTCGAACGCGCAAGGGTCATGACTCTATTTGGGTCATAGTCGACCGTTTGACAAAAATGGCTAGATTCTTACCTACAAGAACAACTATTTCAGCTGTTCAGTTGGCTCACGAGTTTGTGGACCACTTGTTCAAGCTGTATGGTTTGCCATCTAACATAGTCAGTGACAGGGACTCAAAGTTTACAAGTAACTTCTGGACACTTGTATTTGAGAAGTTGGAAACTACTCTAAGTATGAGTTCCTCAGATCATGCACAATCTGATGGCAGTACAGAAAAGGTCAACCAGTTGGTTGAAGACATGCTTCGGGCATATGTATCTAAGAGACAGTCTTCATGGGAAGATTATCTACCCATGATTGAATTTGCTTACAACAGTGCAAAGCATTCTAGTACAGGTTATAGTCCTTTTATGCTTATGTACGGGTTTCAACCTAAGTCACCAGTTATGGTTGGATTAAAAGGGATTCAAAATGATGCTGCTAAGAACTTCTTGCAAGACATGCAGGAAATGTTGCAGTTTGCCAAGGAGTCTATTAGAAGTGTCCAAGATCGGGACAGATTTTATGCTAATAGACATCGTTCACCTAGAGAGTTCTCTGAAGGAACGATGGTATATTTGAGAATTCCTAAGGAATCCAAGAGCCTAAGTACTGGTTTGGTTCCAAAATTATCCCCCAGATACTGTGGCCCATTCAAGGTCATTAAAAGAATTGGACCAGTTGCATATCGACTAGAATTGCCTCCTGATGTTAAAGTACATCCAGTCTTTCATGTCAGTAGACTGAAAGAAGTATTGGGTGCAGATGATCAAATTGTTTCTCCTCATGAGAATATAGAAGTTACAGATTTAACTTTTATTCCTCACGAACCTGAATCTATTCTTGAATTCCGTGAAAGACAGATTCGAAATCGTACTATCACGGAATACAAGATTAAGTGGAAGGATCGTGTTGAGGAGGATGCAACATGGGAGACATTACAAAACCTCCAAAGAACATTTCCCGATTTCTTAGCGAACTCAGGAGTGAGTTCTTAGAGGAGGGGGAGTATGTCATGTGCACGGAGTGGTATCTGACGTGTACTAGTTACACAGAACTAGCTCAGGTTAGCCTGGGGAGGCTTAGAGCTAGGCAGGCTTGATTCTCGGGTTGAGTGGCAAGGGTACGAACTATTTATAGGTCTTCGCTATTTTTGGCGCCGGGGCCCGAGTCTATAAAAGAGGTCCAAGGGGTTCAGTTCTCAGAGTGCAGTTGGGAGCAAGTCTCGTTCCCAGGTGCTAGGTCTGATCCTGGATTGTGTCGCGGACGCGCGCCTGCATCTTAGCGTAGCCCAAGGCCCAGTGGCAGATCCAGGGCTTCACAGCGCCACCTGGTGGTATGGGACACCAGGTTGGTTTGGATCTGATTGGGAGTTCGTGCCAGTAGCTCAGCTCGTGGCTCGGGGGGACATCCTTCATCAATTTCCATCATAGTCATCTATTGAATCTTGGCATTCTTGACCGGAGCAATTTTGTATGATCCCCGGTAATGATGAGGTCATCCACATATAGAATCAATACTAGCCGCAAATCCCCCTCTGTGTTGAGATAGAGATTTGCCTCTGCTGGACTCCACTGAAGCTCAATCTTCTGAAAGAAAACATCTATCTGTTGGTACCAAGCTCTGGGGGCCTGTTTTAGCCCCTATAAGGCCTTCAGTTTGCAGACTTTTGATGGGGATCCTGGAATCTGAAATCCTAGTGGCTATGCCACATATATCTCCTCCTTCAAGTTACCATTAAAAAATATAGACTTAACGCCCATCTGAAAAATAGGCCAACTATGATGAGCAGCCAAGGCAATGACTGTCTGCATAGTCACTATCCTAGCTGTGGTCGGGCCAAAGGTCTCGTCGAAGTCAAGTCCTTGTGACACGTCCCAGCACTCCTGAAACCCCTCATCTGCAAAATAACCACACACAACATCAGAAATGGAGAGGAAGACGGAAGATTACATACTAGATTCCCCCACCCACCACTGAGTGCTCACAGAGAACAAGGTCTGGGAAATGACTATGAAGATTTGGTATTAGTAGACAGAACTGACGGCCTGACTCGACAGGATCATCGATCCCAGCTAAATTGGTCTTCTAATGTGACCTTTGAAGACACATTTCCAAAACTTGCCAGAGAAAGAATACTCGCAGCCAACCTCTGCCAGTCGAGTTTGAAAAGGGGCTCAGGGACCCTCAGACAAGACAGACTTTCTTCCACCTTGAGTGAAAAGCCAATACCTCAGGAAAAGAATGGACGTGCGTCATATTTCAGAGTTGGGAGGGGAGGCGCCACGATATCTTACTCGGCGGCTGCTCAGAAAGTTAGAGGAGGGTTCTTCTCCCTCCCAGCGAGAAAGGAGCTTACTACTCGCTTTGTTAGCTCAGGAAGGACAGAGGAGGCCAAGGAAGGGCTTGCTACCTCTACCTTAGCTCCCAACCCACAAGAAACTAGAGCCCCCCAGAGCAGTTCAAAGCTCTTCGATCTTAGCAAAGCATGTGAAAGAGGAACCTTTGGAACCTCTCCAAAAGCCAAAATCCACCGAAGCGGGAGCGACAGACCCCAAGGGGGAGAAGAAGAAGGAAACAAGGAGGCCCTTCACCGCGAGCAGGAAAAGAATGACTCTCAGATCCCAAAAGATAGCACCAAACCAGCTGAAGAAGAAGAGGCTACTTGTGGTGAGGGCCAAGAATCTCTAAGAGGTAAGCAGATTGCTGCCTTCATTAATGAAGACTTGCTTTCTGATTCCATTGAATGGCTTAGTACCCATGCATTAATTGGTTTCCTCCCAGGGCCTAGACCTTCTCTAGCCTTCTTTGAGAATCGGGTGAGAGCAAATTGGGTTAGACAAGGCATTAGTGTTACCAATGTTAGATTTTTTAAGAAAGGGTTCTTTGTCTTTCTATTTGAGTCTCCCAGCATGGCCTCCAAGGCTCTCAACTACACCCTCTAGACTGTCAGACACCAACCTCTCTACTTAGAGAAGTGGAAGCATAACTTTAACCCTGATCTCCCTAAATCCACTATTACTCATGTGTGGATAGAGCTCCCAGATCTGCCCCTCTCTCTACAACCAACTAGCTTCCTTGTGCAGCTGTTAGGGTGAGGTAGTTGGAATTGAGAAGGAAAACTTCATCAATCCTAGAGCTAACCCGCAAGTGTATATTAAGATGGATATTGCTGAGGACCTTCCCAACACCTTGGTAATGGTCAACAAGAATGAAAGTGTGTACAGTGAAGAACCCCTTCTCTATAAAAATCTTCCAAATTCTTGTTTCCTGTGTGGACTCTCTAGTCATGCAGTTAAGAACTTCCCACAGAGGAGGACCAAAACTAAGCCCAAGGATCCTACACCCACCAGCAATAAACAAGCTGAAAAAGGGATCCCCAAGCCAATTTCTACTGAAAAAACCCTTCTCCAAAAGATAAACCCTGTCAAACCCTTGCTCCCCCAGGATAAAGGCAAAGGGATGATTGATGACACCATAGTTCTGAACAATGCTTTTGACACCCTGGTAGACAGTGAAACTGAGGAGTGGATAAGAAAAAATCAAAACCTGGACATTGACTCTTAGATTGAAACAGGCTGGTCAAAAGATTTTGAGGAGGATATAAATAGAGAGGATGAGATGGTCTCTTGAGGAAGACCTAGGAGATGACCAAGATATGGGGGCTGAAAAGGATACTGCTGACCAAGGTAAGGCTTTAACTTAGGTATAAAGCAAGAGAAAACTCTCTCAGGGAAAAAATGCCTCCCATCAGATAAACAGCCCCAATCCCAGGGCTAGAAAGGGAACAAAGAAGAATGTCAAGTAAACCAATAGCCATCCTCTCACTCAATGTCAGAGGGCTTACTGACCCTGGCAGAGGAGAAGAGTTAGCTTATTGGCTGAGAACTAATGCTCTTTCTCCTACTTTTCTTACTCTACAAGAAGTTAAAGTCTCTGAAGAGAAGAGATTGACTGTTATTGACAAGAAAAGGAAATGATACTTCACTGACCATGAGGAGGGCAAGGGTGGGGTAGCAATTGGTATACTATCTAACTATGCTCAAGGTATTTTGGATGTGGAAGTGGATACATAGAACAGATGGATTATGGTTAAATGCATGATACATGGGCAGACATTCACAGTGGTGTCACTTTATGCTTCTAACAGCTCACAGGAAAGACTGGTTAGCTGGGAATCACTCCTGCTGGCAGGAAATAAATGTTTTGTTGCGGGTGACTTTAACATGGTGGAAAGCTCCAAGGACAGATGGATGGGTAAAGGAACAGTCATCAGAGGCAGAGAACTGATTTTCTGGGAGGACTTGAAAGAAGAGCTAAGTCTAGTGGACATGGGGATGAAGGACACCTTCACATGGTCAAACAGTCAAGTGGGGGACAACAGAAGAGAGGCCAGACAGAACAGGATATATGTCTCACAAGATCTAGTTAGCCAAACCAGCTCTTGCCAGACTCAAGTCTTTTCCTCTTTCTTTCTTTCAGACCACAAGCGAATCCTGCTCAAGTGTGACTTTGGCCTGGGCCAAAAAACCACATCATGGTTTAAGGCTGATCCCAAATTTCTTGACTTAAGGAGTGTTCAAGAAGGTGTTAAAGTTATTTGGCTCAAGGCTTTCACTGAGTCTCCTTTTCCCAGTGAATCCTGATATACTGCAGTTGACCAGACCCAAAAGTTTTTCAGAAAAGCTAGAAAGGATAGAGCTAAAATTAGGGCCAAAAGGATGGACAGCATTCAGAGCATGATTACTACCCTGGAGACCCTAGCTAGACAGGGGGACCCTCATGCACAGGCTGACTTGGTGCTCAAAAGAAATGAGTTTAGGATTCAAGAGCAGATTCTTCTAAATGACTCTAAAGTATACTTCAGAGATTGGTGGGCTGCCAAAGCTGACATACCAACCAAGGAGTACTTCAAAAGAATTGGAAGGAAAAGGTCTAATGAAGAGGTACCTCTTCTTAGAAAAGCTGACAACTCTTTGGCCCTGTGTAATGAGGAGAACATTGACCTCATTCAACTTCATTTTCAGAGTTTACTGTCCTCCACCATTCAAGTAGACAATGAAGTGATTAAAGCCAGAGAACTTTGCAAGGAAGCTAGAAAAAACAGTGTTCTCAGCTTTGATAACAAGTACCTGGAGAAACCTCTGACTATAGAGGTGCTTTTTGAAGCTGTCAAGGTGATGGCTGATGGTAAAACACCAGGATAGGATGGACTACCAATTGAATTCTACAAAAGATTCTGGTCCACTGTTGGCCCATACCTCCTTCTCTTATGGCAGGAAAGTGTTGAAAGTGGGTGCCTGCCTACACATATTAATTGTGGTGTTATAAAATTTATTCCTAAGGAAGGAGATAAGACCGAGCTAAGAAACTGGAGACCTCTGACTATGCTTAATTGTAGCTATAAAATCTTTGCTAAAGCTCTAGCTCTGAGGATTAAAAACAGAATGGCCAAGTGGGGCAGAAAGGCTTCATAAAGGGCAGACATTTACTTGAAGCTATCATCAACATTTGGGAGGGATGTGAGTATGCCAAAGAAACAAAACAGGACATATGCTTCTTGAAGGTTGACTTTGACAAGGCATATGATAGACTTAAATGGGAGTTCATCATCCAAGCTTTGGTTGATATGGGCCTTGGCCCCCTCAACATTTCTTTTATCAAACTCCTCCTCACAAATGCTACAGCAAAGATTTGTGTTAATGGGATCATGAACCAACCATTTGAGCTTAAAAGATCTATAAGGCAGGGGTGCCCTATTGCCCATTTACTCTTTGCAATTGCAGCAGACTCCCTGGGATGGCTTCTCCATCAACAAAGCCAAGAAAACAAGTTGAAAGGTATTGAGCTACCCTCAGGCAAGCACCTTATCTGTCAGCAGTTTGCTAATGATACAAACTTAACCCTCGAGAATGAGCCACAATATATCAAGGTGGCCATGGAGTCTTTAGATATATTTTGCAAAGCCTCTGGGTCCAAAATCAATTACTCTAAAACTAGATATGCAACTCTTAAAGGTGATGAACAGCAGGTGTTGGAAGGGATGGGAGGCCAGAGGATCAAGCATGGCTCAGTCTTCAGGCTGTTGGGTATCCCCATGGGGTTTGATATTTCCCTCAAGCAAAGGTGGGACTGGTTCATGAACAGATTCCAAAACAAGATGGAGAAATGGAGAGGATTTCAGGCTAGTATGGCAGGAAGAAGAACTGTTCTTAATCATTGCATTTATTCTATTGTTATCTTCTACCTCATAGCTTGGTCCCCCTCCAAAGCTAGAATTAACAGATTCATAAAAACTTGCAGATCTTTTCTGTGGGGAGGCAAGATACCCAAGGTCAGGTGGGACTTCCGTATCAAACCCAAGCAGGAGGGTGGATTAGGAGTTATTGACATAGAACAGGCTGCTCTGAAAACTCTCCTCAACCTGGATTTTAAAGGCAATCCTAAACCCTTGGCTCAACTTCTCCTTAGGAATGTCAGCTCCCTAAGACCCCTCAGAGTCCTCAAGTGGAAAAACTACCCCATGCTGTCAGCTATTTATAACCCATAACCTTGCAAACCTAAAGGCAGCTAGCTTTGGGTCTCTCTTTGGACAGCTTTTGAAGGGATTAAAAGCCAAATTGTCTTCTCAAGTAAAGGTGCCTTTATGACTTGGACTCAATTTGGATTTCTGTTATTTTCAAAGAAGCTGTGCTTTTTGATGAAGAGATAGCCAAGGCAGCTCTTCTCTTTAAAAAGGGTTTGCAAAGCTGGGGGCAGCTGTGGAACAGATCTGAACTAAGGTGGAAAACTTGGGTAGAGATTAGGAGAGAGTTCAGTCTAAACAACAAAAGCCAGTCACTTGTTCTGAGTAGAATACAACTTTGGAGTGGCAGCCAACAGTGGAAGGGGGGATCTTTCCTTGTTTATAGTAGGGAATTCAGCTTGGTGGAAAGTACCTCTTTCTTCCCTATACCCACACCAAGCAGGGACATAAGTGATCTCTGTAGGGTTCTTAATGACATGTGGAAACTTCATGACTCCAAAGAGAAATGGAAATTCAGGTTCTGTGCCATCTGGTCTCCTTCAATTCCAGACAAACTATTTGCCTTGATGTGGCTCATATTGCATAAAGTTGTGTGGACCAATATCAGAGGACTCAAGATTGGAAAGGGTAATGGTAAATGTTTGAATTGTCCCTCTACCAGTGAAGATATCTTCCATCTCTTTGTGGCTTGTCCAGTGGCTAGAAAGGTATGGAAAATAGTCCAACTGGGGACAGGGGAGCCGGTGAATTGGAAGGCCATCTTGCTTGGAGACTCTTCAAGGACAAAACAAGACACCTGGTTACCCCTGAGAGCACTTTGCACTTTGGTTTATATGGGTAACCAGGAATAATCTTCAGTTTAATCAAGTTATTTTGCAAGCTGACTTACTGTTTGTTAATTGGCTGAACAGGACCAGAAGAAAATCATAGAAGTAATCCACACTTTCTAAGCAGAGGTTGCCCTCTTCAGTGCTGACTTACAAGAACACACTCAAAGCTACTTTGGGATTGATAATTCCACACCCTTTGAAGTCCCTGCTGAGATCACTGATTTTCTTAATCAGGTACCCTCCACAAAGGTAAAAAAGGAACCTAACTCATCTTGTGAAGACCAGGCAAATGACACTGACAGCTCTGGAGATTCAGAGAGTTTTAATTGCTCTGATTACTTCAATGATGACAATACAGATGACACTGAGGACTCCTATGTCTCTCTCTTTTGATTTTGCTGCTACTGTTTATGTTTTACTTTAGAAATGTTTTTATGAAACTCTCCCCATGGGGGCTAGTTGTTCTTTACCAAAGAACATGTAAATGCCTATGATGATGATGATGATATTCTAATATAACAAAAACTTTTTCTTCCCAAAAAATAATAATAAAATTGCTCCGTTCAAGAGACTTCTTATGGAGGAGTTCGAGATGACTAACTTAGGCATACTTCACTACTTTCTTGGGATTGAGGTGAAGCAGGGAAAGAGTAGTATCTTTATTTCACAGGAGAAGTATTGCAGGGAACTACTCAAACGCTTTGAGATGGAAAATTGCAAAGCAACAGTGACTCCCATGGAAACTAGTCTGAAGCTGAGTATGCGTGATCCATCTCAGCCGGTTGATTCATCACTATATCGACGCTTGGTGGGAAGTTTGCTTTACCTCACCAATACCTGACCAGATATTTCCTTTGCAGTTGGACTGCTCTGTTAGTTCTTCGCCACACCCAAGAAGGCTCATTGGGACGCAAGTATGAGGGTGCTAAGGTACTTGAAGGGTACCTGCATCTACGGCATCACTTATACCAGAGGGATTGAGTTGGGAGGTTTATGTGATAGTGATTGGGCAGGTGACATTGATACCCGAAGATCGACCTCTGCATATTGTTTCTTACTTTCTTCAGGAGCCGTGTCATGGCTAAGTAAGAAACAACCTACTGTCCCCCTTTCATCTATAGAGACGGAGTACAATGCTGCCGGTACAACGGCATGTCAGGTGGATCTTGGAGGACATGAATGTAGCCCAAGAAGATGCGACTGCAGTTATGTGCGACAACTAGAGTTGCATAGCGATCGCCAACAACCCCGTGTTTCACACACGAATGAAGCACATCGAGGTCCACTACCACTTTGTTCGAGAACTCATCGACGAAGAAGTCATAGAGTTAATATACTGCCCGACCAACGACAACATCTTAGATGTCTGCATGAAGGCGCTTCCCAGAGAGCAGTTGGAACACCTCATTCGACGCATGGGGATCGGCCCACAATTGTGTCATTGAGAGGGGGTGTTAGAAGGTCACTGCCCCACCTGTGAGCCCTCGATTTGAGGGGACAAGGGGGCAGAAGACCATAGGGGGTAGGGGAAGGTAAAAGGCAGCAGGCCTACCTGGTAGGGAACACACGCTGCAGCAAGAAGATGGCGTGGCATCCTAGGTGCCTCCTAGACCTGCACACGGGCGGCGTTGGGAGCTGCAACAGCAGCCCATAAGCAGGGCTTATGGGCCCTTACATATGCCTGGCCCAAGCCGGCCTGATCAGCCAGCAAAGGCCGACCAGTCTGGTCGGTTGGTGGGCTGGCAGGTCGGTGCATTGGGGAGGGAGCCGACTCCCTGGTCGGCCAGTTTGAGGGGGCCTAGCCCCTCCTATAAAAAGCACCCGTTCCCCCCTTTGTTCATCATCACCTGCACAAACTGCCTTCTTGCACACATGCAAGCGCACAGGGAGAGGAATAGACCTAGCATCATTGACAGCATCTCGGGCTGTTTGTACATGCTCATCCTTGAGCTTTTGTTTACGCACTTTTGTGGAGGAATATATCTGAGTGTCCTATCTCTCTTTCAGTTTTTCTGAGTGTTGTATGAGCTAGGTAGTAAGTGAGGTGTGAGTGATTCTATCCTCTATTTTCCAACAGGGGGGTGAGGCGGGCTGAAGGCGCCGAATCTTGCACAGAAACAGCAAAGGAAGGAGCCAAAGGGTGGGAGAAAGAGAAGCAGATAGCAGAGGGGTGGTGCGGGAGTTGACGATGGGGAAGAAGGGCAGGACGACGAGGCATAGAGAAGGAGCTAGCAGAGTGAGTGCAGGCAGGGAGCCATCCTCTTCCCACTCCATGCATTGAGACATGCTCTTATTCTGCAGTCTCCTAAGGTGCATGGGCTTCCATCAATGGTCTCTTCTACATCACTGCTACCTAAGGCATTAGATTCCCAGATGCAGACCTGCAGGATACTTCAATTCACGTTTGGAAGGCTGTTATGTGAATTTTTTTGGATGTCTACTGCTTTGCATCTACAGTAGCGACGTTCGAAATTTATCAAGATTATCCCAGGCCTTCTATTCTTGCTATCTATTTCCATTTTGAGGACACGGTTCTTCTGAGCAGGAGGGGATTGTAATGTTAAGAAATGTTAGGGTAGTTCGTTTTAGCTGACCCCTATTTTCTGTATTAAGGGGCTACATTGTAAGAGTTTTCCCCCTACAGTTCTACAAATACTCTGGTACTTTTGTAGTTATTGGGGAATCAAATGAGATCATGCCATGTGTCATGGGG
The DNA here is from genome assembly GCF_047967505.1 of Dipteris shenzhenensis. Classification (NCBI taxonomy): domain Eukaryota; kingdom Viridiplantae; phylum Streptophyta; class Polypodiopsida; order Gleicheniales; family Dipteridaceae; genus Dipteris; species Dipteris shenzhenensis. The sequence goes on from NC_141605.1 coordinate 12,235,533, forward strand.
CAGCCCATTCCTCCCATCTACAAATTATGCTGGGCCTCTCTCATATATATAAAGGGACAACTTATGATTGGCATCTTTTCTGCTTGTACTTTCAAAGTGTGCTCCCACACTCTTCTCTCTTTGCGGTTGAAAACACGAGAAGAAAAATAGTAGCTACTGCTAGCCAGCCACATGTGAGCTGCCATTCGTCACATGCCCTCTTACCAAGTAATAGTGTTCTCTTTCTCTCTATTCTCTTTACCTTGTCTCTATTTTCTGCTATTATAGAGTTGTTCCTGTTTGCAATAGCAGTAAGTTCTGGTTCAGCTTAGTCTTATGGGTTGTAAGTACTAGTACTAGCATGTCTTATAGGACTTAAATTGATTAGTTAAATCCTTATACTTTAAAACAATTTATGAATGTACTGAAGGTAGAAATTGAGTCTGATTACCTTCATTTGAACAGTCCGCGAAATTTAAATCGCATATCCTGGTGCAAAAATATTTTGCATGTCTGGTGTATGTAGCCTTCATAATGAAATGGTTTCTGCTAATGAGTTTGAGTTGCTTCTGGCAAGCTCAAGAAAGGGTGACTCAATGTTAAATTAGAGCAGAGGGAGGTATTGCATGAGAAGGTGAGAAGTGTGAGCCCCCTGAAGCTTGCAGTGGTGGACACTTGTTTCTGGATTCTGCTATCCTTTGAACAACTGCCTTTATATGCTTTCAGAAGCTGTAGAAATAGGTGTTTCTTCGTGTTAATTTTAGCTACAACGTGTAGCTATAGACCACAGCACCAAAGGTTGCGTTGCTGCAGGACCAGCCTGGTTCCACACTCCTGGCACCAGACTCTCACAATTGGTCAAAGCAGGGTATCAAAGAGCATTAATTTCTTTACAGCTTGGAAGTGAGAGTGCTGTTTTTTCTTTCTGTCTGGGTGGTAGATTGTTGGCTCATTTTGGATTGAGCAGATTTGATCACATAAAAGAGTGACCCTGTGAACTAGACTCTGAAATGATGGCTTCATGATGTCTTCTTGAGTGGTTGGATTCTCAAGAAAGACTTGGTATATTGGACCATGTTCACCTTGGTTCTAACAAGATTGGACAACATGCTGACTTTATTACAAAAGACGTTTAAGTAAGGTGTGCCTGTCGTGTAAACTGCAGCAGTTGACAAAATCGTTTTCTATACATAAAAGATGCAATTCAAAAACTTCTCAATTTGAAGGAATTAAGTCCTCCCCTGGGAGACACTGTGCATTGAATGTTTTTGAAAAATGCTGCTGCTTTGAAGTTTGTTGGTGGTTGTGTGTAGGCACCATTAAGGCAGGCATTAAGAGCATGAGGTATATACATGCGTTTTTAATTTATCAGCATTGCATCATTTGCATGAGATATTATCACGATGTCATAATTGTTTGATAGGATATGGAATTGCTACCCCTTTTACCCCATCAAGAAATATCACGTCATCCTCAGTGCACACACTTTTATGGCATGTTTGACTTGAAAGGGATTAACACCTGAAATATGGGCTCACTTGTACTTTGTCGCTTGTTATTTGATTGCTATATCTTGAAAGGGAAAGGATGAGACTTTTGTACCACAAAAAAATGTGGAAGTGAGTTCAGAAACACCACTTGCAATTCTTTTCTCTGGGGGTCTTGATTCTATGATCTTGGCAGCTCTTGTCGATCAGTGTCTCCCTCCACAGTGTAAGTTCTTGTGATTTTTGTAGCATGGCCTGGATTTTTCAAAATTTCTCTAAGAGTGTATCTTTCAATAGCATCTCATCTATTTTAAAAAGTGTTTGGGGAATGGGGTCATCTTCTTTATACTACAGTGGGTCTCATCAGTTTCATCAATTTGCATCATTGTTTCGTTTGAGATAACCATTCCATTTTTTTATGGATTTTTGAGTAAGGGCCTGGCTTAATTATACCGTATAGTCACAGGCAGGGGACAAATTCTATGTTGAGTGGACATGTTGCAGCTCAAACCCATAGTCAGACAACACAGAAAGCTATGCTTAACCTGGTAAATCGAGGAGCAGAGGTCTTGGTTGCATCTCCTAGGATCAGCATTAGGGTATCTTTCAGGGTTATGTCTCTGCAAAGGCCTGGACAGCTAACTGTCAGAGCGGTAGATTCATGTAAGTGCACTAAAGCAAATGTATACATTCGACAGGTAGAAACTGTGTGTCAGCACTGGAAAAAGCAAAACCACACACTTCCGATATCTTTCCTTTCTGCCTCTAGTTCCAAAATTCCTGCTCCAATTATGCACTTACAGGGAACTGACAACACTGCTATGTGAGATAGTCAAATGCTTCCTTTATCTTTTTGCTACTTTGTGATTACCAAAGATGAGTCGTGGCTGCTCTTGTCTAGAAACTCATCTTTAAGCTGGATCGGATCGGATTAGCTACGGCCAATTGTAGGGGTGTCCAACAACTGCCAGACATGTATGTCTAGAAACCCAAACCTAAGCTGGATTGGATTGGACCGCATTAGCTACCATTAATTGTAAGGGCATCCAGCAACCGCCAAGACACCTAACACCTGCTTAACAAGCAGAAAAACATCACCTTTAATTGCAAGCCTTCTAATTCCCATATTAATGCATACCTTCAGCCCTTAGTACAATGCAGAATACTCAGCTTGATTGTTGCTCTCTGCCTTGAGCTGAAAACCCATCCTTTGGACTTCTTTACCTACTGGATCATGTATATCCTGTAGCTTGATTCAAGCTCTTCTTGAAAGAACCATCAAAATGCAATACAAATGCATCATCCAATACCTGCTCCTCCACTTTATCAGTGTGTTCTTCACCCTCCTTGACAAGAATAGGACTCTCCTTATAAGTAAGCAAATCAGCCAATGATGCTCTGGTAGAGTTCGCAACTAGAAAAGTAAATGAGTACTCTTGTAATTCAGTCACCCACTTTATCATGCACTGGGGCTGATCTAAGTGAAGTACTACAGGAGAGTGGTCTGACATCTTGGTACCTGCCAAAATCCCGATAGAGCCGCCTCTATGCAATGCCCGGTCCCCAACGTAGAAACGGTCTAGTCTCTCAAGCAATCCATCGTGTCTCCTCTGTCCGAAAGAGAAGAGGAGACTGTCAGGTATCCTGATCAATGAGATGTCTGAACTCATGAAGAATCTTAATCTCAACTTGCTGGGTGGTAGAGGACAAGGCAGAGCTCCAAGTGGTCGAGGATTAGGAGGTATTACTTTTTCTAGCGCCCCATCTTCATGGCAGGCAGGCCGTGGCCGAGGTATGTTTGCTCTTAATGTCCAATGTTTTAATTGTGGTGATTGGGATCACTACAGCTCTCATTGTGATAAGCCTCCTCGTATGGGTGGGGATATGTACCCATTGCCATCTGCATTAAATAATCGTGCTAATGACCATAGTGTGGAAGTGAAAGATGCAGGCCAGCCAAGTGCAAGTGTAACTGTTAAGGCTATTGTAGAGGAGAAAGGCAAGGGAAAGATTGTGAATCTACTTGGGCTGGAAGAGGATGATGTGACAATCATGCCTTTAGGAAAGAGTGACCGTGATGAAGAAGCGGGGCCAAGTACAGAGAAGGGTAAGCATGTTGAGGATGTCATTACCTATCAAAGGAAAAAGACCAAGAAACAAGGAGGAAGTATAAGACTGTGGATTATCCTATTGGTAGAGAGCAAGGAGAGTATGACTTGGTGGAGGATCTTTCTAGAAGGAAGACGGATATTACTTTTGGGCAGATGATTGGTCTTTGTCCCAAACTGAAGGAGTGGCAGCGTGCAATGAATCCTAGCAAAAAGAATGCTCAAAAGGAAGCTGGAAAGGTAATATCTATTTATGAACTTCCTGACATTTGCCCTTCTGTGGAGGCCTGGCACAAGGGTTTTGGGCTTGGAGAGGCATACGTTGATGGCGGTGCTCAGATTTGTGTTATCACTCAGTCTTGTGTTGAGAAGCTGGGCTTAAAGATATCTTCTCCCTCAAGTTTCCGCATTCAAATGGCCAACCATGCGAAGATAAAGACCTTGGGAATAGTGATGGGGCTGGATGTTGAAGTATTTAATGTGCATTGTGAGGCTGACTGTCATGTTATGCCTGCTGGTTTGGGAGCCTATCCTTTGATTTTGGGGAGACCATGGCTGCGAAAAATGGGAGCAATTCAGAATTGGGGTAATGGAGTCATCACTATGCATGCTTCTTCTGGTAAAAGATGAGCTTTGATATGGTAAGTCATGCAGAAATTTCAGATGCAGAAAAAGGGGAAGAGGAAGTGAAACATCCAGTGAAGAGGAGAGTAGTTTAACTTCAGAAAGTGATGAGGCTGAAGTGGCATTCATTGGTGGTGTGGAAGATTTGCAATTGGATCAAGAGACAGCTACTGTAAATGAGGAAGAAGAGGACCCATATGAGAAGATAGAGAGGTTTATGCAGCCCAAGAACCCTCAAGAGTCCACCCAGGAATTGGTTGAGCAGACATTGAGCCCTAATCTCTCTAGAGAGGAGAAGGAAGAATATTGTGAGATGCTCTGGAAGTATCCTAATTTGTTTATCACATCATATGAGGATATAAGAGGATTCAAGGGGAGGCCATTGAGAATTGAACTGAAGGAGAATGCTAAACCAATATGTCAAAAAATGAGGAGGTTGAGTCTTGAGCAAACAGAGGTGTTGAGAGAGGAGATTGTCAAACTACTCAAGGCTGATATCATTTATCCTGTGGTTCATTCAGATCGGGCCAGCCCAGTGGTAATAGTGCCAAAGAAGGATGGAAAATGGAGAGTGTGTGTGGACTACAAGCCCTTGAATACTGTTACCAAAAGGAATCATTATCCTTTACCACATCTAGATGATATTTTGGATAGGATAGCTGGCCATGAGATGTACAGCTTATCTGATGGTTATTCCGGCTATTTTCAGCGCCATATGCGTCATGGGCTCCAAATGGAAAACCATGTTACTCCTCCAGGTTTGTAAAAGACAATTGTGCAAACGTTGTCATGCTCCCGAGAAGTTACGTTTGTTCTCTGTGTTTTCTGTCTCTACTCTTCGTGTTCCCATTCGTCCGTTCTGCCTCATGTTGTTGTGTTGTTAACATATCTCTGCCTCGCGCCACCCCTCATGGATCATTGTGCCCTTCGATACGGATTACCGTTAATCGAGTGCTGGACCAAATCATTCGTGATTCAAAGGATTTTGAGAATCGTGATCCAAAAGGGGCCCCTGTGGCTTCAGCCCTGGAGCTCTTGCGTGCGTACAGCCCACACCTCACACCAAGTTGATTGCTCCTCTTCCACGATTCATGTCTGGAACGATCTCCCTTGTGTGTCTCCACCAAATGCTCTCCTTTTCTTCTTTGATCCAAAGTTTGGAACTTTCCTTCGATCCCATCACCACATACCATCACCAACTCCACAATCCAAAAGTATGGAGAATCACGTAGCCACCTTGCATACAACATGCACGTTGTCCTGATTTCCAGCCATGTCATCATATCAATATACCACTTTCCCACTCCCTTCTCAAAAACTTAGGCCAAGACAATTACACCACAAATATTAGATCTTAGGCACCACCCCTACACACAAACTTAATGCAAGGCATTTAATGCATGAATGCCCACATTTGACCACACCAAATTAACCCCATTCCATCACATGGATGTTCACATGACTCACAATAAGATGGGCTCCACACATGACGACAGATAACAATGATAGACACGTGTCATCCCAAAACCACACCATGTGACATTGGATACCATGACGCTTTGGAGTGCTTGGTGCACCCCCACGGCAACTCATCATCTCCCATAGGAGTCCCTGCAAAACATATTTTCATAACTTGAAATATTTACAGCAGTCCGTAATTTCTAGCCAAAAAGCAACCAGTACCAAAAGCCCCCAGCTACACTAGCTATGTACGTCTAAGTGTCTACCCCCTATATACATGCTATGCACAAAAGCCTTCTACATTTTTAAACCTATCAATGGGTTGGTGAAGGCCCTCCTCCTGGGCTAACGAGGTCCTGAATGTGTGTAGCTATACAAGGTCCTCTTGGTTAACCTGGTTAGCCTTGTGGTAAGTGAGCATAACAAAAGGGGCCTCAAGGCTATACTGAAAGGGGAGTATTCTGTCCATGTGGAGCCCTAGACTCTCAAACCATGTGCACGTACGTGTCTACCGACATCTCTGAGCGTCCTTAACTGCTAAAGTCATGGATGAGGATAAGGCCAGCCATGGTAACCAGCGCTGGCCTAAGGTCGAGGAGCCATGATCCCTGACTTGTGATCACCTAGAATGTTGCATCAAGCTATAGTGGAGATGCTCCAAACACAACCAGATTGAGTTGATGTGGGACTGACGGCTTACTATGGATCATCTGTGACAAGAAGACAACCTAAAGCCTCTCTACTCGGGCCCCGTCCACCTTTGATAGATCAGGCCCCAACAAGAGCTGCCATACATGCCTGCAGGGTGGACTAAGGTGCCAAAGAGAAGAGACTTAGTCCATGAATCTTGGAAATGGGAGTGAAAGCACCGTCGCTCAAGAAAGCACCGTCGCTCAAGTCTAGCAAGTGCGGCATATCCACCGCTTACTCACTAGTCACATCGTGAATATCAGACTAGGGAAAAGAATCCCCAAATATGTGTAGGATGCGACGATGCTAAAAAAACCCATGATGTTGAGATGTATACGGTGGAGTCTTAGCCTCCTCATGCAGATGTCTAGCAAAGTGTAAGGTCTCAAGGAGAAAGTAGCATACTGCGATGAGGAGGTCTTGTCGAGATGGGCGTCAGATCGGAATTTTTCAAGTATCTGGAATGTGTGTCACGTCTCTCAATAGTTATTATGCTAATGAGAGATGATCTATAAAGTATTGCCACTCCTTAGCGATCCACACACTCCACTTGTCTCCCGAGTGTCATCCTAGAGGTTGTCTCCCATGTGTATCCACTGACTATGGGCAAAGGGTGCTTTGGGCTTTGATGGGTCTTTGTATAGAAAGACATATCTCATCTTGTGTAAGATTCCAAGAAGTACCATGGATTTGACCATAAGGTACCATTAAAGCTCCAAGCAGCGCAGATTAGGGTCTCAGTGATGTGAATCTTATAGACCCCGTGTCCCTATGTAGGGGGACCATTAGGGGCTTATCAAAAGCCGCCCATCTCACTGGTTGTCACTCATTGGTCCACAGGCTTTTTTCAAGGGACATGACACAGACACAGCTTTTTTTGTTCGACGACATCTTGTGGAGTCATGCTCCCTTTGGGATGTTCCGTTTACTCCATTTAGAGCTCCCCACGCTTCTGTAGACGCATCTTGGGAGATTCTGGCTAGTATCACATCATGGCATACTTGGAGAGCCAGATGTACAGAGGCTTTGGAGGACTCCGAGGTTCACCCTTCTCAGACTGTGGCCAATATCTAGGCAGATACTATACCATAGTTACCAGCCGAAACGGAAACGAAAGAAACGGAAATGGAAGAAACGGAAGAAACGGAGTTTTCGGGCCCCGCCGAAACGGAAACGGAAGAAACAGCAATATGATACAATTTATGTATAAAATTTTATTTTTTATACATAATATAATTATCAATAGAGTGCAAATCATACATAATACAAATTACAATTATCTATACTTGAAGGCTGAAGCTTCAGCCTTCAAGCATCAATGCATCATTCATGCCTCTATGATTCTAAATTCTTGAATGATGCTTCAATAATCTGAAATCAACATGTATCATGAGTCATGACTAACAAGTTTGGCATTACAAGAATCTGAAATTTAGAAGTTTGAAGTACTTTAAAGTTTAAACTTAGCACACAAGTTGAAACTTGAAACTTGAAACTTGAAACTTGAAAGTATCCAATGTCCAGACTCCATAGATGATCATGATTCATGATCCACAAATTTCATGATCATGACTCATGACTCATGAGTCATGCAAGACTCAAAATAAAAGCACCCATGGATGATATTAAAAAAAGCAGTAGGACTACTGATCATCTGCATCATCCATGGACTCCTCGTCATCGTCATCCTGTGCGTCCTCAGATAAGCTTGAGGCATTCGTGTCACTGTCTGAAGAAGAATCATCAACATCAGGATCAGGACCATCAGGTGCAACTGAAGTACTAGCACCATCTCCAGATGGTTGAGTGTATGATCGTGTGTGGTGTGCTGGTGCTGACAGCTCCTCATACAACATGGTGTATATGTCCAGCTCCTCCCGTGGGATATCTGGTATGGCCTTCATCTTCTCCACGTCCACCTTGTCTACATCAGGTTCGGGGCAGCCGGCGGTGAACTCAAGGAGACGGAGGTTGCAATGACAAAACACCAACGGCTCCAATTGAGCCGTGCTCAATCTGTTCCTCTTCTTTGTGTAAAAGAGGGCCCAAGTGCTCCAGTTCCTCTCACAAGGACCGGAACTGTAGTCCTGTGAGAGAACACGTATAGCAAGGCGTTTCTGCCATAAGCCAATTAAGCCGAGATAAGTATCAGGAACTTGATAACTTTAAACATATTTGTAGTAGATAAAACTTCAAATTACTTAACGACTACGCTCTAACTAGTGGCGTTGGAACTTGTCTCTTAGACTCTTACCAAAGTAGGAGTACAGTTGCCATATTTCTCCCACCAGGAGACAGGTTGCAACTGTGTCTCTCGGAGCCTAGCCGTAGGTCGACCAAAGGAGAGGCTGTGATTGCGGAACAATAGAAGTTCATTCTCCATTCTTCGTTGCATCTCCAAGTCACCACTCGTCCAATTTTGTAGATACTGTTGCATCCCCTCCTCCAACTCGCCATTCTCATATTGCTCTTGACTGCGCCAGAGCGGATGCAATACATGTGTGTAACACACAATACAACTATTCCTATTGCAGATCACGGGAGCAGCACCGAAGTTAATCCACCCAGCCAAATCCTGCTGAAGCTTTCGAGCTGACAAAGAGTTACAAATCAAAACATATGTGAAAATCACTATTCTCTTCTCTCTCTAGCTTCAACAAGCCCCATCTCCCTAGATGAATCTAGATGCCACATGTCATCATCACAGGGCCTTCCTAATGCAACATTTTACCCCTCTCTTGGGATGCATTAAAATCCTTTGCCCCTAGGCACATTCCTTGCATTAGGCCCTTAGCCTTAGATCCACCTAGTCTGGTGCTATCAACCCTCACCTAGGACCTTGACATTAATTCCCTCCCGATCATTTACATGAAGCGCAAACAAATAATTACAAACATAGATCCTTTAAGGAAAATGTCGACTGATTCTTCCGAGGTCATGCTACCTCGGCTAGAGCGTAACATTCCTTCCCTCTTCAGACATCAGTGTCCTCAATGATAAAGTCTGGGAACACTCTCCGCAACTGGTACACGGATTCCCAGGTAGCTTCGGATAGAGTTTGACCATGCCATGCAACCAACACCGTGGGTATCTTTCGATTTCGTATTTGCATTGTTCCTCGGTCCAGGATTCTTGTTGGTTTGCGCCTCGCATTATCCTCTATCTCCTAAAACAAAACCACACCTTCGATTAGTGAGTCACCTGTATGTAAAAATTTATTTAAGCGTGAAACATGAAAAACCGGGTGCACCTTACACCCCTGTAGCAATTCTAATTTATAGGCTACCTTGCCTATTCTCTTTAGAATTAACCACGGCCCACAGTATCGAGGTGATAACTTAGCACACTCTCCTGAAGTCAACGACTTCGAGTGCGAAGAAACTCTGAGAAAAACTTTTTCTCCTTCCTTAAATACTCTTATAGACCGGTTTTCATCCGCATACACTTTGGCTCTATCCATAGCCTGGCGGATATTAGCTCTCGCAAGTGCTAGCATCTCCCACATCTGAACCACAAAGTTCGCGGCACTAGGCACTTTCTGAGGTACTCCAACTATAGTTGGATTGGCTGGTCTATAACCATAGTTCAGCTCAAACGGACTGAACCCTGTAGAGGAATGTTTTCTATCATTGTAGGCAAACTCTAACAATGGCAACCACTTGTCCCACGTATGTTGCCTCAATGACACATATGCCCTCGGCATATCCTCTAAAGTCTGGTCGACTCTCTCCGTCTGACCATCCGTCTCAGGATGATCCCCACTACTCATTCCCAACTCAGTCCTTAGTGTCTCAAATACCGCTGTCCAAAAATGACCGGTAAATCTGACATCTCTGTCTGACACTATGGATCTAGGCAATCCATGCAGACGAAATATATGTCTAATAAACAAATCCGCCACTTGCGGGGCACTAACAGACTCCCTAGTCGGAATGAAGTGAGCCATCTTGGTTAGACGATCAACCACCACAAGGATAGAATCATACCCTCCTTGTGTCGTAGGCAGCCCTACAATAAAGTCCATGGAAATGCTCTCCCACTTACTCAGTGGTATTTCCAAGGGTTGTAAAAGTCTGGGTGGCTTCACCCGCTCGGCCTTACTTACCTGACACGAGAAACACCGTGTCACATATTCATGAATATGTTTTTTTCATCTTTGGCCAAAAGAAATCTCGCTTCACGAGATCATATGTCTTCTCGACTCCTGGATGTCCCGCACACGAGCTGTCATGGCACTGTCGAATGACTCTCTGCCTGAGATCATTCTGACTAGGTACTACAACCTTGCCATTTCTTTCCAGCATACCATCCCTTATGGTATATCTTGCATATGTTTGGCCTTTTCTGGATGCCAGGTCATCCTTTTCGTTTTCCCCGGGTTTTAACACATGAGCTTTAGGCCATAAGCTCTGGACAAACTTGTCCACCTTTTGAGTTTCTCTGATCTCGGTCATTAGAGCACTCTCTAATACCGTGAAACTCAGGTTGTGCATAATGCGAGACAACGCATCAGCAACCTTGTTATCTTTTCCTCTTCGGTACCGAATCGTTAAATTAAACTCCTGCATGAGCTCTGCCCACCTAGCTTGGCGGCCCCTCAAGTCAGGCTGTTTACAAAAATGTTTTAGAGTATCATGATCCACATCCACATAAAACTCTGAACCATACAAATAATGCCTCCATGTTTTCAAAGCATGGATAACAGCATACAACTCCAATTCATGAGTTGGCCAATTCCTTTGAGAGGGAGAAAGCTTCTTGCTTTCAAAGGCTACTGGCCTTCCCTCTTGAAGGAGGACTGCTCCTACCGCAATGCCACTTGCATCGGTTTCCAGGAACAACGGTTTCTGGGGATCAACTATTTTTAACACCGGTCCTGTGACCACAGCTTGTTTTATGGTGTTAAAACTTTCTTGTTGATTCTGTCCCCATATAAAAGGTACTTTATCTGAGGTCAGATTAGTCAATGGCGATACTATTTCGGAATATCCTTTGATATGCCTTCTATGAAACTGGACAAATCCCAAGAATGATCGCAACGCGGTCAGACTCTGAGGGATTGGCCAAGTTAGTATCGTAGCCACTTTCTTTGGATCCATTTCTACCCCTTGTGGAGTAATTATGAATCCTAAATATTCAAGCCTAACCATACACAGTATAGTTTTCTTTTTATTTACATACAGACTGGCTTTCCTCAAAGTATTGAACACTACTCTTAAGTGTTCACGATGCTCAGTAATACTTTTACTGAATATGAGGATATTGTCAATAAAATGTACTACAAACTTTCTGATATACAGACGTAGTAAATCGTTCATAAGCATGACGAATGTAGCCAGAGCATTGGTAAGTCCGAAGGGCATTACCAAAAACTCATAATGACCAAACCTGCTTCTGAAAGCAATTTTATGCACATCCTCGGCTCTAATCCGGATCTGATGGTAGCCACACTTAAGATCTATCTTGCTGAAAATCACGGCTCCATGTAATGCATCTAGCAAATCATCAATCCGAGCCATCGGATACCTGTGCTTAACAGTGATATTATTCAATGCTCTGTAATCTATACAGAGGTGAAACGTATCATCCTTTTTCTTCTTTAATATCACTGGCGAAGCAAAAGGTGAGAAACTTGGTTGAATCTGCCCCAACTTGAGGTATTCTTCCAGTTCTCTACGCACCTCCGTCTCTTCAGTAAAACTCATTCTATAGGGAGGTCTATTTACAGGTTCTGCCCCCGGAATCAGTTCAATCTTATGCTGAACATTCCGCACTGGAGGTAACCCATAAGGTAGTTCATCCCTAAAACATTCAAAGAACTCCTCTGTTATAAGATTAGCCAGCTTGGCCATCTCACCACTTTGCGTAACATCAGTGCTAGCCGAAGAATCATCAACCGGCTCTACCGATGCTGTGCAAAGGAATAAAAACTCTTCTTGAGCCTTTCGGATTTCCATCACGGAAACTAACGATCCCTGAGGTATATCTTTTTCACCTCGCAAGACATAAAGCACATCATTCATCTTGAATTGATATACGTGCTTTTTTCAATCAATGGCTGGATTCTTCCTAGAATGCCACGCCATACCCAGGGCTATATCCGCATGAGCAAGCTTGGTCATTTCAAAATCAAGCTTCTCAGCATAGTCCTGAATCCGAAGCTCCAACTGGGTAACCCTTTGGTCCCATACTTCAGTTGAACTTCCGTCTGCCATCCTGACTGTATACGCATAGTCAGATGGGTTAGTCTTTAATTTCAGCCTCTTCACGAGCTTGGAGTTAATCACATTGTGAGTTGACGCCGAGTCAAACAACACAATGACATCATGATTGGCCACTTGCCCTTTCATTTTAATTAACTCCGTATCATTAAAGGCTGTATACCCCGTTGCTGTGGGCTTAGATAGGATGTTATCAGGTGCACTCGTCACTAGCTTAGCAATAGACACACATAACAAACACGGGACTAACCTCTGAGAAGATCCCGCTAGCTGAATCTGCATCTCTTCCGCTCTGGGACTTCCCTCCATCTCCACGTCGCATTCTGAGATCACCATCTAAGCCATCCGACGATCTTTGTTACGTGGACACTCCTTTTACTGATGAGGCTGAAGGCATCCAAAACATAAGCCTTCTCTCCTTGCTTTTTCCCTTTGTTCTGGGTTTAAGGGAGACTTAGACCAAGCCCGGGCTGCCATTGGGGTTACTTTCCTCTTCACTCCAATGGCAGTACTTGGTTTAGGAGTTTCAGCCGGTTTCGCTTGCTTGGCTTGACCACTCGGCTGAGAACCACTCCCTCTACTAATCCATTTCTTCTTAAACCCAGATTTCTTCGGATACCCATACTGGGTTCCGACCTGTGCAAACCCACTTCGCCTGCTGCCCTTGGCATCTTCATAGTTCAGGGCTATGGCTATTGCATCATCTAACATGTTCGCGTACTTAGCCCGAACTTCCATTTTTATTCGATCATTCAATCCAAATATGAAATCTTTCACTTGGATTGATTGAGGCAGACCTTCATTACGCTCTCTCGAAACTTATCAGTGTATTCTGCCACTGACAAATTTCTCTGACGAAGGTTCCTATATTGATCCCAAGCTCGGGATGCTTCGTCAGGAGGTAAGAAGTGTTTCTTGAATTCTCTTTTAAACCCCTCCCAGGTAGTGGATGCTATACCATATTTTTGTTGTTTAATCCACCACCGATCCGCTGCCTCACTAAACATGTGGGTGGCCTCACGGATCTTCTTGATGTCATTTCTGATTTCACAAATGGCGAACGCCTCGTCCCATTTGTGTAACCAAGTCTCAATGACATCGGAGCTACGGTCGTTCATCCGACCAGAATACTTTTCCGGTCTGTAATTGGCAATATTTGGCACTTTAGCCTTCCTAGGCTCGACCGTATGGACACTAGACTCCGGTTCCATTGGAGCCTTTCCCTTCTCCTCTCGAGAAGGTCTGGCAGACATACTGTGTATCGCTCTCCTAAGTTCAGACTGCCCTTCATTGGCCTGTAACTGCTACGCTAACAACTGTTGCAAGGCATCCTCCAGCAATGCAATCCTGCCAGATAAGGTATGAGCTACTGGGCGCGACGCCTGCTGGGTCGGCCGGACTCCTGACTCACCAGGGTCCCTCCTGGAAGCTCCTTCTTCTGCTTCCATTCAGTTCATTGGGTGTTTTGTTCTGTTTTGTTTTGTTTTGTTTTTTTAAAACACTGCTAGAAAACTGTATTTACAAACTGACGCAATTCAGTGTACTGACACTCTGACACAATTCCCTATACTAGGGAATTCCTGCAATCCCAGATTCACACCCAGATTCACACTAATTAAGCATTTGATACAGGCATATATCCCAAATAGCGCTTTTCCATATCCTAGGGAAGCTTTTGCAAACTAACTCTGACTGTAGCACATAGGCATAACCTCAAGCATAATCTGTCCCTGCTACAACATCAAAGCCTCATGCAGGCTGATCACTCACGAGATCCTGTCTATGAAAGTAGAGCATCAACCCACTAAATCGAGAAGAAAAAAAAACACGAAACTGATGGAGGTCAAAGAGAGCTCCCTGGTCATCAACGATTTTGTCACAGCCTTCTTGGTTCCATGCAAATCCCGCCAACAGTCTCCTGCACTGTTCAAGCCCCTGTGCTCCTGCGACTAGTCTGCAACCAAGAGCTTTGTTCGAGTTCTGAATCATGGCCAGCTTCTCGTCGAATAGCGCTCCACCCTGCGTCACGCCACGCTGCACGTTGGAATCCCTCGATACGTATCTCTGTTTGCTCATCTATCCGTCGCAGGTCAGTAGTAGCCGAATCGCTCCACGCTCCTAGTACCTTCCCTTGGGCTCTTCGTTGATCTGGCGTCAGTCACGGGCTATCTGCGTCGAAGGGTCTCCCTCATTCACGAGCTCCTGTTACGTCCACCTTAGACCATGGGCAGCGCTAACCTCTACGCTCCACGTTTGCTGTCCGTCGTCACGGGCAGCCCCAACAGCCAACCTTCCGTCGTATATCAGCATCGATCCCGTCAGGGAATTAGCCGTACGTCGTCAGCCCACCAGGGCGGTCCAGGCCTGCAACTCGAGCTCACGCTGCACTTCTCATCCCGTTCGTCCAGCTTCGTGGTGGCAGTGCGGGATGACCACCGCTCGAAATCCGTCCCCTCTCTAACTCCTAGCCTTGGGCTCTGATACCAAATGTAACACACAATACAACTATTCCTACTGCAGATCACGGGAGCAACACCGAAGTTAATCCACCCAGCCAAATCCTGCTGAAGCTTTCGAGCTGACAGAGAGTTACGAATCAAAACATACGTGAAAATCACTATTCTCTTCTCTCTCTAGCTTCAACAAGCCCCATCTCCCTAGATGGATCTAGATGCCACATGTCATCATCACAGGGCCTTCCTAATGCAACATTTCACCCCTCTCTTGGGATGCATTAAAATCCTTTGCCCCTAGGCACATTCCTTGCATTAGGCCCTTAGCCTTAGATCCACCTAGTCTGGTGCTATCAACCCTCACCTAGGACCTTGACATTAATTCCCTCCCGATCATTTACATGAAGCGCAAACAAATAATTACAAACATAGATCCTTTAAGGGAAATGTCGACTGATTCTTCCGAGGTCATGCTACCTCGGCTAGAGCGTAACAATGTGCCACCGCATGGATTGGGCGGTGGAACCGATTCCACCGCTTATTCCATATAGCACGGATGGACTCACCCTAAATCATGCCACAAGAAATTAGAATGCATTATGCATGCAAAATTCATAGACTATAGATAATAGTACATACATAATATATATCTGAAAATTCCAGGCTTCATGATAACAAATTGCCATTTAGTAACTGCAATAATTATACATATCACAAAAGTAAAAAGTCTTACTTATCAGGCGATAGGGAAGTGTTTCTGTTGAGGGCCTCTCCAATCTTGTCCATAAACTCGTACAAGAGCCCTAATGTGCTTCCCTCCATGTCCGTGATGCGAAGCACCGTGTAGATAGGATTAATCGATTTGATTAATGCCTCCGCCTGATTCCACCAAGACTCATCCATGATCATGCGAAAAAATTTAATAGACTTTGCTTGGCCTCTATCATCCCAATCTCCCCACTCCCGAGACACAACCGTGCGCAACAAGCCTTGGCGCACTCGCACAAGCCTCTCCACCACTATGAACATGTAAGCAAACCTTGTGGCTGGAGGTTTCAATAGCTCAAGGTCACTGTAAGCCCGATAGATGCTGAGGACTTTGGGTCTCTTCGTGACAAACTTCACGATACTGCGGGCTGTGGAGAAGATGGCATCAATCCAAGGTATCTTCCCTAGGTCCTCGATCAAAAGATCAAGGCAATGTGAGGCACAGGGTGTCCACACAATCTTAGGGAACTCATCTTCTAACATGGCACCCATTGACACACAATTGCTGCCATTATCTGTCACCACCTGCACCACATGCTCAACACCTATCTCCATAATGGCTGCCCGTAAATGCTCCCAAATATACAACCCTGTAATCACTGTACCTGCAGTGGAAGCGTCTATGGCTCTCAAGAACATGGTTCCCTTGCAAGAAGATACTAAAATATTGTACACATTCCTCTTGCGTGCATCTGACCATCCATCGCATAAGAGTGTGCATCCATATTTTTTCCAAGTCTCTTTCAAGGGCTTCATTTGGTCTTCCACACATTCCCTCTCTCTTCTTAGCTCTCTTGTCCGCAAGGCCTCATATGTAGGCCCTTTCCATTCAGCTTACGGCTCTCATGGCCTTCCTCCATCGTGTAGTCTTCGCCACATGAAAGGGTATTGCACACTGTATGAAGAGCTTTGTGAGCTCACTAGTGGCCTCCTTCACTGCTTGCTTTTGCAAGCGTGCTTGAATGCTAGACCTTTGTAGTGATCCTCTTTTCCCTGCACTAGCATCCACACTAATTGATCCATGTGGCAAGGGTGTTCTTGTGGCACTAGGACCCGCGCTTGATGTAGTTGATGCCCCTCTACTTCTCTTTGCAGAACCCAATGTGCTGGCATCATCCAATGGCTCAGTGTCAGCAGCCCTCTTCTTCATTCGTCGAAATGAGGAGGAGCTGCTGCACATCTTGTACAGCAATAACTCTAAGGATTTTTTGCGGAGATTCCTTGAGCGTAGGTCTCCATCACCCCTCACCGACACGAGAGTTTGGCACACGTATGCACACCATCTTTATGATGTCCCAGACCAGCCCACTCCAGATCTCATACACCTCGCCCCACCACTTACACGTTGTTCACCAGAGGGGAAGTCAAGGACGCAACATTGAAACTGCACAATGGCCGAGCTAAGGATCACGAGGGGCTATGCACTGAGTTTATCACATATGGGATCGACACGTTAGCCCCGATCCTAGCAAAGCTATTCAATGACGCTGTTTGCCTTGGCTTCCCCCACACTTGGACACTCAACACCATCACCCCCATCCACAAGGCAGGGGATCCCATGGACCCGTAACTACAAGACTATCATGATTGGACGTGTGATGTCCAAGATCTATGCAGCTGTATTGGATGCGTCGGTCAGCCTGTTCGCAAAGATGAGAGGGCTCAGAGCTGAGGGTCAGGCCGGTTTCAAGCGAGACCATGGGACTATGGATCACATACTCACACTCAGGAGTGTCATTGAGGAGGCCAAATCACGGAAGGAGAGGGTATATTGCTGCTTTGTGGATTTCCGCAAAGCCTTTGACACAGCACCTTGAGCTCGTCTCATCACACGCCTACAGACACTGGGATTTGATCAGGAGATCATATGGGCAGTTATGGCACTGTATGAGAGAGTCTCAGGCCGAGTTCGGATAGGCGCAAGTTGGACAGATGAGATCTTGAGTACCATAGGGGTCAAACAGGGTTGTCCCTTATCACCGACCCTGTTTGGCCTCTACATTGATGAGCTTGAGGGTTGTCCCTTATCACCGACCCTGTTTGGACTCTACATTGATGAGCTTGAGACTTTCATGGGGGCGTTCGGAGGGACCGGTTGCTCACTTGCCAGGATCATCATCAGGATTCTTCTTTATGCAGCTGATGTGTCACCTTTTGTCCTCCACTTTTTGCAGCCAAGGTTGCCATACGCACACGCTTCCATTCTGTTAGGCCACCTTTCACTGGAGTAGGCACGAACTCACAAGGTCCTACATCCTTGCTGGGAACACCTGCTAGATGGTCTTTCACCCATGTGACAGACCCCGTTTTGCTTATGCCGCAATAGTTGCATCTCCACTTCTTGGAGCCACCGCCTCCTTTATAACTATCCAGGAGGGAGACATGGACCCAATAAGCATCTCTCGGCATTGAGGAGGATGGAGAGGTGAGAAGGAGGATGGAGAGGTCACAAGTGAGAAAGGATGGGAGGTAGAAGGAGGATGGAGAGATAGAGGTAAAAGAGGATGGAGAGGTGGAAGGAGCCTGGAGGATCAGAGGTAGAAGTGAAGGAGGATGGAGAGGAGGAGGATGGAGAGGTAGAAGGTAAGATTAAAGAGAGGATGGAGAGAAGAAGGATGGAGGGATGGAGTCTGGAGAGCAGGCTGCCAAGCTGCAGCTTGTAGGATGGAGAAGATGGAGCAAAGGATGAAGAGGATGGAGAGAGAAGGATGGAGGTCCAAGAGCAAAGGATGGAGGGATGGAGGTCCAAGAGCAAAGGATGGAGCTTAGAGAAGGTGGAAAGAGCAGCAAGGATGCACAAGAGGAGTGGAACGGGCGGGAGGCGGCGAAAGATGAAGAGAAGCAACGAAATCGCATTTTTAGGGTTTAGGGCAAAAGTAGGTTTTACGAAACGCCGTTACCGTTTCGTCGTTTCCGTTTCTGCCCACGAAACGGGCGTTTCGTGCAACTATGTACTATACACACTTTGATGGCCATTTGGGCAAACATACAGGGGACCTCCAGGACTACTACTACTAGGAGGGTTGCTTTTCTCAGAGTCTGGAAGGATTATCCTTTCTTCTCTGACTCTCCTTCAAGGATGAGGTGGCATTTTCAGCTGCCACCTAGGATTTTTGTTTGCTCATTTTGAGCTATTTTTTCTCATGCTTGACATGATGTACTCCTGCACTTGAGCTTGCTCTACGGTTTTTATTCATACTTAATGAAGTACTTTTCTTGAAAAGAAAAAAAAAGCCGCCCATCTCAAATCACAACCCTCCTTGCAGGCTCTGTCTCGCTGCTGTAGAAGCGTGTGCCTCTCCTCTACTTGTAAGGGGGGGGGGGGGAGAGAGAGAGAGAGAAAGAAAAGAAAGAAAGAAACTATTATTATCGTCCTCTGGGGGCTGAAATCGACCCATGGGACCCAATGGAATGTTTCAAAAAGTCTCCTTCTTTGAAGAAGGGTGGAGTGGACAGCTAGCATGTTGCTACCTGTGTAATACATTGGTCATGGTATGCAAGGACCTTGGTAATGTAATTGCCCAAGGCTGCGAGGTGAGGATGGGAAAGCAAGCTCTCCAAACTGTTGTGATGCTGCGTGACATTGCTGAAATCTTCTCTTAGATGCTCATATCGCGGACATGTCAAAAGAACATGTGCCTCATTTTCCACTTCATCTAAGAGAGAGAGAGAGAGAGACAGAGATTATTAAAGTCTTTAGAAGACCGATGGGTCTATGAGATGATGAAAAACCTGGTACAAATAAGCTGTGGGGGTGGAGCTACTAAACGAGTATCCATGCCAATGTAGAATGCAAAATGCAAAATGCAAAATGATAGTACTAAGTACAACATAGTCATGCTAGTGGTTGACCACAAATCAACATCATCATCATCATCATCGCCATTAGGAAATCAGGGTGGATAGGGCAATGGAGGCATGAAATCGGCGATAGAGTGTTGTCGGGTGCTCACAGGTGTGGCTTTATGACATCTCCTAGTCATAGCTCTGCGTCTAACAAGGGCCACAATAACCCTTGTTGGTCGGGCTCCT
Organism: Dipteris shenzhenensis; assembly: GCF_047967505.1. Lineage (NCBI taxonomy): Eukaryota > Viridiplantae > Streptophyta > Polypodiopsida > Gleicheniales > Dipteridaceae > Dipteris > Dipteris shenzhenensis. Next base: position 12,255,356 of record NC_141605.1, read on the forward strand.
ACTCTAAACAAAGAGGGGATGTCTCCAAGTGTGATCTGCACGTTGACCCTCTATCTGAGCTGTCGGGTTACTAGCTCTGGGTCGCGATCATGTCGAAGCCTCGTCTTGTGGGTGTCCATGTGATCTGGCCATCTCTTAGTGCGTGCATACCAGCATCTCTGGTCCCCCCTTGCTGAAAGTGCCTTAGAGGAGGACAAAGCTAGCCGAGGTAGTCTGCTGCGCCCGGAAGTGTAATCCCTGTACTCCCTGACTCGGTGTAGATACGTGATGACCTGAAATGTAGCATCTAGCTGTAATGGGGATGACCCAAACTCAGCGTGAATGATCTTGTGATGAACTGATGGCTTACCACGAATCATCCGCGATAGCATGAGAACCTGTAGCTGCTCCACACGAGCCCACTGTGTATCCGACAAGCCTAGCGCTCCCATACATCCCCGCTGGGCGGACCAAGGAGTCAAAAAGCAACCCCTTGGTTCGTGGATCCTGAAAGTACAAGCGGAAGCACTGTCTCTCTAGTCTGGCCAGTGAAGCGTATTCCCTACCCAGGCGGGCCTGCATCGAGGGTCTCATAGTGAAGATGGGTCTGGAGAAGGCAATCCCCAGATATGTGTATGATGAAACTATCTCAACAGGTGACCCATCAAACGTGAACTGCTCTTGGTGCATGATGGCTCGCAATGTATTGAAGACCATAACCTTGGTTTTACCAAGGTTGACCTTCAAATCATGAGACTCACAAAAGGAGTGTAGTCCGTCAAGGTGTCTTTGGAGCCCCTCTGCTGAGGGAGACAAAAGTGCCATATCATCTGCATACAACAATATATGGATCAGAGTACCAGCAAGAGAGCATCCATCCCCCCTTGTGTCTGCATCACTGTCTCGAGTTCGTCAATGTAGAGGCCAAACAGGGTAGGTGATAAAGGACACCCTTGTTTGACCCCAATAGTGCTCATGATCTCGTCTATCCATCCCGACCTTGCCTGGACTTTGCCTGAGACTCTCTCATAAAGTGTCATAACACCCCAAATGATCTCCTAGCCATAACCCAAATCATGTAGGCGCCGGAGGAGGCGAGCTCTCGGGACCGTATCAAATGCTTTGCAGAAGTCCACAAAGCAATGGTAAACCCTTTGCTTTCATGCCCTCGCCTCCTCGAAGATACACCTGAGAGTGAGAATGTGATCCATGGTCCCATGATCCTGTCGGAATCCAGCCTATCCTGGTGCTCTAAGTCCTCGATACTCTGCGGATCGACTGACCTCGAAATCAAGCACTGATGCATAAATCTTGGACACGACATGTCCAATCATAATGGTCATGTAGTTCTCCGGGCTCATGGGATCCCCTACCTTGTGAATGGGTGAGAGAGTGTTAATGGTCTAGGTGCATGGAAACCCCAAGCAAACCGCTTCATTAAAGAGCTTTGCTAAGATCGGGGCTAGGAGATTAATCCCGTATGCAATGAACTCAATGCATAGCCCCTCATGATCCTTCGTTTGGCCATTATGAAGTTTCATTACGGCATCCTTCACTCCTCCCTTAGTGAAGAGGGTGCAGGAAGTGGGGCATGGTATATGTGAGAGGTTAGGGACTGACTGATTTGGGATGTCATATAGTGTGTGTGCATAATCATGCCAGACCTGGGTGTCAGTGAGGGGTGAGGGGGACCGTCCCTCTAGAAATCTCTGCCAAAAGTCCTTAGAGTTGTTACTAAACAAAAGTCAAGAGAGAGAGAGAGAGAGAGAGAGAGAGAGAGTTTTAAAGTCTTCGAAAGACTGATGTGTCTATGAGACTTTGAAAAATCCTAATACAAACAAGCTATGTGGGTGGAGCTACTAAATGAGCATCCACTCCAATGCAGAATGCAAAATGATAAGTGCTGAGTGCTACATAGTCATGTCAGAATGATGATCGTCTACACAACACTAACGTCCTCATCATCAGAGCGTCAAGGGGGATGAGGTAGTGAGGGCATAAAGTCAGAGATAGAGTGTTGGCAGCTACCTGCGGAGTGGTCTTGTGTCGTCTGAGAGAGAGAGAGAGAGAGAGAGAGAGAGAGAGAGAGAGAGAGAGAGAGAGAGAGAGAGAGGAAAGAAACTTTATTAAAGTCTTCAGAAGACCGATGGGTCTATGAGACTGTGAGAATCTTCATACAAATAAACTGTGACGGTGGAGCTACTAAACGAGCATCCACACCAATGCATAATGCAAAAAGCTAGTGCTAAGTACAACATAGTCATGTCAGAGTGATCGACTAAACATCAGGATCATCCTCATTATCATCATCAGGTCATCTAGGTGGATGAGACAGTGGAAGCATGAAGTCGGTGATAGAGTGTTGTCGACTGCTCGTGGGCGTGGTCCTGTGTCGTCTCCTGGTCATAGCTCTGCGCCTAACAAGGGCTACAGTGACCCCTGTTGGTCGAGGCTCCACTCTGAACAGAGAGGGGATATCCCCAAGTGTAATTAGTGTGTCAACCCTCTGTCTGAGCTGTCGTGTCGCTGGCTCTGGATCCTGTCGGGGCCTCGTAGTATGGGGTCCATATGCTCTGGCTGGAAGAACCCCGTGATCAAGCTCTGAGAAAGGTCTACCAAGGAGGAGGTCTGCTCCTGTCTCTATGATTGAAGTAAACACTCACGGTGCCTGACTACCTCATGGATTAAAGCCGCCAAGCATCTTAGGTCTGGATAGAAGAGAAATTCAGAACAACACCCCAGAACTGTCTCTGAAGAGGCAGTAGAAGCGCCCTCGGATCTCATAGTAAACTGGGCACCTGAAAATGAAATGCTTCTCCGACTCAACCTCGTGTGTGTCTCATAATGTGCATATGCACCTCTCCCGGGGTAGACCCTCTGCCCTGCCACTCTCAATGTGCAATCTATGTGAAGAGACCCGAAACTACCCAATAGAAATCCTAGTGAGTGGGGTAAGTGAATCTGGAAGCTTGTTCGGTCCTAACCAGGTCCGAAATGTGTGTAGCTGTAAAAGATCCTCGCGGATGACCTGGTTGACCTCATGTGATAAGAGAGGAGAGAACGGTGTGTCAATGCTATATTGGAAGGGAGGGGGTCTATACATGTGAAGCCCAAGTCGCTCAAACCATCTCTCTGTGCGTGCATACTGGCATCTCTGGTCACCTGCTGCTAATAGTGCCATAGAAGAGGACAATGCTAGCCATGGTAATTTGCTGCGCCCAGAAGTGCAATCCCTATACCCCCTGACCTAGTAAAGGTAGGTGACAACCTAAAATACTGCATCCAGCTGTAGTGGGGATGACCCAAACTCAGCCTACATAATCTAGTGAGGGACGGACAGCTTACTGCGGATCATCCACGATAGCATGAGAACCTGTAGTCGCTCCACATGAGCCCACTCTATATCTGACAGATCTAGCCCCCAACAAGGGCTTCCGTACATCCCCGCTGGACTGACCAAGGAGTCAAACAACAATCCCTTGGTCCGCGGATCCTAAAAGTGTAAGTGGAAGCGTTGCCTCTCTAATCTGGCTAATGAAGCGTATCCCCTGCTCATGCAAGCCTGTACCGCGGGTCTCATAGTGAAGATAGGTTCAGAGAAGATAACCCCAAGGTATGTATATGACAAAACAATCTCAACAAGCGACCCATCAAACGTGAACTGCTCCCGACGCATAACGGCTCGAGACGTATTGAAGATCATGACCTTGGTTGTTGACCTTCAAATCATGGACTCACAAAAGGACTGTAGTGCATCAGGGTGTCTTTGGAGGCCCTCTACTGATGAAGACAAAAGTGCCACGTCATCTGTACATAGCAATATCCAAAACAGTGTGCCAACTAGAGAGCACCCATCTCCTCCCATTGTTTGCATAACTATCTCAAGGTCGTCAATATAGAGGCCAAACAGGGTGGGTGATAAAGGACACCCTTGTTTGATCCAATAGTGCTCATGATCTCCTCTGTCCACCCCGACCCTACCCAGACTCTGTCTGAGACTCTCGTAAAGTGCCATGACGGCCCAGATGATCTCCTGGTCATACCTCAAATCCTATAAGCATCAAAGGAGGCTACTCTCAGAACCGTATCAAAGGCTTTGTAGAAATCCACAAAGCAACAATATACCCTGTGCTTCCGTGCCCTCGCTTCCTTGATGATACACCTGAGTGTGAGAATGTGATCCATGGTCCCATGATCGCGTCGAAATCCAACATGTCCGGCTGCTCTAAGTCCCCGGCACTCTGCGAATCGACTGACCTCAGAATTAAGCATTGATGCATAAATCTTGGACATGTCATGTATGATCATAATGGTCCTGTAGTTCTCTGGGCTCATGGGATCCCCTGCCTGGTGGATGGGTGAGATAGTGTTAATAGTCCAGGTGTGTGGAAACTCCAAACAAACAGCTTCATTAAAGAGCTTTGCTAAGATCGGCGGGGCCAGGAGATTAATCCCTTATACAATGAATTCAGTGCATAGGCCGTCATGGTCTTTCGCTCGGCCATTATGAAGTTTCATTACAGCATCCTTCACTCCCCCCTTAGTGAAGAGTGTGCAGGATGTAGGTCAGGGTATGTGTGAGAGGTTGGGAGCTGGCTGCTTTAGGATATTGTAGAGCGTGCATCCATAGCTACACCAGATCTGAGTGTCTGTGAGTGGTGAGGGGGACCACCCCTCTAGAAATCTCTGCAAGAAGTCCTTAGAGTTGTTACTAAAAACACACACACGCACACAGGTCCGCGGGAGGCCTCACGGGCCTATGGGGTAAAATGTTAGAATGACTTACAACATTTGGATAAACCAAAGAGTCGAGGAGTGCACAGAGCATCTCAGCTCTGGGTTATTACAGCACACATCTAAATTATAATCCTATGATAAAATGGCCTTCATTACATCAGTTTAAGATTGAGGGTCTTTGGGTGAGATTTGAAGTCTCTAATTAATGCCAATCCATCTTGGTAGACTGCCCATGTCCAGCTTTACGTGCATCCATCACTTTAGTAAGTTCGATATTCCTTTTTTTGAGCTGAGTTGGAGTAAGCTTCTTGGATATCCATATTCGTGTTCCCTTCAGCTTGTTTGTCTGGCGAAGATCTTTACTCTTCCTACCCTCTCTTTGAAATAAACTTGTAGCTGTTTTCCCGTTTTAGTGATACACCTCATGTCATTTGCATCCCATTCAACTTGTATTATCTCCTTCGTGAGACATGCAATTCTCTCCTCTTGATTGTATCCTTCATCATCATTAAAGCAACCTTAGGCAATCTTCTTGTAGCTCCCCAATGCGTAGTATTTTCTTATTGTGTGAGAGAGGTGATATGATATAGCACAACTTTTTGAATCCTTTGGAAATGCTGGGATGGAAGGGATACTCCATTAACACCAGTTACAACTTGCAGCTCTAAAAATAGCTTTCTTAAATGCCTCAAGTACTCCATAGACAAGGGATGTGCAAAGCTATTGTTTGTTCTTGAAAGATGCTAGCTAGATTGTGTGCCATGTTCTGACTCCCTAATCTTTTTTTGGTGCTGCACTTTTCCCGGATGTGTGCCAAACAACAGGGTTGTATTTGGTCCTTATCCTGTATCTCAAACCTTGTCGTCTCTTGGGATTCCCTCCTTTCACCTGTTTTTACAGAGAGAGAGAGAGAGAGAGAGAGAGAGATTAACATCCACGGGAGGCCTCACGAGTCTATGGGACAAAGTACACAAAAAGCGAACTCATACAAACCTCAGTAGGCTGAAGCAAAGGGTACGCTGAGTACTAATCTATGCTAACAAAATCATAATCACAGAGAGAGAGAGAGAGAGAGAGAGAGAGAGAGAGAGAGAGAGAGAGAGAGAGAGAGAGAGATCATTAAAGTCTTTGAAAGACCAATGGGTCTATGAGACTGATAGAAAACTAATACAACAAGCAGAAAGGGTGGAGCTACTAAACGAGCATCATCACCCATGCTGAATGCTAAGTGCTAAGTAGTACATAGTCATATAATCAATAATGGCATCATCAACATCATCATCATCGTGATCATCGAGTCAATCACCAACAAGGTTGGTTGGCTCTGGCCAATGCAATGCCCCACAAGGGTATATGTGTGTCAAAGAGGCACTGATGTATAGCCAGTGATGGAGTGTTGGCGACTTTTTGTGGGTGCTGCCCGTCTCGATCTCCTGGCAATGACTCTACTCTTGACAAGGGCTATCGTAACCCCTGAGGGTTGTGTCCCAGGCCCGAACATGGATGGGAGGTCACTCAATGCGATCTGCATGTCCGTCCGCTATCAAGTGCGGCGTGTCTCAAGATATGGATCTCTGCTGCGCCTGCTATCAGTGGCCGCAAGGCTCGTGCGATCTGACTAGAGAGGAGAGAGAGAGAGAGAGAGAGAGAGAGAGAGAGAGAGAGAGAGAGAGAGAGAGAGATTTTATTAGAGTCTTCAGAAGACCGATGGGTCTATGAGATTGGAAGAAAACCTGATACAAATCACAGTAAGGGTGGAGCTACTGAAACGAGCATCATCACCCGTGCTGAATCCTAAGTCTGATCATACATAATCAAATACATCTGAGTGTAACAATGAAAAGAAAAAGACTGGAGCGGAGTGGAATCCTCCGTATGTCATGTCGCCCTGGCTGGTGCATAGCCGGTGATGGCACGCTAGTGCCCGTCAAGGAGTGATGTGCGTCTCGGTCTCCTGAACGAGGCTCGACGCAAGTCCAGAGCCACCGTGACTCCTGTGGGACGTATCCCGGGTCTAAACAATGACGGGAGGTCCCCCAGAGTGATCTGTGTGTCCCCTCGATGTCTGGTGTGTCGTGCTGCGGTCGTTGGGTTGGGGTCTCTGTCACGTCTATGGCTAGAGTCTGGACGATCAATGTCACTCGATGGGAAGAACTCTGTGGGATATTAACGTCCACGGGAGGCCTCGCGGGCCTATGGGACAAAGTACTGAATCAAGTAGCTCATATAGACCACTGTGGGCCGAGGCAAAGGGCTAACTAAGGCCCTTGCTGAGTACTATGATGCCATGCTAGTACAAAATAGCAAAATAGCATGAGAGTGGCATGAAGATATCAAGTACTCAGCCCAAGTGTATGAACCGGCTGCACGTATCCAGGCTCCATGATGGCTCTCTGATGAGATGCAAAGAGCTCACGTATCTGCATCTGTCAGGATGTCTCTTGTGGTGGTGGTGGAGGACGTGGTCTCCTCGATCTCTGGATATGATGAGCTATGTCAAGGGTGATGCCTCACCTCGGTCGCGATCTCCCCTAAGGAGAGCTTAAATAGGTCGGACCTTGATCGTGTGTGCTCTGGTCGCCTATCGTGCCGTGTACGGTCTCTGTGCCCCTCGTCTGGCAGTGCTGTGTCAGCTCCCTCCACTGATCCATATCTCTCTCATGTCGGCTAGCTCCTTCTCTATCCCAGAGTGCCCAAGGATGAGTCAAATGCATATAAATCCGTGACCTGTCTCTACACTCGGTCTACCTCAGTACCTTGTGGTGCAGTGGTCCCATCCTCCTACTCTCTGATATGTCATAGCAGTATCTCCCTGTGTCGTCGCATCTCCATCAGGTAGAGCCCAATACAGACCTGGTCCTGGAAGTGGATCAGTCGTGAGAGTGGGCCAAAGCCGTACCCCTCCTGAAAAAGGCAGTGGCAGTGCCCTCGGATCTCATAGTAGGCTAGGGAGACACATAGAAAGTGCTCCTCTGTCTTGATCACCCCCATCGTGCACAACTTGCAAGTCCGCTGCTCTCCGGGTATGCGTGTAGCTCTCCCTGTCTCGATCCTCAGCCATAGTCACAAGAAACGTTTCGTCTGTTTTGCGGTTTTGCCATTTCGACAGGTTTTGTTTCGTGTTGTCAGACAAAACGGATAGGTTTCGAAATGATAATATATATATTCAAGGCTATGGCTACTAAGATATGTTATACAGAAGTTTAGAGTTAACAAAGAAGAATATAAGTCAAGAAGTTTAGAGTTAACAAAGAAGAATATAAGTCAAGACACCCAAAAAAGATATATAAAACACCAACACATTCTTCAAATTTATTTCAAGTTCATGGGTGATTGGAGGTGACTTTAACATGGTTGAGTTACTGTCAGACAAAAAAGGAGGTAGAGAAAGAGAACTTCACTCTTTGGAGAGAGCAGCTTGGGATGCCTTCCTTTTTCACTACTGTGGCAGAGATACTTGGTTGGACGATGCCTTTCTTATTTAGCCAGAGTCCCTCCTGTTCTCTTGGTCAAACAGGAGGCAGCAGATGTCTATTCATGCACGCATTGACAGATTCTATGTAGATGATTGGGCACTAGACAGAGGTGGATCGGTATGCATTGTTGCTGGGGTTTCCACTTCAGACCACTTTCTTGTTGTGCTGGCTATCTCAGAGCCTCACTTGAGAGGCCGGTCTGCTAACATCAGGATTCCAGATGCCTTGTACACAGAGGAGGACCTTACAGAGGCAGCCTTGCAGATATGGGTTTCTCATGTCGAAGGTGGGCAGCCATATCCATCACATGTAGTTGTTGCCCTTTCTGGTATTAGCGACTTCTACCACTCAGTTGCTTGTACCACGAGACGAGATATTCTTAGACGTGAGATTGGTGTTCGCCAGTAGTTGGCAGCTTTGCAGAGGGAAGAGCAGAAATGGGGCCTTCAGATGCTTGGGTTTAGGAGCGCCTTGCTGTAGCAGCAAGGGCTCATCAGCAGATATTGCTTGATCAAAGAGCAGAGTATGCCTTTCATGCATGGGAGTCCTTCTAGATTCAAATGGGTGGCAAAGTCAATAAACACTTTTTCTCTACTCTTGGCCCTAGAAATAGTAGAGAGAGTGTATCCCAGCTTATTGACTCACATGGGGTTTCACAGGCAAATCCAGATGACGTCATGCGCATAGCTTCAGATTTTTATGCCGCCCTTCTTACTGCAGATCCTGACACACGGGATAGAGAGGATGCTAGACAGGTTATTTGGCATAGCATCCCCTTGTTGGTGAAACCGGATATGTATGTTTTGCTTGATGCACCTTTTTCACCAACACAGAGTTCAGGACTGCACTTTCAGCCCTTCACAAGGGCAAGTGCCCAGGTTCGGATGGCCTCACCCCTTCTTTTTTCATTGCATTTTAGGATATGATTGGAGACTACATTACATCAGCCTTGCAGGGCATTTGGGACTCTGGCAAGATGCCCGGGATGCTCACAGAGGGTCTCATCCACCTTATCCTGAAAGGAGGTTGCAGAAATTTAGTGTCCTAGTGGAGGCCTATCACACTTTTGGGGACATGTTACAAGATTTTGGCCAAGGCAATCAGCCTCCAATTGCAGCCCCTTCTCCCAGATCTTATTCATGACACTCAGACGGGATTTGTGCATGGCAGAAGTATTTTTGATAACATTTTCTCTTTCTGGGAAGCTTTAGAGTGGGCCATGCAGAGCGGCCAGAATCTAGCCATTCTACTCTTGGATTTTGAGAAAGCTTATGACAGAGTAGATTAGGGTTTTTTGGAGGGCATCCTTACGTTTTGGCTTTACTGATGCTTGGATCAGAGGTGTTTCCTCTTTGTACAGATCAGCCCACAGCCAGGTACTTATTGGTGGGATAAGGGGTGAGAGATTTCAGATTTCCAGATCAGTCCGTCAAGGATGCCCCCTTGCTCCTTTTCTTTTTTTGTTCGTGGTTGAAGCTATGAGTATCTATGTTAGATCTCAAGCTGACATCTTTGGCCTGAGACTTCCCATCAGAAGGAAAGAGGAGCTACTTGACAGTGAGTTGGCAGATGACACAGCAGTTTACTTGGATGCCACACCACAGACGCTCACTTCTTTCAGGACAGCATTGGATTTATTTTGCTTGGTGGCGGGGGCGCATGTAAATTGGCATAAATCCAATGGCTTTTGGATCAGTGATGAGGACACTCTAGTTTGGGGGCTTGACATAGGATTCACTTGGGTTCAGAGAGGTGTGCCTGTCAGGTATTTGGGCTGCCAGGTCAGCTTGGATATTTCTTCCATGCAGCAGTTTGCTCCCGTCTTGGAGCATCAGGAGGAAGCTCCTTTTTTGGAGCTCAGCCAAGCTGGATCTTGCCTCTAGAGTTGTGGTGGTCAACCAGGTCCTCTTGGCCACGGCCTGGTTTGTTTGTTCATGCTGGTGCCGTTCTAGGGATTGCATCACTCAGCTCAGGAGATCTATCAGAAATTTTCTTTGGAGTGGGCTTGATGGCACAGCAGATGCATTAGCCAGGGTGGCTTGGGAGACCCTCATCCTCCCTACACAGGAAGGGGGTCTCAATATTATTGATCCAGATTTACAGTGCAGAGCTTTACTCTGCAAGATGGTGGTGCATGGACTTATGCCAGGGCAGGAGCTGTGGAAGGCATTTCTTATTAGCAGCATACAGGCATGCACACCTTCTTCAAGACGAGACTAGATGAGCAGTATTAGGTGGATTTTCACCACAGCACATCTCAGATCACCCTCGTCCCCTCTCATGGTTGCCATACTGAAAGCATGGGTCAGTTTCAGGAGCACTCTTCGGAGGATTCCTCCTTCCTCTCGTGAAGAGATTGATAGGCAACCAATCATGTGGAACGACAATATATTGGATGATCATGGTAGACCACTTGGTGCCTCACTCTACATGCAGTGGTCCAGGTGGGAGAGGGGATCCGCATCATCTTTGGGGTCATGGAAAGCTTTCCGCAGCCTTCCAGAGGAGACCAAATCTCAGTTGACAAGACATCTCAGAGGGAGTGCAGGGAGGATCTTGCAGATTGAGGCAGCCCTTCCAGCAGATTGGGTAGACACAGATGATATGCCACTCGCTTGCTCCACTTGGGTAGGTACTTTTACGAGAGGCGGTGTTTCTCTTCAGGTTTTGGCCTTTCGAGATGCACATGAGGATGCTTTAGTTTTTAGTGTGCATGATGGTGGTAGATTGCTCAGGTCCACAGAGAACATCTTGCTTGAGTCTGCTTTTCAGTCTATCAGGGTTGTAGGGCTTTTGGTGCAGGGATAAGATTCAGAGTGGTTCCTCGACCCAGACCCTCGGCTACTCTCCACTGGATCTTGGAGGCTTTGGCTCTACGGGGGAGTTCCCATTAGGTGTTTGCAGTGGGATCCTGGAGAGTGGGAGTGGATTGACGCAAGGCATCGAGAGAAGAGCATCCCCTTCTTTTGTTACACGGTCAGTAATGCCAGGAGATTCCAACTCAATAGTAGAGGTTGGAGACCTTCCAGAGGTGCTTTTGAAAGAGACTCTGGAAATCCCACAGGAATAGAAAGATCACTCTCTTCTTTTGGCTTTCTATCCATGGTGGGATTGTAGTGAACCTTTGGAGATCCAAGTTCGGAGCTGACCCTACTTGCCCTCGTTGCCTCTCTGCTTTGGAGACTATTCAACATTGCTTATGGGATTGCAGACAGGCGACGATGATTTGGATGGAGGTGGCCAGGATTTTTGTCTGCAACGATGATTTGGATGGAGGTGGCCAAGATTTTCAGTCACTTTGCCCACTCCCCATTCTTTATGACATGGGGCTCAGTGGCTTGGCTTTCTCTTACAGGGCCTCAGGTATTCTATGAGAGACTTGACTCCTCTCGGGCCATTTTGATTCAACATCATCAGGTTGAGTCCTATTCGTTGGATGTGATACCACACCTTCCTTTTGCAGCTATACATGCCTCTGTGGATACCTCTTGGGAGATTCTAGCAAGCATACCATCCTGGCATATCTGGAGAGCTAGATGCACAGAGGCATTGGAGGGAACTCAGGTTCATCCCTCTCACACATTGGCTAGTATCTGGACAGACTATCTGGACAGACACCGTACATACCTTGATGGCCATATGGACGAGTATGCAGGGAGACTCCCGCGCAGCCTCAGCTAGGAGGGCTTCTTTCTTCAGGGAATGGAAGGATTCTCCTTTCTTCTTTGAGACTCCTACAGGGTTGAGGTGGCACTTTTATCCTCAGCCTTGGTTGTTTTCCACCTCACTTTGAGGGGGTTTATTTATCCTCATGATTTCATGATGTATTCCGCTTAGAGCTTGCTCTTGTGGGTTTTTTCTCTTACTTAATAGAAGTCTATTTCTTGAAATATATATATATATATATATATTATTTCAAGCTTTCAATCTTGATTCTTAAGTTTCAACTTCAGATAAATCAATCTTTAAGGATTGAAAGTCATATGTATATATGAACATTGAATCATTGAAAAAATGAAAAAAAATTGTTTTAAAAAATATTTCAGGATTTGGTCGAAACAGCGTTTCGTGCAGAGCGTTTCGTCCTATTTCGAAACGTTTCGTCGTTTCGAAACGTTTCATCGCTTTTCGACAGGACGAAACACGTTTTCATGTGATATGTCCTCAGTTGATGGGACAAGGCCCGCATGTGTCCGATGGCAATCCTCAGGTCGTGTGAGACTCCTCTGTCCTCAAGATACTGAGATCCGATGATGAGCCCATCTTCCGATACTCTCAAAAAGTGGTCATAGTAGAGCTGGGTCTTGGTGGGGAACTCCTGGTCCCCCCCCCCAAGTGTGAGATGTGTGGAGTTGGAGGAGATCTAACCGTATGATGTGGTTAATCTCATCTCGTGGGATCAACTCGGGTGGTGCATCCATGCTATACTGAAACAGGGGAAGCCGATCCATCTAAATGCCGTGACTGGCAAACCATGCGGTGACGCGTGCAAACCATGCTGTACCTGCCCCACTCTCAGAGAGTCGTATGGAGAGAAAGAAAGAAAGAAAGAAATTTTATTAAAGAGAGAGAGAGAGAGAGAGAGAGAGAGAGAGAGAGAGAGAGGTAAATTGTTTATTCACAAATTCAGGTTCAATTGATCTGCTGAACGTAAGTTTTGAGGGTGAATCAGCTCCAGATAGGATTTCTGCTCTTGCTGGCGTGAAGGAACTTGAAAATATCTCTCCTTCACGAAGGTGTCAGCTAGTTCTTCTTCTTACTTGTTTTCTTATTCAGATTTGGTGACTGCAGCTTCAAAAAATGCTGCTATGCCTCACAATCTTTTGGTATTGGTGTTCACATGCATGCCAGGTGGAGACTTGTTGAAGTGGATGGTGACCTTTCTTGTCTAGGCAAGCTGCATAGCCATCTTCTCTCCTTGATTTGTCCATCCAAAACTTACATGGTTTTCTTCTCACCTGTGATGTGATTGTTCACATGTTGAAAACATTATGTTGTTCACTGAAGCAGTTCTTTTCCATCAAGGTAGGAAATAAATAAATACATACACATACACATACACATACACATACACATATGCATATACATATACATATAAAGAGTTCTTCTATGACACACAAACATACACACTTTTTTTTGTTTTGGGTCACGGGTGAAAACGTTTTTGGATTATATTACGAAGTAACTATCCCAAACAGGAGATGTCAAAGTACATAAGTCCCAAAGTAGATAGTTGGAAAATACATCAAGAGAAAATCTCACTGTAGGACAAATATACATCATACTCTATGTAGTGAGTTTGCAGGCAATCAAATAGAGATTGCTGCAAAGAGCGACGAAAGAAAACAAAAGTAGAAAAACTAGGATCACCATAGACTATGGTTTCTATCTTTCCAGAGAGTCCAAAGTGCCCAATAACGAACCCAAAAAAAGAACACAAACTCCGGTCGGCGAGGATAATCCCAAAAAGCTAGAAGAACCTGCCGAAAGTAGTATGAGGAAAGTGTAAACTCAATCTCTGTTGAAGAATGCCGATGAAGTCACGTGTTAGGGCAATGCTAGAAAATATAATACATAGACTCCCTGGGTGCAAAACAATGACGACAAATAGCTAGAGCAATACGCCAGCATGAGAGCAGGTGTCCAAAAGGAAAAACCCCCAATAGAATGCGCCAAAAAAAGACCTATTGTCAGAGAGGGAGCTTGGAATGCCAAATCTGCCTCAAGCGCTGCCGCCACCCATTTGACTGGACGATTCAATCCCTAAATCTTATTTGCTCGAATTGAAGCCCAAGGTGGAGGCAATAGACATTTATATAAAGAGGACACTGTAATACGAGACAGCTTCAAAGGACGAATGGACGAATTTATTGGCAGAAGAGTCCAATCCTGAAACCTGTCTTAAAGTTCTAGAGGCGGAACCGGCTGAAAAGAGTGGAGCATACGAAAAATAGCCTGCCATACAAGGCGATAATGCATCCCTAACCCATATTTTCCAGCAGCCAATGGAAACGATAAAAGAGTCCCGTCATCATGAATGACATCAGCCACAGAGGAGATCCCTTTTGAATTAATGAAATATGATCATCTGGGCTCCTGCAATGCCATGGCAGAGAAAAAACTTGGGACCAGTGAATACTTTCAGCTCTCAAAGAATTGCCCTTGAAGGAGTCACGGCCATGCCAAGCCAAATGTGAGAGAACATGTTTCCAATCCAACAACATTTGAGAGACAAGAGGGCAACCTCTGACTTTGCAACAGAAAATCCCATTGAGTAGGCCTCCAATAACCAAAAGCAGGGGTGGTGGTATGTAGAAGCAAAAAACGCATCATAGCAGCTCAAGGGTGATCTTCACATAGAAAGTGAAGCATCATTTTCCCCTTATGAGCAAGAGTATGCATGTGAATATTAAGAATATTCAATCCCTCATGCATTTTTGGCGAACATAACTGCTGTAAAGGAAGTAAGCGCAAGCTTTTCTTGCCATGTTTTGAATGCTAAAAAATTTCCATAACAGTGGACATAAAGGAAGTAAGATATGCCTTGGTAAAGAAGATCAAAGGCAAATAAAATTGAATATATGCCACCAAGACAGATTGAGCAATTCAGAGCCGATGTAGAGGCCAAGTAGTCAGGTTCCAATATTCAAGCTTTTTCTTTAATTTGACAAGGACCCAATCAATGTGTTGACGACGAGTAATCGTCCACCCAAGAGGATAACCAAGATGATGTACTAGCTGAGTGGGCAGGAGAATTTCCCCCTGGCCATACAAGACTATGCCAGTCTTTTGATTGCAAGGGCAACAGGGGAGATTTCTGAAAATTCACATGAAGGCCAGCAGCCAGTCGATACAAAGAAAGGGCCTGCATAAGCATGGAGAGATCCCTTTCAGGGTTTCGTGGCACAAAAAAAGAATCATTTGCATAGGCATGAGCAACCATAGGTTGACTTCAAGGAATCTCCAATCCATAACCTATCAGTCGCCACAAATGGATCCATATATTGAATCATGGGATGAGTTGCTATGGCATATAAGATGGCACTAAGAGGACAACCCTGGGAGATTGAACAACAGAGTGTCCAAAATTCTGAGATATCTCCTGACAATATGCATGCAGCTTTACTGTCACTATAGAGCCAATAGATAACATGCCGCAACTTATGACCAAAACCCAAAGCTTGCATAATGAAATCCCATTGAATGGTGTCATCTGTAGCAAAGGAGACTTGAATAGATTCCAATATGCAAGGAAAAATTCAACAGTGAGACCATCCCAGCCAAGAGATTTTGATCTACCACATGATTTAACAGCATCACTTAATTCCATTTCAGTGAAAGGAGATTCCAATTCCAAAGCCTATGCTGGAGGGAGAAAATTAGTGACATGCTGTAATAATGTTGACTTGCTAAAATAACTTCCTGTGAGGGTGGATCTGCATCCCCAAATTGAGAAGAAACGTGATGGACACAAGCTGTAGCAAGCTGTGCTCGAGAAGAGGTCCAAACACCATAAGAGAGAAGAGCCCTACAAATACTTTCAGAGTGCCTCTTAACATCCTTTATCCAAGAAAGCCCTCTGTCGTGCCCGGGTCTCCTATTTAGAAAATTTTCTATTGTCATTACATTGCAGACAATATTAGCTTGGCATAAGTTCTGATTTTCTTCCATTGAAAGAGGCCTGAAATGACTGAATTCAGGCAAAGACTGATAATCAACTTTAGCCTGGGCCACCTTCTCCCTCAAGGTCTTCATATAACTTTTGCCATAATCCCGAATTATTGCTTGCATTCTGGCAACAAAAGCTTCCCAAGCATAGTTAATGTCAAAGTGCGACTGTTACAAAAGGTGCTGAAAAGCATCCTTAACCATGGCCTGATATTCATTAGGGGACATACACACACTTTTTTTTGGGTGGAATCTTTGAGTCATTATATTACAAAGAAGCTATCCCAGAAAGGGAGAGCTATAAAAAAAAGTGTGTGTGTGTGTATGAGGACACACACCCAAAAAAAAAAAAAAAAGGTGAAAACTTTGAATGCTTTATATTACAAGATAGCTATCCCAGAAAACTAGTAAGCTGAAAGATTACATCAAGAGAAAATCTCCATGTGGAACAAATATACATCGTGATCTATGGAGTGAGTTTGCAGACAATCGACGAGTGATTGCTGCAAAGAACGACGGAAGAAAACAAAAGTAGAAAAAATTGGATCACCAAAGACGCTGTGGTTTCTATCTTTCCAGAGAGTCCAGAGTGCCCAGTAGCGAACCTAGGTAAAGAACAACTTAAAATACGGCCGTCAAGGATAGATCCCAAACAGCCAGAAAAGCTTGCCAAAAGAAGCTTGAGGAAATCTCAGTCTCAAACTCTACTACCGAAGGATGCCCAAAGAGCTCCGTGTCTCGAGGCAGTGCCAAAAAATATGAGATACAGATTCCCTCGGAGCTAAACACCTACGACAAATAGCTGGAGCAATACATCTGCATGATAAAAGCTGTCCAAATAGAACAACCCCCAACAGAACACGCCATAGAAAGACCTGTTGTCGTAGAGGGACATTGGAGTGTTAAATCAGTTCTCCACCATTTAACCGGACGATGCAAACACGAAATCTGATTAGCCATGTCTGACGCCCAGGGTGGAGACCTTTATATAAAGATGAGAGTGTTATATGAGACAGCTTCAAAGGACGAATGGACGAGTGTACTGGAAGAAGAGTCCAATCTTGAAGCCTGTCTTGAAGTTCTAAAGGCGATACCGGCTGAAATGGTTGAAGCATCCGAGTAATGACCTGCCATACAAGACGATAGTGCATTTCCAGCAGCCAAAGGGAAGGATAAAAGAGTGCCATCATCATGAATGACATCTGCCACAGAGGAAATCCTTTTTGAATTAAGAAAATATGAGCATTTGGGCTTCTGTAAAGCTAATGGCTGAGAAAAAACCCGTGACTGGTGGATGCTCTCAGCTCTCAAAGAGTTACCCTGCAAGGAGTCCCGGCCATGCCAAGCGAGATGCGAGAGAATATGTTTTCAATCCAAAAACATTTGAGTAACAATAGGACAACCTTTGACCTTGCCTTCAATACTGCCCAACAGAAATTCCCACTGAGAGGTCATACAGTGAGAGAGCCTGCATAAGCGAAGAAAGGTCCCTTTCAGTATTCTGTGGCACAAAAAAGGAATCATCTGCATAGGCCTAAGCAACTAAAGGGCGACTTCCACGAATATGCAAGCCATGTAACATGTCAGTGGCCACCAAATGGTCAATATATTGAAGCATAGGATGCGTGACTATAGCTTATAGAATAACACTAAGAGGACAACCCTGACGAACTGCACAACGGAGTGTCCAAGCTTCAGAAGTATCCCCCGACAAGATGCATGCGGCTTTGCTGTCACGGTAGAGCCAAAAGATGATATGCTGCAATTTCCGACCAAAGCCCAAAGGTCACATGGTCTGAACTATAAAATCCCATTGGATGGTGTCAAAAGCCTTTGCAATATCTACTTGCAACAAAAGAACATCCTGTTCAGTATACTTGGCATACTCAATCCCAATATAGGCATTTGCAATATTGTCAGTTACGTGCCTATGAGGAATAAAACCATACTGCGCCGGATGAAGGCCCTCGTGCAAATATTATTTGATACAATCAACCACCATTTTGGTGATGATCTTATAAATAACAGGCATCAAAGTGATATGCCTCCAATTGGCCAAAGATTCACCCTGAGTTTTACAAGTCCTTTCTTCCAAGAATCTGGCATGTATTGATGTTGCCAAGCACGATTTATCATTTGCAGCAAAGGAGATTTGAAGAGATCCCAATATGCCAAGAAGAATTCAATTGTGAGACCATCTCAGCCGGGAGATTTCCATCTACCACATGATTTAACAGCATCACTTAACTCTCTTTCAGTGAAAGGAGCTTCCAAATCCAAGCCTATGTGGGTGAGACAATGGGAGTGACATGCTTTCAGTGAAAGGAGCTTCCAAATCCATGCCTATGTGGGTGAGACAATGGGAGTGACATGCTGTAATAATTGCTGCCTTGCTGAAATAACCTCCTATGAAGGAGGATCCGCTTTAGCAAAATGAGTAGCAAAAGGAGCTTCCAAATCCAAAGCCTATGTGGGTGAGACAATGGGAGTGACATGCTGTAATAATTGCTGCCTTGCTGAAATAACCTCCTGTGAAGGAGGATCTGCTTTACCAAAATGAGCAGCAAAATGATGAACACAAGCTGCGGCAAGCTGTGCTCAAGAAGAAGTCCAAACACCATCAGAGAGAAGAACCCTACAAATACTTTGAGAGTGTCTCTTATAGTGCAAGCCTTTAAAAAAGGCTTTGGATGAACTTTTTTAACCCAAAAAAGCCCTTTGCCGTGCCCGTGTCTCCCATTTACACACACACACACAATTTTCTTTTTTTGGGGGTGAAAACTTTGAAGACTTTATATTACAAGATAGCTATTCTAGAAAAAACTGGTAAGCCAAAAGTTTACATCAAGAGAAAATCTCCGTGTACGACAAATATGCATCATGATCTATGTAGTGAGTTTGCAGACAATCAAGCGATTGCTGCAAAGAACGACGGAAGAAAACAAATTTAGAAAGAACTGGATCACAAAAGACTCTGTGGTAAAGCTTTTGATGCGGAACTGGAAAATCTCAGAAGAACAGAACTGCTGCTGCTCCCCGCTCCTCCTGCTGCCCTCCCCTCGACTCCCCTCCTTGCTGCCTCCTCCCTCGACTCCCTTCCTTGCTGCTGCCCCTTCCCTTCCCCTCTCCTCCCCTCCCCTTGCCCCCCCCGCTGCTGCTGCGTTACCCCCACCCGCCGCTGCTGTGCTACGCCCCCCCCCGCGCTGCTGCCTACGCTGCTCCCCCCGCTGCTTCTCCCGCACCCCCCCCTGTGCTGCTGCTTGCACCTCCCCCTCCCCTTCCCTCTCCTCCTCCTCTCCCCCCCTCCTTCTCTCCTCCCCTCCCTCTCTCCTCTTCACTCCTCCCCCTCTCTTGCTGTCCCCTCCCTTGCTGCCCTCCCACTTCCCCCTTCCAGCTCCCCCCTTCTTCAACCTCCCTCCTCCTTCAACCTACCCCTTCTTCTTTGACTTGCTCTCTCTCCTCTCTCCCTCCTTCCTTCACCCTCTCCCTTCAGGTGTACAGCCGTTTTTCGGGGGTCTCCTGGGCATCAAGAAAGCGGACCGAGTTTTTTTATTGTGTTTGAGTCGGCCTTCCCCACCTCGATTGACGAATGGGCACCCATTGAGTCAATCCATTACCGCACACACCGGCCGCGAGAACCGTCACAGTTTCAAAAGACGAGCTGCAGCAGTTGCAAAAGGACTTGGAGCATGAGTGTTCCACGACTCTCTTCGCATGCATCTTTGGTTTACACCCCTCCAGATCACAGGCTAGAGATTGGATGCTTGTGGCGCTTCCCCAGGAGCTCGCCCCCCACCTTAAGGATGTTCGTTTGTTGGGACGAGGTTTCTTTCACGTGTGCCTAGATTCCCCGGACGTCACGAGAGACTTGCTACAAGCTGGGTTTCTATTTCTAGGCTATAGGAGGATTTTTTTGTTTCCCTTTCAACTGGGCTTTGACCCAGTTGAAGAGGACAAGCAGGGAGCTTCTCTTTTCATCAGGTTCCCTGGTCTCCCCTCAATTTATCATCGGCTTCTTTCAATTATTGGTGAGAGGTTTGGTGTGGTAGCAGAGATCCCCCCCTCTTCCTGGCGAGCCCTCTTCAGCTGCTGAGGCGGTCAGGATGGATGGGGTACCTAGGGTTAGGGTCATTGTCCAAGACTCTAATATTTCAGATGACCACATCATGCTACAGCGACTCGATGGGTCATTCTTCCAGCAGAGATTCAAGGTTGCAGGTCGGCAGGACTAGTGCAGGATTTGCAGATCCTCAGGACACTTCGCTAGAGATTGCCCAAAGAAGAAAAAGAGGCCTAGAAAGCAACCAGCTCGTACTAGCTTACGACAGAGAGCAAGAGCAGGACCTACCGCTCCACAGGCACTGCCTCAGACACGAGCTCCCCCTCCTCCCAGGGCTGCTCAAGTCCCTCCTACACCCTGCACCACCTCTGGCCCACGGTGGGTTAGGCCCTCTACTTCAGAGCATACTTCCACCGCTTCGGAGGCATCCCCCTTGGAGCCTCGGGAGGCTATCGCCTTGGAGCCTAGTGTCCAGGAGCCTTCTTCCACTCCACCCCAGGATCAGGCTGTACCTCCCTCAGCAGCCTCGGTTGTTGGTACTTCGTCCGCAGCACTTCTTCATCAGGACCCAGTACAGGTGCCTCCTTCCGTGGATAGAGGGAAGGGGGTCTTACATTCTCTATCTCTTTCGGTAGGAATCCTTCGGACCCCCTCCCCAGTTTCGGCTCAGTGGAACTCCTTTTCCGCTCTTGAGGACCTCTCTGACCTCCTAGATGATGATTTTGTACCTTCTACTTTCGGAGAGCCAGTTATCGGCATCCCTATCGAGAGATCTTTCTCTCTCACCTATGGACTTTCCTCCCCTTGGACCTCGTGTGTATGGCAGGTGATCAGCTCTGGTGGAGGGTTCTTTTTTCACCACCAGGTCGGGTAAGGTATTCCAACCCGCTTCCTCCTGCCGATGAGGATAGCCAATTGGAATATACAGGGGTTGGGCGGATCCCTTATCGCCGTCGCAAACAGCTGATCAGGAATCAGCTCCATCCAGGTGTGTCAGGTGGTTCCTTAGACATTCTTTTTCTTCAGGAACACAAACTGGATGCCAGAGATTGCCCCAAGTCAAGTAAGCTGCTTTCAGGCTGGACTTTTTGGCTTCCTGCCTTGGGAACCAGAGGAAGTACATGCATATCAGTTTCAGATTCTTTTCTCCCTCTGGTCATTGGACACGGTACCAGACACGGTACCATCACCCCCTCCAGGGCCCAGTGGGTTTTACTTTTGATTGACGGACGTAAGGTTGGTTTCCTCAACCTCTACGCTCCGAACAACAGAGGGGACCATGTTCTTTTTTGGAAAGAGTTGCTCTCGTGGACTGACATTGCTGATTCATGGATTATTGGAGGTGACTTCAACATGGTTGAGGCACCATCCGATAAGCAAGGGGGCAGAGAAGGTGGTATTTATTCCCTCGAGAGAGCAGCTTGGTATGCCTTCTTGTTCAAGTTCAGTGGCAGAGATGTTTGGTCAGATGGTGCTTTTCATATTCAGTCTCAGTCACTTTTGTTTTCGTGGTCGAACCGTAGGGTGCAGATGCCTGTCCATGCTTGGATTGACAGATTCTATGTGGATGACTAGGCTCTTGATAGAGGGGAGATAGTTTGCATTGCACCTGGTGTCTCCACCTCCAACCATTTTTTGATAGTTTTGTCTATCTCAGAGCCCCATCTAAGAGGACGGTCTCACAGTATCAGGATCCCCGATGCCTTATACACAAATGTGACTCTCACAGAGGCAGTCTTGGAGATTTGGGTTTCTCACTTGCAGGGGGGGTGGCAGGTCCCTCACATGTGGCCACAGCACTTGCCAGTATCTGCGACTTTTATCACTCTGTCGCTAGTGTTCGGCGAGGTGAGGTACTCAAGCGGGAGATTGGTATCCGCCGGCAATTGGCAGCCTTGCAGAGGGAGGAGCATAGACGACCATCAGATGCTTGGATACAGGAGCGCCTTGCTACAGCAAGGGCTCACTTGCAGACATTGCTTGATCAGAGAGCAGAGTATGCCTTTCATGCACGGGAGTCCTTTTGGATACAGATGGGAGGGAGAGTCAATAAACACTTTTTCTCTACACTTGAACCCAGACATAGTAGAGAGAGTGTCAGGCAGCTTATTGACTGTGACGGCGTTTTGCAGTCTCATCCGGATACCGTCATGCACTTAGCGACAGATTTTTATGCCTCCCTTCTTTCTGCAGATGTGGCTAGAGATGTAGTTTGGCAGAGTTTACCTGTGTTGGTCACACCAGAGATGATATGCTCACTTGATGCACAGTTCACCAACACAGAGTTCAGGACTGCTCTCTCCGCCCTTCATAAGGGCAAGTGCCCTGGTTCCGATGGTCTTACTCCATCCTTTTTTTTTAACAGCCTTTTGGGATATGATAGGTGATCATATTACTTCAGCCCTGCAAGGCATTTGGGACTCAGGTGAGATGTCTGACTCATTGACCGAGGGACTCATACACCTTATCCCAAAAGGTGGCAATAGGAATTTTGTATCCCATTGGAGACGCATCACTCTTTTGGGCACTCTATACAAAATCCTTGCCAAGGCGATCAGCATCCGATTGCAGCCCCTTCTTCCAGACCTCATCCATGATACTCAAACAGGCTTTGTGCATGGCAGGAGCATTTTTTATAATATCTTTTCCTTTTGGGAAGCCACAAAGTGGGCTATGTAGAGCAGGCAGAGAGAGCAGGCAGAGGCTGCTGGCAGTTCTTCTCTTGGACTTTGAGAAAGCCTATGACAAAGTAGATTGGGGTTTTCTTGAGGGCACTCTTCTACGATTTGGATTTACAGATGCATAGATTAGAGTGGTGGCCTCCCTTTACAGATCAGCCCACAGCCAGGTTTTGATCGGAGGAGTAAGGGGTGACAGATTTCAAATTTCGAGGTCAGTTCGTCAGGGGTGCCCTTTAGCCCCCTTCCTTTTCTTTTTGTGGCAGAAGCTATGACTATCTTCCTTAGATCTCAGGCTGATCTTTATGGGCTGAGATTGCCGTTGAGACAAAAGCAGGAGCTTCTTGACTATGAGTTGGCTAATGACACTGCTATTTTTATTGAGGCCTCTTCGCAGTCACTTGATTCTTTCCGGACAGCCTTGGATATCTTTTGCTCAGCTACAGGGACACACATTAACTGGCATAAATCCTTTGGCTTTTGGATCAGTGATGAGGACACTCCAGGCTGGGGAGTTGACATTTGCTTTTCTTGGATTCAGAGGGGTGTTCCTATCAGATATTTGGGATGCCAGGTAGGATTGGGCATCTCTCCAGCACAGCAGTTTGCCCCAGTACTGGAAAGTATAAGGAAAAAGGTCATTTTTTGGAGCTCAACCAAATTCGACCTTGCATCTAGAGTTATGGTAGTGAACCAGGGCATTTTCCATTACATGCAGTGGTCTAGATGGGAGAGAGGCCCCGCCTACACAGTAGGCACTTGGAAGGCATTTATCAGGCTACCTGAGGATTAGAGACTACAATCAGTGAGTCACCTCAGAGGAGTAGCACGCAGGGTTCAGCAGATAGGTGCAGCCATTCCGGTGGAATGGACAGTTGAGATGCCTATTACTTTCACCACTTGAATGGGAGCTTTTTCAAGGACAGCAGTTCCTTTACAGGTGATCGCTCTTCGAGGTCTCGAGGAAAATGCACTGGTCTTTGATGTTGGGGATGGAGGTATACTCTCTAGATCCACGGATGATATCCTTCTAGAGGTTGACTTTCAGCCTGTCAAGATTGCTGGTTTTGTGGACCATGGAGCGGGCTTGCAGTGGTACTTAGACCCTGACCCTCTGCTCTTGGCCCTGGGATCTTATATGGAGGTGCACCTATCAGGTGCTTGCAGTGGGACCCAGGAGAGTGGGAGTGGATAGATCATGGGCACCGAGAGAGGGGGATCCCTTCTTTCGTTTCACGGTTGGTAATGCCAGGAGATTTCAGCTGAACAGTAGGGGTTGGATTCCCTCTAGAGCCCCCCATTGGGACAGCTTCTTCATCACCGCAGATTTGCGTAGGAATTTCTAGAGGAGGCTCTGGAAATCCCTCAGAAATAGAAAGATCACTCTTTTCTTTTGGCTTTCTATTCATGGAGGGATTGCAGTGAACCAGTGGAGATCACGATTTGGGGCTGATCCCACTTGCCCTTGTTGTCATTCTGCAGAGGAGTCAGTGCGACATTGCCTTTGGGACTGCAGTCAGGCGAGGACTATTTGGAAAGGGGTTGCGCGGATACTCGGCATTTTTCATACTTCCCCTTTCTTCATGACTTGGGACTCGGTCGCATGGTTATCCCTTACTAGGCCCCAGGTGTTTTATAAGGGTGAGCCTTCTTCTTGGGCACTCTCAGTTTGCCGGCGGGTGATAGAGCCCTGCTCTCTTCAAGATGTACCACTTACTCCCTTCAGAGCTCCCCATGCTTCAGTGGACACCTCTTGGGAGATTTTGGCTAGCATTTTCTCTTGGCACATTTGGAGAGCCAGATGTACAGAGGCCTTGGATGGCAGAGACACCCATCACAAGTGTTCATGGGTATTTGGATTGACACGGTTCACACGTTGATAGCCATTTGGGCTAGCATGCAGGGCCCTTCACGGGCAGCCTCTTCTAGGAGGACTGTTTTTCTTCAAGTTTGGAGGGGTTCTTCCTTTTTCTTGGAGGTTACTACCGGATTGAGATGGCACTATCAGACACAATCCTTTCTTTTTGCATGGTGTATCCCGTATGGAGCTTGCTCTAACGGTTTTCTTTAATACTTAATAGAAGTCTCTTTTTGAAAAAAAAAAAAAAGGACTCTGTGGTTCTTGTACACACACACACACTTTTTTTGTGAAATCTCTTTGGCATTATATTACAAAGACACTATCCCAAAAAAAAGGAAAGTGCCTAAATACATCAAGAGAAGATCTCAATATACGACAAGTATACATCATAGTCTATATAGTGAGTTTGCAGACAATCATAAAAGGATTGCTGCAAAGAGGGCATGAAAAAGAAGAAAAGTGAAAAAGTTGGGTCACCAAAGATTCTGATTTTTGTCCTTCCATAGAGTCCAGAGAGCCCAATAGCGAACCCAACTGAAAAATAAATCAAACTCCCATCTAGATGGGTGAATCCCAAAAATCTAGAAAGATTTTCCAAAAGTAGCATTCGGAAATCTGGTTCTCAAATACTGCCCAAGGAAACCTAGAAAATCACGAGTGTGGGAGCAATGCCAAAGTAGGTGAGGCAAAACATCGTGACAAATAGCCGGAGCTATATGTCTACGTGCCAAAATTTGCCCAGAAGAAAGAATCCCTAGCAAGACTCTCCACAAGAAAACGTGTTGTCAAATGAATTTTTGAATGCTTAATCCCTCGTAGTCGTTTTTGCCACCACTTTACAGGACGATTCATTTGCCAAAGATTATTTGCCCTCTGTGAAACCCAAGGCAAGGGTAGAAGGACTTTATACAAGGAAGAGACAGTAATGTGGGACAGCCACAAAGGACGGCATGTCGATCTTGGCAAGTGAAGAGTCCAATCTTGAATCCGATCCTCAATCTCTAGTGGGGGTACTGGCTTAAAATGCTGAAGCATATGAGTAATAGTATGCCATATAGGACGATAGTGCATACCAAGGTTATATTTTGCAGCAGCCAAAGGGAAAGAAAGAAGGGTTCCATCATCATGTATGACATTTGCAATCGAGTGGATTCCTTTCAAAACTTAGAAAATATAAACGTCAAGGCTCTTGCAAAGCTAGCGGATGGGTAAATTCCCTTGACCAATGTATGCTCTCGGCTCGTAGAGAATTGCCCTACAATGAATCCCTACCATGCCATTCCAAGTGCGAGAGTATATGTTTCCAGACCATCAACATGCGGGATACTAGTGGACAGCCTTTGATCTTACCATCAATACAACCAAGAAGGAAATCCTAGTGAGTGGGCTGCCAGTGTCCAAAGGCAGGAGTTGTGAGACATGAAATTAAATGGCGCATCATGTCAGCCCAAGGCTGAGAAGCCTGCATAAATTGCAGCATCAATCTACCTTTATGAGCAAGAATATGCACGTGGATATATAGAATATTGAGACCCCCATGCATCTTTGGCGAACATAGATGTTGCACCGAAAGCAATTGCAAACTTTTCTTGCCATGTTTGGAGCACCAGAAGGTTTCCATAACCATAGACATGAAAGAAGTAATGTCTCCCTTGCTGAACATAATCAAAGGCAAATAAAACTGTATCTATGCCATTAAAATGGATTGAACAATCTGTAGCCTGACATGTAAAGGCCAAGTAGCTAATTTCCAGTATTCAAGTTTTTTCTTTAGCTTGGCAAGTACCGAGTTAGACTGTTGGCGACGAGTAATTGACCAACCTAAAGGGTAACCAAGGTGGCGAACCAACTGAGTAGGTTGGACAATTTTCCCCGGCCATAAGATGGAATGCCAGTCTTTGGAATGCAAGGGCAGTAACTTGGATTTCTGAAAATTTACATGAAGACCAGTAACAAGACCATATAATGATAATGCATGCATCAAGTGCATGATTAATTCTTTTTGGGAAAATCAGCATATGCCGCCTTCATGGGAAAAAGGGATTGTAAAACTTTTTCCCAATAAAAAAATTTGTGAATCCCTGGCTGATTGGAGGCCTATCACTCTCATGCCTGTCATTTACAAGATCATCACCAAAATGCTGGTTGATTGCATTAAAGGGTATCTACATGATGGCCTTCATCCTGAACAATATGGTTTTATTCCTCGACGGCATATCACAGATAACATTGCGAATGCTTATGTTGGAATAGAATATGCCAAATACACAGAGCAGGATGTTTTATTATTGCAGGTTGGCATTGCCAAGGCTTCTGACACGATCCAATGGGATTTTATTTCACAGACTATGCATGCATTGGGTTTTGGTCACAAATTGCAGCATGTTATTTTACTAGCTATACAGTGACAGTAAAGCTGCCTGCATAGTGTTTGGGGATATTTCTAAAGCTTGGACTCTTCGTTGTTCAATTCGTCAAGGTTGTCCACTTAATGCGCTTCTATATGCTATTGCCCCCCACCCATGCTTCAATACATGGATCATTTGGTGGCGAGTGACACATTGCATGTTTTAGGGATTCCTGGAAGCAGCACTATGATTGCTCGCATATGCTGATGATTCATTTTTTACTCCTCTGAATATTGAGCAGGAGGAGATCTGCAAGATGTTGTTCTCTGAGCTGCACGATGTATACAAAAGAATTGCCCAACGATGAGGTTCCAACAAGGCAAAGTCGACTTTAGGATATCCCAGTATGCAAGAAAAAACTCAACTGTGAGGCCATCCCATCCTGGAGATTTCCATTTGCCACAAGCTTTTATTGCATCAAATAATTATGTTTTAGTGAAAGGGCCTTCTAGCTGCAGATCCTATGTAGGAGTAACAATGGGAAAGACATATTGTAAGAGTTGGCTCCTTGCTACGAGAACTGGATGTGTAGGGGAATCTGCAAACCCAAATTGTCTAGACAAATGAGCAACACATGCTGCAGCAAGTTGTTCTCTAGAAGAAGTCCAAACCCCATGGCAACAGTTGGCTGAAGATCGGGCTTCACCAAGAAGACCACACCTGAAAAAGAATGTTGTCCAGCATAGAAAATGTCATAGCCATGAAAGTGACCATGTTGTCCCGCATACATATGCTGATTGTGCTCTTGTAGAGCCACTATATCAGGCTGCAAATTATTGAGATACACCCAAACTAACTTCCATTTCCTAGCATCACACAAACCCTGTACATTAAGTGTCAAACATTTGATTTGTGACAGCATATTTACAATATATATACAGCTGAAGCAAGATTGAGTCAAATCTGCATATCCACCTTAGGATCAGGGCCTCTATCCTGAGATAATAAAGACTTCTGTTGAGAGTACGACTGGGTGTGATAGCCGCCCAAGTAATGCCAACACTTGCATTTTCTTCAGGGGTATAACCATTAGAGGAAGTACCATTCCAGGGGAGGTAAAGGCCTTCTAACTATGACAGTTTTCCTCGGAGTCTGCCAAGCTTCCTGTAATTTTTCTCTTTTCCTTTTGATTGAGAAGAGGAGGGCAGCAAGACAGAAGCATTCCCATTACAAGCAGCCGGTGCTTTACCTTTGTCTTGTGCTGCATAAAGACCCACCAGTATCCTTATTTTGTATATGTGTAGGCATAGCTTCTTGTGGCATTTTTTGCACTCGCAAAGGACATTGTGAAGCCATATGCCCAATTTTTTTGCATTCAAAACAAGCTCCTGCAAATAAACCCCACTTGAGCTTGTAAAAGGCACTCCCCATATCAACATTGTTCACTGTGACAGAATAAGAATCAGGCGTGGGATTATCAATATCCCATAAGATGCAAAATCTATTTGAATTCCCATTTGGCCTTGGAGGGCAAACCACTTTGCCCAAAGAGGATGCAATTTAAGGCAACAGGGAAGCCAAACACTGTGGAAAATCCACCACCTCTACCCAAATCGGACAGTGATGTCTGATAAGGGCTTGATAATCCTTGGTCGGTGACCATGGAAGGACATGTACCATTTGCTTCCCAAAGAAAAGAGGAGAGTGCTCCAATAGCATTTGCTTATGCTTCTCATCTGTCTGGATGACCTCAAGGAAACCCCTGGCCGTAGAATGGACCTTGCGAACAAAAGAACCACCAAGTGTCTTGGTCAACCAATTTCCAACATCTGCAACAACATTCATACGACTTGGAAAGAAAATGATAACAACATGCTTTGCATAGTCTCGCACAGGATCAACTATGTCATCCACCTCGACCCTAAGGCCGACTGTAGGGACTTAATCTTTCCAAGCTTTGCGTGTGTCCTCAAAGCCTTCATGCATCACATCAGATACCAACCTAGCTTCAAATGAATCATGAACAGGGTCATCCTGACCCTCAACCTGCTTCTGCTTCTTGTATTGTCCCAATCTTTCTTTGTGAAACGTTTTGTCATATTCATAGGCAGCCATCTTGAGTATAGACAAACCTAGAAAGGGAAGAAGAGCAAGCAAGAAAGGCAAGGAAGGTTGAAGATCGTCGACAGCTACAACAGAATAGACGACCTGTGAAAGGAAGCAGACAAACTAAGAACGGATGAGCTGCAAAAGGTCAACCCGAGTACGGACAACAGTACGGACAACTTGTGTACGGATGCAGGAAAACAATGAAAGGATGCTTGTGTACGGATGCCTATGTATAGACGCGCATGTACAGACGACTGTGTACGGGATGAAACGCCAAAACAATTGTACGGCGAACAAAAAATAAGGACGACCTATGCACAGAACTTGGACGGGGATTGTACAAAGAGTACGGACGACAGAGCCAAAGAAACACGGAAAGTGGACATAAAGACGTGCGATGAAAGAAAAATGGGCCGTACAAGTCCGTACGAGAGGGCAGCAGGCTGTACGGGAAAGCACGGGGGGCTGGCCGAGGCTTGTACAAAGACCAAACGGGGCTTAGAAACTTTACACAAAGAGGCAAAACGGCAAAGGCGCCAAAGCTCAAAGCTCACACACACACACTTTTTTGTGAAACCAGTAACTATATTATTAACATGGAATCAATGTACATGACATTAGACTCCAAAAGAGAGCCTAATGGAAGAACTCAAAAACAATCAGAAAACACTTCAAGGCTAGTAGCATCCAAGTCCCTGGCAGCATAACTATCATATAAAGATTGCTTGAGGGACATTCTGAAGAAAGCATATGCCTGAGGAAACTGTTGTCCCATCCTAGAATGCAATCTTTGTGTCCAAATAGTCCATAGTACCCAAAAACGAGCCCAGTGAAAGAAAAGGAGGAATGGTGACATCTGAGATGAGAAGCATCCAAACACCCAGAAGAGTTTCCTGAATCTGATAGAGGGAAACCGAAGCCGCAGCAAATGAGAGACATGAGTGATCAATATCTGAGAGTGCGGGCAAGACCATAACAAATGGGGAACTGTCTCATGGTGATGAGAGCAACGGGGGCAAGAAGGGGAAGCAATGCGACGTGCTGCCAATTTCACCCCAATGGAAAAAGCTCCCACTATACATCTCCAAAAGAAAAGTCTCTGTTTCAATGGCAATTTAGCTTTCCAACTTTTCTTGAGTTGTGATTGCCACCAAGATAAAGGCCTATCCAAATTCCAAAGAGTGTTGGCATGCTTATCAATCCATGGCGGTGGAAGAAGAAATCTGTAGACCATCGAGGAGGCCAGATTATCCAATGAAAGTGAACAGATAGCGGGAGATAAGGAAGTCAGATTCCATTCCAGTAATTTGTCCTGTACAAACAGTGGAGGAACAGGAACAAATGGCTGCAACATAGTTGTAAGTATTCTCCAAATAGGCCTATGATGCAGGCCCAAGGGGAATGTCCTGCAAGCTTGTGGAAATGAAAGCACATATCCATGTTGATCCACAACATCTGTGACAAATCTTATGCCCAATTTCATAAGATTATATGCTTTAATAGGTGCCTGTATAGCAAGAGGCGATTCAAACACCTTGCTCCAATGGATGCTTTCCAAGCGAAGAGAATTACCATGATGGAAAGAAGCACCTGACCATTTAGCATAAGAGAGAATTCTCTTCCAATCATGAATAAAAGCAGTAGAAACAGGACAACCAGGAATTTTCCCCTGAAATATGGTCATGACTGCTTCCCAGTGATCTGTAATCCAATGGCCATATGCATGGGTCGTCATGTTTCCACACATAGCTGCTAGCATAATAGCCCATGGCTGTTTTTGCTGAAAAAAATCAGCAATCATAGTGCTCTTTCTTGCCAACATATGAAACTGAAGATTGAGAATATTCAGTCCCCCATGAGTCTTAGGAGAACAAACAGACTGCATGGGAAGTAGTCGCAAAGCCTTTTTGTGAGATTTGCTTTTCCAAAATATCTCCATAGCCTGGGACATATAGGAAGCCAAATGCTTAAAAGACCAGGGAAGAAGAGGAAGATAAAATTGCACATATGCCATAATGATAGACTGTACTATCCGAAGTCGAACATGTAGAGGCCAAGTGGACAAATGCCAGTATTCCAGCTTCTTGTTTATCTTTTGAAGCACCCATTTGAGCTGTTGTTGAGGGGTAATATTCCAGCCAATGGGATACCCTAAATGCCTCACAATAGTATGGGAAGAGATAATGTGGCCTGGCCAAAGAAGTGCATGCCAATCAGCTTCTTTCAATGCTAGAAGATTCGATTTCTGAAAGTTAATATGCAGTCCAGCAGCTATGCCAAAATCATTCAGAGTATGCATCAAATGAGAGAGATCATTTTGAGAATTCTTGGGCATGAAATATGAATCATCAGCATATGCCTGTGCAAGAAACGGCTGTGCCCCTGGAATTTGCAAGCCATGAAGCTGCCCTGTATCTGCAAGATGGTCCATATGCAATAATAACGGATGAGTAGCAATGGCATACAGTAGCGAACTAAGAGGGCAACCTTGTCTCACTGAGCGGGTCATAGTCCATGTTCTTGACAACCCACCACCAAGTAAACACTGCGCAGTGGCATGAGAATAGAACCAGTAAATAATATGGACCAGCCGAGGACCAAATCCCAATTTATACATAGTCTGAGAAATAAAATCCCAATGGACAGTATCAAATGCTTTCGCAATGTCCACTTGCAGAATGAGAACATCTTGTTTAGAATATTTGGCATACTCAATTGCAAGCAAAGCATTGGAGATATTGTCAGTAATCTGTCTTCTAGGAACAAACCCATACTGCCTGGGATGAAGTCTTGCTTGCAAGATAAATCGAACCCTGAGGACAATCATTTTGGCAATGAGTTTGTAAATGACTGGCATAAGAGATATGGGCCGCCAATCAGCCATTGTCTCACACAACCTTTTTTTGGGGATCAATTTGACAAGGCCATGTTTCCAAGAGGGAGGAAGAGATTGTGCTGCCCAAGCATGATTGATCATAAGAAGCAGAGTGTTCTTGAGATCACCCCAAAATGCACGGAAAAATTCAACAGTCAATCCATCCCAACCAGGAGAGCTGCCTTTACGTAAATGACTCAAAGCATCATCCAGTTCATTAAGCATAAAGGGCTGCTCCAATGCATGAGCCTGTTCCGGAGACAATATAGGCTGAACATGCATAAGAAATTGAGACCTAGCTGCATTCACTTGCATTGAATGATCAGGCTGAGGAGAAAAGAGATGCTGAAAATGACTAGAGCATTGCGATTCCAATTCTGATTTGGAGGTGGTCCAGGTGCCATCATCTTGCCTGATCCTGCAAATATCCTCCTTTCGTCTATCCGCATGCAGGCTTTTAAAGAAGGCTTTAGAGGAGCAGCCCTTATCCAAAAGGGGTTTCGTGCGAGCTCGGATTTGCCACTTCTTTAATTTGCGAAGATCATTTTGATGGATGATATGAACCGCATAAGCACAAGAATCCTGTTCAGAGGAGGTGAGCTGCCTATGAGAGCTGATTACATCCATTTGTTGCTTGTGAGATTGAGCCCATTTCAGCATAAGCCTGAGGTTTCCCATGTAACTCCGTCCATAATCTTGAATAACAGCCTGCAAACGATGGGCAAGACTGATCCAAGCAAAATCCATGTCCTCCTGAGCATGTAAGAGGAGGGTGCGGACAGCCACTCTCACCATGTTCTGAAATTGTTGATGAAGCAAATAAGCACTATTAACATGGAGTAGGCGACGACCAAAAAAAGGCATATCATCTGTCAAACGTGCTATAGATAATGTCAAGCATACTGGAAAGTGATCAGATAGCAAGAGGGAATGATCAACCCATAGTGCACATGTGAAACTAGCATACTGCTGAGCATGCAACAAATACCATCTGTCAAGTCGAGCCCAGTAATGAGTAAAGGCATTGTGACGGTATGTATAACCCATATCGCTGTCCCTTGTTGAGAGCCATAAATCTTCTGCATGCAAGAAAGAAAGCATATCCTCCCAATGTCGAAGCTCAGTGGGGATCATGTGAGAACGATGAGTGGTGTTGTCTTGGATGGCAGGCGAGTTATTAAAGTCTCCACACAAAAAGGCATTAGACAGCCATGGATATTGTTTGAGGGAGGCCCACATTCGAGCTCTTGTCGCAGAAGTTTGAGAGGCATAGACAGATGCTATTTCATAAAGATCAGCATGATAGATGCATCTGATCACCATCCAGCGACCCTGGGGGTCATTGTAAGCAACCGTGGGCTGCATATCATGTTTCACCAGCATGCATACCCCCGAAAAGTGCATTGTACCAGCATAAAAGATGTCATGACCAGCAAAGTGGCCTTGCTGGCCAGCCAAGAAGTGTTGGTTGTGTTCCTGTAAAGAAATTACATCGGGGTGCATTCTATGTACATAGTGCCAAAAAAGTCTCCACTTACTGACATTGCAAAGACCTTGAACATTGTATGTAATACAAGTGATTGAAGTAGACATAGAAGATATGTACAGCCGAACCAAAAGGCATAGTAAAGGTATAAGTTGTCAGGCCTCAGCCATGACATCAACGTCCACCTGGCCTCCTGGATCATTAGCTCTATAATCTTCATCATTGTCACATACAGGGCTGCCCCTCTTGAGCACATCAACCCACAGTTGAGAAGTGAGGCTATCAGCAGGGGTAGAGGTCTGACCAAGGGTGGAAGTAGAGGCATCCCAATGGCGAGATTGTAACGGTCGTGGCTTGAGCGCAAATACCTTTTTGGGTTGCTGCCAGGCACCCTGGGGAGAGGCATGAGATTCTGAAATTTTGCCCTTTCCCTTATCCTTTTGCTTGGCTGAAACCTGAACCACATTTTCTTTGGGAGGGACAGATTTAGATGCCACATCACCCAACTTGCTAGGCATAGCCTTAGGCCCCGGACCATAAGTTGAAGGGGAAGTATTTTCTGGAGCAATAGCTGTAGGTGGGAGCTGATGCAGGACTGCAGGACACTGTGAGGCTAGGTGGCCAAACTTATGACATGTGAAGCAAGCACCTGCAAATACTCCCCATTTCAAATCAAAATATTTTTCACCCAAGGGAACATCCTCCACCTCTACCGCAATGGAAGGAGGGGTTGGGTGATCTGTATCCCAAAGAACACAAAACCGATTTCGATTACCCGAAGGACGGGGTGGGCATACAACTTGCCCCAAAGTAGCTGCCAGACTTGGTAACTCAGCCCTCATATAATCCGGAAAATCCACTACCTCAACCCATACAGGGCAGTGATGTCGAATGAGACCGTGATAATCCTTATTTGGCGACCATGGCATGACATGCACCATTTGTCTGCCATAGAATAGAGGGGACATCTCCAATATCTGCTGACGATATGAGGCATCCAAAAAGTGCACTTCATAAAAACCTTGAGAAGCAAAGTATACTCCTTCAACAAAGCAACCTCCCAACAAAGCCTGAACCCACTGAGCTACATCATTTGCTGAAGGTAGCTTCCCTGGGAAGAAAATGATAACTGCTTGCTGAGAAAACTTTCGGAGAGGAGCGACCAATGAGGGCAGCTTCAGCTTATACTTAAGGGCCGGGGGAGGTTTGGCCCACTCCTTCCGGCTATGATGAAATTCATCCTTGAGCATGTCGAAAACATAGTGAGCATCTACAGAGGCTGAGGTAGAGAAGTCGACTTGCTGTCTTTTGGAGTCCTGGGACAAGTCCTTCCGGGAATAACTTTTAAGATGGTCCTCCATGGAGGTAAGCAGGGCAGAATTGATGAAATGGCAGAAAAAACCAGAACTGTACGGCAGGGTTTGTACAGGGCAAACAGCGCGGGAAAAGTATAGGGCAAACAGTACGGATAGGACGGGACTGTACGGACTGTACGGATATACAGGACTGTATGGCCTGTACGGGATGCTGACAGGGCACGCAGAGACTGTACGGAGGAAGAAAAACTGAACGGAAATTCTGACGGAGCACGGGGGGACTAAATTGTACGGAAAAGGGCAGGGGTGTACGGATGTACGGAAGAAGCTTCAGAAAGGGAACAGCGATAACGAGGCAAACAAGAGCGGGATTGCTCAGGGCTGCACAGGGATGAGGCGGGCCTGTTCGTACGGCCGTACGGTAAGCTTACGGCGGCCATACAGATGTAGATCCCTTTTTGGAAATATATGCTAGATCTTCCAATTATTTTGACTAATAGTGACATATTTTTCTTCTTGCATACAAGTAGATGAATTCTAGAGAATACGAGGGATTTCTAATTTGCAAAAGGAAAAAATAATCAAAGAGCTAAGTCATCATCAGTGTCACGAGGATACTATAGGATATGTTCCAAATCTCAAATAGCCGTAGGATACCATAGGGTAATATAACTTGAGTGTTGTGTATCCTTTAAATTTCTAATCCAAACAGTATTTCTTAAACTTAGCCCTGGGGCTTCCACCTAGGCTAATAGCGTCATCCTCTAGCGTCTCCCCTAGCCCTTAGGCTACCTACTGGCAATGTTGGTTAGCCAATGATGTAACATACTTCCCCCCTTCAGGTATTTAAATGGAGTAGGAAAAAGCGCTCTTTTGAATTGGCCATTCTTTCTACATATCGATCTTCCTAACAGATATTCCAGAACATGCATTCCAAAGTCTTGATACTTTTAGAAGTTGATTTGGTAGTTTATAAAAACCTCCTAACCAATTTGTATGGCGTCCCATACTATTGTAAGTCAACTCTAAGAGGGTGCTTGAGTTAGATTGAGTCATTAATGGTTTTAGTTCAACTTAGGCCTCTAGTTGATCAAAACACTCTATGTAATGCCACCTTAACTCCTAGATTCCTTGTTGGAAATATATGCTCGATCTCCAATTATTTTCCCAAATACCAATGTATTTCTTCTTCTTGCATACAAGTAGATGAATTGTTAAAAAAGAAGGGAGAATTTTAAAAAGTAATCAAAAATTTATCAAAGAGCGAAGTCATCAATAGGGATGCAATAGGATACTTCTCAAATTTCAAATTAGTTTATGGGCATCTATAGACACACACCCTTATATCCCCATTGTTGAAGACCCATCTAAAGATGTCACTATCATATTTCACCATGCTTGTTGTGGTTGCAAGGTCCTCTATAATTTAGTCTTCAACAATCAATAATAGGCACTAGGCTCCAAGAGGCATTAAAAAACTAATATAATAAAAACACAATGCTGAAGCATCACTTTCTCCCCCATTGATGGATTTTGCCGTGTTTGTCAGCTTTCTAGAAACTTCAAGGCTCTCATGGCTTTGGTTCTTCCCTGTAGTGTCATCTCTAATGTCTATTAGTTTTCTCTCTTCTCATGCAATAGATCTCTCTTATGAGATAGACTAACATAAAACAATTTTTTTTAATTACCACTAACAAGTCAGAAAAGCAAAGCTTTCCTTTTTCTTTCAAAGCACAAAGAGTGATCTTCAATAACGAAGAAAGGTGCAACTACCCACAACCAAAAGGATCCATTCATTCCAACTCTGATTCTCTCGGCAAAGACCTGCTCTGATACTACTCAGATTGCTGTTTTCATGAGTTAGTTACCATGTTTACCTTTATCAAACCAGAGACTAGGAATTGAAACACCATCTGGGACTCACCACCCAACCACAGAGCACTTCACCTCAATCCCGAGCACATAGAGGTCTCGAATAAGGTCTAGGGCTTGACCATAGTGACATTCGTGTGACATACCACAGACATCCCCAATGCCTATGGCCAAGATCCACAATGTAGGTACTGATCCATGAATGGCCATGGCCCAAGCCCTCATGCCAATATATGGCCTAGGCCATGGCTAAATATATCCCGAGTGCTTTTTATCCCTTAGATTCTAATCCAAACGTATTTTTTAAACTTAGCCATGGGCTTCCACCCTAGGCTTCCTCTATCGTCTCCCCTAGCCCTTGGGATAGCTACTGGCAACGCTGATTAGCCAAGGACGTAACGTACTTCCCCATGAAGTATTTACGTCCGTGTACATGGAGTAGGGAAAACCACTCTCTTTGAATTGGCAATTCTCTCTACATCCAATCTTCCTCACATATATTCCACACATAATGAATCTTGACCATGGCGTCCTATACTATTGTATGCCAACTCTAAGTGGATGCTTAGGTTAGATTGAGTCATTAACAGTTCTAGTTCAACTTAGGCCCAGTTGATCAAAACGCTCTATGTAATGCCACCTCAACTCATAGATTCCTTTTGGGAAATATATGCTAGATCTTCCAATTATTGTGACAAATACCATCATATTTCGTCTTCTTGTGTACAATTAGATGAATATATGCTAGATCTTTCAATTATTGACATATTTCTTGTTTTTTCATACAAGTAGATAATTCTAAAGATTAAGAGAGAATTCTAATTTGTAAGCAAAAATTAATTAAAGAGCAAAGTCATAGTCAATGTTGCGATCGCGAGGATTCCATAGGATGCTTTCCAAATTCCAAATTAGTCATGGACATCTACACACATACACCCCCCCCCCCTTACATCCCAATTCTTGAAGACCCATTCAAAGATGTCACTATCAGATTTCACCATGCTCGCCATGGTTGCAAAGTCGCGGCACCAAGTTCTCTAGAATTTAGTCTTCAATAGTTAGCAATAGGCACTAGGTTCTAAGAGTTGTGAAGAGGCTAATAGAGTAAAAACACAGTGCTTCAGCACCATCTTCTCCCCCTTAATCTTTAGTAGTTTTCTCGCTTCGCATGCGCTAGATCTCTCTCATGAGATAGACTAACATAAAATAAACTTTTCCAGTTACCATTAACAAGTAGGAAAAGCAAAGCGTTCTTTTTTCTTTCAAAGCACAAAGATTCAAGAAAGACACAACTACTCACAACCAAAAGATCTATTCATTCCACTGTGATTCTCTTGGCAAGTCTTGCTCTGATACCACTGAGACAGATCCTTTCATGAGTCAGCTATCACGTTTATCTTTACTGCATCTCTATGCATTATGCAGAAGTTACGAGTACGATCCGCTGCAGTTCATTGCCAGGGGCATGTAATGACAACCAGATGTGCAGCCTGCGATATATGGAAAGCTACATTTATCCTTGTGAATGTTATCTGGTTCCAAGAGGAAAATTTTAGTCTGTAAGCTTGGAAGCCTTTTGTGTTAGTGTGACCCATTTTGCTTTCTTCTTATCTTATACTGATGTGAGTAGGCTTTAGGATGTTGCCACATTGGCAGCCTTCAGTGAACGAGGTTTTCCTTGACTTAATGTGCTTTATGTGGGAGTTTTTTGAAATTCGTTGCTGTATTTGTAATATTATTTTGCTTTGTGGACATGGCTTTGGAAAACTAGCTAAAAATGGAAAATCTAAGGTTCTCTGAAGTGAGCTATAAAAAATTATCTTAAACTGCAGCAATGTCAAGCTTATAATTCAAGCTCTTGTATTTGTGTGTCGTCTTATGTTCTTTAGGACTTGAATATTGGAACAGCCCTATGGCTGGCAGCCCGTGGTGATGGGTGGGTAAGGGATGGATCTATACGCAAGAAATATAAATCAGAGGCCAGAGTCGTTCTAGTCGGTACAGGAGCAGATGAACAATGTGCTGGTTATGGAAGGCATCGCACTAAATTTAGAGGAGGAGGGTATGCTAATTCTTCTCTTCCTGTCGGTATTATAAATTATTGTAAAAGTAAATCAGTAAATTTGTTTGTAATTGACTCGTTTAAGTCTCTTTCAATGTCTTGATAAATGTATGTGCATCTTGTTTTGGTTCATAGTCATATGGGAACATGTCCTTATGCCTAGGGAGTGACATCGTCATACAAGAAATGGGTCATGTTAGCTGAAGTCAACCTCTTCCTCATGCTGTGAACACGAAAATGCACACAAGCAAGCAAGCACAAGGAGTTGAATAGATGGAGAGCAGGATGACAAGCATTCAGTTCCTATCACTATCCAATAAAGTAGTGTCTTTATCTCTCCCTCACCACCTTCAAGTGTAAATGAGACTCACCTTCTATCTATCTAGAGACGTGGAATTACTGGCCTGACCTAAAAGATCTAGAACACTATCTTAAGTCATGAATCCTGCCTGAGATTGCTATGAGGAGAATCACCTTCTAATTGTAATCAAAACCTTCAAATGTAAATGAGAATCGCCTTCTATATATTGAAAGACACGGATTTACTGTCCTGACCCAAAAGATCTAGAGCAATATTTTAAGTCATGAATCCTGCCCAAGATCTCTACGAGGAGACGTACTTTGATGATGAATCCCGCAAAGACATCTAGGATATCTCTGATGGTGGGCTTGATTGTTTTCCACTATGGTGTATGCTGAATTCCTTTCTCAAGGCATTGAGCGTCATTACAACCCCTGCCCTTTCCCTCAATGTCATGGGCATCCTCAGCCCATGGCATGCTGGCTACAGTGCAAGGAACCTTAGACACATGGCAGCCAACCCATGGGGTTGCCTCAGGTCTCCATCTACTCCGACAGGTTCACATGGCAGACATGGGCAGTACAGCAGGAAAGGAAAGTCCACGGAGCAGCCATGCAGGCACATCATCCCGTGATCTTGCAGCAGGTCTACAGCAAAAGCCAGAGGGAGATCTGGGTACTTATAGTCCAGACCAGGTTAGTTGCAGCCACAGATCTGGTCGGGTCTGTACAGGACTGCCAGGCAGTCAGTGTGGGTGCTACCACGTGGCAGCACAGTAGCTTTCAGAGCCCCCACAGCAGTTGGCAATCCACAGACTGAGTCGAGTCTGTGAATCAGTGGCAGGTCGGCAAGTTACCAGAGTTCCCAGATCTCATTGGCTACTACCCAGGCTCTTTCAGCCTATAAAAAAAGCTCAATCTCATTTTTCCAGCATCAGCCAGCCTCAACAAATAGCCACAGTTGAGCCCCTACAGCAGAACTTCAAGCCTCCACAGTTCCGTGAGGATATTCAGCTAGAGTGCCTCTCTATTTCCTAGCTGTAAAGGAGGAAGGGAAGGTAATTTGCCTCTCCTCACTTCTCCCCTTCGGAAGCCTCCCAGCCTTGACCAACAGTTGTAACCTCTTTTTATATTAGTAGAACAAATATGCTATGGCACCGGGCAGTTGCATGTAGGTTCTTTGCACAATCATCACTCAGATGCATGTTACATGTGGTTGAGTTCCAGTTGCTTCCGCCTAGAGTGATGCCTATGGGGTAGTGAGAGAGTAGTTTGCCTCATGTTCCTGTACCCATTACACGAGTTACAGGTTAGGGAGGGTCATCCATTGGATGGCCATAACACACCAGCAAATCGACAATGAGCAATGAGCCAAGATGATGAGGTGGTGTCCATGCTAAGTGGCCCCCTCCTAAAGCTCCCATGACCATTTGCCATGATAGTGAGACCCTAAACCCTATCACCGGGAGGATGAATGATAATGACGGGGGACCTGTTGACTGAATTCCTATCGATGATCAAATTTGGTCCATACTAATGCTTGGATATTGTGTGGTCCAGCGTAGTTCCAGTCCCAGGAGCTTGGTGACAGACCTTGGTGAAGCCAAACACAGGAGCAACGCAGAACTTGAAGAAGTGAGAAACAGGTGGTCTCTAGTTTCACCATGATGATAGAGCCCACAAAGGAGGTACTGGGTTTAAATTTATTGCTGTGGAAGAGGACTTTATTGCTATGGAAGAGGACTATGAGCAAGGTACCTGGTTTTCCTACATATGGGTATCATCATCCACATGGAGGAATTATGACATCGTGAGGAGAGTCGGTGTAGAAACCAGACCTAAAGATGGTGAAGGTTCCTAGTGCAACGGGAGAAAGAAAGAAAGAAAGAAAGTTTATTAGAGTCTTCGAAAGACCGGTGGGTCTATGACACTGTGAGAAACCAGATACAAACAAGCTGAAAGGGTGGAGCTACTAAACGAGCATCAACACCCATGCTACATGCTACATAGTCAACATGATGTCCATATCAGTATGGCCCTCCTTATCACCACTATCATCATATGTCATCAGAGTACAAAGCAGAATCCAACGCAATATCATGAAGGACCCAGCACCCTCAGAGACAGAGTGGTGTCGACTATCCTTGGGCGCTACCCGGCATGGTCTTCTGGCAGAAGCTTTGTGTCAGACCAGGGCATCCACTGTCTTTTTTAGGAAATTTGAGTCGAGTATGATGTCATATCAATCTTTGTGGCTCCATCTTTAAATTAGCCTTTGAATTGTACAGGATGATAAATAAATGACTTGCATCTGAGCACATGCTATGTCGTCTCCTTTTTGACATACTAGGTAAAGAGTGTTGGCTGTTGATAATTCTGTTTCTACTGTCAGGTGGGAGGCACTGCACAAAGAGATGAAGCTTGATGTGCAAAGACTGTGGAAGAGGAATTTGGGACGAGATGATAGGTGCATTGCAGACCATGGAAAAGAGGTGAGTTGCAAGGAGTCCATATCCAATGATGAAGACCAGAAGGCTCCATCATTTGGAATTTTTGAACATGAACATATGTTGCTAGTGCTTGCTGTATCTCTTTAGATAAAAGTGCACTATGACCTGAACAAGAAATGTTTTGTGGCTTTTGTAGGCTCGGTTTCCGTTTTTGGATGAGGATGTGATTCTGACACTATTAAATGTACCATTGTGGGAAATTGCTGACCTTAGACAGCCTTTAGGACAGGGTGATAAGAAGATTCTCAGAAAGGTATTGCTTTCAAATGAAAGGCCAGTTCAAATTATATATGAATATTTCTCCTGTGTTCAGCGCAATATAATCAAAGCATCTTCTTCCAGATTGCTTCATATCTGGGCCTCAAGTTCGCCGCGTCTCTGCCAAAGCGTGCTATCCAGGTTACGTTCATCCCTCTATAAACTTGAAAATAAGGATAAGAAGATAGTGACTTATCATAGTTTTTCTCTACGGACATTGCTTTGCTCAATTTGATATTCCTCAAGTGCAAGCTGAAGTGTGTAATTTTCTCTTTCTGTGTATGATATTTTGGAAAATTCTTGGTTTGTGATGTTTCAGCACAAATTCTGAAAATGTTTCTCCTACTGTTGCAGTTTGGTAGCCGCATAGCCCAAAAGTCAAATCAAAGGAACTTTGGTAGTAACCGTGCAGCTAATCAGGCATCTGCGGGTGGTGCGATCCTTGGATACTTGCAGAAATAAATATCTTTTTTATTTTCTGCTTGTATTTAGGTGTGTTCTATTTCTGCCTAACCATTTTTTCCACAATTCGTTATTATTTTTAATGTGTATGTCGATGGTGGAATAGAATGGTACCTAGCAGCCAGACTTAAACGAGGGTATATATTATTTCGCAAATTCTTTTATGTGCATCTGTGTTGCAGACAAACACAATGTATCAAATGAATGATTATTCTTATATTGAAGTATATTTAGTAATGAGAAGTTTGTATTTGCAATTGAGAGTCTACCCACACACTCTTTCATGGTTAATCTCGTATTCAGAATAAGAAGTTATTAAATTTTTATTTCTGTTTGATCTTGTCTGTGCTAACTTCTGAAGTGTTGAGGTGTTTTGAGAATTGTACTTTCCTTTCATGGATGCAGGTTAAGTATGGGGAACGATCTTTCTGTACCCTTGCAGTTACAGACATGGGGTTTGTGCCAAAATTGACAGTCCAGGGAGAAAGATGATCAATGACTAGGGCCCACATGGAAAAAGAGTGCATTATCAATAGCTTTTACACTTTCATACATCTGCTAGTACTCTGAGCATGGTTGCAATCAAGGACTTGACATTCTGCTTAAAGTCACACATGTTCAAGTCTCTTAAGAAATTCCTTTGCTGGAAGAGGTACAGAGGGCTTTTGAGAATGTCTTGTGTCTTGGACAGTATTTCTTCAGACTTTTGCATTGTGAAAAAAATGCCTCTGGTTCTGTGGTATACGAGAGGTTTCTGTGGGTAGTATTATTACCACTCGATGGAAAGGGCATAGTCAACCCTTCTCGTGCTCTTCCAGGGTGTTGGAATCACGCCATAATGATCTCTCTCTGTGCATAGACATGCATTTACAAGATCCACTTATTTCCTAAGAAAGAATTCTCCAAGATCAATGTTAGTCAATTTCCAATCTTTGACATGAATGATTGGTACGCATACTATTCATTGAATAATGGTTTTGTTAGGAGGACAAATATGCTTTTGATTTGTAATGGTGGAATCTCTATCAACTTTTGCTCTTTTAAAATCATATGTTATCCATCGAAATGCCAAATCCGCCACAAGATATTTAAACTCATCCAAATACGATTGCAAAATAGTAAAGGCAAACTTTACATGAAGTGATGACTAATTTTAATTTAATCCCAAATCAGTTTCATTAATCACGTTTAAATATCATGCTATCATATGTATTGCTTATGTAATTGATGTATCCTAGAGGAAAGGTAATTCACTTAACCAAATAAGCATCCAATCAGCTAACACACATTGCATGTACTTGGATGGATTGCATGGAGTCTAGGTATTTTTCCATGTGTTTATTCTATATGTTGTTCTGATGTCCTTAGCTTGAATAATTCATTACATTGTTTGTCAAAGTAGGTATAAGTATTTGTGCATAATGTGTGTATGTTGGAGATGGAATATACGTTTATCTATAGAAGTCATTAAGGAATGAGATGATGATGAACATCTCAATAAAAATATGTTGCAATCGTAGGAACTTTTGAATATAAGGATGAGAAGCACAATTAGGGAGTGGTATGAGGGTTCAAGTACTATAATTTTAGGATAAAAACTTATACTCATTAACTAAGATTCACATGCATATAGTATGTCATAAATATTTACTTCAACGTTCGATCATAAATGTCTAGTAGCAAGAATAGTGTTTGCACAAAGATGTGACGCCTACACAATTAACACACATGAGATAGTGTCCTACACTATATCAAATTCTTTGCGATGGTATTGAAACGTTTATAATTCTCACATTGTACTTTGTGACACATGAAAGAACAGAAAGTCAAACTTTTGATTGTATTTGAGTTGCACATGTAAGGTTAGCATTAGTGCATATAAGTTTGATGAGTGATTGCATTAATGCATTATGCATTGCATCCAATATGTGTAATAGGAGTAATACTAATTGATTTCTTTAACATGTATACATATTGCATGTGCTTACATTGCATTAGGCCGTGCTCCCACATTTATGTTATATATGTGCAATTGGCATGATACTTGGTTGGGAAAAGCATTGAAAAGGGAGTATATTCAAAGAAATTGATTAGAATGTGGGCAAAGAATGTATAATTCTTTTTGAAAACCATATGTAGTTTGCTTAGTAACTACTGTGGTGCTTCGTGATTGTAAGTTAATAATTCTATTATCCAACTTTTAACATAGTTACTCAAGCAAACCCTGGCAGGTTTGTTCTACTTTTGTTGTGGCTGTAAATGAGAGGTTCTTTGGTCAGGTCAATAGTGAATATAATGATAGTATTATTGTTTTTAATTTTGGACGAGGCAAACGAAAG
The DNA here is from genome assembly GCF_047967505.1 of Dipteris shenzhenensis. NCBI lineage: Eukaryota > Viridiplantae > Streptophyta > Polypodiopsida > Gleicheniales > Dipteridaceae > Dipteris > Dipteris shenzhenensis. Next base: position 12,299,752 of record NC_141605.1, read on the forward strand.
GCTTCTGCTCCTAATGTTTAGTTTTATTGATTAATTGTATCTTCCTCGTGTTTGTGTTGAATTGTAGTCTTGATTGACTTTTGCAACCTTGAGAGTTGGACAAACTGCCAAATTAAGACTATAGCCAGACTACTCCACCATGAAGTATCTATCTTCTAGCATTTGTGGGACTTTTAGTGTGTCATAATAGGAGTAGTGGTTATAAATTGTGGTGGGATGTGTATGAAATTATCATAGCATGTTGTGTGTGGCATTATATGAATATTTTTTAATTTTAGGATCAATTGGGTGTTGCAAACCCATAATTATGTGATGCACAACAATGAGTTTGGCATTCGTGTACCATTTTCTAAATAAGGATGGCATAATTTATTTGCTTGAGGAATTTATATGTATGCCTCAGTGCATCATTTGCTTTGAGATTGCATTAGGTATGCCTCTCAATCTCTTTCGCATGTAGATGGATTATTGGATTGACCCTATGCTATTTCATGAACGTGCTAATAATTTGAGCTTTAAATTCATATATTTTTATTATGGTATAAACAAGCGTATGCTCATGCATTTGTTTTGTTGTCTATAAGTTTTGTGAAGGGTTTTGTTGACAAATAATCTATGTGATGAATATATTTTAGACAACATGGACCACACTTGCTCAAGATATATGAGCTTTGAAGTTTATGTATAGTGTATAAAACTTACATTGGTGTACCTGGATATGGAAGTTCATGCAAATACACGTTCTCGTTCAAAAACTTGCGGATCCTTATGAGATGATCAAATGCCTTGCTAATCTCTAGGAGGAATTCAATGGATACATCCTCAAAAGGAGTATGTAACACTTCTCTTCTAGATGCTATTCATATAGAGATAGAGGATGCCTCCCTTAAGAGATACCTTGAGAATCATATAGCACATAATGTTTCTCTTGGATTTTATTATCTAAAGATGTAAACCATGGATTCTCTTAAAGCTGAGTAAATTATTTGAAGGACTCGAGATATATGCATAGCATGTAGCATGGAATGCCGATGGTTTCATTTACTATGAATATGCCGACATGTGGTTTCATTTATCCTCTGTGTGTCCTTTCAAACACTCTGTTTGTGCTCTGCCCTTATCTCTCTCTCTCTCTCTCGCTCTATTCCTCTCTCTGTCTGCGCCTCATTTTCCTGCTTTGCGATTGTGTTGACGTTGATTTTGAAAATTTTCCTGCATCAGCTAATATTCCATTCGAGGCCTCGGATGGAATACATTTTCTTTGGCTTTATACATTCACATAACTTATATTTGTCTTCCTTGGCATCAGCAACCTCATCTAAACGATATGCATTCGTCTTGCGCAGATTTGTTTTCATGTAACAAAGAGAGCTTTAGGCTAAACGGATATAAACGATTGGTTTTCTTGAAGATGCATTGCAAGATTTAACACTGTTTTGCGGAGATTGGCTCTGTTAACAAATGTGAAGCATGTGATTATGATAAGATGCGACTTTAACAAGCCTCTACTTCATTCGAAGAAGATGGAGTTTTGCTTGAAATTAAAAACTGAAATCAAACCTGATTTTGAGATTTCAAAAAAGGGGCATTCCGAGAATTGAACTCGGGACCTCTCGCACCCTAAGCGAGAATCATACCACTAGACCAAATGCCCTGATGTGACATTGGTTGGCAATATAAACGCACTTATATTATTTCTTTTCACTAATCATTTGCCATTTTAAAAATGGGTCGGTATGGCGTTGCTCTACCTATATATGCAATATAGCTCTTTTGACTTACCGTGTTGTCGCTGCCCTCTAGGGTCCTCATAACACCTAGTTTTACGCAATCCGTACTTAGTTTGGCATCCTACACTCTTCTCCTCCTCCTTACAAGAGTAGTATCTCTTGTTTTCTCTTATATTTTACATCCTTCCTCCTCTCTTCTGCTCTAACATGGTATCGAAGAGTCACCTTGCCAACCTATTTATAACATGCTTGTATTACATCAAGAGTTTCTCTTCTTTGACCTCAAATTCCCCCTTGTAATTGAAAACCTTTTTGTTCGTAATTATTGTTCCACATCACAACATCCCACCACTCACATTTAATATTAGAGGGGAAAGTAGTAGTACCTCTAAGAATTAGTCATCAACTTAAGCTCCACTTTCAAATTGCAAGAACAAAACCGAAACCCCAAAATAATTTCCCCATATTTCTTGCAAAAAGGAAAATTAGATTTATATTCATATAATTTTAAAAATTCTTCTAATGGTAACTATTGATTAAGTGACCTTTGTACGAAGGATATGGTTGTACTAGGCAACAACAAGATAAATTACTTTTCTTATAAAGAACAATAAAAAGACTCATAAATGTTAGGTCCAAGATGACAAAGGACCCCTTTGTGGGGTTCATGATTAAAAATAACGCACTTTCCATGCTCATCATGGTAAAACATTTTGCTAAGGAAGCAGAGTGAAGAACAAGAGATACACATAATTTAAACAAAGCCACAATAATGAAGAGTAACTTATCAATGGAACCTAAGGAGGCGGTATGATGTGACCATGTTGTGGATAATAGGAATGAGTAACCTGACCCGTCTACGACGGGCTAGCAACCCGCTCCGCCGGGTCTCAAGATGCTAAAATGTCTGAAACTAGCAACATATTCTAACCAAAAAAAATGTCTATGACATAGTACTTCAAAATATTACATCCGAAAGTGAAACCAGAGAACTCATTGATATGTCCAAATACACATCCGCATACAAAGTCATAACTGAACATACAAAATGTACAATAGACACACAAACATCCCTAAAGGGAAAAGTCTGCGGCCATGTACTATAGGGAAAAGCCTGTGCCGGCCATGTACTCCACATCCGCCATGTCCCAAAAAAAAATTCTCTATGACAGAGTACTTCAAAAAATATCACATCCAAAAGTGCAGTCACATGTCTGAACATGCAATAGCTACATCAAAGAACTGATTGATATATCCAAATACACAGCCGCAAAATAAAGTCATAACTGAACATACAAAATCTACAATACACACACAAACATCCCTAAGGGAAAAGTCTACGGCCATGTACTGCAGGGAAAAGCCTGCGACGGCCATTCAGTCTACGTCCACCACATCCGCGCCGTCCACCGCGACTACAAACATACAACGGAGTATCAACAATCGTATCTGGACCAGCATCACATAGAAAGATAATTTAGGAACTATAATTATTGAGCCATAAAACTTTTATACATGTATGTTGGTAAAACCCAACTCATTCTTTAGAGTACTTACTCAGATGCAAAGGGCTGTCAACAACGCTGACAAAGGTGTACGTGTAGTCTCCATTTTGCCCTTGATAGAAAATTCGTGTCTGCACACATTCATAGTATCCCAGCCAATGAACAGTGATGGTCTGTGGTCCATCATCCCTATGAAGCTGGTAAGCCAGGACAGCATAATATCCCAAATGGACTCGTCCATCCAAAGAATTGTGGACGTGGAGATTCATTAGAAACCTTGAATCAGGAACAGTCCTAAAAGACAAACAATAGCATGTTTTCCCACTCAAATATAATCCAAAAAAACTTTTGTTTTAACAAAAATAAAGCATTAAACAATGCACACAGTTCTTACCCAAGGTAGCTCTCCAGCTCAAGCAAATCCAACAACAGTTGTGCGCTCTCTAGAGATCCCCAGCCCGTAGGATCTACAATTTTCTAAAAGTGAGTGACTATACTATTAAACATGTCAACATAAAACGTGGTTGTCAAGCAACTATGTACCTTGCACCTGTGCTCTTGTTTTGGTGACAAACGTGAACTGCCTAGACATCCTATCACATTGCAAAAAAAGAATGCACGTGTCAATCTACATATACTGGAAAAAAACAATAGGCTTTGAAGAGAAAATAGCCTGTAGTGTATTGCAAACCCATAACTCAAATGAAAAATGAAATCCAAACATTATCAAGGACAAAGTCATGAAATATTACGTCTCACTTCATCTTTGTATAAATAGACAACATTCCCAAAGACCTATGATAGTTGGAATATTGAAAGAACCTAAAAAAAGCTATACAAAGATTACCGAAATGAAGATTTTCCACCCAAGAAAGTCTGAGGAGGGCTTGAAAGAGCAATGTCATACTCCTAGGCTCTTCCTGTTGCCAATTGCAAAACTTCCTTGTACACAACATTTGTGGTAGAAGTATTATCCATCTCCTCGCCCATGGCATCAGACGCACTCTGCGAAATGAAAACCTTAACAGCGTTTGATGCTCGGATACGTGAAAATGCCACATATAATTGGCCATGATTGAATACCGGTGTCGCCAAGTATAGCCCCAAAACTGACAATGTTTGGCCCTGTGACTTATTGATTGTCATGCCAAATGCCAATCGGATAAGAAATTGCCATCTCCTCATGTTGAATGGAAGTATAAGGTTGGTCGAAATGAATGTTATCCTTGGAATAAACGTTCTATCACTAGCATTGTTACCGGTAATGATTTTAGCTTCTAACACTTTTGTGTGAAACTCTTTGCATATCAACCGTGTCCCATTGCACAAACCCTGGCGAGGATTCAAATTATGCAACGAAATTATAGAAGCATTCCTTTTCAAAACCAACCGATGCGGGGGATATCCACCACCAAGATCAAGACTGTTCAAATACTCGACTACAAACAAAAAGGAATCTCCCCCTAAGTTGTCCACTGAGTCTGCACTTAGGTACTCCCTTTCCTCACCGGGCATTGCCTTCAATGCCGTAGCATTAATTGCATCAACCTCGATGTTTTGAGGTGCAAGAATAGCGCGCTCTCGAAAGTATGGTGCACAATCCAAAACAGTTGCAAGCCCTCGATACACCCATCTAATGAGGCCTTCCATGGACTATGTCTCTAAAAGCATATGCGATGGAATCACAACATTATCTTCTTTTGTACATCTATTTATCCCATTGTCAATGTCCAGAACCCATGCATGAACTCTTGCTCAGCACAATTATCACCATTCCGAAGGACCCGCATATTCTGCGTCAACTTCAATACTATAGTGCAACCCTAAATCCTTGAGTGGCATAAGGTAGCATTGACAATGTCCTCTCGTCCTGCCTTTGGAAGAACTGGCAAGACTTGCCTAAAATCCCCCCCCAACAATACCACCTTCCCACCAAAAAGGACATGATATCTCGCAAAGTTTTGTCTAGTGCCTCGAAAGCAAACCGGTGAGTCATGGGTGCCTCATCCCATATTATCAGCCTAGCCATCTTCAAAACATCTGCAAGTTGACTATTAACTTTAATATTGCAACTGCTAGTACCATCCAGCTCCAACGGTATCTTGAATCGTGAGTGTGCCGTGCATCCATTGGCTAGTAGCAATAATGCAGCAATCCCAGAAGATGCACATGCCAAAGCAATGAGCCCCTCCCCACGCAATCGAGAGAGCAAGCAATTGTAGAGAAAGGTCTTTCCAGACCCTCCTATACCATCAAGAAAAAAGACCTCACCACCATCTCCATAGACCCTTGCCAAAATCCGATCGAATGCAGCACGTTGACAGTGATTCAAGGACATTTCCATTTGCTGGGCAGTCTGTGCTTCTTTCACACAATCAAACATTCTTTCTTCTTGCAATAAGCCATTTCCAGCTTCTAACAAAAATGTTCTATCTACAACAGGCATTCCGTCAAACTCAGCCAACAACCTTCGCCCATGTTCTTGAAGAATGTGCTCCAAGTGCAATACAGCCTTCTTTATTTCTAGTTCACGATGACCAATTAAATTCCCCATACTTGATTTCAATATATTAAAAAAATCATTCGAAAGCTCAAGGGAAAATTTTTCCCACAAAAGTTGAGGAGACGTTGGCTCACAAAAAACCAATATTGTGACAAATAGGTGTCTCAGTTGTGCACTATTTTGATAAAACATAGCCTCTTGCATACACACAATCCATTCATCATCACTCTCCAACAATCCCCGTGCTATGCATGCTGCCTTGAAAGTAGGGTACACTTGGCTGTCAAAAGTACATAGGTCATCAAAGGACTTGCATCCCGTGCACACATTAAGAAGCATATGCATGAAGTAGAGCTCACCAGCTGAGGGGGAAATATTGTACATCTGACCTATGGTATTCCCCTTTTGTCTTCTAGTCCACCGCTTACTGGTTTTGTTCCAAACCAACTTGTCTGGCAAGTTACCATACAGCAAGTTGCTTGCGTCATACTGCAACTGATTATAAGTGAACCATTCTGTGAGGGTGGTCTTTTGATTTTGTTCCCTGCCTACAACATTTTGCAAATCATCATCATCTTGAAAGATGACGTTATTGTGCATCGTTAGATGAACCTACAATCTTTGCACATCGGGTTTTTCATCGTGTGTGGCATACTCATAAATCCGCCAACATGCTTTTGATGCTGACATGTAACATGCATCTAAGTAACTACTAATCTCATCAATGCCACCATCAACTATGTTGTGCAAATGCCCTTGCTCTCCTACATTATTTAGCTGCATCTTGATAATGGCTCTGTCATGACCTTTGTACACATATTTATACAAATACTTAACTGCAGTGATTGTGGAGCACATTTCAACATTTATGTGTGCCTTGTACTTCACGGAGAGGAAAGGATTAAATGGCACAATCCAACGATTATCAATCACACCCCCTTTCACTTGTATCTTTCTACCATCATCACGACGCATGTAAACTAGATAGCCATCGTTGCCAACAATAGTCATCTGTGAGAATCCATGTGGATAATGACGAATGCATTTTCCATCAACCATGCAAGCTGCAGATGGATTTAGTGCACCACACGGACCATGGACATAACATTGCCCAATAATATCATGCAACTCTGGGAACATAGCCTTATCTGGCAACTCCGCACACACTAATCGGTCATAGTGACCGATCTCCACGGGTTTGAAACCACTTTCTAATATCAACAATATGTGTGAGTGTGGCAGACCTCTCTTTTGAAACTCTATGACACTCACATATCCAGCCACCTTCCCAAACAAATTATGTTTTGTAATTGACTGCATCATGTCCTTATGCTTTTGGAAAAACACACGGGCTGTCAAATCTGGACGGTCTTGCGCAGTTTGCCCCGGCAACAATGCTATAGATATTTCAGGCCATTTGGGATTACAGGTGAATGTTATGAATAAATCAGGTTTTCCCCTTTTTCTGACAAGTGCCATAGCATCTTGGTATAGCTGGCACATATACCGAGGCCCTCCCGTAAAAGAAGAAGGCAACACCACCCTACGCCCTGCAGCATTGCCAAGCACAGTACGTGTCCCATTAGCTGTATTCACCATGTCCATCAACCCTTGATAGACTTCAGCGCGTAGGGAAGCTTGGTTGTTTCGTATCCACACCAACCTGGACTCTTCCATGCTACTGTAGGCATCAACCATGTATTGCTGCAGCAATCTACCCCCACGCAAAAGACATGCATTTGTATCATATCTCACTTGCAAACGATATGCGTAGTATTGTCTCTGGGTGACACAACTCTGTCCACGTATCTCGTGCAATGGTGTGTGATTAGGAACATCACTATATGGGATATATGGATGCCAACCATCTTCCCCCCAAGGGAACAAAAGAACATACATGAGAGGCATGTATGATCGGTGAAAATTAGATATTCTATGCACAAACCCATTGCGGCTAAAAATCTGAATGTCCCGATTTCCAATATCGAAGTCATCCCCTTGTCCTGGCATGATTGCAGCAACCTCGCTAGCCATAGGAGCCAAGTATTGCCTTGAGGTGGAGCGGCTCTCACAAATAACCATCCGTTGCCCAATAGCCATCAATGCACTGGCATATGGATTGCACTCGTGCATCATCCTCTGCAACAACTCCAAAATGCCTGGATCCAAACCAGGCATCCCATGTAAACGGTGTTCTAGTTCATGATCAGTGTCATACACATACAACTGTGCAAAACGTGGCATCTCTTTCCTAGCCTCATCGGGCAACAAATTTCCAACCCGATGATACACACTACCATGGACCCGAAAGTTTTGTATACCCCCATTCCCATGGAACATTTGATCAACATGGGCTCCCAATGAAACAAATGCCATGGCACTATTATAAGCCCTAATGTTTTTCTTAAACAGTCTGCTTCTAGCATCATGTCCGTGTAGTAGAACTCTCAAAATCTCTAGTGGTTCTTCTAATGGCAACAATGACACACGACCAACTTTGCAATAGTGCTTGCCCACAACTTGATGCATATGCATTCGCATCTCTTGTTTCCATAGTTGAGCTTGGCAAAAGCTGCATGTATGATCCATGGATCCGAGTGCATGAAGAGAAGGAGCATTGAAGACCAGTGGATACAAAATGGATGCTCTACATTTTCCCTTAACGGAAAAGTATGCAAGGTAGAGAGGCTTCCCCCTACACCCAAAATCACAGCCCTGTTGTGAACAACATGCCTTCGGGCTCTTAAATGAGTAGCATCCCTGGTTGCATCCATTTGAGTAGTATTGATGTCCATTGTATTTTCAGCAATGCACGCTACATTACTATGCCCATACATTTGGTCCTGTTGTTTGCGAAGGCCGTCTTCTACATCCATAGATTCCACAGTCACCCTCACGCTTCTAACTCCTTGTGTTTTTGACCTTGTTCTTTGTATAGCATAATTACGACGGGCCGCCTGCGTTGAATCCATTTGAGTAGGTGTACCTATCACTGAAGCATGTTGATGCACTCTACCTACTGTTACTGAAGTATTGAGGTCCAGTGTATTTTCAGCCACAATGCACGCTACATTACTGCATCCATGTATCCGATTATGTTGACTGCAAACTCCTACTTCTACACCCATAGATTCCACAACCACCCTCATGCTTCTAGCACCTTGTGTTTTAGACCTTGTTCTTTGTATAGCATAAGCACGACGGGCCACCCGCATTGAATCCAACAATCTTCTCCTATGAGAATGTATTGAATGTAGCCTCTCTTCTATTTGTCTTGCCATCTTCTGTATCCACTCAACCAACTACATAAATATCTATTCCTCAAAGGGAAAAATAGCTTAATCAAATAACTTATGCATCATCCCTAACCATGACAAAATTGATGGATCTCAACAAATGTGCCCTAGGAAGAAAATAATTTAGAAAGGCAAGAAGCAAGGTTAATTAGCAAAGCCATCCCTTTCCCATCTATCTAAAATTGAGAGCGGACCATCTATGCATTGAACTCATAGTGTCCCATGACCAAGTTTCAGTGTCTCACTATCTTTGGTAAGAGTAATGCTCATATTTTTTCAACATGTGAGCAAAATACAATACCATATGTGCAACCATCATTTGAAACATAAAAACCAAAGCTAACATACCTAAAAAAACTCAAAGTTGACCATCTCAAAAAAAGTATAAGCATTGCATCAGCATTTATGCGAAGTCATGATGCAAAAAAATTACAAATATTTGAGTATATCTTAAATAAAATGAAAATGGGAAGGAACAATAGGCAATTCAAATATTGAATTAAATTAGCTTCCATTGCCATATATACGTCAAATGAAAGTAAATATAATCATTTGCAAAAAACTTGTCTTGCCAAATAAAATAAGGGCAACCCAAGTACATGAATCCCATAGAAGCATTTGGGATTCCAGTACAAAAAGTGACATAAAAGTCTCAGGAGTCAAACTTGTCTTGCCAAATAACATAAGGGCAACCCAAGTACATGAATCCCATAGAAGCATTTGGGATTCCAGTACAAAAAGTGACATAAAAGTCTCAGGAGTCTCTTAATTATCACGGGTTGCGACCTGCTCTAGTTTATGGCTCATCCTAGTCATCAAAGCAGTTAGCCTATTTAAACCAACTTTGAACATTGACACCTCAGTGGACAGTAGCTGAACTTGTTCTTTCAGCTTATCAACTTGTAGTCTACACCCATTCTCACATACAACTGCCCCTTCTCCACCTCTCCCCAAAATCTGCTGCATCCATTGATTAGAGTCCTTAACGCTGTTCTCAATTTGAGAAATCCTTGCAATGAGAGTTCCAGGGAATTCTGCCATGCCTTGCGCTATTACTGTAGCACCATCTGAATGGATTTCTCCCCACAAAGAGCCCAAATATCATGTGTTCATGGCACATGCATCCTTATTATTCTCGCACATGGCTTGAATGGACTTTAAAAGATTGTAATGACTTGAATGCTCAGTTGCATGAGTTGAAGCTCTCCCCCTTGTAAGTCGTTTCATTATATTAGTAGTGCGACGTTCGCAGCTAGATTTAAAATGCTTTGAAGGCAACTTGGGACCGTGATTTGCTCCATGGGTTGAAGTCTCGGCCCTTGCAAAAACTTGATTTATCACATGAAGGCTATCTGGCTCACGAAAAGATGACAACACAATGTCAGAAATTGCAGAGCCCTCCACCCTTGCAGCTCGCTTCGTTGCCCGAAGGCTTTGTCGCCCATGGAAACCCGACTCCCTAAGATTTGGAACAACGGTAGAAGCCATTTCTGGAGCTGCATCCATAACAAAATACAAAAACCTTTTCAGGTATGTATTGGCTCAATTGTATAATTGGATCACACAGATTCCATAGAACAAACATGAGCAGAAATCAATTGGCATAGGAGGTAGATACCCAAAGATTGTAGCCCATCTCCTCTCAGCAAAGAATTTGGAATCAAGTTGGATGGATTGAGATATTTGTGAATGAGCTCTTGCTAAGCACTCGTGCAAATATTTTCCGATTCAAAGGCGGTAAGTTGCTTAGAGTGACCAAGGATATGGTGGTAGGAAGTAGAAATCATAGGACATGTTAAAAGGAGAAATCGACATGGAAGGCATATGGCCCTAGCATCTATTTCAAAAATCAAATCCCCCTAACCTCCCCTTGCCATGCATTAGCCTCCTCTACCCAACCCTAAATCTGAGACCTTAGTCCTATGATCATCACCAAGCAATCATACTGCAATCTTACTATCTGCTCATGAAGGTGCTCTTGGGAAAGATACAATTAACTTTGGACCTTTCGTATCCAACCACATCATGGACTTATTTCACTTCTGTCCACCATTATATTTTGCTCTATGTGTGTGTGTGTGTGTGTGTGTGTGTGTGTATGTAGCCCCATCTATCATCCAATCGCCTCACCTCTCAAGCTTAGTTCTCATGGCTATAAAGCACATGACGTGAAACACACTTAATCCTTTACTCTCCTTGAGAAGCAAGGCTAACTTTTGAAAGAGGTTAGATTAGATCACTTAGGGAAGAGGATGCTGGCTTATCTCTAGACATACTGCCAGCTCGATGCTCCTAAGAAAATGCAAATACCTTTAATGATTATTGGTCCAAACACATCATGGCCTTGTCTTATTTCACTTCTGGCCTAACATTATATTTTTTCGTCCCCTCTCTCTCTCTCTCTCTCTCTCTCTCTCTCTCTCTCTCTCTCTCTCTCTCTCTCTCTCGGTGTAGCCCCACCTATCATCCAATCGCCTCACGTCTTAAGCTTAGTTCTCATGGCTATAGTCCACATGACATGAAACATATTTGATGCTTTACTCTCATTGAGAAGCAAGGCTAGCTTCTCAAAACGAAGGTTAGATTAGATCACTTAGGGTAGAGGGTGCAAGCTTATCTCTAGACATATTGCCAGGTCATCAAGATGCTCCTACGAAAGATACAATCACATTTAATGATGACTGGTACAACCACATCATGGCCTTGTCTTATTTCACTTCTGCCCTACCATTATATTCTTTCATCAACCTCTCTCTCTCTCTCTCTCTCTCTCTCTCTCTCTCTCTCTCTCTCTCTCTCTCTCTCTCTGTGTAGCCCCACCTATCATCCAATCGCCTCACGTCTCGAGCTTAGTTCTCATGGCTATAGTCCACACGACATGAAACATATTTGATGCTTTACTCTCATTGAGAAGCAAGGCTAGCTTCTCAAAACAAAGGTTAGATTAGATCACTTAGGGTAGAGGGTGCAAGCTTATCTCTAGTCATATTGCCAGGTTATCAAGATGCTCCTAGGAAAGATACAATTACATTTAATGATTACTGATATCCAATCGCCTCACCTCTGGAGGTTACTTCTCATGGCTATAATGCACATGACATGAAACATACATAATCCTTTACTCTCCTTGAGAGGTTGATTAGATCACTTAGGGTCCAACCACATCATCGCCTTGTCTCTAACTAATACACTAACTTAATTCACTTCTATCCATCAATATATTTTCCCTCTCTCTCTCTCCCCCTCTCTCTCTCTCTCGCCTCTATTATCTTTTAGTTCTTCCGTCTCAATAATATAATCATCTAGAAACTATAAGATCATAATGGTTTCGATGATTTTAAAAATGTAGCTTACATTTAATGATTACTGGTCCAACCACATCATCGCCTCCATTATCTTTTAGTTCTTCCATCTCAATAATATAATCATCTACAAACTTAATTCATTTCTGTCCACCATTATATTTTCCCTCTCTCTCTCTCTCTCTCGCCTCTAGTATCTACAAACTATAAGATCATAATGGTTTGGATGATTTTAAAAATGTAGCTTGTCTTAAACGATGCAAACATATGGAGAGATAAATCCGTCAATACTCTCTCTCTCTCTCTCTCTCTCTCTCTCTCTCTCTCTCTCTCTCTCTCTCTCACCTCCATTACCTTTTTGAAAAAACATGGTTCTTGGTTTAGTTTTCCCCTCCCAAGAATCTAAGCGTCCACAAATTATAAGATTAGAATGGTTTCAATGAATGTAGCTTGTCTCAAACGACGCAAACTCACACACACACACACACAATGTGTCCTAAGGGAAGCAAAGAATTCATGAATTATCAAATCGAAATGGTTTCAATGATTTTGAAAATGTAGCTTGTCTTAAACGATGCAAACACACACACACACACACACACACACACACACAATGTGTCCTAAGGAAGCAAAGAATTCCAAATAGAAAGCAAAGTCAATTAAAAGGCAAGGCTAGCTTCTCAAAATGAAGGTTAGATTAGATCACTTAGGGTAGGCAGTGCAAGCTTTTATCTCTAGACATATTGCCAGGTCATCAAGATGCCCCTACGAAAGATGCAATTACATTTAATGATTACTGGTCCAACCCCATCATCGCCTTGTCTCTAACTAATACACTAACTTAATTCACTTCTGTCCACCATTATATTTTCCCTCTCTCTCTCTCCCTCTCTCTCTCTCTCTCTCGCCTCCATTATCTTTTAGTTCTTCCGTCTCAATAATATAATCATCTAGAAACTATAAGATCATAATGGTTTGGATGATTTTAAAAATGTAGCTTCTAAATCTCTCTCTCTCTCTCTCTCTCTCTCTCTCTCTCTCTCTCTCGCCGCCATTACCTTTTTGAAAAAAGATGGTTCTTAGTTCAGTTTTCCCCTCCCAAGAATCTAAGTGTCCACGAATTATGATCAGAATGGTTTCAGGAATGTAACAAAGAATGCATGAATTATCAGATCGAAATGGTTTCAATGATTTTGAAAATGTTTAAGATGCAAACACACACACACACACACACACACACAATGTCAATTGGAAAAAAAGTGATCACCTACCTGGATAAACAAAAGCTGTGGAGAGAAGCTAGTGCTAGTCCAACAATAAAATGAAGCACCTGCAAGAAAAACAACCCCAAAAAAAAGTAAAGCTAAGCGAACTGTACATCTCTCTCTCTCTCTCTCTCTCTCTCTCTCTCACACATAGAAATACGTAATGACATACACCCCCACGTATAATTTAAGCTAATGCCTTACACCTTTTTATTTGATTTAATCCATATTCTTTTGTTTTCGGTGCATGTAATGAAATAGTCATTGCACCCCTTCGCCTCACTACATGGGCCCTCCATGGTCTAGATTCCATAAACTGAATCACACTCCCTCACCTTTTTCTTTATGCCGCAAACCTCCAATGTACCTCCATGAGTGAGGGGATACTTTTCCTTCACTTTTGGGCAGATGATGCTCAGTTATGTCTCAAAGTGGATGTTTGAAGTGATTTTTGTTATGTGCTTGGAGGAGCATGGGATGAGGCAAGGAAGGGAAGGCAATAGATAGAAGATAGATGCTCAAGGGCGCTCGTATAACTATACATCTCTCTCTCTCTCTCTCTCTCTCTCTCAAATGACTAATGCCATGACTAAACACACACATAAAATCGTAGCTAGAGAGAGAGAGAGCGCTAAAGAGAGAGAGAGAGGGAGGGAGGGAGGGAGGGGGAGAGAGAGAGAGAGAGAGAGAGAGAGAGAGAGTGGGGGGGCGGGGGTTTTTGAAATGACTAATGCCACTCAACACACACACACACACACACATAATCTCTCTCTCTCTCTCTCTCTCTCTCTCTCTCTCTCTCTTTAAAAATGGCACGTACACTTCTAAGCATGCTATAGATAGAGGCTAGAGGCACAAAAGTACAAAACTTCTAACACCATTATCTCCCAAAATGCACGTAAGACTGACGCCAGCAAGTTAAGGAATATACTAAAATCAGTAATTAGTTGAAGGTAAAGGAGGGTGGAGCATATGTGTCTACATGGTGTCTATCATAGGGTGCACACTCCCTCTTCTCCTCTCTCCTTCCTTGCTCAAATCTTCCTCCTTTCATTCCTCCATTATCTTCATTTTCTTTCAAATTCTCTTTTCCTTAGATATTCAAGCCCCTCTCATCTTCCCCTAGTATCGATGGACCCTACACATCTCTCTCTCTCTCTCTCTCTCTCTCTCTCTCTCTCTCTCTCTCTCAAAATGAACCACATACAAACATTCTATAAAAAATCCCGCCTCCCCCCCCCCCACACACACACAGTGTCTCTCACACACACACACATATAATCTCTCTCTCTCTCTAAACAATGGAATACTACAAAAATCGCGTTTGCATTGAAGCTGTTTTTAAAAATAATAAGCAGGAGAGAGCCTTCAAATGCGTATTGGGAGATTATATTATTGTGGCTATATTTACAAACATTTATTAGTAAGTAAATATTTTATTAAAGGATCAGAATGGTTTTTTTGATTTTGAAAACATATTTCAATTCAAGCCACAATTATATTTCTCTCTCTCTCTCTCTCTCTCTCTCTCCCTCTTCTTCATTATCTTTTTTAAAAAATGGTCCTTAGTTCAATTTCCCCTCCCAATAAACTAAGCATCCACGAATTATAAGATTAGAATGCTTTCGATTACTTTGAAAAATATACCTTGTCTTAAACATTTGTGCGTGTGTGTGTGTGTTTGCATCATTTAAAATAATAATCTAAGCATCCAAAATTTTTAGGATCACAATCATTTCAACGATTTTGAAAATGTAGCTTGTCTCTATCTAATATAGCAACGTATTTTACTTCTAGACACACTCTCTCTCGCTCTCTCTCTCTCTCTCTCTCTCTCTCTCTCTCTCTCTCCCCTCCATTACCTTTTTTAAAAAATGGTTCTTGCGTAAGTTTTCCCCTCTCAAGAATCTATGTCGATTGAATAGGAAAACAATATTCAAAGGTTCTTAGTTTAGTTTCCCCTTCCCAAGAAGGTATTTCAATGATTTTGAGGTCCATGAATTAAAGGATCATAATGGTTTCATTGATTTTGAAAACATAATTCAATTCAAGCCACCATTATATTTTTCCATCTCTCTCTCTCTTCTCTCTCTCTCTCTCTCTCTCTCTCTCTCTCTCTCTCTCTCTCTCTCTCTCTCTCTCTCTCTCTCTCTCCTTCATTATCTTTTCTAAAAAACGGTTCTTAGTTAAATTTCCCCTCCCAATAAACTAAGCATCCACGAATTATAAGATCAGAATGCTTTCGATTATTTCGAAACATGGTGCATGCTTAAGTTTTCCATCTCTCTCTCTCTCTCTCTCTCTCTCTCTCTCTCTCTCTCTCTCTCTCCTCCATTACCTTTTTTTAAAAATGGTTCTTGCTTAGGTTTTCCCCTCTCAAGAATCTAAGTGTCCATTGAATAAGAAAACAATATTCTAGGGTTCTTAGTTCAGTTTCCCCTTCCCAAGGTATTGCAATGATTTTGAGGTCCACGAATTAAAGGATCAATGTGGTTTCATTGATTTTGAAAACATATTTCAATTCAAGCCTCCACTATATTTTTCCATCTCTCTCTCTCTCTCTCTCTCTCTCTCTCTCTCTCTCTCTCTCTCTCTCTCTCTCTCTCTCTCTCTCTCTCTCTCTCCCTCTCTCTCTCTCTCTCTCTCTCTCTCTCTCTCTCTCTCTCTCTCTCTCCCTCTCCTTCATTATCTTTTTTTTTAAATGGTTCTTAGTTCAATTTCCCCTTCCAAGCCTGCTTTGTCTGTGCATATCTCTTAGGAGAGGCGAGAGAGAGAGAGAGAGAGAGAGAGAGAGAGAGAGGGAAAATATAATGGTGGACAGAAAGGAATTAAGTTTGTAGATGATTATATTATTGAGATGGAAGAACTAAAAGATAATGGAGGCGATGATGTGATTGGAGCGAGAATCATTAAATGTAAGCTACATTTTTTAAATCATGCAAACCATTATGATCTTATAGTTTCTAGATGATGATATTATTGAGACGGAAGAACTAAAAGATAATAGAGGTGAGAGAGAGAGAGAGAGGGAGAGAGAGAGAGAGAGGGAAAATATATTGATGGACAGAAGTGAATGAAGTTAGTGTATTAGTTAGAGACAAGGCAATGATGTGGTTGTGCTGCTCTGTGTGTAGAGTCTCATACCTCCATGCCTGCTTTGTCTGTGCATATCTCTTAGGAGAGGCGAGAGAGAGAGAGAGAGAGAGAGAGAGAGAGAGAGAGAGAGAGGGAAAATATAATGGTGGACAGAAAGGAATTAAGTTTGTAGATGATTATATTATTGAGATGGAAGAACTAAAAGATAATGGAGGCGATGATGTGATTGGACCAGTAATCATTAAATGTAAGCTACATTTTTTAAATCATGCAAACCATTATGATCTTATAGTTTCTAGATGATTATATTATTGAGACGGAAGAACTAAAAGATAATAGAGGTGAGAGAGAGAGAGAGAGAGGGAGAGAGAGAGAGAGGGAAAATATATTGATGGACAGAAGTGAATGAAGTTAGTGTATTAGTTAGAGACAAGGCGATGATGTGGTTGGACCCTATGTGATCTAATCAACCTCTCAAGGAGAGTAAAGGATTATGTATGTTTCATGTCATGTGCATTATGGCCATGAGAAGTAACCTCCAGAGGTGAGGCGATTGGATATCAGTAATCATTAAATGTAATTGTATCTTTCTTAGGAGCATCTTGATGACTTGGCAATATGTCTAGAGATAAGCTTGCACCCTCTAGCCTAAGTGATCTAATCTAACCTTTGTTTTGAGAAGCTAGCCTTGCTTCTCAATGAGAGTAAAGCGTCAAATATGTTTCATGTCATGTGGACTATAGGCATGAGAACTAAGCTTGAGACGTGAGGCAATTGGATAATAGGTGGGGCTACACACACACACACACATAGAGAGAGAGAGAGAGAGAGAGAGAGAGAGAGAGAGAGAGAGAGAGAGGACGAAAGGATATAATGGTAGGGCAGAAGTGAAATAAGACAAGGCCATGATGTGGTTGGAGCAGTAATCATTAAATGTGATTGTATCTTTCGTAGGAGCATCTTGATGACCTGGCAATATGTCTATAGATAAGCTTGCACCCTCTACCCTAAGTGATCTAATCTAACCTTTGTTTTGAGAAGCTAGCCTTGCTTCTCAATGAGAGTAAAGCATCAAATATGTTTCATGTCATGTGGACTATAGCCATGAGAACTAAGCTTGAGACATGAGGCGATTGGATGATAGGTGGGGCTACATTGAGAGAGAGAGAGAGGAGAGAGAGAGAGAGAGAGGAGACGAGAAATATAATGGTAGGCAGAAGTGAAATAAGACAAGGCCATGATGTGTTTGGATCAGTAATCATTCAAGGTATTTGTATTTTCTTAGGAGCATCGAGCTGGCAGTATGTCTAGAGATAAGCCAGCATCCTCTTCCCTAAGTGATCTAATCTAACCTCTTTCAGAAGTTAGTCTTGCTTCTCAAGGAGAGTAAAGGATTAAGTGTGTTTCACGTCATGTGCTTTATAGCCATGAGAACTAAGCTCGAGAGATGAGGCGATTGGATGATAGATGGGGCTACACACACACACACACAGAGCAAAATATAATGGTGGACAGAAGTGAAATAAGTCCATGATGTGGTTGGATATGAAAGGTCCAAAGTTAATTGTATCTTTCTCAGGAGCACCTTCATGAGCAGATAGTAAGATTGTAGGAAGTAGAAATCATAGGACTAAGGTCTTAGATTTAGGGTTCGTTAGAGGAGGCTAATGCATGGCAAGGGGAGGTTAGGGGGATTTGATTTTTGAAATAGACGCTAGGGCCATGTGCCTTCCATGTCGATTTCTCCTTTTAACATGTCCTATGATTTCGACTTCCTACCACCATATCCTTGGTCACTCTAAGCAACTTACCGCCTTTGAATCGGAAAATATTTGCACGAGTGCTTGGCACGAGCTCATTCACAAATATCTCAATCCATCCAACTTGATTCCAAATTCTTTGCTGAGAGGAGATGGGCTACAATCTTTGGGTATCTACCTCCTATGGCAATTCATTTCTGCTCATGTTTGTTCTATGGAATCTGTGTGATCCAATTATACAATTGAGCCAATACATACCTGAAAAGGTTTTTGTATTTTGTTATGGATGCAGCTCCAGAAATGGCTTCTACCGTTGTTCCAAATCTTGGGGAGTCGGGCTTCCATGGGCGACAAAGCCTTCGGGCAATGAAGCAAGCTGCTAGGTTGGAGGGCTCTGCAATTTCTGACATTGTGTTGTCATCTTTTCCTGAGCCAGATAGCCTTCATGTGATAAATCAAGTTTTGGCAAGGGCCGAGACTTCAACCCATGGAGCAAATCACGGTCCCAAGTTGCCTTCAAAGCGTTTTAAGTCTAGCTGCGAACGTCGCACTGCTAATATAATGAAACGACTTACAAGGGGGAGAGCTTCAACCCATGCAACTGAGCATTCAAGTCATTACAATCTTTTAAAGTCCATTCAAGCCATGTGCGAGAATAATAAGGATGCATGTGCCATGAACACACAATATTTGGGGTCTTTGTGGGGAGAAATCCATTCAGATGGTGCTGCAGTAATAGCGCAGGGCACGGCAGAATTCCCTGGAACTCTCATTGCAAGGATTTCTCAAATTGAGAATAGCGTTAAGGAATCTAATCAATGGATGCAGCAGATTTTGGGGAGAGGTGGAGAAGGGGCAGTTGTATGTGAGAATGGGTGTAGACTACAAGTTGATAAGCTGAAAGAACAAGTTCAGCTACTGTCCACTGAGGTGTCAATGTTCAAAGTTGGTTTAAATAGGCTAACTGCTTTGTCTATTGAATAGGAAAACAATATTCAAAGGTTCTTAGTTCAGTTTCCCCTTCCCAAGAAGGTATTTCAATGATTTCCATGAATTAAAGGATCATAATGGTTTCATTGATTTTGAAAACATAATTCAATTCAGGCCACCATTATATTTTTCCATCTCTCTCTCTCTCTCTCTCTCTCTCTCTCTCTCTCTCTCTCTCTCTCTCTCTCTCTCTCTCTCTCTCCTTCATTATCTTTTCTAAAAAATGGTTCTTAGTTAAATTTCCCCCCCAATGAACTAAGCATCCACGAATTATAAGATTAGAATGCTTTCGATTATTTCGAAACATGGTGCGTGCTTAAGTTTTCCATCTCTCTCTCTCTCTCTCTCTCTCTCTCTCTCTCTCTCTCTCTCTCTCTCTCTCTCTCTCTCTCTCCTCCATTACCTTTTTTTAAAAATGGTTCTTGCTTAGGTTTTCCCCTCTCAAGAATCTAAGTGTCCATTGAATAAGAAAACAATATTCTAGGGTTCTTAGTTCAGTTTCCCCTTCCCAAGGTATTGCAATGATTTTGAGGTCAACGAATTAAAGGATCAATGTGGTTTCATTGATTTTGAAAACATATTTCAATTCAAGCCTCCATTATATTTTTCCATCTCTCTCTCTCTCTCTCTCTCTCTCTCTCTCTCTCTCTCTCCCCCTCTCCTTCATTATCTTTTTTTTTAAATGGTTCTCAGTTCAATTTCCCCTCCCAAAAAACTAAGCATCCACGAATTATAAGATCAGAATGCTTTCGATTATTTTGAATGCATAAAGAGGTGTTGAGAGGGGATAGGATGACCACACACACACACACACACACACACACAATCTCTCTCTCTCTCTCTCTCTCTCTCTCTCTCTCTTTCTCAAATGTGGAGATATAGCTATTAGAACCACATACAAATCTCTCTCTCTCTATCATTTAATAAACAAATAAACTTTCGAACATAAAAAATTTGCCATGGCCCATACAAAAGTTTTAATATAGCACTGCTGAGAACACCCCTTGAGGCATCCACACCTATGTAACAAAAGAATAACCGACCTGGCAACCACACCTAGGCGAGACTCGAGAGCTGGCGGCGTGAGTTGAGAGCTGGGTATGTGATGCGAGAGGACTGGAGTGGAGACTCGTGAAGGGCTCGTTGAGGCAATCACGCAGTGCAAGGACGCCAAGGATGCCGCAGTGGACGGATAGGCTGTAGACTCTGAGGAGAGGACATGCGAGTTGATGGAGCCTAAGTCTGCTGAGGACAATGAGGAGGTAGTTGAAGATGGCGCAGTCACACCACAGTGCAATTGTGCAAGGACCATGCTGACCTTGCTGGAAGGTCGCATGCGGGAGAGGAGGCGCTATTTTTGCTCAGGACGTGCTGGAGAAGACGTGCAAGTGGATGGAGGACGATGCGCAAGAGCGAGGCTGCGCAAAGCGTAGAGGACGATGTGGGAGTGAAGGCAAGAGAATGGCACATCCGTCAAAAGGAGGAGAATGGAGCCTCACAGTCCCTCACTACCTCGACTCCTCGAACGGAGAGAGAGAGGCGCATCAGAGCCTAGATGCTAGGTAGAGCGAGAGCGGGAGAGCCTGGAGGATTAATGGCGTGGCGGCGTTGGCATGCATGGCGACGCTGGCGACTAGTTCAAGTCTCCCCCTCCCATCGCGACACATGGCATATTCATTCCCTTAGCGCTGTGTGCAGTCTGCTGGTCAGAGTTGCATGGCGGGACGGCGGGCATTCAATTGCGAGTCCCGCCCATTGTGTGCCACGTGGCACCTTCATCGATGCTCGTAGCGCATTTCGCAGTCTGAGTCCCCCGCAGTGGCAGTTCGCGCAGTCTGCCTCCCACAGTTGAGTTCGCACAGTCTGCCTCGTGGCTCTCCATCCTCCCTCCTCCCTCCCGCCACGTGGCTCTCCCTCCTCCTTCCTTATAGAATAGATAGAAGATAGAAGATTCAAGGAGCTCAAGGGTTGGTAACAAATTGTATATCTTCCCATATACAAATGGATGGAGGATGCACTTGATTTCAACCACACGCTCTTGTGTGGAATCATGTTATTCGAATGGGATGAGAGGAGCTGAGGAGCTCTAGCTCGCTCGCTCAGCCATGCTTTCTGACAATAGGAGGCCTCTTGAGCCTCAGAGATCCCATAACCTGGTGTACGTAATTCCTTGGAGTGCTTCATTTACTCCTGAAGAGTTCTTGCAACATGAATGCCCATGCCCTGTGTGGGTGCACTTCCCCGGACTCAATGAGCTTACCATCCCTCAGCTTATCACAGTGGCATCGTCCCTCGGCAAGGCTCTTTATCTGCCTCCTGTGCAACCCAAAAGAGCATCCCCCAAAGCATGCCTCCTGTGGGTTTAGGAGAAGGGAGATATTCGAGGCGCTGGAGTTGGACTCCCTAATGGATGGAGTGTTTTCATTGAAGTTCGCTTCGGATTCTTCCCTGACGCGTGCTACTTCTGCAAGAGAAGCGACCACTTTACAAGAGAATGCCCCGAACGTGGCGGTCCTGAGAAGAATGAGCCCGCTGCTCCACCGGAGGGGAAGGAAGAAAAAAAGACGATGGAAGGTCCGGTGACTGAGGACACAGGGAAAATGCAGGTGCTGCATGCACTTCCATGGATGGCAAGTGCCGTGCCCAAACAGAGAAGGCTCTGGGTGAAGCACCTCAACAAGGTAAACATCCTGAAGCGAACCCCAGGGGTAGATCTGAAATGCTCAAGAAGTTTATGGAGGTGGCACAGAAGAAGAAGCTGGAACGGAAAACCTTGCATGAAGATAACCAGGGAGAATCGAGCCTCAGAAGGGCCGAATCCCTCAGAGATGTTATGAGTAGAGCAAGAAGAGGTAGAGCTTTTGTCAATATCTATGCTCCACTGGTGGAGGAGATGGATAGAGGTGAAGATTATGATGCGGGATGAAGCGCAGGCCAGAAGGCCACACTTAGCCTTTATCTCATGGAACATAAGAGGTGCATGTGCTCTCTAGAAACAGCAAGTGGTCAGGAGGTTACTTAGTGTACATAAGCCGAAGGTGTTGTCCTTGCAGGAGTTCAAGACAGGAGACAGAAATCTTGACGGAATCTGTATTCGAGGCTACAATTGCATTAGCAACTGCCCTCACGCGAGAAGGGGGACTGCTCTCATCATCAAAAAACAACTCTCACGTGGGAAGGGGGGGGGCTGCTCTCATCATTAGTGAACAACTCTCAGTGCTGTCTATCAAAACCGCTCCAGGGGGGAATACATAGCCGCGGAGCTCTCCTTTTAGGAGGTCAAGTTCATGGGCATCTCAGTTTATGCCCCGAACTGTTCTGCTGAGAGAACAGCCTTATGGGGAAGGCTAAGGACACTTATTGAGGGGAAACAGGCCTTGTTGCTCAGGGACTGGAACTCGGTCCTCAGTGCTCGAGACCGATCTCACGAAAGTGCTGAAGGTACAGCCAACAAAATGGACGCCTGGCAACTCTTTGAGAGGAGCTGTAATCTGATCGACTGGGTTTCGTTTGATAATCTCAATAGCCTTCAAGTCTTCACTTGGAATAATAAGCAAGCAGGTAGTACATGGAGAGCTGCTCGCCTGGATATGATTTACTTTTCGCAAGGTGCATGGTGGATAAAACCTAGAGTGCATGGTAAGATTCTGAGTGACTCGTTCGCGTCTGATCATCTCCCACTTTTGGTGTTTTTTGAGTTGCTACATGCAAAAGCCCCGGCTAGAGGGCTTGTGCCCTTCAAATGGAATTCGGCTATGATGGGACATAAGCACTTTGATGATCAGGTGCACTTGGCTTGGAGAGAGGCTATTGGATCCTGTACGGGTGTGGAATAGGTGCACCCGAGCTGTAGTATCGGTTGCAAAAGAAGTTGGCAGGGACAGGACAAAGCTCCACAAATTTGCAGAGCACAATGCCCGTATGGCAAGGGAGGCATTACTACAGGCCCTTCAGGAAAGCCCTAGACTTGCAGCCGCTCAAATACAGTCTAGACTCAGATAGCTTGAGGGGGGAGATAGGCCATCAACATTCTTTTTTGAAGTAGTAAAGGAAAAGAGACAGAGAGAGGCCATCACCATGATTAAGGATGATGAAGGAAAAATGGTTACCAGAGATGAGGATATTGCAAGGATATTGCAAGAGTCTTTGCTAATCTTTTGGCAAAGGTTTCAGGCTCAAGACCCAACAAGCCAGTCGACTTCGAAACTAGAATGAGGTCCTTCCTGGCTGATATGCCTCGCAAAGTGCAAGACTTTGAAGCGACTATGCTGCAGAGACCATTCTCTGAAGGTGAGATTAAATACACGGTTATACAAGGCCAAGGAGATTGGGATACATGCAAAACTCAGCTGGTTAAGCTCATAAATTGGTGCAGGGTTAAGGGTGTGATGCCTAGAGAGTTAAACACGGGTGTTATAAAACTAATTCTGAAGTCACATAACAAGCTATCTCCGGGGCAATGAGGCCTTTGTCTATGCTCAACACGGTCTATAAAGTGATAAAAAAGATTTTGGCTGACAAAATCAAGTTCATGTTGTCAGGGCTCATACACCCGCATCAATTTGGGTTTGTTACTGGCAGAAACATTCACGAAGCAGTTCTGAATCAGATGCATTGGGGTTTGGCAGTGGATTTTGCAGGTTGATAAACATGTTCACAAATGCATGGGCTATGGTTTCAGTAAACGGCTATCACTATCAACAGTTTGAATTCAAAAGATCGATAAGGCAAGGTTGCCCATTAGCCCCATTGTTGTTCGCCATAGTCACAGAGCCTCTGCTAGTGCAGATTGATAGGCCACTCAACAGTGGAAGCCTAAAGGGCTTAAAGATGCCAGGTGGGAAGATGTTCTGCTTGCAATTTTTCGCTGATGGCAACACCAATTTTCTGGCAGGAACAGAGGAGAACATAAATAGATTTTTGGAAACTATGGATGAGTTTGCTACACTATCTGACTCTAAAGTCAATAAGGACAAGACGACAGCTCTTTGGCTTGTTGGCTGGGATGAGGAACCTCCATGGATAGCTAATTTTGAATTCAATTGGATTCCAAAAGGACAAGTCTTGAGATATCTTGGGTGTCCAATTGGGGTAGGAGTTTCCCTAAAAGATAAATTTGACTGGGAAATCGGGAAAATAAAGGACAAGTTTGATAGATGTTTTGGGAAAACCCTCTCCCTTGTTGCCCGAATTACAATTGCAAAGCATATGCTTGAGTCTACCTTGGTCTATGTTCTTTCTGTTACTCCTTTTTCCAAAACAAATCTAAGGACTGTTGACAGACTTATTGCGAACTTCATATGGGAGGGGAGATGGCACTCAATGAAGTGGGAGCTAATGACAGCTCCAAAGGACAATGGTGGTCTAGGGTTGATTTCTATGAAAGGAAAAAATGGCGTGTTGTGCAGCAAGTGGCTACTACAGCTAGGTAGCAGTCAACCATGGCAACAATCTCAAGACTCTTCATTTGCCTGAATGCTCCAAAAAAGATTGACTATCCTTGGCAAGATGTAATACTATCAAAATTTACAGTTAAGATTCCCCAATCTGAACTTCTTGCAAGGCTAGTGCAAATATGGAAGGGTAAATCGACGGGTTGTCTGTGGGGGGACTAAGGTCGCTCCATGGTGATGCATCTCTTGGGAGGTCAATTTGGTTATCTGATTGGCCATTAATTACAGGCCCAGCTCTCCTTAAGAGCTACCCTCGGCTGGCTGCTAGAATGTTCAAGAAGGGGATTCAGACCTTTGTCCAAATTTGGGATCCTGGTGGGCTAAAGTGGCTATATGCTGAGACCATTGTGCAGAGATATGGGCTAACGGCATGGGAAGGTGAGGTAATTACTCTTTTGTTGAGCAGGATTAAGGGAGATTGGCCTACTAGCCAATATTTTCAAGAAGAACTGGGTTTCAGAGGGTTTGTTTGGAATCAAGGAAAACCATTCTCTAGAATATGCTTAAGAGACTTTAAGGAGAACTCTCCTCTTGAGGCCCCCCTATCTGCAAGTAGACAGTGGAGGTTCCATGCCCCAAATGACAAATTTCTTATATGGGTCGCACGCCTCAATAGGGTGTGGAAGGCCACACCATCATACAAAATGAACTTTCTTCTTTGGCGGGTTATAGTGGGAAAAATGCCGGTGAGGTCAAGAACCGCTAAATGGAATCCAAATGTAAGTTCGACTTGTCTGTTCTGCAAGGATGCCAAGGAGACTCATATGCATTTATTCTGGGACTGCTTCTTTATCAGGGATGTGTGGAAACAGATTGGACTCAGCCTGGCAAGAGCTCACATTACCTTCAAAATGAACTGGAAAATGGCACTCCTAGGGGACAGATGCAGGCTGACTGACCCCATGTGTGAAGTGTTGCAAGTGATCAGAGGGCACGTGATAACCCATGTGTGGAGACAGAGAAATAACCTTGCATTTCACAGACCACACTTGGGGAGACTGGTGACTATAGCCATCATAGAGGACACGAAAAAAGCAATATAGTTTTTTGGGAAAAAGAATGAGACATGTAATTTTGTAGGAAAGATTTGGAACTGAAGGTTCCTACCTCATTTTTTTGAGGTTTGTCTTTTTTCTGCTTTTTACTTTAATACAAGATGAACTCTACCGCAAAAAAAAAAAAACACTATTGTATTAGTAATTCCAATCAATCATTGTTGCTAACAATCATGCATGCCAATCCTTTGTGCAACAGCCATTTTTTAGTGGACCCAAGCAAAGTATTATCTCAAGCGTCCTATTCAAATGATTGGAAAATTCATGTTCTCCAAAAGCTAACTCATTTAAGTTATGCATTCTAACAAACTTGGTGTACATAATTTCTAGGAGAACTAGCTTGGTGGTGGTTGCAATCAATAAAATGTCCCGTTGGTGGCATTGGGATTTTGTCAATTTGTTATTTTACCATTGAGACAAAAGAGAGAGAGAGAGAGATCTTTGATGAGAAAGGTAAATGAACAATAACCAAAGAGTTCTCAGGCACTACTAGTTACATGAACATCATAAAGTAAATTATACTGCACTACAAAACCTTAGTCAAAGGTAGTTTCAAATAAAACATGTATTTCGTATCACATGGCTACTCACCATTGAACTTAACTCAATTGGTGTGAGTGAAAAGCTCTCTATCAGTCATGACAAGATTTATTGCATAGATTGCATTAGGCTAATTGATGAAAAGTGTTAACATGAAAGGTATGTTAGGTACGCATAATGGCCAAGAGCCATGGATTATGTATTTGAATATTTGATGTAATAATAAATTATGACCATTGACATATGCTAGATCCTAGGGCATAGGAATGGGTAGGACACATGGGTGTGTTTGAAAGGTAGGTTTAAATGTGTTATAGGCTAAGAGTAGTATAAATGAGATATGTAGGCCTTCGATCCTAAGGGCTACTAATAGAAGGGTGGTACGCTTTCAAGTCTTGTCTCATTATCACTTACCTATCCCTCCCTCCATTATCACTTACCTTACCCTTTCAAGTCTTGTCTCATTGTCACTTGCCTTGCCCTAGATCCACATTCTTCCCCTCATTCGGAATGATCCCTTGCATGTAGGTTGGTCTAGCGAAAATACACATGTCGTCCACACATGGGCACTCTCCTATTGGAGGGTAGGCCAATGTAGCTTTAATAATTTATATGGTCTTTCTATCTTTTTGTGACAAGTCATTTCAAAGGAGAAATCCTCTACCTATGGAGCGCAACCCATGGAAGAGGATAATTACATGAGGGCTCTTACAACCAAAACACAACATCTGAAGATGCACTTCCATAAAGAGAACTTACCTCCATGTCACCTTATACTAACACACATAAGCAACCAATCATGTCTATAGGAGGGACTACAAGGGACGCCAAAAGTCAACACCGAAGACGCCTACATCCTCCACAGTGTTTCAAAATATCCAAAGTTCCCAATATGACGCTTGCAACCCAAACATATTTAGTAAAACCCTCAATGCAACAGACCATTAAGGGCAACAACAAAAGCATTGGTAAATCTAGGTCAAGATCCATAATTTTCAAATCATATATATCCAAACATAATAAAGATTTTGGTAACTATAAGCGTCGTTTATAAACATAATATAAAAGCGTAAGCACTTATTTAAAAATACTTAACAAAATTTATTATATTAAAAGTTTACATTATCTTATAAATCATATAATATACTAGTTTTGATTACCTAAAGCCTTCATTTAACAAATAAAATAATTAAACATATTATAATATTATAATATGGCATTTATTATATTACAAATAATATAATATATTATCTATTCTATTAAAACTAATATTATTAAATTATGGTCTGAAGAATCTCTCTCCAATCTCACCCCTTTACATTGGACTCCACTCAGATCCTGTGCACCTACTTGGGACCCTACAGAAGCAAGGGTGTTACTCATTGCCAACAAATCAAGAAAAATCAAATCCCCAACTTCCTATATGATAAATCCGCTTGTTTAGGGACCCTTTACATTGGACCCTACTCAGGTCCTATTCACCTACTTGGGACCCTAAACAAGCAAGGGTGTTACTGATTGCCAATAGATCATAAAAAGTCAAATCCCGAACTTTCCATACAACAAATCGACTTGTATAGGGACCCTACACAAGAGTCAAGTGTCTTATTGCATGCAATAGATCAATAAAAATCAAATCCCCAACCTCCTATAAGATAAATACCCTATAGAAGCAAGACTCTAACCACTTGTTAATGTGTCAAAAAAAGATCAAATACCCACCTTTTTATTAACTACCCTTGTGTTCAAATAATTCCTTTGACTTAAACTATAACCACAAGTTTCAAAAAAGAATTTAAAAAACAATGATTAAATTAAAATTTCATAAACAAAGGTGTGAGAAGATAAATAAATTAAAAATCTTACTTACTTGAATTCAAAACAAATCGTATCCTCCTCTTTTTTTAGGAAAAGGCATCATCATTTTTTAAAGACAATACATTTCTTTTTTAGCGCGGGGGAAGAAAAGACACTATGTTTTAGAGTAGGAGAGGAAAAGACTTTTCCTTTTGTCTGTCCCTCTCAAAGCCGTGTAAGCCTAATCCCTCATCATCACCGCTCACCTCTGTTAATGGGATGCTCGAGCTTAAGTGATAGCCTAATGGCTCTCACTTATTTCTATTTTCTAAGATATTCTATGGGATTGAGAGGATGAGTGGAATGGATCATTGTAAATACCATAGGTATGAATTATAAATACCTTGGTATGGGGTGAGAGTTATTTGTGTATGGGATATTATGGGGTTTTTAGAAAATACATTTCTTTCTCTTCCTTTATCAGGTAGATAGTCAATCCTTATGTCCTTTCCAATCTTCATCCATTCCTAACTCGCTTATGACTATCTATTACCTACATTTCCAATCTTCATCCTTTTTTGACTCACTCACGACTATATGTTTCCTACGTCCTCTCTTAGCTACTTCCCTCTGTCCTCCCTCCATTACCTTCCCTAATTCCTATCTTTTATTCATAAATACTTTCCCTTTGTTCTCTCTTTTAGTAGACCTACTTCTGTCAATTCTGTTCTCTCAAAACCATTGTGTTACCTTCCCTCTGTTGGCTCTCTTAATTGTCATTCCTTGGACACATTTGTTCGTTAATTATCCCTTTTCACCTTCCTCAAAATCATTCCCCTATCTACCCTTTGTTAATGATCCCTTCCTTCCTTGAAATCATTGCCTTACTCTTCCATCCTTTCTTTATTTAATTACCCCTCCTCTCACTCACCATTCACTCGCTTATCACATTACCTCTCCTTTCCCGTTCACAATTGGTCTATTTTATCTTTACAAACAAAGAAATTCTATAAAAAATTTATAGCCATCCCTCTATAAGGAAGACCTAGATCAAGGTCTTACAACCCGCAACTTATAGTTAGCCCCTATAAGGGGGCATCGGATCACAATTGGTCTATTTTATCTTTACGAACAAAGAAATTCTATAAAAAAATTATAGTCATCCCTCTATAAGGAAGACCTAGATCAAGGTCATACAACTCGCAACTTATAGTCAGCCCCTATAAGGGGGCATCGGATTATAGGAAAATTTACAATAATCAATAATTTAATATCTATAGAAACTCTAGGAAGTTGAGAGATTTTTTTGGGAATAAATCAACTAGGGATGTTTGATTCCTCATGTTTTTTTGTTTAGCACTTTGATTCCTTTGTCTTCCTTCCTCTTCTTTCTCAATCTGGATGAAATGAATGAGTTATAAGAGGGGTGAGGGGCTATGTATAGGTTTTTGTTTTGACAACTTTTTTGGAGGGCATTCAAACCCTAAAAAATTTGTTTGAGAGAATTCAATGAGAGAGAGAATTCATAACATGTTTAAGCCCCCTTATAGAGTTTTTGTTGTAGTCCGTGTAGTCGTGGCTAATGCAGGTTTTGGAAAAACCCTCTATAAGGGGGGTTGTAGTCCCCCCTTATAGAGGGATGGCTATAACCAATGCAGTAGTTCTCTATAAGGGGGGCCACCTTGATTATATACAATGCTACCTATATTGGAGGAAATGGTTAGGGGGCTGCCTAGATTACTGAAAATGTTTGAAGAAACATGGAGGGGGAAAAACTAGTTGGAAAACAAACAAGAGAAACGAATCGAGGTATACCTCAATTAGAAATGGACTTGTTTCACTCATTTTTCTCCTCACATTGATTTCATCTCTACTGCATATAATGATTCATTATGGAGGGGTGATGAAGTGAGTAAATTATGGAAGGGGTGATGAAATCAATGCACTATGGGAAAGGTGAGAGTCATTATAAAGGGGTGAGAGCCAATCATAGAGAACTGCTTATATAGGGCTAGCTATAGCCCACCGAGTCGTAGGCACACAAGCTACATAGCCAACCCTCTATAAGGCGGCTGCATATATTGGAGGAAATTTCTAGAAGAAAAAAACCAAGTAGCTAAGAAGACAAGAGCAAAGGATCTAGGAATACCTTGATTAGAAATGGGCTTGTTTCACTCCTCAAGTCAATTCATCTTTGTTGCATAGAATGAGTGGTGAGTCATGGAATGAATGATTTATGTGAGGGGTGGATCAATATATTAGGTTTTTCTTGTTGAACCTAGAGCATCTAAACCCTAAAGCTACAAGTAACCACACGGTTGCACTCGTGCATACGTCACTCTAAATCTTAAATCCTTTTTATGTTTTAGCTTGGGACCTTGTTATTTGAAATCCAAACAATGTTTTGAAGTTCATCTCAAGTTAGGACCCTCTTAAGTTATGTTAATATCTCATTAGAAACTTAACAATCCATGGTTAAGTCTAAGTCAATGCTTGTTATTCTTAGTTAATTGATCTAGCACATTAACTCATTTAAATTGTACTTAATAGTTTAGTCACTTAAGATTATTTTACTTACCATGTCATCAAAGTATAATTCATGGAATATTTTAATGATATTAAGCCTATACATGCATAATGAATATATAAAAAATAAATAATAAAACTTATTAGAACTTATGCGCCATCAGAGTAAAAAATGAGTAAGTATGCATGCTTTGTCATACTCTATCAAAGAAATGATGTCCTATTCATATGAAATTTTGCATATATAAAAAATATCATCCTATGGATTTTCATGGCCATTAGACACATACATATATGGTGCATATTTACAAATGTGCATTTTTAAACACTCATGTGCCATACGTGTTAGAAAATCATGAGATGTGCATGTCCCACCATACAAATAGTGTATGGTCCTTATGAAACTTTGGAAGTATAAGGGAATTACTTAGTGAAATGTCTTTGAAAAGTTTTAATGACCATATCATACATACATGTATGGTATAAGCATGCAGATTCACAATTTCTTAACAATTGCATAGAATGTGTGGTTGAAAATGAGAAAATGTGCATTTGCATGTCCAACCATATAAATGACGCCTGATAATTATGAATCTTTGCAAATATAATGGAATTTCTCATTGAAAGCACTCTGAAAATTTTCATGACCATTAGACACATGAGGTATGGTATACCCATATTACTTGTCTTTTGGCAACAATGCAAAGTTCATGTCGAAAATGAGAAAATGTGCATGTCCCTCCTTACAAATTATGTCCAAACCTTATCGAAATTTCCAAGTATAGTAATTAATTATCCAAAACTCTTTACAAAGTTTAGTAACCATCAAAGACATACACCTATGGTATAAGCACACTGATGCATAATTTTTCAGCACTTATGCACCATGTATGCTTGAAAATGAGACAATTAGCACATCCCACCATGAAAATGATGTTCAATCATTAATTTAATTACTCATTGAAATTTATTTTCAAAGTTTCATACACACATGTATGGTATAAGCATTTTGATTCACGATTTCTTGACAATTGTGCACAATGCATAGTGAAAAATGAGAAAATTTGCATGTCCCACCATACAAATGTTGTAAAATTCTTATGAACTTTTGAAAGTATAAGGGAATTATGTATTTAAAGGTCTTTCAAAATTTTCATGACTATTAGATACATAGAGGTATGATATAGGCATATTGATACACATTTTAGGTATGCGTCGTCCATGGTCAAAATGAGAAAATGTGCATCTCAAATGGTTTCTGATCCTTAAACTTTGAGACTGTAAGAAACTTAATAATTAGAGTGGTAATTCAAAAACTACTTCTCTCTACATATGGCTAGTTTGTCATTTACCTTCATTCTGTTTGTGGACAATCTCATAGTCACAGGACACAAGTGAAAGCTCAGTTTGAGATGAAAGATCTTGGAGAGCTACATTTCTTTCTTAGCATAGAGGTCATCAAGGAAGGTGATGTTGTAGCGTTAATATGCTTTAGACATGCTTGCAAAATATGGCATGACTGCATGCCAAGCCCATGAGTACACCACTTGATCGAAATGTTGAGTTGTCAGCACATATGGGTGATGAGATAGAGGATCCAGACATGTATTAGAGAATGATAGGAAGCTTGATTTACCTCAATAATTACTCATCTGGTCTTAGTTATGCAGTTGGAGTAGTTAGCTAGTTTATGCAGTCACCCAGGAAGCCACACTTCGATGCAGTTGGCAAGATCATGCGGTATGTCAAGAATGCACTTGGATATGGTGTGCACTACAAGGTTGATGTAGAGCCCGACCTTTATGTATGCATGGATGTCGATTGGGAAGGTAGTGCAAATAAGAGATCTATGTCACAATATGTATTCAATTTTAGAGGGGTTGCAATGTCATGGTCTTCAAAGAAGCAACCAACCATTGCATTGTCTTCTACAAAGGCTAAATATAGAGGGACAACAATTGCAACATGTGAGGCTATCTGGTTACACAATCTACTAGCACATATTGGATGTGGTGGGTATAACTAATACTTACTTCACTGGTATAGCCAACAAAGATGCATTTCATTACTGTATCATCTAGTTTGCCTCTCATCCATTGAGGCACATGTGCATATGCTATGCAACCAAACACCCTATCCTAACCTTGGGATTCCTCTCATGTCAAGCCTCAAAGGTGTGATGGTTTTCAAGGCTTTGGTTGGGAACATATTCAAAATAGGTGTGACACACATAATGGATTCCATCTAAATTTGATGAGCACGATTCTACCCTTGATCATTTAGCTTGCCATTATCATCAAAGATCTATTTTTCCTCTCAACAACACCATTTTGTTAACGTGTGTGGCATTATACAAGGATGCTTAATGCCCTTCTCTTACAATTATGCCATAAAAGCATTTGAATGTACTCTCCCCCTATATGTTCATAAATTTTGTGCCACACACCATATCTGGTTTTCATCCATGGTAACAAAATCTTAAAAGCACATAAATAATCAATAATGGTCACAATGTACAAAATCTTCCAAGGATGGTGTCCTCATGCAACTACACATATCACTATGTATAAGTTGCAATTTTCTGAGAGCTCTAACTAATTCATCCCCTAAAAAGGAAATCGTATGCATCTCCCCAAATGCATCATTCATAGACATGTTTGAAAGGGTCTCTAGTGTAGGCACATTCAATAACATATTATGTTTTCTATAAAAGCTACAAATTTGCCATAGCCCACATGCCCAAATCTAGCATGCCACAAATTTGCATATGTCATTGTGAATATCACTGTTTCCACACCAGCATTTTGCATTTTGCTATCATGTGTATCCAATTGATATAAACCATGATGTAAATTGCATGCAGTGACTCTCTTGTAGTCTTTTTTCTATCTCTTACAATGATCATCCTCAAATATGAGAGCACATCCTCTTCTACCAAAAGAGGAAACCAAAAGTATTTTCTTCTTTATTCCTACAACATAACAGACATCTAGAAGACAAAAATTTGTTGTATTATCTAGTGAAAAACTAATCTTCCCAACTCCCTTTGTAGAATATGAAGAATTATTGGCATTGGATACTATTTTGCCAATAGGTGTAGGCTACAGATCAATTTATAAATGCTTCCTGGAAGCAATATGCCTAGATGCACCATTATTAAGATACGAAATTGCATCTGAATTGTCACTCACATTGAGTAAATTGACCTCAAGATTGGGATCATATCTACATACTAGAAAGGACTAGTCTTCAGCCACATAATTTTTTGAGGCATTATCCTTGTCAACATATGTGAGCTTCCCAAAAATGTGCCTCTATAAGCTTTCCTTTTCTAAGCTTAAGTATGTATCACCAAAGCTTTCGGTACTCTTCTTAGCTTTACTTTCTTTTCTACTTCTTGATAAATCCCTTTTCCAATTGTAGATCACTTTAATGCCCTTCATAAGCTTATGCATTGGGATTGCTTGGTGAGAGTCTTGTAGTGTTGTTGGATCCATTTGCTTTGTAAATAAGTGTGGTAGGCAAACAAAACTTTGGAATGGCTCTATATGTGATCTCTTAAGCTACTCCATGCTACCAGTTGTCACTTGGTTAATAACTATTGCTAGTTATGGTTGGCTCTATTGAACTATTGTGCTTTTATTGAGCTTATTAATTCTTACTCTCTTGATTAGTATCTTATAAGCGTATTGGTGAACCTTCACTTGGTTACAATTGTTGCTCATTATACTTGCTTCTATTTAGCTATTGTGCTTTTATTAAGCCTATTCACTCTTGCTCTTTTGGTGGGTTCCTCACAAGACACCATGAGAAACCTTTCACATATTTAGACACAAGGGAGCTTATGAAACAATTGAAAAGTCCATACTTGCCACATTTTGGTGAACTCTTATGTTTCATTTTACTCAATAAGCTGGGTAAGTGCAGCCGACTACATGAAATTTGTTGTCCAACTAATTGTCAATACTAATGAGTTATTTACTATTTGGTATTGACAAGGAGAAGCATAATTCATTTGATTGGAATACAAATTTTTATTCAATGTTTCTAATTTCCTATATGTAATAAGAAGACTGATGTGAGACATGATTGGGAACCAATTTGGTTGCATACTCATTGACTATTGGACTATAAATGCTCTTCTCATTGGCTATTGGACTATATATGGTAGTAGAACATTAATTATAGTAACTTTCTTCATGAAAGAGAACATGAGTATAAACAATAGAAGATAGAAAAACAATATGTTATGGTTAAGTATACAATTCATGTACTCTTTTGCAGTTAATCTTGGCTCACAACACATTCATGTTTATAAGAATACGTTTATGAAACAAATTTTCAAAGCAAAGTATGAATGCCAAATGGATTTAAACGTAAAATAAATCTATTTATTGCTAAAGCCAAAGTATAGTAAATAATTAAATGACAAAACAATGGAAAAGTTACTAGCAAAACTTGGATTAATTTAGGACATGGATAGTATAATGGATGATAAAATTCAAAGAGTATAACCACAAATCAACAATAGCTTTATTGAGTATACCAAAGATCTTTTTTTGTGACCAAACATGCAAAAAAGAACATGCCAAAGCTCCTTTAAGGCAAAATGTTAATGCCATACAAGGAAAACAAAAATCGATTGTTCGTACAAGCTCAAGTTTAGTAAATAATAATAGTAATGAAGCAATGAAAGTGTGAAAATTGGAGCCTACATTGGAGAAGATCATTGCCATAGGGATTTGATTTTTAACATGGATAATATAGCTTAAACAATAACTTAGACATCTTTTCTCTGTAGAAGAAGACATTATGATTTCTAGAACCTATGTGATTATTTCTTATCTAAGTGATTAATGATAGATACAAAGATGATGTAGCACAATGGCAAGGGCCCTTAAAAATTTCTTTCTAGAGCACCTCATGCTTGATACTTAGATGGCAAACATCTCTACAAGGCATGTTGACTCACAAAGAAAGAGTCTAATGAGTCTAGACTTGAGCGTCATCTATCATTGATATCCTCTCTAGGAGTCTGACCATATGTTTGAGTCAAAGACATTTAAAAATTTTGAGAAGATTTGAGAAAGCATTATAATTTGATTTATTGTGTATGACATGGCATTTCGATTCTCATTCCCCCGTTCCCTCTTCCCGCAACGTTCCCGTTCCGACACGCGAATTTTCGAAACGTTCCCGTTCTGTGGTGACTATGATTTCATGAGATAAGCTCATTTTGGTGATTTCAAAACCATGTACAATGCTGAGTAGGGTGATGGTGAGTTTCTACATACAACGTCAAGGGTTGTTACATAGGTGGGGACAGCAAGGATTGAAGGCCAAAAGGGTGAGGAAGGTCCAATTGGAGAAATCATACATCGTGAGATGAAGCCACCATTGCCACATATTGTAACCAACCCCTTTTTCATGAGTAGCTTTAGGTGCAACCAACCCATCCGTACACACAACAATAATAACTAATCACTAGTGCTCATAAGTGGCTAGAGGAAATTTTCAGATTTCCAACTCGCCATGAAATTTTGATTATTTACTGTTTGAATCTCGCATTCGTAAGTTACGTGCTTTAAGAACTCAACACATATGTGTACATTTTTGTACAAAGCTGCCATGCTCAAGATACAGGTGGAGCCTCATTGGCCAAGATATTCACAATATTTACTCAAGGCGGGGACAAGGGACACTAAATTTAGCGATGTACAATGACTCAAAACCATAAGAAGCAACACTAGAGATGGTGGCCGTTTGTTGTGTAAGGATTGACGAAGTATTACAGGAAGACATAGAAGGTCCTTTCCAAATATGTGTGGAGAGAGAGAGAGAGAGAGAGAGAGAGAGAGAGAGAGAGATGAATCCAAGAGCATGTCCAAACTCATCCTCTGAAAACTGAACACATAATATGCTCAAATAAAACACACCAGCTGCCTACATAAGAAAGAGAACTTCACCATTATTTAAGGGTTTCACAGAAGTGGAAACTGAAGCTGAACTCCTTTGACAAACTAATCCCACTTTGCAATTATTTTACAACCATTTAAGTAGTACTGAAAATTGTAAGCAAATATAAAGCTGGACTCCTATGACAACTAATCTCACTTCGCAAGCTTCAAAAAAGTCAATTGTCTGTCCTAAATGTAGAGGGCAACCTCTAGAGAGCAAATCAATTGTCTGTCCTAAACTGTAGAGAGTGAAGTTATTATTGAAAAATTGATGGCTACTGTACAACAAGACGCACGCCAGCAGCTATTGTACAAAACAAGAGTCCAAGTAAAGCTGCAAAATTGTATCTCCTGTACACACAAAACACCCGTCAAGAAGCATTCAAACAATGAGTAGAGACAAGCCAGAAGAATTAAGCATCTATGTTTAAACCATGGACAAATATCATACCCGTAATTCAATCTGTTATCAGGCTCTCCCGTAGAGTAGCCTTTAAAATAGAGGAAACGGCCAACACAGTACAGAAGACCTAAACTCGCAGCAACTTTTGGGAACTGCAGTTTCACAATTCACAGATGTAAGAAAACCTCTCTCTCTCTCTCTCTCTCTCTCTCTCTCTCTCTCTCTCTGACAGATATGAAATGCAAAAGTACCTCTACAATCTGCAAAATAAGGACCAGCTCCCATGACCTAGAGTTGGAAAGGGGCAGCTCCCCAGGGGAGATATAAAGTGAGCAGCATGTCCTCCTACATTGTTGACCCTATGCACACATCAGGGGAAAAAATAGCGGCAGCACTGACAACCTAAATACTGTCTTGGAATGACCAGCCAAACAACTGGGGGGCTACCTAAAGGAAGTTTTGGGACACCGCAAAAAGGCCTCGGCCTAGCACACCAGTTAGCTAAGAAAATACTCACAACATTGCAAGTTTTGTAAAGATTTCTTTTCAATTTTCGGATGTAAAGGAATGTTTCCAGTTCCGTAGATCCTGAAGGGTCTCAAGCGGACTTTAATAAAATCATATCATCATATCTTCTCTCTCTCTCTCTCTCTCTCTCTCTCTCTCTCTCTCTCTCTCCCTCCCTCCCCCCAGATGGTTCTAGAGCTAGATGCAGTAGAGCTCGGGATCCTGAGACATTCTGCAGATGCCTTACATGTGACAGCATACGGGCGATTTTTACTTGAATTGGGAGCAGTCCATGACCTCATCATCTACAATGGCCTCCAAAGATGGCCATCATTGAGGGGGTTCACTTGTTTCCCACACGGTGGTGGGAGAAGCAAAGTGGACTGCTTACTGGGCCCATTGGCTGTTGCTTCACACATACATGACCTCACAGTACCCCACTAATATCTAGCCTTATGCATCTCTGCTACTATGCCAGTCACAGAGAGAGCTCCTGCCATGCCTGCTCGCCACTTTGACTGTGCCCTTGACCCAATATATGTGAGTCACTTAGTCAGAGAGCTTTTGACCCTACTGGGAGATGATATAGACCTCACCCACACCTCTAACACCCTTGCCTCATTAGTATAGGATGCCACCGCCAGATCCTTTCCTACAACTGGATCCCCACGGGTCCGAGATGGTAAGATGCCTCAAAACCCTTGGTTTGATGACGAGTGCAAAGAGGCACGATCCCACCACATGGGAGTGAGGCTTGAGTCAGTTGACATCTGAGGCACAGCGTATCTTCCAACAGTTGACACGCAGCAAGAGACGGGCCTTCCTCACACACAGGATGGATGAGATCATCACATCTTTTCGAGGAGGAGACCCGACTAAGGATGGTGGCTTCTTTCGGAAGGGAAGCCGCCCATTCCCATCATTGATCCGGGATTGTGGTACACTTATGCATGCTCCTTGTATGATGTTCCGATGTAGGCACTACCGGACATGTCCTCTATGCCTCGGGCCCACTACCTGTCACTTATTCTCCCCACAGAATGTGCGGGCTGCACTCCACCGGCTACATAACCGAAAAGCATAGGATCATGAGGGCCTACAGACTGAGCATTTCGCACATGGGCAGGAGGTCCTAGCCACGGTTCTAGCATAGATGTTCAACCATGTTGTATGCCATGGCTTCCCACCGGCGTGGAGCACCACCACTATTGTACCGATACACAAAGCAAGAGACCCCATGGATACTGGGAACTACCGCACCCTCATGATTGGCCACACACTGGCTAAGATTTATGGATCGGTACTAGAGAGGGAGATCATTGGTCATACAGAGGCACGGGGGCAGCGGGCATTGGGGCAGGCAAGATTCAAGAGACAACACTCTACTCTAGATCACAAGTTCCCTATGAAGGCTGTCATTGAGGAGGCAAGGTCTAGACACCAAAAAGGCTACACATGTTTCGTAGACTTTTGGAAGGCCTTCGACACAGTGCCACGATTTGGGGTGTGATAAGCCTATATGAGTCCGTGCCCCGCGTGGTCTTTCGGTTTGGGTTGAGAGCGCGGGGTGAAGCAGGGCTGCCCCCTCTCACCGACTCTATTCGGACTTTACATCAATGAGATCACGTCCTTTATACACGCCTAGGAGGCGAGGGATCTACTAGCTGACCTCATGATACAGATATTACTATACATTGATGACATAGTCCTTATAACATCCTCAACGGAAGGACTACAGCAACATCTGCAGGCCCTAGAGGTGTTCTGCAGAGAGAGAGACCTGACAGTCAACCTTGGGAAGACCAAGGTTATGGTCTTCAACACCTCACGCGTAGTGATCCGCAGCTTCACCTATCATGATAAGCTAGCGGAGACAGTGCAGTCCTACACATATTTGGGAGCAGTCTTCACAAGACCCCTTTTCACGATGACCCACGCAGCCCAGACATGACTCACACGGAAGCGCAGTGCTTTAGCTCGGCTAGGGCGACAGTGCTTCCAAGCACACTTCCAGGATCCACCAATGAAGAGCTAGCTTTTCGATACGCTAGTACGGCCGACTGCCATGTATGCAGCACCCTTTTGGGGATGCGATCTCCCTAAGACAAACTGGAGGAAATTCGAGCAACGACAAGTGATTATGGGGTCCAAGATGATTCGGTGTAAGCCCTCAGTCCCACATGAGATAGAACAGGCAGAGTTCACCATGACACCTCTCTAGATTGATGCCACCTTTAAGACAGTGACATTCATCCATGGAGTCTGAGACTTACCTCACTGGAGCTTTCTAGGCTGGCCCTGGAGTCATCCAGACGACTAGTGGAGAGTAGAGTAGATACATGGTATGCACGTATATCCACATGGCTTGCCAGGAACAGTATCCAAATGGACAGACTCCCCCCTTTCAGTACAACATGGACGTGCTATCGCAGCTCACCAGAGAGCCATCACTGTACCAGGCTTCGTTTTCTAAGTCTTGCTCCGTGACTGACTTGATTCAGTTTGTACTTGATTGATTATGATCATTATGATTTTACTAGTACTCAGCAAGGGCCCTAATGCGCCCTTTGCTCCAGCCCACTGAGGCTTGTATGAGTCTATATTTTTGTGTGCACTCTGTCCCATAGGCCCGCGAGGCGACGTTAATATCTCTATCTCTCTCTCTCACACACACACACACAAAAAGAAGGCGGCATATGAAATTAAGGTTATGCTTTTAGTCGTTTGGGCCAAGATTAGCTTGTGGATTCAAGCTTTTCTTGGCGAAGTAGGATACTATTCGTGTGGCCAGGCTTGTCTCCAAAGTAAGGTTTGCTTTTTTAAAGCTCCAGATAAGCTAAAAACATTTTTTACCTAGGCTTCATATGTTAAATTTGGCAATGGATATTTCAAATGAAAGGACAGCTCTAGTTCGCGCCATATCTATATAGCAGCTGCCATTTCCGGAACTTGAGCTTATTCTTTCACTAGGTGCTAGAAGAAGAAAGGCTTTGCCCACTTTGGGGGCTTAAATTGGCGATTTTATATAGAGGCTATCCCCCCTCGCTTGCTATTCAAACGTGTGCCCCTTCTGCTCACCTAGGCTTTTGTTTCAGTCACCCAGCCTGCTGCCTACCCAGATCTGCCTTTCCAGCTGATGAGCAACCCTCTCTCTTTACAAACGCATATCCTTGAGCTGCTTTCTTTCAGTTTTAGCCATTGTGTTTTGGTGTGGGCAGATCTGATTGCAGTCTCTACAAACAGGAATCCAGTAAGTTATCTAGAGTTTTTCTCTTTCCGAACCCCCACATTTTTTAGGTTTCATATTCAGCAATTTCTCTCTACATCCTACAATGGAGTCCTTGAGCAGTACTTTTACTCCCAAATGAAGTTTTGAGGAGAAGATACTAGACTATGTACTAACCCCTCAACCCAGGTATGTGTCACTGAGCCTAATATGAGGCTAGATTTATTACTGTATTGGTTGGATTGTTCTCCTGGAGAAGTTTGTAAACCACAAGGTTATTTTTGTCAATACAACATTAGCCAAGGGCAAAGAGGTCTCCGTCATCACAATATTATAGGATGTACCTATCGCTCTCTTTAGAGAATAAGTGGGCTGCCAAGACCTGCACAATATGTGTATACAACCGGCCTTTAGAGAGATAACAACAGGGTGGAATGCCATATCCATACATATGGACTCACTGTGTATCACAGACATAAGTGACATCCGCTAAAAGAATAGAACCTCATATGGTATCGGACCAGACATGAGTTTTAAACACTTATACTTTCATACGGTGTTCAATCAACAACACAACAACACAAGAAAGCAAACCAAAAAGTCCATTAAACAAGCCTTTCTTTCAAGTATATGAAAGAAATAAACAATAAAAGAGACCATATAAGTACCTGGAGGAAAAACGAGTCTCACACGTATTGAGGATTGCCATCGGGCAGCTACGGGTATTGACCAGTAAGAGTATCCGAGGATGGAGTGATTATTAGACACCCCAGTACCTGGAGGATAGATGTAGAGGAGGGGGAACGGGGAAGGAGAAGAAGGCCACGGAGGGCAGGGTGAGAATGAGTGGAAAGGGGGGGGAGAGGGTAGAGTGAACTAGGTAGAGGAAGTGCACAGGAGAGGAGGAGCAGAAGTGATGTAGATTCGATGTCAAATCAATACGTACCTTACAAATCTTTTGGGGTTGACTTATATAGTCCCCCTCATTCCCCACAATTCCCTTCCTATTTTCCCACCTATTTCCCACATAAAACCCGTCCTTTTCCCACCTTCATTACAGCCATCCCTTCCCAAAGAATTTTGCCCTCAAAATTTCCATGAGGCTGCCTAAAATGGAAAAATACAGCAGAACCCGATCAGCTTTGTAGGAGATAGGGGTAGTCCTGCACA
The DNA here is from genome assembly GCF_047967505.1 of Dipteris shenzhenensis. Classification (NCBI taxonomy): domain Eukaryota; kingdom Viridiplantae; phylum Streptophyta; class Polypodiopsida; order Gleicheniales; family Dipteridaceae; genus Dipteris; species Dipteris shenzhenensis. The sequence continues at coordinate 12,341,833 of NC_141605.1, forward strand.
ATGCTCTCGGGTTGCCAAGAATTCTCATCTTCAGATAAACCTTTCCATTTGATGAGGTATTCTATGTAAGCCTTGTTCCTAAGCACATGATCTCTGAAGCCTTTGATTTGCTCTGGCACATAAATGATGTGGCCCTCTTCATCCATAGGCGGCAACTGAGGAAGAACCTGGACATGCTGTCCTACATGTGGTTTCAGCAAGGATACATGGAAAACATTATGGATCCTGGAGGTCCTGGGTAGTTCCAACTGATATGCTACCTTCCCAACTCTGCGGATGATTTTGTAGGGACCATAATACATGTGGGCAAGCTTTGTGTTGGTATTACCTTTCAGCGAGGCATATCGATTCTTATGGAGACGTAAATGCACATAATCCCCTTCTTCAAAAGATAAGTACCTCCTTTGTTCATCCGCATACTTCTTCTACTTGGCTTGGGCATCTTGCATATTCTTCTTAGCCAACTGCAGAAGGGCATCCATACTCTCCAAGTCATTTCTTGCTTGCTGATTTTTCACAGCCAAGTCTGCAACCCTAGAAGGCATTCCCACTTTGCATCCATACATTGCCTCGAATGGACTCATGCCAATAGAGAGGTGTTTGGTGCTGTTGTAACAAAATTCAGCCAATGCTAACCATTTGTCCCAAGACTTGTGTGTCATGACAGTAATGCCTTAAATACTCCTCCAGCCATTTGTTCACCCTCTCCGATTGTCCATCCGTTTGGGGATAATAAGCAGTACTAGGCGCAAGGGAAGTACCAACTGCAGTGAATAACTCCTGCCAAAAGTGACCCATAAACTTAGCATCCCTGTCATTGACAATCTCTTGAGGAAAACCATGGTGCTTGAACACATTCTCAATGAATTGCCAGGCAACCTGTGAAGCGGAGTACCGAGTCCTAGTCGGTATGAAATGGGCCTGCTTGGTCATCCTGTCAACCACTACGAATATGCTATCCCAACCCTTATCTGTAGAAGGCAAGCCTGTAATGAAATCCATGGCAATGTGAGTCCATTTGCCTTCAGGAATGGGTAGCGGTTGCAGAAGGCCTACGGGTAACCGGCTGTCCACTTTATTTTGTTGGCAGGGCAAACATTCACTGACATACTTAACCACATCTCGCCACAAGCCATCCCACATAAAGCTTTCTTTGACCTTCTCATATGTTTTGGTGATACCCGTATGCCCTGACATAGGAGATGAGTGCATTTCCTGTAAGACCAACAACTTGTACTTGGAGTCTGGTACAAGATAAATTCTATCCTTGCACCATAACAGTCCATTGCGGAGCTGAAATCGAACATGTTCTTGGCTGGACGGACTCTGTAACTCCACAAAGATAGGGGCTGCATCAGAATTTTGCATGTATTCCTCCTGAATCCCAAGTATCCACTCCTGATGAAGCGTGGAAATGGCAGACAGTTTGCATGACCACATCCTGGACAAGGCATCAACAACCACATTCTCTTTCCCTTTTCTATACTCAATGTCAAAGTCATAGGACTGAACTGCAGCCTACCATCTCTTCTGCTTCATGGATAAATTAGGCTGCGTTAAAAAGTACTTGAGTGTCCTGTGATCCGTTTTGACCTTAATCTTGCTACCGTACAGGTAGTGGTGCCATTTTGCAAAAGCATGCAAGATTGCCAGCATCTCCTGATCGTAGACATGATAATTGATTTCCCTGGCATTAAACTTCCTGCTCTCAAAAGCAATCACCCCATGCTCCTGTCTTAGGACAGCCCCTAAACCTTTGCCACTGGCATCCGTCTCAACAATGAAAGACCATAGAAGAAGGCCACGGAGGGCAGGGTGAGAATGAGTGGAAAGGGGGGGGAGAGGGTAGAGTGAACTAGGTAGAGGAAGTGCACAGGAGAGGAGGAGCAGAAGTGATGTAGATTCGATGTCAAATCAATACGTACCTTACAAATCTTTTGGGGTTGACTTATATAGTCCCCCTCATTCCCCACAATTCCCTTCCTATTTTCCCACCTATTTCCCACATAAAACCCATCCTTTTCCCACCTTCATTACAATAGATGAGCCTCGCATGCATTGAGGATTGCTATTGGGCAGCTACGGGTCTCGTCCCACCAATTGAGGATCAAGACAGGGAGAGCTACAAGCACACCTAGAGAGCAGCCTATTAGCAGAATATGCACATTGGAGAGGTGGAGATAGAGGAGCACTTCCTATGTAGGTGCCAGTCTAGTACATGAGATTCGTGGACAGTATGACGGCACAGGATAGCTCTGGAGGGTTCACCGTTTCTTTATATCCAAGGTCCTCATCACCACATAGTTGCGTATCAAATTCCCCTTTCCGCCACGTGTCATACACGTGCGCCAAGGGCCTTTAGCCCTCTTATTTTTCCATTAACAACGAGGGGTTTGGACCACACCAAGGCCCCTTACGGCCATATTTCCAAAACACAGATCATGGAGGCCATGGCCCCCACCACAGCGAGAGAGACCCAAAAGAGGCAAATATGACCCATATCCCATGAGGACTACGAAGGAACCAAGATCACAATTGATCACATCTCCTACTTTCGCTTCTTATTGTTTCTTAGTAAAGCGCTCAGCAAGGGCCCTGCATCACAGCCCATGGTAGCTTGTATGAGATACTACTTTGATTCTACTTTGTCTCATAGGCCCGTAAGGCCTTCCTAAGACGTTCTTCTCTCTCTCTCTCTCTCTCTCTCTCTCTCTCTCTCTCTCTCGTGCATTAAGTTCATTCTTACACATGCCTTCTATCTCACAGGTATCAGATTTTGCTCTTGACCTGCTGTCAACCATACTCGCCTATGTAGCTGTGCAAACTTGAGAACATCTTAAAATCCATCCAAGGAAATAAAAGACAGAAAAAGAAAGCAGGCAGTATTCTTAAAATTTTAAGCACCAACGTCTTGGAGGTGGGGACTGCACAATCTCTGGAAGCAAAATCGCCAATCAACAATGTAGGAAACTAATCAGTGTTTCCAAGGCCTCATGCATGGCTATACTCAATCTCGCTATTGATTTTTGACTTGGATCAAGACAAAGCCAAAGCCTGCACTGTTCCTTCAAAGGAGGAAGAAATCATTTGATCTTACATGACATGCGGACAAACTTCCCTGCCTCGCCTATCATAGATCTATAAATGAACACGCAAAAGAGGGGAGAAAACATGGCAGAAGCAGAAACAATAAGCAGAATAAAAATGCAAATTATACAAGATACCTGGGTTCCTGCAAGAATGACGAGAGTGAAGAACACTGGCATGAACTCAAGGCTATTCTGATGTCCTCTCTGTATCCATCAAGATTTCGTAAGCAATTGATTTTTCTCGTAAGAATGCCACAAATGGTAGCTGATCAATAAAATATTTTCGTTTTGTACTACCGAGGCTAGTGGAATTAGGCGAATTACCTGCACGCAATTGAAGTATTTGGCATTCTTGTTTTCGCTCTCAACCGCATATAGCGCAGGAAATGGAACATTATACCTGCAAAAGTGCATTGAATTGTACAAAAAGCAGCATTTGGTGAGTGTCAACAATGCGCAATTTTAGGCGTTCATCGGAGCCCGTGATCAAAATTTAAGATTAACTTGAAGCGGAAGAATCATTGAATCAGACAGTACACAATCCTTTTGCGACAGCCTAAACGCCTTTTCAAGCCTGACTTGGATATTATCAGAAGCATCTTGCCAACGGATAACAAGCTTGCGACGTGATTTTTTCGCTAGCCAACAGTATGCACACATTTTTCTTCCGACAATCAGTGTGCAACAAAAAGTTTTCCCGGCACTTCGACTGCGTGTCGGCCATCACTCAAACTACGTCGATACGTACTTAAACACCAAACGAACACTCTAACAGAACTCAAATCCTACTGTATGCAAGTGGAAGAAAATTGGAAGTAAAGAGAGAAGCCGGGTACTTTTTACGAGCCTTGACGACCTGGAACATCATCCATACGTTGATGCAGCAGTACAACGCCACCACCAGAATCACCCAACCGAAAGGATCCATGGCTTGTACTGGAGGTAAGCAACAATTCGGTCAGTAAGGTTGCTACTTCGCTTTAAAAACTCTCATTGCTGACAAGAGTAAACTTTCGTTCAAGAAACTATCACGCAGGATGCACGCCAGAAGGTATTGAACAAAGCTGACAAATGAAACCGGGAGGATGACAGGGAAGCAGGCAAATCTAATAAGCATACACTGAAGGTGCGGAGTTCGGGAAAAGAAAAACCAGAACCTGGACTGCTTGAACGGGAGGAGGCTGAGTTCTGGCCGAGCAATGGAAGAAGCAATCAAGCGGATTATGAGGCAGGGCTTGCTCTGCTGAGGCTAAGACGGAGGTTTGCGTGCTTGTCGAGAACCTCGAACAACAGGGCACCACAAGCTCGAATTCTTGTCGTATTTTGCTGCCGGCCAAATACAAAACACTCCATTGTTCCAAAACTCAGAAGATGAATACAAAAAACATTGGAGGGCGTTGCTTTCGTCGTCGTCCTCCGTCATCTCCGTCGAGCGGCCTCGCTCTTGTTGCATTTGGGACGTAGCTACAGCTGCAAAGCAGAAGAACTACAAACTCAAACAACGGATATCAGACTGATTTCCCATCTGAAAGGCATTCTGCTACACAACAATTTATTTAATCATCACACATGCTTATCTAGATCTCATCTAATCTTCATGGCGGATCTTCCCCACACCGTTTGTAAGTATATCAGCCAACATCATCCTCAGCATGTCCATGGGCATCACCAACCTCTGATCAACCATCCAAATCTTGAATGGAGAGGATCGGCTTTCAGAACTACTTCGAATCAAAAATGCGAAAGAGAATGCAATTATGGGTGATAACAGACTTCATAAAACAATTCTGTGCTGGGTTCGAGGTTCTACCTCCTTGTCACTCATGATTCCTTCCAAGGCTTCAGCAATATTGCTTCCTTTCTATTGCCTCCCATGTGAAGTGTTGTCCCTTATCTATATGCTCGATCCTCCAATGCAATGCCCCATTGTGAGCTACTGCAATACAGATCAGATTCTACGCCTCATTGCTTCCTCTACAGTATCAGCCATTGTTCTGCCTCACAGGTTGACAAAGCTACCCATAATTGTTTCCGGCCTGTCCAGCTGATGGGCACTCCTGGAAAAAGAAAAACATATCCACTAGTCAACCTCTTTGTTTCTTGATCACCTCTCCAGTCAGCATCCAAGTAGAGCCTTTCCTGGGTCCTTGTAGGCTTGTCCAAGCGTTTACTCAAGACTCCTGTGAAACTCAAGGCTTCGTTGACTGAGATTCCTACCATTTCGCAGTATGGGAATTCATAAGATTTTTCTTCATCCGCCTTTGCGCACTTGACCTGACTCAAGATGTGTAGACAGTTTTCCATGTGGAAACGTTTCAGCATTCTCGGTATATATTCAGTTCCGTTTCCTATAATTTCCACGCTAAGACAATGATGAAGGCTGCCCAAGCCCTTCATCTGCATGCAAGTCGTTTAATAATCTCAACAAGTCATCCATATACTCCAATGATCGATATCTGCTGTGCTCATGGTAGCGTATGTACACAGTGTGGTTTGCATCACACAATGCGAATCCATTTGTTACCATGATCTAGAGGACTGTCGAAGTCCATACAATGCTTCATCTAGCTTATATGCAGTGTTCAAACCCTCATTGGATGAATCCTTCTGGTTGGGTGACATACACCTCTTCCTGAATCCTCCCATGAAGGAATGCATTCTCTACATCCATCCGTGCAGCTGTAGTTGTATAATGTGAGAATCATCCTGAAGGACATCCGTTGTCATCTTTCATCATTGTAGCAAAAGATCACATGCTATGCGATGGCTTTACAATTCAGCATTTCGTTGATATGTGAAAGTTTGAAAGCACACGATAGATGTGGGAACGCATACCTATGTAGCTTTCTTCGAGTCTTATACTGAGGAAAGTGCACGAACCAAGTAGTTAGGAATGAGCATGCGGGCTTTGCTACAAATCTGCAAAGCAAATGGATAATCAAAACTATTAGCAAGGGTCTTGCACAGAGAAATAGAGTGCTTCTTGGACTAAGTGAATGAGTGAGTTCGCGAAGGGCTCAATGTTAGGCTCTTAAGCAGGACTATAGCGCGATGCAATCGGGTGTAGACAAGCCATGTTATTTTTTGATGTTCCATAATTTTAGACAAGGGAGGAAAAGCCATGTTGTTTTTTGACGTTCTATAATTATTTTAGACAAGGGAGGTTGTTTTTATACCTGAGATTGGATACTTTATAAGGTGGAACTTTAGCACATTTGGCCCTTGTCAATAAATGGTTCCCTTGTTGTTTGTCTGTGAGGGTCCATAGTTTGAGTGTAGCAAATGGTTTGCCAAAACATGCACAAGTGCTCGGGTTTGGGGTTTGGCCACACACGGATTGATATAATAGGCTTGTTACCTCATTTCCTTTGAAGATTTTTGGCTCTAATTTGGTGGCAGGCCTGGTAAGGCTTTATAAGGTTATAGGGTCTTTTGTGATGTGGAAGGGGAGGGATGGTCTGAGAGGGGAACCTAGCTTGTTGGTGCAGATGGGAACTAAAATCAGATGCTAGCAAGAAATTTGTTGATGCAACATGTAATATTTTCTGACTTAATCCTTGAGAGGAAAATGTGATAGCAGAGTTGTTTAGTCATATTCTTTCGAACTGGCCCACTAAATATATAAGGTGACATCTTGGGATTCAGATCAAATTATTTCCCATCGGTATGCCCTTGTTGGAGAGAAAGACTATGGAGTTAGAGGAAAGGTCCCTATTTTCACCCGGGTGACTTATTGGTCTATGGTGAATGGTAGGTCGACCTATTTTGAATGATAAATGGAAGTTGCGGAGAGCTGAATATTGGTGGAGAAAGAGGCTATTTATCTAGAAGGGTTGTAAGGTGGGGAAGAGCTATGGAAGGCTTTACATAAATGCTTACCCGCCGCGTGGCTGACTGGCAAAGTGGTTCAAGGTGTCTCCATTGTATCCTCTTTGTAATAGAGGGGTGAAGTCTGCTAGACATCTTTTCTATGATTGCGTTGTAGTGAGAGGTAGTTGGAGATGTTTGGGATTGGCATTGAAGTGGGCTTGTCTTATGCATGCTTTTCTAGGGCTTTGAAAGTGGCAAGTGAGTGATGTTCATGGTTTCTCCTTGCTTGTGGTTTCCATCATCTAGCCATATTTGAGATTGTCAAGATTCTTAGTGGAATGGAAGTGTAGGACCCATTGGTGTTTAGAGGGTGGAGTTTCGGGATTGGTAAAGAAGCTCACATATTCTAATTGGTTAGGAGCCTATTGCTTGATATAAGTGCCATTATTAGAGGGAGAGACTCCTTAGAAAGTCTGTCTCTCTCTGATGTTGGATGTCTTTAGGGGGGTTTCAAAGGTGTCTACCCACCACGGATTAGTTGTAAAGCTCCTAGCTAATGAAGATTCACGCCATCAGTTTGGGGGTTTCACAACCATTTGCCAAGCATGCATAAAAAAATAACATGGTAGCACAATCATGCTCGAGTAGGAAACTAGAATCGGGTGGCCTCGCAATTCGGCTTGAAAGAATGAACCAATTAGCAACAAGTTTGACCCTGAGCCTCTGCAACAACATCATAGCATAACGAGTTCTTTGCACTTGCATTTGTCTAACACATGTGAAGGTAAAGGTGGAGGCCCACACTGTTTTCAGAACTTTTGGAGGCCGTCCCCATACCCACGCTAGACTGCCTTCGGAGGGGGAGTTCCTCACAATCTACACTATCCCCTAGACATTTTTGCTTCAATTCTATGTTGAACCGTGTCTTTAGATGCTCACTATGTTGTCATTGATTTCTGTCGAGATAATACATTGTCCAATTTTTGTTGCCCGTCCTTGATTTCTGTCGACAATCTCAAGGTGGGATTTCACACTTTACACGAGGACCTTGTCCTTGGAAAACTTGAATGGGCCTCCTCTTTGCCTTGGAAAACGATTCCCTCAATAGCGTGCCTCTTATCTGAAGGATACGATCTAGGTACGTTCCCTTCCTAGATGAATCGCAGGTTTGAAAGAACTCTCCAATGCGACTTGTTTAGCAAACCTCGTAACCAGCTCTTTCTCTTCGAATCCTTTGGTCGCCATCGTTATCTTAAAATATGAAGTGCTTACTTCGACGTTTTCTATCCTAGAGACGCGAATCACCAAAGATAAGATGACAATGCAGTCTCTTCAAATTTTGATCTTGCTTTGATTTATTCGAACTAGCTTTAGAATTCAAGTCCAACGGTGCTTCAGAATGTAAAGCTTGCGTTTCAAGAACAACCTTGCTCTAGAATTGCTGGCGTTTGGCATTGTCATGGAATCTGAATGCTGCAAAATGAGAGAAAGAGAAAGGAGATGGGGTGTTTCACGACTAAATGGCAAGGTTATCGGATAAGAGGCCGGAGGTGGAATAGAGAGCGTATGGTGCAGCATTGGAGAGATCACGGGCGGCCGGGTGACTGGGGAATGCGAGATCTGGAGAAGAGAATGTTAGTGAAGATGGATGAGGATGGAGAGTTATTTGTGCACGAGCACATTCGCGATATGGGGAAGCGCATCGAGCAAACGCAACAGGGAGGGTCTAAATGTATTTGGTTTTCAAGGAAAAGCGTGAGGGAGGGCATTATGCGACGGATTGGTTTGGAGGAGGAGACGTCCCAGGTGAAGATTTAATGGACATCAATTGATGTTTGTGGTTGAAAAATTTGGATGGATCATGGAGGTAAGATCTGATTTATAAATGCGTGGTTGTAGCTAATTACAAACGAGGCAGCCACTTTCATTCCCGAAACCCGTGAGCCAACTGCCTACAACTGAGCATGAATGATCGCCTTACGGTTCAGCCGACCATGAATGATCTCGTTACAAACAGTTGTAAGGAGATCATTCATGGTCGGCGTTAGGCAGTTTGTTTTGATAAAATATTTGGACCTTGCGTGAGTCGTGAGTCGTGCTTTCTGAAGCTCTTTGTTGTGGCTCTTTGTTTTGGCTATCTTAATGGTCACACAAATTTAATGGAGGCGACGATTCTTTGCACAGGTTTTCACGAACGTGGAGGCGCTAATGTGGGAGCCTTCATTTGGAGAGGATACTGGGCGAACTTCGAAGGATAAGTTATAACAGAAATGGAGTTGACTTGTGGTAAGCGTACATCGAATTGTGGTCGTCAATGGCGGCGGCGGCAAGGCTTCGCTGCATGAGTCCTCAGCAACGTCATATAATTGGGAGCTGCGTGAGTCCTCAGCAACGTCATATTATTGGAAAGTTCCTCAGGAGTCAGTATCATGGAAGTAATCCTTCGCACATTTTCTTCGAGGTTTGCCCTTGGCTTTGACTCGCATACCAGATGATCTCGATGTTCGTGATCTCCAAATGCTCACTCCTGAAGCGTCTCTGGAGCGACGCTCGCCCTCGACGCCTCTGCTTGCCTGCCTGCTATTCATTACAAGCCTCCGCCTTGGGGTCCTTGAGCAATTTGACAGCTTTAACACGACTCGAACTTCCGAATTTTGATGCACGGCAACTTCCCAATTCCCTGGGTAATCTGTCCGCCTTGCAAGCTTTGATCCGCCGTTTTTGCAGCGATTGCCAGATCCCCTCGCGATTGCCAGATTCCCTCGCGAATCTGTCATCCTTGACCCACCGAGGCGATTAAAGAGCAAGCTATTATTCATTGCGCCATCCCCTGGGGCCGCACATCTAACTTTGGTATTAATATAAAAAGCGTTCGATCTTTACTTGTTTCTGGTCTTTGCTAAATTCTCATACTAGATGAACCCGTCGTATCGTTAGTCACCTTCAAAACGTAGACACTCAACACGAGTCACGATGAGTTGTTTGAAGTGCAAGAGTGATTAATGTTAATTCGCTTGCCTTTGCTAGGCTTATCCTTGCCCTTGCCTTTACTCCTATCGTGAGCTATCAGGGCCTTGTCATCTTATTCGTACAATCATACTTCTTTTCCCAAGCTTCTTGCTATAGCAGTAATGGAACCAGTTTCTCCAAAGTCACCGACGCTGCCTTATGCCTTGCAGTGCCCTGCAGCCATTGTAGTCACAAAACTACAATAGCTCCAAGGGAGCATTCCCAGCAATATTCATCTTGGTGATGTGTTCCTGTACAAGTTCCCCTTTATCCATTCTCATGCTATACAACTCTGTCTCAAGGTCCGAGATTCTCGCCTAATTGTCAAGCTCACAGATATCCCTCAATGTCATCCAAGCCTCAAAATGAGTGTTTGCCATATGAATATGAGGCAACACCATATTTGCTATCATTCCCACAATGATAGCCAAGGCTTCCACATCCCAGATCTGTCATGCTTCCACTAATATAGCATCCGGTGTGGCATTATCACCACTGTTGAGGAGGATGTGGATGGAGTAGTTGCGGTGGCATGAGGTATCAACGATCGCAATCCCCCACGACTCCCTCAACACCAAATGGATCCGAACCTTCATTTTCTACAACGGGTAGTTGAATCTGTCGAGCTTGCCAGTCTCACCAAAATATGGGATCTAGTATCTATTGGCCATGATAATGAACTAAAGAGGTAAAGAGGTTAGAGCGTCGTACACAGGTCTGAATCTGAGCCTCCCACCTGGGTACAATTCTTCAAGCATCTACTTGACCCTGTCGGATTGCTATCGTGAGTCACCTTCAAACATAGACACTTACCAACTGTCACAATGAGTTGTAATTATCTATAGGTTGTTGCTTTGGCCCGCAATGGGCAAACCACCCCTTCAATAACACAATCATCACGTAGACACAGCTTGAGACTACAGTAACATAGTCATCGAGCAGACATAGCTTGAGACTTCGACAGGATCTTCATTAGTTTGCTCCTTCAAAGGTGTTGTGAAGGAACATCACAAAACCCATGCTTTCCATTGTATGAAGGATACCGTCCCCGTTGAATTTTCCTTGCTGAATCGATCCAATTGTAGAAGGGATTGTCTATGACATAGGTGATAGAAGCATTCCGAGAGGTCCAATAGCTTTTCATATTAGTCGCGAGCAATCGCAAGACTAGAGATGCGAATTTCTAAAAGCTAAAAGCCTATACCAAGATATAAAAAGCTCAAAGGAGGAGACGATGGAGAAGCCGAAGACCATGCACATTGCCAGGACTCAGATTATGACCCCCCCAACAAGTCGACAGTACTCTGCTCTGAAAACACTAATGCCTTCGTCGACATCTAGGGGAATCCATACAACACAGCCATAAAGAGGCCCTCTGTCAGCATGTCATCTAAGGTGGTGACATGCAAATGTGGGGGGAATCGACTATGGGAACGAAGGGGCTCCATTAGTGCCAGCATTTCTACTTCAGGTGAGTGCAATGCAATCACCTTATATGAGAAGGCAGATAACATTGGGATCATAGAGCATGGAGGGGGGGTGGTAGTAAGCATGGTGAAGATGAGTGGGTGAGCAGCAGATGAGCAGGAGAAGAGATAAATCTTTATCCTACTCCGATCAAGAAACCTAAACACCATATGATTTCACCATGCAAGTGGAGCTATCCTCCTACTAACTATTTGCCTTAGTTTTGTTGGATAGTCGACTAACTATCATCAACAAATAATTGGGCACTATTTTGAGTGCCATCACAAAGGAACAAACATTTAATCAATCCAAATTGTTGCTTTTTATCAATCCAGCAAAGGAGGGACTCTGTCACAAGCAAAAACAAGAGAGAAACGACTATTCAAGCTTGAAACCTCTACATCCATGAGAGGTAAGGTGGTTGTACCATTAGAGAAAATAGTGGAAACCATCGAATAGAAACCCCTACTACATAGTGTTGACACACAGCATGCAACTTCGGGATTTTTCTCTAGATGTCCATGTTCTGATTGAGATGCTATCAATTGCTTTACATAGTGATGATATTACCTATTTCGATTGCATTTTGAAGAAAAGAACTTGACATTGACAACTACATTTAATCATGTTTATTTCTTGGCAAGTTGTGTGAATCCCATAGCAAATAAGTAGAGTGAATTAGGTGACCAAAGTGACGCAGCTAACCCTCCACGTAAGTATGATATTATAACACTCTTTTTCTTAGTGCAACACATCAAAAATTCAATGCGCTCTTATATACTAAATCTCCAACACTGGAGATGATCTTTTACTAAATGGGGAAAAGGCATGTTTTCCTACAATTATCAATTTATGGAGAGAGTTGTGCCAACTCTCCACTATAAGTTATGTATGGATTTTTTTTTCTCACCCCATCTTATCCACGCACTCTCATCAGCACCTCATGTTTTATACGCATTAATATCTCTTTAGCATTGGATACGGAACCATCTGATTCTTTGCATTTGTTTATCTTTAGTAGGGTTCACAAGTTCGATATGAGCTTGTTGTTGGATTGAATATATTTTGGGAGAGGTACTCAAAACACAATCTTTTACCTGTGTTGCAATTCGAACAGGATGTTCTTATTAAAAAAACAGAGCTTGGCAAATTGATTATCTATTACTTTTATGACACAGACATTTCTACCTTGCTAGTTTTATGCCTCCATCTCTTTGATGAAATTTTAACGATAGTAATTCGAAAGTTATTTACCTAGTATAAAATGTAAAACGTGATTTGTATAGGTTCAAAGTAAAGAACTGATTTCGAACGTCTATTCCTAGATATTCCTACAATGAACGAGAACAAACATTATGTGAGGCCACAGCAAGGGATTCCCTTTCTCGACAGTGCAGCAATGATATGCCACACTAATCATGAAAGAGATCAATAGGTAAAGCAAAATAATTTGATATCTAGAGGTCTCCCTCTTTGTTGTGGCCCATGATCCAACAACTGATCGGTCAATGGATTACTGACTATAACTCAATATTATCATCAATAGACCTTTGTAGAATATGCGGCACTACATCAATCCAAGCAAAGCAGCAAAAATCTGTGGTCCTATATGCTGCCAACATTTTGGACCATGTGGCAACACTAGGCAACGTTATCTCATTGATGCTTGTGAACAATCGGGTATCAAAGTAACATGCATACCATGAAAGGCATCCTATCTACGTTTACTAGATGACCATTCCTCCATCCTCCTCCATGGGCAACTCGTCTAAACCACTACACTCAATGGCCATCCTCCTCCATGGGTGGCACCATCAAAATACACCAAACTTGTTTACCACCCTACTTTCCAGCTTCTCTAGACTCACAAGGATACGTAAGACCATGCCCCGAGATCCTCCACCCGATGTCGCTCTTTATCAACAACCTGATTACTAGTTTTCATCTCTCCAAACGAGCCTAAAAGATTTTTTTTGCCATAAGATCTCTTACAAAATGACCACCATATATCCCTTGATGTGCTTCTATGAGCACCGTGTTCTATTCATGCTCCGGAACACATCACTGTAACACCTGATCTACTCCTCAACGATATAACATACCAGCAATTACCACAAATGGTTGGCTCTTCAGTGCCATCCTCTTCCTCTTATCCCTGAGAAATTTCTTTCGGGAAAAACCCCGTCTGTCAAAAAGTATTTCATGTTATCATATCAATACATTCCCTGAATAGAATCTACTGCAAACAACTCTACATTTGTAAATCATTCGGGATGCCTTCCAAAGGTACTTCTCCTGATTCCAACCTACTCAAGTAATTTGCCACTAAGTGCTGGCTTCCAGGTGTATGCACTATCGTGTAGTCAAATTCATTCAAAATGAGTATCCATCATGCCAATCTCCCAATTGGTTGCAGCTTGTTTACCAAGTACAATAGTGCATGATGATCAATATAGAAGATGATCTTGTTTCCAAGAAGGTAATAACAAAATTTTCCCAAAGAATAAATCATTCCAAGCCCTTCTCTCTCCATAATTGAATAGTTCCTTTTCACACTAGTGAGTGTCCGGCTTGTGTAGTACACTGGCTGGTACCATAACTTACGTCGTTTATGCATCAAGACTACACCAATGGCAATGTTTGATGCATCCACAAATGCATGGAAGTCCAAGTTCCAATCCAATGATTGTAATATCGAGGCAACTACCAAGATCTTCTTTAGCAACCACAATGCTTTCTCCTATTCTGGCCCCCAAATAAATGGAGTGTCCTTCTTGGTTAGCTAGGTGAGAGGCTTGTGGCAAACATAAGACAGATACCGTAGAAACCGATTATGCCACTTCACCTGACCCACAAATCTCTGTAACTCCTTAACATTCCGCGGGATCTTGGCCTTCTGGATGGCTTCCACCTTCTTGGGATCTATTGCCATTCCCTCTTCTAAAATAATGTTACCTAGTAACACTCCTTTCTTGACTACAAATGCACACTTTGCTAGGTTTAAGCTTAACCTAGCACTTCTGCACTTCTCTAAGCACAACCATAACTGATCTAGGTGCTCAGCTTTCTTCCTAAACACGCTAAAGGCATCCAAAAACACTTGCATGAATGTGGTTAAGTACAATTCAAAGACCTTCTGGCTCCATGACTGGAATGTTGGTGGTGCATTCTTCAATCCAAATGTCATGACATTACTGACGTACATCCCCCATTCCGTGACAAATATTGTTTTGCCTTTATCTTCCTCGGCCATTTATATCTGATTGAATCCGCTAAAGCTGTCTAGAAAGCTGTACATTTCATGCCCTTGGTAGGATTCTAATACATGATGGAATAGAGATTTTGTGTAGGTTTTATCTCATTTCAAGTAGCGTAGCATATTGGTTTACGGTAGACAACCCTTCTTTTGCCACACCACGAGCTGAAACATTTTTGATAGGGTAAGTTCAAATCCTTTTCTCTATATCTCGTAATGGAAGAAGAATAACATTTTACCCAAGCCCCATACCAAATCTTGACCCATAAATAGGTCTATACATGCCTTTTTATTTTTTCACAATTCCCCTTTGCGTGCACTACAACATGTGAGGGTCACCAACGTTGGTTTTTCATAACCATGTGTGGCATTGATGGTCAAAAGAAGACAAAACTTTGTAGGAATCTACTAGATGATGGCATAAAGATTGTGGCTAGGATCTATTACATTTGGAGTAGCATAGCATATTGTTTAGGCTAGATTGTGAACTAAAACATTTTTGATAGGGTAAGTTCAAATCCATTGCTCTATATCTCGTAATGGACCGAGAATTGGTATGACTCTCAATAACATTTTACCCAAGCCCCATACCAAATCTTGACCCATAAATAGGTCTATACATGTTTTTTTATTTTACAAATCCCCGTCGCGCACACTACAACACGTGAGGGTCACCAACATTAGTTTTTCATAACCATGTTCGGCATCGATGGTTAGAAGAAGACAAAGCTTTGTAGGAATATAATACATGATGGAATAAATATTATGGCTAGGGTTTATTGCATTTGGAGTAGGGTAGCATATTTTTTTAGGGTAGAGAAGCCTTTCTTTATCACATTGCGATGAGAAATATTTATGCTAGGGTAAGGTCAATTCCATGGCTCTATATCTTGTAGTTGACCGAGACTTGGTATGCTTCTCATTCATATTATTCCAAAGCACCGTATCAAACCTTGTCCCATAAATATGTCTATACATGGCTTTTTATTTCAAATAACCTCATCGCACACATAGAACATGTGTGGGTCACCAACGTTGGTTTCTCATAACCATGTTGGACACCGATAGTTGAAACAAGATGAAGCTTGGTAGGATTCTAATACATGATGAAATAGATATTTTTTATAGGTTTTATTTCATTTCGAGTAGCATAGCATATTGGTTTACGGTAGACAACCCTTCTTTTGTCACATTGCAAGCTGAAACATTTTCTCTATATCTCATAATGGACTGAGAATTGGTATGACTCTCAGTAACATTCTACCCAAGCACCATACCAAATCTTATCCCATAAATAGGTCTATACATGCCTTTTTATTTTACAAATCCCTATCGTGCACACTACAACATGTGAGAGTCACAAACGTTGGTTTTTCATAATCATGTGCAGCATCGCTGGTCAAAAGAAGACAAAAATTTGTAGGAATCTACTAGATGATGGCATAAATATTATGTCTAGGCTCTATAAAATTTGGAGTAGCATAGCATATTGTTTGAGACTAGATAATCCTTTCTTTGCTGCACTACGGTGCGAAATATTTTGGTTAGGGTAAGGTCAAATCCATGGCTCTATATCTTGTAATGGACTCAGACTTTGTATGATTCTCATTAATATTATACCAAATCACCTTATCAAATATTATCCCATAAATAGGTCTATACATGGCTTTTTGTTTTAAATAACCTCCGCACACATAGAATAAATATGGGTCACCAACGTTGGTTTTCAATAACAATATTGGACAACGATGGTCAAAAGGAGATGAAACTTGGTACGACTCTAATATATGATGGTATAAATACTCTGGCTAGGTTTTTATTTCATTTCAAGTAGCATAGCATATTGGTTTATAGTAGACAACCCTTTTTTTGCCCGACTACAGATTGAAACATTTTTTATAGGGTAAGTTCAAATTCATTGCTCTATATCTTGTAATGGACCAATAATTGGTATGACTCTCAATAACATTTTACCCAAGCCCCATACCAAATCTTGACCCATAAATAGGTCTATACATGCCTTTTTATTTCACAAATCCCCATCGTGCACTCTAAAACACGTGAGGGTAACCAAAGTTCAAGATTTTTCATAACTGTGTTCAGCATCGATGGTCAAAAGAAGAAAAATCTTTGTAGGAATCTAATACATGATGGCATAAATATTATGGCTATGATTTACTGCATTTTGAGTAGCATAGCATATTGTTTTAGGGTAGAGAACCCTTTCTTTGTCACACTATGATGAGAAATATTTATGCTAGGGTAAGGTCAAATCCATGGCTCTATAACTTGTAATTGACAGAGACTTAGTATGATTCTCATTCATATTATACCAAAGCACTGTATCAAATCTTATCCCATAAATAGGTCTATACATGGATTTTTGGTTTGAAGAACCTTGGCTCACACATAGAAAACATGTGGGTCACCAACATTGGTTTTTCATAATTATGTTGGATACCGATAGTTCAAACAAGATGCAACTTGGTAGGAGCCTAACACATGATGGAATAGAGATTTTGTTTAGGTTTCATTTCATTTCGAGTAACGTATCATATTGGTTTACGGTAGACAACCCTTCTTTTGCCACACATCATGCCCAAGAACTGTATGGACTCTTCTCCCAAAAATAGGTCTATACACCTCTTTTTTTTAGAGAACTATGTTGCATAGGGAAACACGTGTGAGTCATCAATGTTAATTTGTCATAACCGTGTTGGGCATCCATGGTCGAAAAAAGATGAAACTTGGTAGGATTGTACTAAATGATGGCATACATTTTTTGGCTAGGAGGTATTGGATTTGGAGTAGCATAGCGTCTTGTGTTAGGATGGATAACATTTATTTGTCGCACCTTGAGGTGAAACATTTCTGAGTTGGTAAGGTCAAATCCATGGCATTATATCTGGTAATGGATTGAGACTTGGTATGCCTCTAAGTCATACTAGCCCCAAGCACCGTACCAAATCTTGTCCCATAAATAGGTATATACATGCTATTTATTAAGAAAACCCGTCACACATATGTGTGAGTCGGCAACGTTGATTTTTCATAGCCATGTTAGGCACCAATGGTCTAAACAAGATGAAACTTTCTAAGACTCTAATACATGCAAATGATATGCAATGGTTATGACAATTTGCATGGATCTTACACCAAATAAGATGAAGGCGTGTTTAAAGCATTATAGGTATCTTAGATTAGATAAGTTGAAGGCATGCCTAGAGTATTATAGGGACAAAAGATAAGCACATAGAAAGACGAGTAGTAAAGAACTACTAGATATTCATTAGGGACCATTCAAATGATATTGGAGGAATATGATACTTTGGACTTAAATTAAGATGAAAACTTTTACAAATTATCACAAGTACATAGGGTAGGAACACACACACACACACACATATATATATGCACGCGTGAAGAAGCTTATTTGAAAATAAGAGAGATATGTATGTAATATATACACACATAGATATATGTGTGTGTGTGTGTGTGTGTGTGTGTGTGTGTGTGTGTGTATGTGTGTGTGTGTGTGTGTGTGTGTGAGAGAGAGAGAGAGGGGGAGAGAGAGGGAGAGATATATTATATTATATATAATTTAATACATGAGAGAGGGAAGGGAAGAAGAACATGGGAGGGCATGGGAGAGGAGAGGGAGGAAATAAAGAAAAGTGGAAGTGGGAGTGGGGAGGGAAGAGCGGGATGAGGACAAGGGAGAGGGGAGAGGAGTGTGGAGGGAAAATGGGAACGTGGGAAAGGTGGGAGGGGAGGAGAGGAGCATGGGAGGGAATGAGAGATTAGGATAAGGGATTGGGGGCCAATGAGAAAGAGAGAAAAATGGAGAGATCCAATGGGAGAAAACCCTAGTTTTTCCTACACATTCTCTCTTTCTCTCATTCATTCGCCCATTTCAACAAGGAAGAGCACGAGGAGGAGCATTCTTCTCCAAACTTAAACCATTTTCCACTCAAATACTTTTCTAGGTAATTATTCTTCAAGTTCACTTTTAAATTTGTGATCTTCTTGTAAAGAAATTAAGGGGGGAAATGAGAGAGAGAGAGAGAGAGAAAAGTTTAGAGAGATAAATAGAGAGAGGAGAAAAGTGGAGTGAGAGAGTAGCCATGGCCGCTGCCGCGGTAGCAAGAGTGTGGAGTGAGGGAGTGGAGTGTAGTGTGAGGGAGTAGAGTGTTCACGGCTGTTGTCACAGCGGCAGCGAGAGTGAGGAGTGAGAGAGTGGAGGGAGTGAGGGAGTGGAGTGTAGTGTGAGGGAGTGGAGTAGCCGACTACTGCCGCGGCAACAAGAGAGGAGTGAGAAAGTGTGAGGGAGTGGAGTGGTTGCAGTAGCGAGAGTGTGGAGTGAGACAATGGAGTGTGAGGGAGTGGAGTGACCATCGCAACAGCAACAAGAGTGAGGAGTGAGAGAGTGTGAGGGAGTGGAGTGGCCGCCGTCGTTGCCATGGTAGCGAGAGTGAGAGAGTGGAGTAGAGTGGCCGTTGTCACTATCACGGCAACGAGAGTGATCAGTGAGAGAGTGTGAGGGAGTGGAGTGGCCACAGTCACTGGCACGGCAGTGAGAGTGAGGAGTGAGGGAGTGGAGGGAGTGGAGTGTAGTGTGAGGGAGTGGAGTGGCTGAGGCAGATGCCGCGGCAGCAAGAGTGAGGAGTGAGGGAGTGGAGTGAGTGGAGTGGTGTAGTGTAGTGTAGTGTAGTGTGAGGGAGTGGAGTGGAGTGGAGTGGAGTGGAGTGTAGTGAAGTGCGAGTGAGTGCAGTATAGTGTAGTGTGAGGGAGTGGAGGAAGTGTAGTGTAGTGTGAGGGAGTGGAGTGGCCGCGGCAAAGAGAGTGAGGAGTGAGAGAGTGTGAGGGAGTGGAGTGTAGTGTGAGGGAGTGGAGTGGCCACGGTAGCGAGAGTGAGGAGTGAGAGAGTGGAGTGCGAGGGAGTGGAGTGGCCACAGTAGCGAGAGTGAGGAGTAAGGGAATGGAGGGAGTGGAGTGTAGCGTGAGGGAGTGGATGGCCACAACAGTGAGAATGAGGAGTGAGGAAACAACAAGAGAGCAGTAGAGAGAGTCGTGAGTGGACAGCAAGAGAGCAAGAGTGGAGTGTCATGGTAGAGTGAGGGACTACCGCCGTGAGGGAGAGGAGTGTTGCCGTGAGGGAGAGGAGTGGAGGGAGGTCGCCACGATCGTGAGGGATAGCTCTTAGTGAGGGAGAGGAGTGGAGTGTTGCGGTGAGGGAGAGGAGTGGAGGGAGGTCACCGCAGTGGTGAGGGAGAGCCCTTGGTGAGGGAGAGGAGGGGAGGGAGGTCATTGGGAGAGGAGTGGATAAGACGAAAGCAAAAATCTAAGAAAATGTGGGAGAAAGGGAATGTGAAAAGATTTTTAAAAGTTAAGAAATGGAATCATACCTCTTTTGAAGGGAAGTGAGTCGTAAGAAGTTGAGGAATGAGTTGCATGAAGTCGTACGAAGTAAGAATGAAAATGAGGAGAAGTTAAGGAGTGGGTCGTATGAAGTCATACCAAGTAGAAAATGAGGAGAAGATAAGAAGAAATGAAGAAATGAATTGTACAATAAGAGGAATGAAATCATGAGAACCTTAGAATTTAAAATTTGAATTTCCCCCCCTCTCCCTCATCCCCCCCCCTCCATGCTCCCCCCCCCCCCCCCCCCACCATGCACACACCCCCTCCCTCATTTTTTGAAACAACCTTTTTCAACATTTAAAATCATAGAGAGGAGTATCTCAGAATTTAAATTTTGAATTTTGAAGCAAACTTTTAATAAATTTAAAATCATCTCACTTTTATAATTTTTAGTATATATTTTTTAAATTCGTACCTAAGTAAGAATCGTAACCGAGTATTATTAAAAATGAAATGAAATGATTTTAAATTTTAAATTTAGAAATCATTTTTTAAAAAGTTAATTTTTTTAAAATTTTTAGTAGTTAGATAATTATTAAATTAGTAACAAATCATTTTTTAAAAAGTTAATTTTTTTTAAATTTTTAGTAGTTAGATAATTATTAAATTAGTAACAATGTAAAATTTTAAGTTTCTCGTACTTTTTATTTTTATTTCCATTTTACGTTTAGTAAATTTGATTTTATTTAAGTTTAAAATTTGATAGTTAGAATTTAAATTTAATTTTATTTATATTTGTAATTTGTTAAACTCGATTTTATTTACATTGTAAATTTAGTACTTAGAGATTTATTTTTTCAAATGAAATTAATTTAAAATTTAAAGTTATTATTTTTCTCTCATTTTTAAAATTTTGAATTTAAATTTATTTAGATTATAAATTTAGTAGTTATAGAACAGTTACCTTCTAACTTGAAATTGATATTTAAATTTACGTTTTATGTACACTTACAAGCTAAGCAAATTAAAATGAACTTTGGAAAAGAAATTATTTCTTGCTTTTATTCGCTTCGATGATTGGTGTAGTCTAGATTAGAATAGATTAGTTTGCCTTAGAGGAGACACAAGTTTCCAAGTTGCTAATCGAAGCCATGCTCAAATTTTCCCGACTAGTTCCTAAGTCCCTTTGCTCACATGCAGTTTCACACTCACAACAACCCTCAAGCGACGAGCATAGTTCAATATTAGCAGCTGTATGTATCAGTGTGCAAGGCAGTTGAAATTGAAATCACTACACAGATTAGATTACAATTTATCAGTGTACAGGGTAGTTGAAGAGCAGATTATAGTTTTATCACTGACATTTAAAAAATGCAATCAATGATTGATGATTTTTTATACATTTACGCACATAGTTAAGCCTTGTAAAGCCTTCTAGGCTATCCTCATTATTTTTTAAATCATTTATGTATATGTTTGAGCCTTGTAAAGTCTTCTAGGCTATGTCTTCTAAGCTATTCTACAGTTATATCGTTGGGCAAACTGTGATAGTTATATCATTGGACAAATTATGATAGTTGTATCATTGAGCAGTTGTATCATTGGGTAGATTGTGACAATGGTATCATTAGGCAAATTGTGATAGTTGTATCATTGGATAGAATGTCAGTGGCACACATTGTACTTTTGCCAACAAATATTTTATTGTTCTATATAAAATGACATCCTTATTGTTTTTGTACATAGCAATCATGGAGCATGCCAAGATTGTCATGGATGTTGATGTTTCAGTATTTGTCAATGATATGACCTTGATGCACGATGGAAAAGATTATGCCCCAAAGGACTTCCCACAATGGAGTGCACTTAAGACCACTATGAGAGCTTGGTTCTTGGTCGTAAACAAAGAAAAGCTATTCTTAGTGATGACAAAGAGGGATTTCAAGGAACATGAGGAGACATGGGGTGCAACTTTTGGAAAACACAATATGCTTTAGGGGGGCACTATGCTTGGAATCGCGATAAGGAAGGACAACACTCTAGTCACAATTTATGCCATGTCTAGAACTAGCAATAGGCAATTTGTTCTGTCCAAGAAAGATGCAAAGCACTTTGTGATGCCGCCTCCAAAAACAAACCAATTTCTTGAATTGATGCCTGCATTAGAGATCCTCAAACCAGTATGGGAGCAATTCCCCATTGTGGAAGCAAAGAGAATGCAGTCAAAGATAATTCTTGAATACTTCCAAGATGCCATCATACAGGGACCTAAGGTAAAAGGATCTACACATGAGGCAGAAACTGCACGGGATGAGGCACAACATGCAACCTTGGTTCACGGTCGTACAAATGAGGGAGAAAGTGGAGTGGCTAAGACACATGCGGTAGCCTTGGATGAGGGTGTCACACACATGGATGCTCTCTTGGATGATGTAACTCAAGAAGGTGATGGGATGCAAGAACAAGTACAACCCTTGAGTACACTTGAAGTGCAGGCCATAAAGGAAGAAGCAAGGTGGTCTAAAGCAGTTTTGATAGAGCCTTTAAAAAGTAAACCATGATGCCAAATGCTAAAGGTGAGTACTTTACGAGCTGCAATACCAAGTTCTAGTATCGCTACAAGTACTCATAAAAGAGGTCATTCATCTATAAAAGGAAGAGCAAGAGCATGAAGAAGAGGAAGGTGATGAAATAGGTTCAGATTTAGAAGCTAAAATGATGACAATGAAAAACCTAAATCTTCATCTCAACGAGGGAGTGACAAATAATGACCCAAGCTATATTTGGGGCCAAAAGACATATGTTGTAAATGCACAAAGGGTGCTCAAAGCAAGCATATTCACAAATAGCAGGACATTAGACCTAGTGTATGCTAAACAACTTTACAAGGCTTTGGTTGATGGAAAGAAGCCAGTAGTGTCAAGTGTGGTTGTCCGTCCAATGGCATATTGGCCAGACAAAGACAAAAGGAATAGTATTGGTTTTAAGAAATCTGAAGATTTTTTGTTAGAATTCACCAACTTCATCGGACAATAGGTTCCATCTTTGCAAAAAGGACAAAGTATAGTGGCAGATCCAGACCGACATGTAAAGGATGCCAAGTTCCATTTCTTAAGTCATTGCACATTTGAGCCGATTGACGGGCAACACTTTGCATTTGCTTGTAATGAGCATGCTAATGCCAAAAAGCATGCTGGAAGACTTTCTTCGGAGGCCTTCAATCAAGTTCCTTAATTCCATTGGTACGTTGCATGCATATGTATTTTCAAGAATTAAAAAAATATATATGATTGAGTCAGTAAGACTTAATCATGATATTCATGCATTGTGAAAGATCACTTCTACCTTAGAGATGTTGGAGAAAGCACAAACCATATGGGGTTCTTTCCATTCTCCCATAAGCACTTTAAAACAAATTCCTACCAAAGCTAAAACAGAGGACCTTATTGATTTCTACACATGCTTGAGTGCAATTGTTCCAAGGGGAAATCAAGAAAGGACAGAGGTGTTGACAAGTTTTAAGACTATGAGGGACGGGTATCAGGACTACACAAGTATAATTTTCCATCCGCATGAAGTGTTCCAGTAGATTAAAAAAGTGTGTGCTGCATATGAGAAGGGAGATATCACATATGATGCTCCCTCATTACACAAAAGGCAAGGAAGGTCAAGAAAAAGGAGATGATGGCTCGGATGTGGAGGCCTCAGAGAAACTTACGAGACAAGTATGCAAGCATGGTTGCAAAGAAATTAATGAATAAACAATGGGTTTTTAGTAAAAAAGATAAAGACAATTGCATGGAATTGCACAACGGCTCTCAATTCAAAGTGGAGATAGTTTCAAAGTCTAGAAAGCTTGTTGAATTCAAGGGAGTTTCATGCAAAGACTTCTTAGCTGATGACACAATGTGGGATAAGCCATAACTCTTCTTTATCGATGAAACATCAAGTGCTGATGTTCATCACCTCATTGACAGAAATGTACCACCATTGGTAAAATGGGATTATGTAATATTGTCATATTTGTGAATAAAGAAGAAAAGGAAGATATGTTTCTCACCTTACAAAAACAATATGGAAGACAACTGAAGATGTACAATGTTGTGTACTCAACAAAGACGGACAGGAGAGAATGCGGCTTGAAAGTACAAAGTCCATACCCTAATTTACAGATGAACATAAGATGAAGTGCAAAGAGATTGCAACTAATGCTGGAAGAGCATGAAGCTCCAAGTCCCCTCCATCGTCAACATAACCACTATGAAAGACCAGCAAAAAGTGGTGATCTCTTACTTAGTATGATTGAATTTTTGTAGCCATCAGGATGGGAAGTCACCCTTTGTCAGATGAGCTATTGTTAGAAGCTCTAATTAGGAAAGGTTGTCCTATAAATATTATTGAAACCATTGCCTGCATGGGGTGCTTGGAAACCCTAGCTCATCTCACAACTAAGTATGATAAAAGGAATGCTGACATAGAGATGGATGGGAAAGGTGAGAATGACTTGGAAACCCTAGCTCATCTCACAACTGAGTATGATAAAATTAATGCCGACATAGAGATTGATGGGGAAGGTAATAATGATGAAATTGGTGAATAGAGTAATGATCATGATGTCAATGATGGTGAGGAATCCGACATTGAAGATGATGAATATGATAACAGTGATTTGCCTCAGAAGATCTCGTAAAGAGACGACAAACATATCTTCATGTATGAAACCTTATCTTTATACTTCCATGCTTGTTTAGAAAATCCTTTAATTGGGATTTGTAAATCTCATAACTTTTTTATATTTTTATAGTAGAAGGAGGATATGGAGGACATAGCAAGTGCAGAAGAATACGATGTAGCTCACTCTCTCACTAAGATGAGTCATGAAAATATGACTATATTGAAGGAGGTTGGAAGTTCATTTAATTCGACAACAACCTCATATTTTGGCATTTGGTAAAGAGGATATTTTAATCCTCTTATATCCTAAGAAAGTGGTTAATGACAAATTCATTACAAGCATCCTCAAGTTTGATGCAAACTTTTCCTTGGCTTTATACTTTCTTATTTTAATTAAACCTAACAAGCTGATACTCGATTTTTTTTTTTGTAGTAATGTTATAGCACAAATTCCTAAATTTATACAAAGAGTTTCATATGTGCTCGATTCTCTTATTTCTAAAGTGCTTAGCAACAAATAAAATACCATAGAGGATGTTTGCAAATAGTTGAAGCATGTTCCTATGAATGAGGCATGAGTTATCATCACGGCATATTATGAGAAGTAAGCAGCAAACCCTACTTAGTTTTTCTCTTGCATTGCTAGAATTGTGTCAAACACAATAATTATTCTTTATTGATAATGTAGCTCACGTTGGAGTTTGGTGGCCATGGACATCTTTGCCAAGAAGTGTTTCTTTGCCAACTCAATAGCATCCGTCCATGGCAATGTGTCAGAGTAAATATAGACTACTTGTGTTGTTAATTCCATGTTATGCATCATATGCAATGCACAAATTTACTCTTGTTATATGTTATGATGGGTAGGTCAGTTTGAAAGTTGGTAGGTGCTATCGACGCATTAATTCGACAAGATGACTTGACATAGCAAATAGAGTATAGTTACTTGACATAGCAAATAGACTATATAACATGTCACGTACCACATCAAAAAGATAGCCATAGTTGTGGGTGGAGGGTTAGTTATAATTGCTTGTTGGTACTTGGTTAAATTTTTGAGATGCCAAAGTGAGACTACACTATCAACATATACGGACTTGCATCTACATTCATTTGTAATATCTACCATTCAAGCATTTATTATGGCCATTATTGTGGACCATCCCCCAAGTCAGATAGATAATGGCTCAAAGGAGTGTGAAATGAATGTTGTCAAAGATACAAAGAGAATAGAAGAGCTTAATTCTACAAATGAGGCTGCATTGGAAGAAATGGGAAGCTCTTTTAATGTTGGGGTTATGATTCAGCATTGACCTCAATATCTCGAATTTGGTGGAGAGGAGGTTTCAATCCTCTCTGTTCCTTCAAAAGAGTTTAATGACAACGTTATGATGGCCATTCTCAGGTCTGACACTAACTTATTCTCTCTAGCTTTTCTCATCTTTATTTCTACTTGCATACTCAGTTCACTTCTCCTCTAATATTTCTACTCGCATACTTAGTTTTCATCTCCTCGCTATCCTTTGTCACCACTCTTTAGTTCTCCTCTCTTATTTCTACTTAATGCATACTTTACAAATGGAAAAAGTTCTTGCGATTATCAGTTTTATTGAGCACACAATCAACAACAACTTATGATGGATTGTTGAGAACAAAAGACAGCAAGAGGAGCAAAAGAGGCAAGGACCATTCACACAATATGAAAAAGATGAGTTTGCTGCCCAAAAGCGGCTCGAGGCAAAAGAACATGACAAGATAAGACATTGCAGAGAAGAGCTACGAAAGTACTCATCAACAAAAGAAGAGCTTGCACATCTATTTGGAGAGACATCTTATAGAGTCGCTCATTCTGGACAATATTCATCAAACCAAGCTGAAAGCATTAGGAATAGACAAGAAGCATTGAAAGAAAGACTGTTTGATTCTTTGTGCATATTTATGTATTATAATGACATTGATCAAGATGAAAAAAATGATGCAGAGGATGGTCTAACCCATGAGATAGAGATGGCAAATGTGATGGCAGGATTGTAGCTTATGTCTACTACTACTAAAAGGTATTTTTGGACACCATATGGCTCTAAGATTTACTTGTACTTTGATCCCTAAGTTATATCATAAACTACTTTCACAAATGTGATGAACTCTGTTTTTAATGTACTCTAGTTTTAATAACATGTCACGTCTACTTTCTTAATTTGAATTTTCTTTAGCTTACTTTTTGCTTCAATATTTTGTTTCAAGAGCCACTTTTTTCCCCATTTTTAATCCAAAAAGTACCTCAAAAAATGAATTTCGATAGTGCACAAGTCTAACGGATTTGGACCCATCACCAGTCCAAATTTAATGAAATAGGTGTTATATATACATTATAGTCAAGCATCCCAATAGTTTGGTCTTTAAATAAGCACAATGAATATCTACCTCTTCTCATATGTTGATATCCTTCATTGAAAAGGTTGCAATACATCCATAATCATCTATATTTCCCTCCATGGAGAGTTGTGCTTTGTTGGAAAGGTTGCAATATAGCCAAAGTCATCTAAATTTATATTCCATCAAGAGCACTCATGAAAGTTTTCTCAAGGCATTACTCTAAGCTACTAATGGATCCTATCAAAGTACCACTTCCTCATCACCTACATTCTTCATCATGGCTATCTTTGGTTGCATATTGTGATATGTACACAATGTCTACCTCTTCAACCTTTGACTTTGTGCAAACAATGTTTTTGACTCATTGTATCAATATCATGTGCCTTTATAAGAGTACAAAAGGAAATTCAATCATTTGTCATTATAACAAAGAAATATACAAGAACACCAAAGCTCTTGAGCAAGCTTAGCATTGATTACATTAGGTCATTAAAGCTATTACAAAATCATGTATTGCCTTTCTTCACCTTGGTTGTTGTTGGTGTCTTTCATGTTCTAAAACTTATGTCACGTTTTCTATCTAGACTAAGGAGTCACCACATATTGTAGCATTCTCTGGCTAGACGAAGGAGCAATTAGATTACCATCAATGTGGTGATCATATAGGACCTAGGCTAGGGCACTTTCCCCTCTTTTGAGCCTTGGGAAACTCTCTTGTCCTAGACTTGGGAGTCACTGGCTTTTTATCCCCCGGTATTCCTGCCTATAGAGTGAACGCATAGAGTGAACGCATAGTAGTAGGATCTTGCATATATATAAGATTACTTTCCCAACCAAGGAGGACATGGTCCCGAAATTGCTTGGGAATGAATTGTTTATAAAAGTCTTTCTTGAAGCCCTTCCATTTCTTGAGAGTTGTATAACTAGAAGTTTGGCCTATCCACCATGCACTGGCTATACCAATCAAATGTAAACCAATCATACAAAGTTTCGAAGACTTGCAGAAATTTTCCAAGCACACTCCATGTGGTGTGCTATGTATCTTGCTGCTTGAGTATCTTGTCATGTGACTAGTAGTAACTCACTTAATCCAACCGAATCCACTTCGTTTCTTACTTCATAACTCTATATTCCACAAGCCGTATCAAAGCCATCTTACTCACACGATCTACCCCCCCCTCTCCCTTCCCCCTACTACCATGTAATCTAACATCACCACACTTGGAGGAGGCTTCCTCCTTTGTTAGTTGACATTCAAACCTTGTGCTCAATACTACCCCACCATTTACTTGTCGTCAATTTGGTTGAGAATTGATCTTCTTAGCCATGCTAGTGACATCTTCATTTCTAGGGAGCTTTTGTTTCTATGTTGTCACAATTACTTCTAGTTTGTCCAACAGGAGGTCATCAGCCATCTTTCAAGAAACATGGTTTTGCATTCTGCCCTTTGAAGCCTACTTTGATATTGGCACCAGCAAGCATGTGACCTCACAGCAGCAAAACTCTCTTAGGGAATGCATCTCATGGAGGTACAATCACACATGCAAACAACTCCTCATATCTAGTGAAAGAAGTTGGAAAAGTGTTGCTCACCACAACTACTAGTGGGACACTGACATTCTTTGATGTCTTATGGGTACCAAGAACTTTAAAAAAACTCCTGTCAGTTTCAGCCATTGCTAGGACTATTTAAGTTGTTAAGCTTGTTGATGATAGATGCATGGTTCATGACATTAGGGATGGGGATTAGGTATTAGAATGAGAGAGTGACACATGATGCTTTGTAAGTTCACTACTCCTTTAGAGATGGCAAATATAGATCTTTAGCATGCCTGATTCGGCCATCTAAATCTTGTAGCTTGCTACATTTGCACATGCATGATATGGTGTTTGAGATGCCACAGATACATGCTCTTTCTTGTCATTTTTGGAAGAGTATACATTGTGGAAAGCACGTCGGGCATCATTTCATTCATCGTGATGTATGCAATCTCATGCAAACACAATCCATTGAGGGGTACCTCTACTTGGTGACTTTTATTGATGATTATTCCAAATGCACATGGGTATATCCAATGAAAGAAAGATATAAGGTATTTATGCACTTTCAACATTTTGTATCTGTAAAAACTAAAAATTTTGTCAGCCGGCAAAGTTGGTACTCTTCATACAAATTGAGGGGAAGAGTATATTCAAAGTTGGTACTCCCTCATACAATTGAGGGGAAGAGTGTTCATGCTTAAATGGAAAATAGAGGCATCATTCATTAGCACATTATGCCATACACACCTCAAAGAATGGTGTGGCTAAGATAAAAATAAATACGTCATGTAGATGGTAGGATGCATGCTAAAGGGTCAAGCTTTAGTTGAAGGCCATCGTGTGTGCAATACACAATGAAAGGCATATGCACTAGTGCTACAACAACATAGAACTTTGCTTGATGACAAAGTTGTAAAATGCATTCTTGTGGGTTGCAAATCAAAAACTAAAGGGTACAATCTCTCTAATCCGCCAACCACAAGGCAAATTATAATTAGTAGAGATGTTGTTTTTGTGGAGAACTTAGTTTAACCTTTATTGTCATGCACAAAATAGCACGAAATCTATCCACAAGATGTGTCAAATTCCTTGATGCCGAGTCAACCAAATGTGCAAACTACAGATACACATCAAGGTGCTGAAATGCAGCCCATAATACCAAAATAGCAGCCTACTAATATGCCCACAAATGAATGCCCATAGATGAGGAAATTGTGGAGGATGCAATTAATACGGAAATGATAGCAATTCAAGCATCCAATACATGATAATGGCACGGTTAATCAATTGCCTTATAGGACACATTCAACATCTCATCATGCATCTAGATTACTTCTTATGCTTTTGGTGCACATGCAATGAGGAGAAGCTACTCTCCTTTAAAGGTGCAGAGGAGGATAAACATTTGGATGGTTGCTATGCAAAGTGAATGATTACATCATACGCAACCACATGGTACTTGACCTATTTGTCTTTTGGCAATAAGTCCTTGGTACTAAGTGGGTGTACAAGCTAAAACAGAAAGCCAATGGCTCAGTATAACATTTCAAGGCAATGATTATTGCAAAAGGTTATGCACACTAGAAGGGTATAATTGGCTAACAGGAGACCTTTGCTACCACTTGCAAGTTGATCACTATCAGATGCATGACTACTTGGCAACTCATTGGTAGGAATATACATCAATTGGGCATAACAATTTGTTTTTCACAGAGATTTGCATGAGGAGGAGATACATACTCATCTTGTTGCATATGGCTTCAGCAATAGTATGAATGAAAGTACCCTCTATGTCAAAAGTACTGAGATGATTTTTGGTCATGATACTCTAACTTGATGGCAAGCTATACTCACAGAACCCATGAGTATGACATTATAGCATTCAAGGAAAAAATTGCATTCGTCATTTGTGATGAGTAATCTAGGTCTATTTTTGTAGAAGCTTCTCTCGGAGGTTTTCTTTTGAGGACTCTAAGCTAGTTGTCGCACCTTTGGAGATAGTATTAGCCAGAAAAGAAATCAGGTTTAGAGACTAGAGGCTAAGCATGGCGATGCTCAAGGGCCATAGAGGAAAGGAGAACTAAGGGCGAAACGTTATCATGGGAGGGGAAAAGGAATTAGAAGGGGAGGGAATGAAGAGGGAGACTATGACACAAGGGGAAAGGGAGAGGGGGAAGAGAAGCGTGTACATGATGGGAGGAGGAATATAAAGATGGAGACATCAAGGGAAGAGGACCATGCTTTATTTTGAAAGGAAGGGAAGGGAGAAATCAAAGTACTAGCTAGGTGGCTTTACAAGAATGAGTGTGTCTCATCAAGGAATAGCCCCCTCCTTTTATAGCCAAGAGAGAGGGTCTCTCCCAATAAATGCATCCTCCCACATGCATGGTGTGTGTGGAAGAGTCTCCCATTTGGGCTAGGTGGTTACGCACTCTCAATTGTGTGCGATAATGCTTGGCCACATTTTTCCACATATATCAACTCCCATATCCCAAGTCTATGATACTCTCTTGGTCTCTTCCCAATTTTATAATACGTTCAAACATCTAGGAGGACAAGTGGAGGGTTGGCACAAGGAATCTTGCCACCTCATCCTACTTTCCCCATTATTTAACTTGCATCCTTGGACTATCTATACCTCCCCCACATGGGCCTATCCTATATGGAGGGAATAACCCAATATAATATCCATCTCCACCTATTTTATATTACTTCTCCCATGGACTTTGAGCCATATCTCACTAAATGCAGCCTAGGTGGAGGGGTGGCACATGGAGGAGCCATGCCACCTTACATTTTATAATATTACTACCATGGATCACACCTTATGGGTCCTCTTACGTGGAAGGGTGGCACATGGTCATGCCCTGCCACCTCATGCAATAATAGATACAAGGTTTTTTCTTGAAAACTTAAGAGACCTATTACCAGCAGGCTGTGGGCTATTTAATGTATGTATGCAACACGAGGCAGACATAAAATATGGGGTGTCACGATTGAGCAAATTTATGAATACCCCAAGGCATAAGCCTCGGCACGCATTAAAGTAGATGTTTTGCTATTTGTAGGATAGATAACACCTTGGTTATAGCACCTTGGTTATTCTATCCCAAGGGTAATAATCCATACTTGTATGCTTTGGTGACTCAGATTTGGTTGGTTTTTTTGACATACGAATGTCCACTTCTAGTTTTTTTCGAACATTTTTGGACTGCTACATGGCATGTGTCTTTGGATTATAAACCTTGTGGCTCCGTCCATTGTATGTATGGAATGCCCATCAAAATTTGCAAAGACCTTTTAATGAGTAAGGCCCTTATAGCTATAAATTTTCATAAGGATGCCACATCATTTATATGGTGATACATGCACATTTACCCACTTTCGAGCATGCATGGTGCATACTTGACAACAAATTATGCATCGGTACATCTACACCATAGTTGTATGTGTCTAATGAAACTCTACATGGACAGTAAATTATATATACTCATAATTTTATTATGGATCTTACGTAGTCTCTATGGTGGGACATGTGTACTTGATTATTTGGGATCATGCACGATGCTTTAGTGCCAAAAAATTGTGCATTGGTACGCTTATACCATAGGCATATGTGCCCTATTGTCACAAAACCTTGAAAAATACTTTGAATGAGTAATATGTATATACTTGAAAGGTTTCATAAGGTTCTAACATCATTTGTATGTTGGGACATCCACATTTTCTCTTTTTTTACCTTGATTTGTGCTTTACTACCAAAAAACTGTGCATCGTAATGCTTATACAGTAGGTGTATATATCTAGTGTTTGTGAGACTTTCTAAATAAATTTGAATGAGTAATTAATTTATAATTTCAAAGTTTTGAATTTTTTGACGTTGTTTGTATGGTGGCACTTGCATATTTTCCATTTTTTACCATTGATGGTGCATAATTGCCGAAAACATTGGCCATTGATATGCTTATACCATATGTGTATGTGCTCTTTGGTGACAGAACTGTGGAAATCACCTTGTATGAGTAATTAATATATAGTTGAAAAGTTTCATAGCTTATAAATTTATTTGTATAATGAGGCATGCATATTTTCTCATTTTTGACCATGGATGGTGCCTTACTTCCCAACAATTGTGCATCGATGTGCTTATACCATATCTCTATGTGTTCAATGGTCTTGAAACTTTGGAAAGACCTTTAAATTAGTAAAAAATTTATACTTCAAATATTCATAAGGATTGGATGGTGGGATGTGCACATTTTCTCATTTTCTACCTCTCCTTGTGCATAATTGTCAAGAATTGTGGATCAACATGCTTATACCATGATGTATGAATAGTATGGTCATGAAACTTTGCAAAGAAATAAAAATGAGTAAACAAATTA
This sequence comes from Dipteris shenzhenensis, assembly GCF_047967505.1. Classification (NCBI taxonomy): domain Eukaryota; kingdom Viridiplantae; phylum Streptophyta; class Polypodiopsida; order Gleicheniales; family Dipteridaceae; genus Dipteris; species Dipteris shenzhenensis. The sequence goes on from NC_141605.1 coordinate 12,374,802, forward strand.
TAATAACAAAAGTTCATAAGGATTATACATCAATTGCATGGTAGAGCATGCATTTATGACCATGGATTATGTAGAATTGGCAAAAAATTGTGCATTAGTATGCATATAGCATACCTATATGCGTTTCATGGTTACAACGCTCATCATAGAAAATTATTATACTCACTGATATTACTTGGAGCGGTGATTGAGTTACTTGCTGCATCGGAGGTAATTAAAAGGGTGATATTCTTTGAAGGGTAGGATGAATCCCAAGATTGGGGGGAGATTTGATGCATCTGCTTATTAATTCCTGTGGATAAGCTCGTCTTGAATGATTTCTTCTTAATCTCACTACAAAGGTTTCTAGGGCTTGGCTATGGTTGGTAATGTTTCAACCAAGAAATCCCTTTGTACCTAATCAACCTTTTTTGCCTCATTTTGAGCTTCAAGTTGTAATTCTTTTTTGTCTAAAGATAAACTATCAACAAAGGATTGCAAGTTTATTTGGTGCTAAACATCTTGCTCAAGTATTGAATTCTCCCCGCCCTCTCCTTCTACCTATCTTGGACTACCGAGAAACTTGGGATGTCCGGATTTTAATCTTGGTGTGATGACATCTTGGCTCCTCCAATTTGACGGCGCATACAAACCTTCGACCAAGGCTGCTGGTGTGGGTGTGAAGCTCACTTCACCAGGGGGTGAGGTGTATTGTTATAGCAAGTCTGCACCATCAAGTGCTTGCAACCAAGCTGAGTACTCGGCACTCATTTTTGGGCTACAAAAGGCGCAAGAACATCGCATCAAGCAACTTGAGGTGCAAGGAGATTCTCAACTCATGTGTGAACAAGTTAGTGGAAGGTGGAAGGTGCGGAGCAAAGGCTTGGTTCCATTTGTATAAACTATACATTTTGGGGAAGAAGCCGTGTTAACTTTCCCGCTCGCTTTCACCCAAATGCGAAGCTAGCTGACATCAACAAGCATTGGAACTTTGCCAACAATTTGAAGATGTAAAAATTCAGCATATCCCTCGAACTCAAAATATGGCACGTGAAGCTTGTACTTCAATCATGCATGAAGCGAGTGGAAGCACTGCCCCAACAAAGCCGCAAGCCACGAATGAGGGTGATCATTTGTAAGGAATGCAAAGGTTGTGGTCATCATGAAACTAAGTGTTTGGCATATTTGATACGAGTTTACTGACTTCGGAAGATCATCGTCCTCAAGGACATTGCTCAAAAGAAGGATGCCAGACCGCACACCCCTTGAAGAAATAGCATGGCGATTAGAAGAACTGGAAGAAGCTAAAGGTGATGTGCAAGCTCTCCAACAGTTGACATCTGTCATGGCATTCTTGTTTGCCTTGATGAACAACCTCATGCAGCGCCGTGTCTCTAACCCTCGCTTGTAAAGATGGATGCGATATCATGAGGGTTGGTCCTTTTAAGATTGTCTACAAGCTATTTTATGCTAAAGATTCTTCCCGTGTAGTATTTCACAATACACCAGTCACACCCTACCCTGCCTATGTGTGCTTTGTGGATGTATCTTCACCTGATTTTCAGTTCAAGCTACCTCTTTCCATTCTTCGACTCTCTCTTTTCCATTTTTCAAACATGGCTGACATTCGCGTGTTCTGTGGATGGGTTGAAGAAAATCCAAATGAGTATCTTGTGGCCTTCAAGCGCCATTGTGTTTCTCTCAAATTTCTTACTGAAGATAGTTTGCTGTTGATTTTTCCCACATTTCTAGAGGGTTTGGCTTAAGTGTGGTATTAGAAGCAGGCCGACAACATTCACCAAAGCTGGCCAAGGTTAACAGCAGCGATGATTGAGTATTTCAGCAAAGAAGAGGAGTCGGAGAATGTGTACCTGTAGGTGGCAAACTTGAAGCAGTCAGAAGGTGAGACGGTGCGTCGATATGTGGATCGAGCAACCGTGCTCCTGGACCATTTAATTGCCACGCATGAGGACAATGCCGGATTTCGAGCTGGAATGACTCAGCATGTGTTGGGCTACCTTGTAGCAGGAGCAAAGGACGAATTCCGCCTCAAGCTTAAATGGGAGAATCCATAAACTATGGTGCTAGCACATGAGATTGCTCAAAAGTTTGATAAAGTTCAGCCTGACCTCGCTTCAAAGAAGACGATTGTCCCTTTGCAACCCCCTCAATTCTTGCAACAACAACCTATGGGGTCTAACTCAGGGGCATACCCCCACCCCTCATCAGGGATGTATCCACTGCACGGAATGTCCCAATATTCCAAGGGTGAATCTTCTAAGTGAATCAGGCACCGAGGATTCTGACGTAGAGATCCTTGACCTTGGGAAAAGAAGTCGTACCACCTCGGACCCCTCTCAAAATCGTGGACTGGGCCACCCCAAGAAGAAGGTGTCCTTCTCAGAGCCCTCAGATGCTGAGATGGCAGACCTACCAATGGAGAAGACTAAAAGATCTCGTAGGAGTAAGTGGTCGCCCTTGGATTTTCCCATCGGCTTGGGGCAAGAGGACTATTCGGTCATTCAAGACCTTGCTCATCGGTCATTGAGCATCACGCTCCCTTAACTAATTGCATTAAGCCCTAAGGTGAGATGTGAGCTGCAGCAAGGGCTCTCAACGAGGAGGAGCAAGAAAAAGGGAAAGGTACGAGAGGCCTCTTCTATCTCTGAAGAAATTGATCGGCACCCACATACAGTAGATGTCATCATAGATAACTGATGTGTCAAAAGTGTGTGTGTTGATGGGGGAGCTGCATGTAATATCATGGTGCCTGAATCATGAAGAAATTGAATTTGAAATGCATAAGGCGTTCCTCCACTCGAATCAAGGTAGCGGATGGTCGATGACTCGCCACCCTGGGAGTCATTGAGGATTTGCCCATCACTATCAATGGGTTGACCACCACCATCAATTTCTATGTAGTGGACATCGAAGATACAGGCAAGAGTTACGCAGCCATACTCGGGAGACCATGGTTGAGAAAGAGTGATGCATTTAGCTATTGGAAGACATGACACATGTCTTTTGGTGCTTCTAAGGAGAAGATCCCGGTGCAACCAAGTGCCACTGAACCAGAAGAAGAAGAGGAGCAAGACAGTGATACTCTCTCATCCTCGGTGTCTGAATCAATGGAAGAATCAGGCAGGGGGGAGGAGTTCTTAGAGGAGGAAGTTTACATGATGGGGGTGTCTTTGACCCCGCCACCTACAAAAAAGGTAACAGCTAGTCCTCAACAGCTTGAATCTATGCTTTCCCTAGACCTCACTCCAAGTGAGAAAGACAAGTTCCTAGAAATGTTCAAAGATTTCCCTGACCTCTTCGCAACTAGCTACCGCCACCTTCGCCATGTGACTGCCATAGAGCACAAGATAGAGATGAAGCCTGATGCAAAGCCTGTGGCTCAGAAGTATCAGAGATTAGGGCCCCTACAGACCGATGCTTTGCACTCAGAGTTGCAGAAACTTGTAGAAGCTGAGTTTATTGTTCCGATTCACAATACTGAATGGGTTTCACCAATGGTAGTCACCCCAAAGAAAAACAACAAGTGGCGGGTCTGCATCGACTATAAGAAACTCAATGCAGCCACCAAGAGGGACCATCATCCTCTTCCCTTTCAAGACCTCATTCTTGAGAAGGTAAGTGGTCATGAGATGTATACTTTCTGTTATGGTTACTCTGGGTTTTATCAAATCAGAATTGCTGGCTGAGGATGTGCTGAAAACCACATTTGCCACACCTTGGGGGACATTTGCATTCAAAGTAATGCCATTTGGCCTCACGAATGCTCCTGCTACCTTTCAAAGATTTATGCAGATGGTGTTTGCTCCTTATTTGGGGGTTTTCTTGGAGGTGTTTTTAGATGATTTCTGTATATTCTCGACACGTAAGGAGCACGTCATGAAGGTTAGGTTGGCCTTCCAAAGGGTTAATGATGCGAATGGCAGCCTCAACCCTGATAAATGCACCATTGGAGCCACTCAAGGGAGGTTACTGGGACATATTCTCATCTGAGGGCGTCAAGCTTGACCCCGAGAAGGTAGAAGCTATCCTTAAGCTCTCCCCGCCAACAACCAAATGTCAGGTACGCTCATTTGTCAATCTAGCAGGATACTATCACCGCTTCATTGATCAATATGCTACCTTGATGCGACCCATGACTATGCTATTAAAAGATGGAGTTGATTTCTATTGGGATGAGGATTGTGATCATGGGTTTGTACAAATCAAGAGTGCTCTGGCTTTAGAACCCATTCTACGCAATCCTGATTGGTCAAAGACTTTCTATATCAATCCTGGGTTTGGTGAGCACACTCTGGCGGGTATTCTTCTCCAGCAAGGGGAGTATCAGTTCATGTATCCCGTTCGATTTGCTTCTCGACAATTGCTCGAAACTGAACGATGCTACTCTAAGGCTGACAAGCATGCTTTGTCTTTGGTGTTCTGCATTGAGAAATTTAAGCATTATGTTGCTAGAAAGTCCTTCATTATAATCTGTAGCAATGGTCTTGCAAAGCAGGCTCTTCAATCACCAAATCCCATGGGCCGGTTGGGCAAATGGTTGGCAGTTTTACAAGAATATGATTTTTCTTTCAAAATTGTAAAAGGGGGTTGTTCCAACTTGAAGAATGCTTTGATTGATTTAGAGGAGTGCCTCAATGTAACCCTTCTAGTGGCCATAGAAGTTGGGGATCCATGGTATGGTGGAATCTACAGGTTTCTGACCGCTTTCTCCTTTCCTCCAGAAAGTACTAGCTATGAGAGAAAGAAAATCCGTAGAGATAGTAGGTGCTACACTCTCTTTGATGGGGTGTTATACCGTCAAGGCCTTGATGGGGTACTAAGATGGGCCATTGATGCAAATGAAGTACCTAAGGTATTGAAGCATTATCATGATGGATTTTGTGGAGGCCACTATGCCGGCGACTATACAGCTAAGAAGATTTTACATGATGGGTACTATTGGCCGACCTTGTTCAAGGATGTCACTATGTATTGCAAAACTTGTGAACCATGCCAATTCTTTGGTAGGAAGGATTTGTGTCCTTGCCAACATCACCCAGTGATGTCCATCCATCCGTTTCAGAAGTGGGGAATAGATTTTGTTGGGCCCCTACCCATGACTGCTCGCAAAAAGAAGTATCTTTTGGTAGCCACTCAGTATGTCACTAAGTGGGCTGAAGCTATCGCCCTCCCCGCTGCAAATGGTAAGGCAATTTCAAATTTCATATTTGAACGTATCTGCACAAGGTTTGGGACACCCATGGAAATAGTATGTGACCATGGGAGTCCATTCTTAAATGAAGCAGTGGAGTTGCTCATGGATCGCATGGGTATTGATCACCACACTTCTAGCATCTATCATCCAGTGTCCATGGGACAAACGGAGCGGACCAATGGCCTCCTTTGTAAATCCATGGGAAAAATGGCCATAAGGAATAGGAGCCAGTGGGATCAGAAGGTCACTGAAGCTGTGTGGGCTTACAACATCACTCATAAAACATCTACAGGTCACACTCCTTTTGAGTTGGTGTACGGTACCAAGGGAGTTTTACCACTAGAGATAGAGATTCCGGCCTTGAGATTGGCACAAGAACAGAGGATGACAGAAGATGAACATGTAGAGGTTAGGTTGGTATAACTTGAGAAGTTAGATGAAACCTGATGCCTTGCACTACATCAAACAGAGATCTAAAAGAATCGACAAAAGACCCGCTTGGATGCTAAAATTCGCAAGGGATGGGAAAGACACTTTGCTGAGGAGGATGTTGTGCTATGCTTTGATAACAGATTGGACCACCAAATGGATAAGAAGTTCCTACCACTGTGGATTGGTCCATACAAAGTCATCAAGGAACGTAGCAATGGGTCTGTACAAGTTCAAGAGCTGCATGAGCCATATGGCAAGAAGGTGATCAACAAGCATTGTCTCAAGTCCTTCTTTGTGCATGATGGTCCCAGGCATGGAAATGTTGTGCATTCCCTGCCTGGGGTGGGAATTGTTATGGATAAATTTGACCAAAGTAAAAGGCATAAATATGTGTGTGTGCTTGTATGTGTGGCAATAGTATAATAAAATATGGTGTGCATAAGGCCCAGGGTTGAGGTGGTAGGGCATGACCATGTGCCACCCTTCCATGTAAGAGGACCCATAAGGTGTGTTGTACATAATCCATGGTAGTAATAATATAAAATGATAAGGTGGCATGGGTCCTCCATGCACCACCCCTTCACCTAGGCGGTCCCATGCCTACATTTAGTGAGACGTGGCCCAAGGACCATGGGAGAAGTAATATAAAATAGGTGGAGATGGATATTATATTGGATTATTCCCTCCATGTAGGATAGGCCCATGTGGGAGGGGGGTAGAAAGTCCAAGAATGCAAGTTAAATAATGGGAAAGTAGGATGAGGTGGCAAGATTCCTTGTGCCAACCCTCCACTTGTCCTCCTAGATGTTTGAACGTATTATAAAATTGGGAAGAGACCAAGGGAGTATCTTAGACTTGGGATATGGGAGTTGATGTATGTGGAAAAATGAGGCAAAGGGTTGTCATACACAATTGAGAGTGTGTAACCGCCTACCCACATGGGACACTCTTCCACACACACCATGTATGTGGGAGGATGCATTTATTGGGAGAGACCCCTCTCCAGGCTATAAAAGGAGGGGGCTATTCCTTGATGGGACACGCTCATTCTTGTAAAGCCACCTAGCTAGTACTTTGATTTCTCGCCCCCCATCCTTCCTTTCAAATAAAGCATGACTCTCTTCCCTTGATGTCTCCATCTCTATATTCCACCTCCCATCATGTACATGCTCCTCTTCCAGCTCTCCCTTCCCCCCTTGTGGCATAGTCCCTCTCTTCATTCCCACCCCTCTTACTCCTTTTTCCCCACCTATGTTAATGCTTCTTCCCTCATGTTCCCTTTTCCTCTATGGCCCTCGAGCATCGCCATCCCTTGCGTCTAGCATCATGCCTCGAATTCTTTTCTAGTTAATAGTGTTTGATGGTCATTAAACTTTGAAAATATCTTTTAATGATTAATGAGAAAATAATATGCTTTTACTCTACTTGTATGTATCCGATGGTAATGAAACTTTTAAAAGATATTTTAAATAATGATTAAGTACCTCATAATCACGAATTCCAATAAGGATGTGACATCATTTGTATAGTGGGACATGCACATTTTCTTATTTTTGACTACACATTGTGCACAATTGTCAAGAAATTGTGAATGGCCATACTTATACCATATATGTATGTATGGCATGGTCACATGAAGCTTTTTGAATACATTTAAATAAGTAATTCATTATACTAAAATGTTTTCATAAGGATAATACATAATGTATATGGGATAGTTTCTCATTTTCAACCATGGATGATGCATTATTGTTGAAAAACTATGCATCGATATGTTTATACCATACCTCTATATATACAATGGTCATGAATATTTGAAATTATATATTAAGTAAGGAAATTATACTCTTAAACATTCATAATGATCGTACATCATAGGTTGGACATGCACATTTTCTCCTTTTTGACCATGCATTTTGCACAACTGTCAAAAATTTGTGAATTGACGAGATTAGACCATACATGTATGTATGGTATGGTCATGGAAAGTTGTAGAGGCATTTAAATGAGTAATTAACTTATAATCATAATTTTTTATAAGGATCAAACATTAGTTGTATCATGGTCATGCACATTTTCTCAATTTTTAGCATGCACGATGTGTATCCAATGGTCATGAAAATTTGAACAAACATTTTTCTAAGTAAATTATATATTCTCATAAGTCTCATATTGATATACCAAAGTACTATGGTGGGGCATGTGCAATTGATCATTTTAGACCATGCACGGTGCATAAGTGCTAAAATGTAGTGCATTGGTATGCTTACCATAGGTGTATGCGTTCGATCGTCTTCAAAATTTGAGTGAGTAAGTTATATATACTTGAAATTTTTTGTAAAGTTTGGAAATCATTTTATTGGTGGAAGATGCACATTTTCACATTTTTGACCATGGATGGTGCATTACTACCAAAACATTGTGCTCAGTATGCTTATAACACACCTGTATGTGTCTAATAGTCATGAAACTTTAAAAGAAACTTAAAAACTAGTAATTATTTAATACTCTCAAAGTTTCATAAGCATGGAAAATCATTTGTTAACATGCAACACATTATGCACATTTTCACATTTTCAACAACACAATGCATGTCTAGAAATTGTGAATTGGCATGCCTATACCATACATGTATGTAAGGATGAAACTTTAAAAATACCTTTAAATTAGTATTTCCCTTATACCACAAAGTTTCGTAAGAATTGGACATCATTTGTATGGTCATATTTTCTCATTTTTGACACGGATGGTGCATAATTGCCAAAACATTGTGTGTCGGTATGCTCACACAATATGTGTATGTGTCTATGGTCGTGAAATAGTGAACTATTAATGATAAAGTAATTATAATCAAAAAAATTCATAAGGTGCATTGATATGCTTATATTGTACTTGTATGTGTCTGCTCATGGTCATGAAAATTTGAAAAAATATTGAAATAATTAAGGTACTTACAATCGCAAAGAGTCATAATGATTATACATCATTTGCATGGTGGGACATATAGTTTGTCTTATTTTCGAGCATGCATGGTGCATAAAAGTTAAAAAATTATGTTTATATTGTAAATGTATCTGTCCAATGATAACAAAGCTTTGAAAAGATGCTTGGATGAGTATTACCTATATAATTTAAAATATTGACAAGTTTTCAATATCATTTGTATGGTGGGACATGCATATTTTCTCATTTTTTACCATGGATGGTGCATTACTGCCAAAATATTGTGCATCAATATGCTTATACCATAACTTTATGTGTCAAATGGTAATGAAACTTTAAAAATACTTTTTTAGTGAGTAATTAACATATAAATACAAATATTAATAATGATTGGACATCATTTGTATGGTTGGACATGGACACATGATTACAAAGATTAATAATGATTGGACATCATCTGTAAGGTTGGACATGCACATTTTCTCATTTTCGACCACTCATTCTACATATGTCAAGAAATTGAGAATTGGAATGACTAAACCATACATCTATGTATGTCATGGTCATGAAAATTTGCAAAGATATTTTAATTATTAAGTTTCTTATAGTCCCAAAGTTTTAAGGATCAGAAACCATTTGAGATGCACATTTTCTCATTTTGACCATGGATGCCGCATAACTATCAAAACAATGTGTATCAATATGCTTATATCATACCTCTATGAATTCGATAGTCATGAAACTTTTGAAAGACCTTTAAATACATAATGGCCTTATACATCATTTGTATGGTGGGACATGCACATTTTCTCATTTTTCACTATGCATTGTGAACAATTTTCAAGAAATCATGAATCAGAATGCTTATACATGTATGTATGAAACGTTGAAAATAAATTTCAATGAGTAATTCACTTAATGATTGAACATCATTTTCATGGTGGGATGTGCTGATTGTCTCATTTTCAGGCATGCATGGTGCATAAGTTCGAAAAATTATGCATCGGTGTACTTATACTATAGGCATATGTCTTTGATGGTTACTAAACTTTGTAAAGAGTTTTGGATGATTAATTAATATACTTTGAAATTTTGATAAGGCTTGGACATAATTTCCAAGGAGGGACATGCACATTTTCTCATTTTCAACATGAATCATGGTGCGTTGTTTTGCCAAAAGACAAGTAATATGGTGAAGTATACTATACCTCATGTGTTTAATGGTCATTAAAATTTTTAGAGTTATTTCAATGAGAAATTCCCTTATAATTGCAAAGATTCATAATGATCAGGTGTCATTTATATGGTTGGACATGCACATGCACATTTTCTCATTTTCAACCACACATTTTACGCAACTGTAAAGAAATTGTGAATCTGCATGCCTATACCATACATGTATGCATGATATGGTCATTAAAGCTTTGCAAAGACCTTTCACTAAGTAATTCCCTTATACTTTCAAAGTTTCATAAGGACCATACACTATTTGTATGGTGGGACAAGCACATCTCATGATTTTCTAGCATGTATGGCACACGAGTGTTTCAAATGCACATTTGTAAATATGTACCATACATGAGTAAGCGCCATCAATGAACAAGATAAAAGACACCATGACAAAGGGTAGGAGGTAGTGTGACTAAGGGATCCTTCCAAGAGGGACACGAAAGTTGGTATTTAGCTTAGTATAAAAGGTTACTCTTGTGTAGAGTGTAGCTTGAGCACTGTTGTAATCTACTAGTTTGGCTCAATGTAATTGAAGGGAACCATTTGAGCTAATACCTCTATCAGCTAAGATTTCTATCGCTCTTGGCAAGCAGACTTGTTGATTGTAGGAGTGACTCATCATTGGGTGTATTGAGTTCGATCCCCATGATCAACGTCTGATGACCCTGCCTAATGGCCCGATGTTAAAAATTTGTTCTCTCTCTCTCTCTCTCTCTCTCTCTCTCTCTCTCTCTCTCCCCCTCTCTCTCTCAGTGTCATTTCCCTTGTCAATTGTTCACTTTTGCATACATTGCCCCAACATAGTCACCACCCTCTCTGCTCTAAGCTACTCTAATTCATTGAGGCAATTTAATTTGTGGATGTTCTTTTTGGCTACACTAAAAGTGCTAAGAGAGTGCTAAAAAGTGCTACAAGAGTGTTTCCTCTGCCATGGTGGTCTTGATTTGTAAGAATGTGCTAAAGATTGCTAACTAGTGCTACAAGCATGTTAAAAAGTGATAGGAGATTGTTTCCCCCACCAACTGATAAAAGCTAACAAAGTGTGGGAGATAGTTCCCCCACCAAAGTGGTTGATGAAAGCTAAAAAAGTATAGGAGAGTGCTAAATTAATAGTAACTAGTGCTAGAACAGCTAACAAGTGTAGAGAAGTACTGGAAAAGTGCTCAAAGGTTGCCATGATCCACATGAATCATGTTCACTTCCACCATGTGGTGTTTGCAAGTGCAAAACAAGTGCTAAAAAGTGCTATCCACTGGGATCTTGTTCATTGCCACCGTGGCGATGTTGACAAGTGTAGAAAAAGTGCTTTAAAAAGTGCTAATAAGAGCTAAAAAGAAGTGACACAAAGAGCTAAAAGAGCTAAAAGTTCTAATAAGTGCTAACTATTACTAAAAGAAGTGACACAAAGAACGAAAACTACTGACAGTGCTAACAAGTGCAAACACATGCTGACAAGTGCTAAAAGAAGTGTCGACAAGTGCTAACAAGTGACCACCTAAAAGAAGTGCTAAAAAAGTTCCCAAATTTCCTTAAAAGTGCTCTCCCAGTGCTCAAATAGTGTGAGAGAAGGTGAAAAGGGTGACAAAAGTTGGAAATAGTGAAATGTGTTAAAAAAAGTACTCAAAAAGTGCTCAAACCTTGATATGATAATGCTCTACATTTGGAATACATCCGAAATCCAAGTGACTACACTTAAATATATTGACCGTACTGATGTACATGGATGTTTGATCTCTTCCAAGGTATGCTGCTACATCTATGTTGCTTTGTTGTAGCTACTTTCACTTTTTCAGTACAAAGGTAAATGGCTCTAACACTAGGCTTGCATGAGTGTGATGTTAAGAGTGTCTAATTTGCAAGATTAGATTAGCATAGAGCCAGAATGGGACTGTTAGAACAATAGGAAATCAAGTTATTTGATATAGGCTTAGATTGTATCAAAGCATTCGAATAATACGAAACCAGGTTATTAGGACACGGATGTTAGAACATTGGCTTCGCATTCAAGACCATCTAATTCGCAGGCTTAGATTAGCATTGAGCCGGTGTCAAACTATTAGAAGAATAGGAAATCAAACTTAGAACTTTATCTTGACTTTTTTAGTTATAATGCCATTCAAAATCTACTTACAATTTTCAAATTTCTATATGGTTACAAATTTCAATTTGCTTATTGCATGATAGTAAACTGCAATTTAGGAATTCTCTAGATTTTCTTTCATGAGATGGGGAGGGTCAGTTTAGGGACAACCCCACTATTTTATGGTTTTAGACAAGATCGAAAAAGGACACCATGAGTATTAGTGAGCAATCCAAGACGAGTGGGATGAGGGATAAGCCTAATAATTCCTTACAAAGTCTACTATTCTAGGCAAAAAATGAGCATGAAGGTATTGTTTAAGTGAATGAAGTGGACACATTTTGTGGATTTATGTACTTGCAATTGCACATATACTTGGTTTGCTGAGCTCAAAGAAATTGTTTGATGATCAAACTCAAGTGTGATATACGTGCAATGTTCCTTCGAAGGCTCAAACTTAAGTTTGAGCCTAAAAAGAAATTAAATAACTTCTTGCATACTAAAATGATCAAGGTATTTATTTGAACTTATTTCGTTATTGATAAATAAATTTGCCATTTTTTAATCTAAAATAATTTAAATTTAGTTTATTTTTATTTTCTTAATGCTAAACAAATAATCAAATAATAGGGGTTTATTTTCACTTCCCTAGATTGCCACTAAGAAATAAGAGAATTGAAAATCATATCATGAATTATGTGGTGTTGATAAACACTATTTTGTAGAGCGTGTTCATGTGACGGTTGGATGGAAAAACCATGTCATGTTTTATGTAAGGGGATTATTAACTTGATTAGCTATGTTATTAACTTGCTTAACCTTCTGCCTCCCCTAGCTTGATTAACCTTTTGGTCCCCCCTACTCCTCCCCCTTGTGCAACCCCCTCTCCCTTATATCCTCCACTCTCACGCCACTCTCCCCGCTCATGCCTCCCACTCTCTCCCTCGGCTCAGCCCTCTTATCCCAAGTTGAAGAAAGAAATCTGATAAACTTTCATATATGAATAGGGATACCTTGGAATGCATACCATATCCATTGGTATACACAAGAGCAAACCATGCTTGCCAAATTTGTACTTGTAAAAGTATTACAAAATACAGAAAATATTAGCATTCTTGAATTAGAAAATGTAAGGAATCTTTACAATGGTGAACTTGCAAATAAAAAATTGTCTTAACATGGAATAAAGAGGCCTGGAAGATTATTAGAGTGCCCATGTGATGTGATAAGAAAGATTGTAAAGTTCTACATTGCCAAATGCTTGGATGTAAAAGGTCATGAATTAGATGTCCAAGGAGAACATTGGTGCGCAAAAGCTATTGCACTTTAGATAGAAACAAGTTCATTAAATGAGACAATGAATTGCTAGATACCAATGCATTGTGCTAAGTATAGCAACAAGTGTGCCTTCTTGTAGGTAGAGCCCATAGTAGTAGCGTAGCTTTAAATATCGATGGGAAATCCCAAATCAGGTATAAAGTCTAGATAGGGGGGGACTAATTTAATAGAAGGTTTTCTTAAGCTTGTTATGTTGTAATTATGGTAATAGGCTTATGTGTGTGAAGATTATAGCAAATGGGATGAATTAGCAAGGTTTTTTACATTTTGATGGTGAATGGAATGTAACGTTAGAAGGAAGAAAGATGTGACGTAAAAAAAGGTAAACAAGACAATGTTATTAAGCCACTTTTCCTAGATTGAAGGAAGTCATTTTGTCGTTTTCCATCTTGTAATCAGATTGTACGTTGGAATGCAAACGATATACATTGGTGCACCACAAAAGCAACTCATACTTGCCAAACTTGTTACTCATAGAACCATTACAAAATGCATATCAATATGGAATTTAGAATTTGTGTTTCTTCATAAGATGAGTGAATACTTGTTAGAGTGACAACGAAGATAAGATGTCTCAAGGAGAACACTAGTGGAAAGGGTTTAAACTTGAGATAGAAACAATGAGAACATCGGTGGAAAACTTTTGACAAAGATAATTTGAGTGAGGCCTTGAATGCTAGCTGTGCAGCTTAATTTGATGAGATGGCAAGGTGATAGATGCTAGTGCATTGTGCCAAGTAAGGCAACAAGAGTGCCTCCCATTATAGTAGGTTATGCTTGAATATAGCGCTTCATGGGAAATCCTTAATTGGGTAATGTGTCTTGATCTAATCCATTCAAATGTTTCACTAGATCTTCAATGTTGCTAAGTTGCAAGGCCCACAAGGCAATGGCTAGTCTTCCTTGCTTGAGAATACATGTGTAAATAAGCCCTACATTAATTACACAAGCAACATCGTGGAGCCATTGGATCCTTGGTCCCTTCTAGAGCCACATGTTTTAAGGAGGGCTTAGCATGACTATCCACATGTTTTTTCAATTTAAAAAATATGATTGTTTTAGCCACTACCTCTGTCTTAGGGAGGGCTTAGTATGACTTTCCACATGTTTTCTTTGTTTTAAAAAATATGACTATTTTAGGCTATCTTCAACATGGAGTTTTAAAGGCTAGGTCTCTCTCCTACACAATTCCAACTCTAAATAAATGAATGAGCCAAGTGGTAGTGCCTAGGATGTCTAGGAGCTCATAATCTCAAAAGAGCAATGCCAAAACAGGGAAATATAGTAGTTTTGAGAAAATAAGAAAGAAGGTTTTTTGGATGCTTAAAATATGGAAGTTGTGGGGTTTTCAAGCTATTATATCTTCGTACTTGGGGAAAATTTTCAAAGTTGATGGATGTTGATTAAAGGTCGAGAGATTTAAAGAAGGGGCAAGATTGGCAGAGTAATGATAGCTCAAGTGGTTGGACGTTTGCCCAGTTGAGTTGGTCCCCCACATTCTAAGGCTCTTTACACACTAAGAGGCAGCTATTTGAACCAATCGGAGGTGAGTTTTAATGAGGGGTGCGCATCGCATTACACACACACATCGCCCATGACCAAACCTTCCAATCCTCCATGGACTCCACGTCCTGCCCTCTCCAAGCCCTTCTGTGGGGGGCCAAGCTTGGCTCCCCCACAATGGGCACCCTTCAAACCTGACCTCTCCAAGCCCTTTTGTGGGGGGCCAAGCTTGGCTCCCCCACAATGGACACCCTTCAAATCTGCCAATCACTAGGTGTGTTCTAATTGAAAACCATCGTTGCATGGTTGTTGGGAAGGGGGCGCCCATGGTGGGCACTCAAAATTTTAAAAACCCATGATGGGCAGCTAGTGTATAATGGGATGCATCCAGTCTAGACTACCGAGGACTCTTTTAGGGTGCCCACACATTGGGTTGTACTTGGGCACCCTTTGGCGGTGTGTAAACAACCTAAAGCGGATTCACACCACCTGTCACAATGGTGCGAAGGTTCGATGTTTTACGTGGCCCAATAAGAGAGATGGGCTCAGATGGTGAAACAAAAGGATTGTGTCCACCACATGAAGGCTACCCATCGAGTGGGCGAGCTACATTTTTTTTTGCCACGAGTTGCTCTGAGTGGTGATAGACACACAATACCACAAGACCAATCATACATTGATGTAAAAAAGAGGTAGCCTTTTTATAAAAAATTCCGTCAAGTGGTGTGAATCAACACACCCAGTAGCCCTTCTCCTTTTTTGCTTTCCTCCGCTATGGTCGGGTGGGTGGTGTGAACTAGGCCTAATCCCTTGAGATGCCTTTCAGGGTAGGCCACAGGCGGTCGTGCTTTATAGGTAGGTGTGTGGGTTGGGAAAGCAAAGAAAAATGAGTGCACGTGCGGTTGGGGGCGATGTAAATCTATTCACGCACCTTAATTGAGGGGGCGCATAAATGCCCCCTCGATGCTCTCTTTCGTACCTCAAGATCCAGGGCTGCCAATTGCAGCACCGATGTGCCACTCTTGGGTGACTGGCAACTTGTGAGGCATTTGAATGAAAGAAATGAAACAGGGAGGTTTTCTGGAGCTGGCAAGGTGTGTGTGTGCGCGCATGTGCACAGGGGGAGGATTGTAGAGCAATAGTGGGTCAATGGTCAGAAATCGTGAGAACATATGTTTCTGTTTATTAAAGACCTTTTGAAGTCGCTCAAGAGTGTCATGAGGGTAGGGCCAAGGTGTGCTGTAACCCATGAGTACGTGCGTGTGTGCGCATGTCCATGATGGATCAAGGGGTATGGCCCCAAAAAAAAAACAAGTTGAATTTCCATTCATTACGCCCGCCTAGAAGTGAAACAAATACCCGTCAGAATGTTATCCTATGTACTCACAGCATTTGTCTGCACGAAACAGAGGTGATACCGCTTCAACTATGCCACGTGTACATGGAACCGAAATGTAGTTTAAACATGGAGATAGAAGTTGGTGTTCAGCACCCACCTGAATGTAAGCAGAGGAATAATTTTTGGGATCGAGCACTGTGAGAGAGTATGACTCATCTACTCCGAAGCACAGCTGTTGACAATATCGCATAGCATAGAGTTTGGAAACGAATATTCACAACAACATGGTAAGAAACTTGGGAGAGTAGACACACAGAATTTAGGTTCCCCATGAGGAAATAGATCCACGAGCTCACGTGGCTAGCATAACTGGAGGAACTTGATTGAGAATTCAGGAGCAAAGATTGAAATTGGAGGGAATTTGAGGGCAGAACCGCATTAGATGGATGGAAATTGTTAGAGCATTGATCTCGATTGAAGTCGAGAGGAGCAAGATCGAAGCAGATGGATTGATGATTTTGAAGCATTGATCCTCGATGGAAGCCGAGGGGAGCTGGACCGATTAATGACTTTGAAGCATTGAATATGTCAATCAAAGCAGAGACGAGCAGGATCGGAGGAGATTGATTCATGATTTCGATGCATAGAGCAAACCGTCATGGAAGGATTCCTAACAAGTGAAGCACTTTCGGCCACCATAAGACACCAATTTTGAAAAACAGGTTGAGTTTGCCCTTCCTTCTATCATTTGCCGTTCGTGAGTCAAGCTTAAACTTGCTCGGAGATGTCTTATTGGGAAGATGAGCTCGATATCAACGACTCTGACATCCTTGGAGTGCTCAAACGGAAAAAGACCTCGCAACGTCCATCAACGGGCTCTCAACCACGCCCGAAACCCTTTGCAAAGAAGGTGCAGAAGACGAATGGGCACCATAGCTAGGAAGCTAGCAAAGCTTAGCAAGCTTGGAGAAAAAGATGAAAGTGCAAAAGATGAATGGACGCCATAGCTAGGAAGCTAGCAAGGTAGCAAGCTCGGAAAGCCAACGAGCTTTGGAGAAAACCTAAAGAATTAGCAACGCAAAGAAGATGAACTACCTCACATGCCACTTAACTCGACGAGATTAAATGGTGGTGTTAACTACGTGCTCAGCATTCCGCACAAGGAGGAGGAATCATCGGGGAAGACAACACTTACAACCACATGTACCAATCCTTATCTGACAGAATATGGGTAAATAAAAAATAATACCAATTCCATTTTTCACTTTTCAAACACATGAATCATTACTAAGACCTTCCCCAAAGGTTGGAGGGAAAGTGCCTTGGGAGCACTTTCCTGGGAGGGAAGCCCAGGGAAAGCGGTGAGCGGCTAGTAGGCCGCGAGGCGCATTTCTCGATGGCTTCTCGACCGGGAAAAGTGTGACCAAGGCACTTTTCCGGCCATTGAGGGCTCTAGGGAGGGGGGGGGACCGGTAGTAAATTAGAGTTTTACGAGGCTTTTACTGCGCCGCCATTGGGATTGTTGTTGCCACATGGTGGATTGCTCTGCTGTTAGAGTTGGGAGGTTGATGTGGCGGAGCGCAAGTGAAGTAGACTTCTGTGTGATTGTTTCCGGTCAGACTGTGATGGTGGTGGCGTGGCCACATTGCGGGGTACCTTGTGTGAGTTTGCTCTGCGCAACTGTGTGAGACTGTTCTGAGCAATCAAAGATGTGATCAGATAGAGGAGGCAGAGTGCGAGTGACGTGGCAAGGCGGTGCCCACCAGAATTTCATCTCGGGTCATTTTTCGTGCCAAATGTCGAACAGCAATTTTGTCCTGGGTCGTTTTTATGTTTCGGTCAAGGTTGAGTTTTCAGGTTCATGTCACCTTGATGTGGATCTAGAGGGGACGGTGGAGATTTCTCTTCAACCGAAATAGGGAGAGAGAGGAAGAGTAAAAGTTTGACTTACGATGGGGGTAAGAAGCTAAAAAAGGGCGAAAAGAGATAATATAAAGAGAGAGCGTCAAGCATTGGTAAAGAATCTTTTTCATAGAAGTGCAAGCTTCGTGGCTATGGCTATGGCTATGCCTCTCATCCCCCAATTTCTTGTCATTTTTTCTTCCTAGCTCCATCCATCTCCCCCCCCATGGCTTCCGATCTATCCCACGAGCAGCTCGCCCAGGCCTGCATTGCCAAGGAATGGTCCAAAGCTATCAAAATCCTCTCCTCGTTGCTCTCGCACAAGCCCGACTCCGTTGAGCTCCTCTGGTACTTTCCCTTCTCTCTTTCTCTCCCGCGATCGCCGTGAATTCTTCGCCCCTTTTGCCTTACGCTCGAAGTGGGTTCGAATTCGTGCGCTTTGCGGGAAATTCGGACGGTCGGACGCTCAGCTAGCTGTCCGTTTACGCATTTGCCTCAATAGGAATCTGAAACTCCAATTGCTTGTTGCATTTGTTTTGAATCTGCCTGTGAGAGAGAGAGAGAGACGTCCAAAAGGATACGCTATGACCGAATGTCAATTGAGGTGGAAACATTCAGTTAGAATAGGTCGACTACATAATAGAAAAGTGAACGAAAACTAGAACCCGAGGACACTTATTCGTCTCTGTGCCTTAGAGGGCCAGTTCGAAAAAACTTTGATCCCGTAATACATGTTCGAAAATGTAAAACTCACGTCATGTTTTGTGAGCGCACGATAGTACGATCTCAGTTGTATCGGTACAGTTTTTAAAGAAGCCTAGAGAGCATATCGTGCTTTGCTATGGAGGATTGAGTGGTAGACCTAAATAAATAAAAGCCTAACTTCAAACATTGCCCTCCCCCCCCCAACCCCCTTCTCTCTCTCTCTCTCTCGATCTCGATGGATCGATCGATATGTGTTGTGTGTGTGAGATTTCATTTAAAAAATAAGTGTGTGTGTGTGTGCGTGCACGCATGTGTGCACCTGAGTGCACTCGTGTGTGCATGCACCTGCACGATATTGTATCGTACCCATTTCTTTTGTGTATGCTTTTGAAAGAAAATCACTGAAACTTACATCGCTAGTTAGTTTAAATATTCAACATCTGTTTGTGCTTGTGAATGTCATGTTGATCAATTGCAGCAACCGTGCGTTTTGCCATAATAAGCTGGAGCTTCACAAGCATGCGATAAAGGATTGCGACAAAGCACTGCGGCATAATTCTGCAGCTTTTCAAGCTTACATACACAAAGGTAAGCTTTCGAGCTGCCAACGGGTCATTTTTTAAACTGCATTTCTGGATTTTGGGAGCGGTGATAGCTTTTAACTTGCCTTTAGAGGGAGTATCTATTTGAGCCATTCTTGTTCATGGATTAGAACGGTGTTGTTTTAGACGCAGATAGATTATGTTACTCTCCAGAATTGATATTTCCAGCGTATGTACTGTATTTTCCAAAAGGGTATGTGTCTTTCTCATTAAAACAAGAACTAGTCTTCATTGTTGACTACCAGCAATTGTTGAAGGCTTCCCTAGTTGGGACGTGATAGCTGGTGCTCCTTTGTTGACAGCAACGGAGGCTAGACGATAGACGATACATGAGGCAACCTGCCTCCTACAAGCGGTACAGGTGGTATGCATGCCATTTACCCAGCCCATTGCTGCACAAACTAGGGCACTGCAGCTACAACAATTACTACATTGCTGCCACGAGACCAAGTCAGTGAGGCGGACTGCTGTGCCTGAGCTAGTTGGCAGGGAGCCACAGTCGCGGCCCCCAAATAAACACTACTTGCACATTTGCAAAATTTTTCTCCCTTTTACATTCATCATCATAGACGTGACTTGCGAACTTCGGCTTTGCACTCCCCTTCCTTGCATGCTGTAAATTGCAGTCCTGGATGGTTGCATGCAAATTTTGCAGATTTTGTGCTCCTCGGTACTTTATTTGGATAGCTCTCTTTACATGTGGCCTTTATATGGTGGCACCCAAGTCTCAGAGTTCGACAATCGGCACTGCAAGTCATTTTCTTCTTTCGATTGACACAAGGCAGAAAGGTTAAGGGCCAAAAGCTAGTCAGGGCTAGTTAGAGATGCCTGAGGTTCGGTACAAGAAGACCACCCTTGCCTAGAGCATGCAAGTCCCTCTAGTGACGATAGACTGCCTCTTGTAGCAATGGAGGTTGAGTCCTTTTGTACATTCTGCATTCATTGCAGTGTTCTAGTAGATCAACTGAGCACATGTTGAGGCACTTGACCAGATCAATTATATTGCAAAGAGATGATTTTCCCATGTTGGTGCGAATGGGACACCAAACTCACCCCACCACATGAACACCAGAGGGCCTTGCAGCAGGCTTCTGCAGTGTTCATGGCAGGGAAGAGGCTTTTAACAGGCTCAGATCTGCCCTGGATCTGGTCTGGTAACCCACAGCCGAGGCCAGTTAGTGAAATGGCAGTTACAGACCGGTCTGTAAAATGGCATTTACAGAAGTCTTCAGTTCTGTGAGCATCTACAGCAAGCATATTCCTGAGTGTAAAGAAGTAAAGGGGAAGGTGTTTTGCCTCTCTCCACTCCTCTGCTTCAAGAAGCCTCCCAGCCTCACCAATACATGTAACAGTCTTTTGATATCAATAGAACAAATATACGGGCAGTAGCATTAGTGAGTCTTTGCCATCATCACTCAAATGCATGCTACAGGTGTTTCAGTTCAGTATAGATCATTTCACACTTCCGCTTAGAGAGGGTCCTATGGGCTAGTGAGAGAGTAGGTTAGCTCATGTCCCAGTTACACTGGTACAAAGCCTCCAAATTATTTTCTGAGCTTGTGAGATTCAAGTTAGGGAGGGCCATCCAATGTATAGTAATGACACGCTCTGGCAAGTCGACCATGAGCAACAAGATACCTTCCAACTCTAGCTAGCACGATGAGGCCGTATCAACTGGATCCCATCTAGAAGCATCCATTTCAGGGCAGCAGGATGGTTCTGGAGTAGTTTTCAGATCCTCATCTGCAAGAGTTTTGAGATTTGCGCCTTTTCAAAGGTGACATGCGGCAGAACCAGATTGTGAGCCTGCAATGAAATATTGCATAGGGCTAACATTCAGCGTCATGAACTTTTGTGCAAATTTTCTGATTCATTGAACAAAAATCTCTTCACATTACCTTACTTTCATGGGTTCTGACAACTATGAAACAAAGGCAGCCCTGAATGTAAGACTGCAGTAAGCTCAATTTTTAAGTTTTGAAGCCAACTATGAGGACACAGCACTAAATTTTGTGGGATTCCGAATTCCGACATGACACATGGCAACTGGCTATTGGTGTCACTACCTAATGTAGGTAATTCACTCTGCCACATGGCACCTCTAGAGTTACCTGTACTGGAACGTTGTAAACTCCACCAATACCATCCAATCCTTACAACCCAAAGAATGCAATGGGAAGAGAGAGCACGATTTGTCATTTGCGATGAAACACTTACCACCAGTTTGGAAAGTGATTTGATTAGGATGAAATGATGAAATGGAACTGATGATTATGGGTAGAGCAAGAGAGCACTTGTAGATGAGAATGCCCTGTAATCAAAGTGAAGCCATGTTGGATAGCCACGTGAAGCTGGAGGTTGGCCATTGTTGCATAGAAGGAAGCTGCAAGCGGGATGTGTGAAGGTTCTCTAGACTTTGTCATGTTGAAGACGCTTGCCTGCTTGTGGTTCGGGTGTCATTTGTGTGCTGTTAGGACACTAGTAAAAGTCACCTTGAGGGTTGGAAGCTGAGTCACCTCAAAATCACAGCTCTGCTCATCTAATGCTGGTTTCCCCACCCCCTTCTGGGGGAGTCTCGGCTAGGATACATGTGGTTCCTCCTCTGTGCATCGTCCAATCTCCAACATAGAATCTGTAAAGGCGCTCAAGTAGGCCATCGTGCCACCTTTAGCCGAAAGAGTAGTGGAGGCTGCCAAGAAGTTTGGAGAACTCTACCTCCCACCACGGATCTCTATCATCGATCTCTAAGAGAAATTGCTCCAATGTACTACGCTCTAATGGAGGCATTGCTGAGAGAGAGGCTCCTCCATGCTTGCCCTCCTTGAACCATAGATTGTTGATGTGCTGGTGTGTAAACATTTAGGACCCCAAGCTTGGACTTCCCCCTTCGACAAGCCTGTGCTTAAACATTTAGGAACCCAATCTTGGACTCCGGTAATAAACCTCAATGGCCAGGGTTTGGGAAACTGAGATGCATGCCCCCCCCACTCCGACTGGCTGCTGGGGACCAAATGTCTAGCTCTTCCCCCTAGGAAGAGGTGGTGCCATCGTATAATCTCCAAGGCTGAGGATATGTGCTCCTGCCTCAGAAGGACGTCCATGAAACGACCCACCAAAGCTTGCTACAACTTCTGGCGAAGAATAAGCTGCTGCCTCTGTTGACCGTGCCTGATCATGTCGGTCGTGCATGTTCCAACTCACCATGGTCCAGCTCATGGGAAGGGGGGGTGTGTGGAAAACAAGGCCCTCTTATGCGTGGAAGCCTGTGTGCCGATGGTGGACTTCTGTGACTTGAATGGTGGCTTGCATGGAGAGTAATCCTTATCCGTATCCATGTGATGGTGTGTCGGTGGATGGAAGACAAGGGGAGGCACACCAAAATGGAGGGAGATGGAGAAAGGAAGTGGGGGAGGTGGAAGAGCGTGCGGGAGGGGCATAGGTGGAGGCAGGAGGGGATAGAGGAGGCATAGGCCTAGAGGCTGAGGGCGGGAGAGGGGCAAACTGAGCCGGAGGTATGAGGGGGGAGCTGCAGCACGAGCATGAGCAGGGAGAGGCCTTGGTCAACCAGCAGTTCACTCATCCTCAATCTTGGGCATGATACAATCTTGGGCATGATACTGCTTAAGGAATTCAACTACTCACTAAAGGACATTGATGATGTGGAAAGGTGAGAATGTCTAAGACGGATGTCATATTCTCATTCATGAACATGTGAGAGCCTTCACGTATTGGTTCTTTTTATATTGCTCCCATGTCCTTCAGTCATATGATTTAAAATGCTGAAATCTTGAACTCTGAAGATGAGAACTGATGTGAAGTCCCGTAGCCTAACATAGAACTAAATTTCATCACATTGTTCATCTAGGCCTTCGCTTCTTTGAAGAAAAGAATTTCCAATTTGTATTATAGCAGGGTCAACATATTGGCTTTTTTAATCAAAATAATTGCCAAGATGTTTGTCTCAAACATCTATTAAATAGTTTGTGTTTCGTATAGTCTTCACAAGCATTTGTAGCTTGAATGAATTGGATGTGGACTACTTTTTGATTAGCTTTGTCCTTTAGTGTTAGCCTTTGTCATGGCTGAATCTGCCCTTCACCTCCGGAGTGCGGACAGAAACTCAGTACGAAGACCTTTGTATACAAGGATGCCCAAAGTATGTGCGAGTGTTCATTCAGAACTGTGCATGAAATTCTCACTTCACACGGCTCCTAGTTCGTAAGAGATTTCTAAGCTCCCAGAACCTTCTCCGTGTATGTCTCAAATCCACTTCTTCCTTCAAAGTTACCAGCCGAAACGGAAACGGAAGAAACGGAGTTTCTGGGCCTCGCCGAAATGGAAACGGAAGAAACGGCAATATGATACAATTTATGTATAAAAATTTATTTTTTATACATAATATGATTATCAATAGAGTGCAAATCATACATAATACAAATTACAATTATCTATACTTGAAGCTTCAGCCTTCAAGCATCAATGCATCATTCATGCCTCTATGATTCTAAAGTCTTGAATGATGCTTCAATAATCTGAAATCAACATGTATCATGAGTCATGACTAACAAGTTTGGCATTACAACTTACTAGAATCTGAAATTTAGAAGTTTGAAGTACTTTAAAGTTTAAACTTAGCACACAAGTTGAAACTTGAAACTTGAAAGTATCCAATGTCGAGACTCCATAGATGATCATGATTCATGATCCACAAATTTCATGATCATGACTCATGAGTCATGCAAGACTCAAAATAAAAGCACCCATGGATGATATAAAAAAAAGCAGCAGGATTACTGATCATGCAAGACTCAAAATAAAAGCATCCATGGATCATATAAAAAAAAGTAGCGGCGAAATCACGTCTTTTAGGGTTTAGGGCAAATCAGGTTTTACGAAACGGCGTTTCTTGACGAAACGCCGTTTCCGTTTCCGGCCACGAAACGGCCGTTTCGTGCAACTATGATTCAATATGAGCAATAATTGGTAGCTTCTCGAGAAATCCCCTATCAATGAATATTTTTTAAATGGTGGTTACCAACATGGACATCTAATTCCATCGAACGTGATTGGCGGGAAACCACCAGATTATACCGTATTGCACTGTAGGTATTTATTAGCATCCATGGCTGAATGGTTAAGGCACCCAACTTATAATTGGGCAATTCGTAGGTTTGACTCCTGTTGGATGCAGAGAAACGGGGGGTCGTATTTGAGTGGCAGCGTGAGTAACCGAAACTTGTAAGGTGTGGATTTGTATGTGTCAGAGCATATGTTTATACTATGGCCTACACCCATAGTTGGCCATTGATGACGTCGGTGGGGATGTCATAGTAGCTAGTCCCTGCTATGGGTGATGGAGTTTATGGTTTTCAACCTCATGAGTGGTTATCATGAGATCGAAACTACACTATGCGTTGTGTTTTTAGAGGATGATTTTGTCCATGTTCCTGGATTCATCTAGAGATATGTTTTCTCTCAAACATCTCAAACATCTGTTAAATAGTTTTTGTTCTGATTTATTTCACTACATGCTTGTTGGAGCTAGGAAGAGGATAAAATAGCAGCTATTATTATTTGAGGAATGGTACATGGGGCTCAGTAAATCTTTTTGGATAATTTGTTATGAACTCTCAATGATGTTTCTTTTTGGTTGATGTACATAATACAATCCCTTCACTACGTTGCATTTTGTAACGAGTCCTGCAGTCAACTTGCATTATTTGTTGATAAATGGTCAGAATAAAATCCAGTCAATGCGGTTGGGGCATATGAAAATCCTTATCATGCTGAATTCTAAATTGTCACCTCAGTGTTTGTCAAATGGAAGTCAGTCAGGAGGGCCGACGGACTACTCCTCCAGACAGTAGACAGCGATCTATCACGGGCTTCTTGCCTACACTGCCTAGTCTGTCATCGGGCATACCTTGACGTTTCATGCCATGTGTGTGCTGCATTGTATTGTATTGTATTGGATCAGATTGCATCTGTTATGATGATGATGATGCCAGGGAGGACTATGACTATGGTGACATGTATGATGATGGCATTGACTATGCCTACACAGTTTTCTAGTATGGGTTAGGATGCTCGCGTAGTAGCTCCACCCTTTTGCTCATTGTATCAGGTTTTTCTATTAGTCTCATAGACCCATTGGTTTTTAGTAGACTTGAATAAACTTTCTTTCTGGTTTGCTGAGGTATTGCTATGAAGGTCAGTCACCTGTAGCCTCGCGTTGTTCTGGATGGCCAATCAAAGTGGAGTTACTATCAAGATTGTGAGGATTTCAAATTCTTTAGATACAATAAATGTAGTTTTCCTCTATAGCCGACATTACTTTTGCCTCTATGTTTGACATAGCTCTTGCCTAGACTTATCATGGTTCTATGCGGGTTTGCTTTAAGCTAGGTTAGTTTGAAGCCAATCTATTGGTGCTTTACTCTGTTTTTTAGTTTCTTTTTCCCACTTCCAGGGTCTCGACTGGTGCGATAACATGAAGAAATATGAACATTATTTCTTCCCTCTGTTTCTACAGGTCATGCTTTGGTTGGATTAGGGAAACCCGAAGATGCATTGCAGGTATGGAAGCAAGGTTACGAGGCTGCGATCAACCATCCTGGGAATATAGAGCTATTATTGGAGTTGCATACACAGATGATGAAGATACAAAAGGAAAGCCCAAGCGTGAATGAAAGAATTGAAGAAGCTGTCACTTGTACACCTGTATCTGCGACAATGCCCTGTTCACCTCCCAAGACGCCTCCAAGGCAATCTATGCAAGTAGATGACCAGTTGAAAGGTCCAAAGAGGGAAGATGACCACATAACTTCTAAGCCAAAAATTACATCTCGGCTGATAAGTCTGGATTTGAGACTGTCCAGAGGCATTGGGATGGTTAGTCCCTCGTCATATGCATTCGTGGTAGTATATTCATTCGTGAACATTAGGCTAGAAAATTGACCTGAAGGGTTGGCTAGTGATTTTTCCTTGCACTGATGGACATGCTATGCCGATTGAACCCAGGTTGTAAAAGGAGCTAAGAAAATCAGATGTATGTCTGTAATAAGTTTTTTGTACAATAACTTAAACTGGATTTTGATTTTCTAATGCAGGTCAACAATGGAAAGTATCAACAGGCTGTTGGCATATTTGACCAGGTTTGTGCAATTTGATCACACTATAAGTGCTGGTCTCACTGGTTTCACTGTTCACATGAATTAAGAGATGTATGAATTAAGATCTCTTTCCATCTAATTGCTCTGTTTCAGAAAATCATTTCTCAGAAACCGTCGATTTGCAATTGGAATCAATTGCAAAGTGATTCTAATTTTCAATACAAAATTCCCATGAACAAATAAAAGGCAGGGCTGCTGCGAGAGAGGGACGCAGAGAGGGAGAGATGCCGTCAGCAGAGAGAGAGAGAGAGAGAGAGAGAGAGAGAGAGAGAGAGAGAGACCGCAGGAGAGGGAGCAAGTGAGAGAGAGAGAGAGAGAGAGAGAGAGAGGAGGTCGAACGACAACAAAGAGGAAGGGAGGGCAAGGGAGCAGGAAACCGATTTATAGAAAGAAAGAAAGAAAGATATATTAACGTCCACGGGAGACCTCGTGGGCCTATGGGATAAAGTGCACAGAAAAGCGAACTCATACAAGCCTCAATGGGCTGAAGCAAAGGGTACGCTAGGACCCTTGCTGAGTACTAATCTATGCTAACATAATCATAATCATAATCATAATCATAATCATAATTATATCATATCAATCAATCTATCCAGGCATTGGGACAAAACCGAAGGCTGGTACAGTGATGGCTCTCTGGTGGGCTGCAAAAATATCTCATATCTGCGTCTATCGAGCTGTCTCGCATTGCGGTGGGGGGCGCGTCCTCCTCGCTCTGGACTCTCTGGGCTATGTCTAGAGTGACCCCTCGTCTTTGTTGGTCTCCCTCGAGGAAAGCTGTGATAGGTCGGACCTCAATAGAGTGTACTTTGGGGGCTCTTTGTCGTACATGTGGCCTCCGCGCCCCTCTCTCGACGGTACTGTGCCAGCTGCTGCTCTAGACTGCTCTCATATCGGCTAGCTCCTCTACCTCCACTCCACTGTCCGGGGCTAACTCAAATATATAGAAGTTTGTGACGTGCATGTAGATACGAGACGAAGAGAGAGGGTGTAGGTACAAGACGAGTCGATAGAGTAGTCACGTCAAAACTTAGATAAGATATGAAAACACAAGTACAAAGTACTTGTACCTAGACCTAGGACTAAGTGTCCTAGGTGTCACATAGGACTAAGTGTCCTATGTGGCCTAAAAGGCACTAGCACTATAAGTTCCTACACTTATGCCTCCTCCAAGAATGTGTTTAATCTTATCCCTACAAGGCACATACCATGGCCTATAGGGCCTCACTAGAACCACTAGAAGATGGCCTACAAACCCCCCTCCATGGAATGGGCTGAAGTACCCTGGAAATGTCTCAGAATACCTGGTAGTTTCTGGTCATGGTGGCACATGTTCATCCAAAAGGATATAGCCACCTATGAATGTACAAGGAATGTTAGATTATGTAACAAAGGGAACCAAGTGTAAAGCCTGTCGGAAGATTTTAAACTTGGGACGAGGAAGTGCCTTTGTAAACATATCTGCGATGTTGTCCTTTGTGGGAAGATAGGACAACTCTATGTCTCTTGCTGACAACCGCTCCCAAACATAATGATAGTGAACTTAAATATGCTTGGTACGCGCATGAAACACTGGGTTACGCGCAATGGCCAAAGCACTCTGGCTGTCAGTATAGACAATAGTGGAGGATGTCTGGCGAATACCAAGATCTGTAAGTAACTGTTGAAGCCAAACACACTCTACTGTAGCGGTGAAAGCTGCCCTGTACTCAGCCTCACAGCTAGACGTGGCAACTGTCGGTTGCTTCTTGCTGAGCCAAGAAATACATGAATTTTCAAGCAAAAAACAATTGCCAGTATGTGACACTCTGGTGTCGGAACATCCTGCCCAGTCACTATCCGTGTAAGCATGCATGGTAAGTGAACCCTGATCACCATAGAAGAGGGCTAAATCTTGAGTGCCTCTGAGATATCTGAAGACTCTCTTCACTGCCTGCCAATGCTGTGAACTGGGCATGTGCATGAATCTGCTGAGCTGAGATACTGCATATTGCAAGTCAGGTCTGGTGTGACATAAATAAATAAGGCATCCAACAGCCTGCTGATAAAGAGTGATATCACATGGTGGGCTCCCATCATGAGCTGAGAAATTGAAGCCAGGGTCCACTGGAGTAGAGATTGGCTTGCAATCCTCAAACTGAAAAGGATCAAGGAGCTGTCCAATATACTTGGACTGAGACATCATGATACCCCCCTCAACATGAGCAAATTGAATGCCCAAATAATAATGGAGTTGTCCCATGTCTGACATGTCAAAAATCTGCTGCAAATCAGCCTTGAAGGCTGCAATTTGCTGAGTATCTGGGCCCGTGATAAGCATATCATCCACATATAAAATCAGCACTAAAAAATCAGATCCACTCCCATGGAAATAAAGAGTGGGTTCTGTGGGACTATTCTGAAAACCAAGGGATAGTAAGTGTGCATGAATTTTGGCATACCATGCCCTTGGTGCCTACTTCAAACCATAAAGGGCTTTTCTAAGCCGGCATACCTTATTATCAGAATTAACAACCTCAAAGCCAGGAGGTTGTGTGACATAAACTTCTTCCTGCAGATCCCCATGAAGAAAAGCGGTCTTGATGTCAAGTTGGTGCACTTGCCAATGATGATGGGCTGCAATGGCAATGACACATCGAATGGTAGTAATCCTGGATGTGGAAGCAAATGTCTCCTCAAAGTCAATGCCTTGTTGTTGGGCATACCCTTTTGCAACAAGACGGGCTTTGTATCGATCTATGCTGCCATCAGATTTCCTTTTTAATTTGTAGACCCACCGCGTTCCAATGGCATGCTTGCCAGGTGGGAGATCTACTAATTCCCATGTGTCATTTTTGGCAATAGATTGTAACTCAGCTTTCATTGCATCCATCCACTCTTTGCTGTCAAAAGCATCTTTATGGCACAAAGGCTCTTCATTGCAAGCTGTAGCAAGGAGTGCAAACTCAAGAAAGTGACCATGCTGTCTATTCCCTGATCTTGTCCGGGCAGCAAAAGGCTGATCTTGTTTGCTGTCCCTCAATGTGTCAAGAAGCCATTTGGGAACTTGCCTTTGCTGTCTATTGACAGCTCTTTCTTCAATGACTGCATCATGAGTAATGGGATCATTTTGTGCCAGAAGAGAAACCTGCAAATCAGCATGAGGTTGGGGGTGATTATTGCTTAGTGGAGGGCTTGTAGGAGGCTCATGTTGTTGCTCAAAATCCTCCTCTGATGATGGCAGAGGTAACCAAGATTCAAAGGCATCAAACATGTCAACATCTGGCTTTGCTTTGCAGTCCACAAGAGGAGAAGCTGAATGTTCAGCAAAGATAACATCTCTACTGACAATAATCTTCCCAGTATTTGGTTGATATAACCGATACCCTTTGCTCTCCTGGCTGTAACCAATGAATATGCATTTGATTGCCTTGTCATCAAGCTTATGTCTCAGCTGAGATGGAACATGAACATATGCAAGAGACCCAAAAACTTTCATGTGTGAAAGTGAAGGCTTCCTGCCTTTCCATGCTTCATAAGGTGTAATAGTCTTTAATGCCCATGTAGGTGATCTATTCAGCACATAGTTGGCACACATTACTGCATCAAGCCAAAATTTATTGGGCAAAGACTTGGCCTTAAGCATGCATCTGGCCATCTCCATTGTAGACCTGTTTTTCCTTTCAGAAACAGGATTCTGCTGAGGAGTGTAAGGAGTAGTGCATGAGCGAATAATGCCCGTGAGGATAGGAATGCATCAAACTCCTTTGACATATACTCACCCCCCCTATCTGTGTTGAGGGTGACAAGCTTGCATCCTGATTTATTCTCAACCATATTCAGCCATCTCTGAAAGCATAAGAAAACTTCAGATTTGGCCCTTAAAGGATATACCCAGCAATACCTTGTGAAATCATCAATGAGAGTCATGAAATACTTGTATCCTCCAATGGCATTTGTCTTCATTGGGCCACAGACATCACTGTGTACTAGCTGCAATTTCCTTTGTGAGAGTTTTGGACAATTCTTTTGAAAAGGAAATGGATGCATCTTACCCAAAAGACAACCCTCACACACATGTTTGGAAACTGTGTGAGTTTGAGGTACATCATTTGCCATCTGCTGTGAATGTAGCTTTGCAAGAGCTCTATAATTGAGATGGCCCATTCACTCATGCCAAAGATGAGTTTCAGCAAGCTGTGAATCTGAAATAGCCAATGCTTCAATAGAAAGTGCAGCTGAATGATGATCAAGGTGATAAAGCCTTTTTTGCAAAGTGCCAGTGAGAACTATGGCATTGTCATCATGAAGATCATATACTAGGCATCTGTAGCCATCAAAAATTACTCTGAAACCTGAAGTAGCAATTGCTGAAATTGAAATCGAGTTGACTTCAATGCTAGGCACAAAAAGAACATTTGTCAGAGTGACAGGATGGCTGGAAATGGATGTGAGCTGCACATCTCCAACTCCTTTTACAGCATATGAAGCATTATTGGCACATGTACCCCCTCGAGGTGCATCGGCTAGAGAATGAAACAATTGTGTGCAAGATGTGACATGCTTGGAAGCACCACTATCAAAGTACCAGGACTGAGCATCATTAGCAGTAAATAGTGCATTAGCTTTGGAGGGATCAAATGAGCAATGAACAGCCCATGCCCAATCATCCTGAAGAGCATGTGCATGTGAAGCATCTGCTGGCTCATGGGATTCAATGGCATGTGAGGCATTAACTGCCAATCCTGCTTTCTTTTTCTCCGAAGCAATGCGCTTCTTGCATTCTGAAATGTCATCCTAGGCTTGCGACAATAGTTGCATCTTTTCTTCTTTCCCTTATCTGCTGTATTTTTAGATGCATGGGAGGAATTGCAGCTGCTATGCGTTGAAGAATTGCAGCTGCTGTGCGCAGATTTTGGCTTGCCCATAGGCTTGGAAGCCTTGCCTCTTCCTGTCTGCTGTGAAGCAAATCCATGATCAGGAATAATGGCTTGTCTGTTAGCTCTACTTTGCTCTTCCTGCAAAAGCAAAGTAACTAGCTGGTCAAAAGAATAGTGGTATGGATTACCCATGGCCACTAATCGAAGGGTTGTAGCAAATCCTTGATATGTATCTGGCAGTCCATTCAATGTGGTACTGACAAGTGTGAATTTGGCACCACCTCATCAATGTTGGCAAGCTGTTCTATGAGGTCCTTGACCTTTGTCAAATATGCATCCATTGACTTACTATCATTCATATTCACTTCCTGTAATCACCCTCTCAAATATGCAACACGAGCTTCATTGCGAATCTGATATAGAGAAGCCAATTTATCCCAAGAATCCTTTGCTGTCCTGCAAGACCGGATGTGTGGAATAATGATTCTCTTGCATGATAAAGCAATGCATGAATGTGCATTTGCATCTCTTGCATCCCATCTTGACTGTTCTTGAGTTGGAAGAGCAGCAACAAGAGTGCTAGAGGAAGAGGCATCAGGAGGAGTACCCCCTGCAGAAGAACCAGCAGTAGAAACAACCACTGAAGGATTGGCTGGCCTCAGATCAGCCCCAGAAACAATATTCCACAAATGCTTTGCAACAAGAATATGTTTCATGAGATAAGATCACATCGGATAGTTGGTGCCATCGAACTTATCATCTTCACGAAGAACTCCAAATAAATCTTGATTGTTTCCAGCCATAGCAATTGTGATAACGTGTAAAAGACTTGAAAACCCAAAAGCCTCAAGGCTATCACTGCAAAAAGCTTGCTGTCCCAAAAAATGACAGCAAATATCTGCAAATTTCTGACCCAAATCAAAGGGCAAATGCAGATCTGACCCAAATGTGACTGTGACAGGCAATGTTCACTGCAAAAACAGCAAATTTGGCAAAAGCCCCAAATTTATTGAGGGCAAATAGGCCAAAAAGAGGGCAAATTCAGAAAAGCCCCAAATTTTGCTGAAATTTTTGTAAATGTGACCCAATGTATGCAAATTTGACTCAATGTCCTGCAAATGTAACTTAATGTCGTGCAATCTGACCCAATGTACTGCAATTTAAACAAGAAATTGCAGACTAAATCCCAAAACTCCAATATTCTTGCAAGAAATTGCAATCAAAGGAGGTGAAAGGAAATGAAAACCCCAAATTTGCCAATGTCCTGCAAAATCCCCAAATCTGCAAATGTTTGTAGATGACTGCAGTGAGACCAAGAACCTGATTCAAGCCAATACCAAGACAGGTACGGAACCTGTGGTGAAGCTGTACGGAATACCCAGATGAAGTACAAGTTGTACGATTGAAGATACGTGTGTACGGGAAGTTGATACAGACTGCTGACGATTGAAGGTACGGTGTAAGTACTTTGTGCTCCTACGCAGGTACAGTCGTACAGCATAGGTACCTTGTATGGCGAAGGTATATGAAACGGCGTACGGTACGGCGTACGAAAGAGCGCGATGTACGGATGGAGTACGGTGCAGCGTACGGAAGAGCGCGATATACGGATGAAGTACACGCAGTGTACGATACACGTACGACGATGCAGGTACAGCGATGCAGTTCTGCTTACGTAAGGACTGTACGGCGCATATCCTGCTGATACCACTGAATGTACGAACAGGTTGTGAATGTGTCGACCAGCAGGGCAGAAAACTCCCAATGAGCAAATGGAAGACTCGGGGGCTGAGGAGAGCTGGAAGAGTAGAGCAATACGTGCTCTGATACCACTGTAGAAGAGAGAGAGTGCAGGTACAAGACGAGTCGATAGAGTAGTCACGTCAAAACTTAGATAAGATATGAAAACACAAGTACAAAGTACTTGTACCTAGACCTAGGACTAAGTGTCCTAGGTGTCACATAGGATTAAGTGTCCTATGTGGCCTAAAAGGCACTAGCACTATAAGTGCCTGCACTTATGCCTACAAGGCACATACCATGGCCTATAGGGCATCACTAGAACCACCAGAAGATGGCCTACAGTGCGGCTGTGCCCGGTCACCCTCTATGTCCTGTAGTGGTCTGACCATCCCCTGCTGCTCTTTGATCTGTCGTAGAAGCGCCTCCTTGTGTCGTCGTATCTCCATCAGATAAAGCTCGATACAGACTTGGTCATGGAAATGGATTAGTCGTGACAAAGGACTGAAGCCATTCCCCACTAGGTAGAGACAGTGGTGGCGTCCCTGAATCTCGTAGCAGGCTGGGCAAACACAAAGAAAATGCTCCTCTGTCTCAACCGCCCTTAGCGTACAAAGCGTGCAGATCTGCTGCTCTCTAGGTATGCCCGTTGCTCTCCCTGCCTCAATCCTCAGCTGATGGGATGAAACCCGCATCTGACCAATGGCAATCCTCAGTGCATGAGATACTCCTCTATCCTCGAGATATTGGGGTCTGATAATGAATCCCTCCTCTGATACTCTCAGGAAGTGGTCGTGATAAAACTAGGTCTTGGTGGGGAGTTCCTGGTCCTCCCCCCAAGTCCGGGATGTGTGAAGCTAGAGGAGGTCTAACTGTATAATACGGTTGATCTCATCTCGTGGGATTAACTCAGGAGGTGCATTCATGTTGTACTGAAAGGGTGGAAGCGTATCCATCTGGATACTGTGCCTGGCAAGCCATGTAGATATGCGTGCATACCATGTGTCTGCCCTGCTCTCTGCGAGTCGTCTGGATGACTCTAGGGCCAACCTCGGAAGTCTCCAATACCATCATGTAAATATCCTAAGTCAAAGTACAGTTGACCATTTATTTGATCATAATTAAAGAGTTTCCATATGTGTTAATTATGGTCAAAGAGTTATTTTAATGGTCAGAGAATTGACTACGGTCAAAGATACTTGACTCTGGTCAAGTGAACTTGACTTCGGTCGAGGAGACTTGGTTTATTACCAAGAGGGTTAACTACGGTTAACCATAGAACCATAGAGCTAACTACGGTCAGAGAGTGTTGACTTCGGTCAACGAGACTTGGCCTGCGCCAAGAGGGTTAACTACGGTTAACCAAGATGTGCCAACTTCGGTTGGAGAGACTTGACTATAATTAAGGCGCCTCGCCCTTGGTCAAAGCCCCTTAATTATGATCAAGAGCGTTGACTTCGGTCAACCAGAGAATAAATATATTTGTTGTGTGCACGTGTTCAGTGGGGACGCCCACCGTGACTAGAATTAGTTCACAGTGTATTGTTTGCATGCAAGCGCTAACAATTAATGGGTGCCATGGTGGTGCGCTTTAATTAATTGTTGCAGGTACTAGGAAGAGTTATTTTCCTAAGCAAGAGTCTAGGAGGCGGTTTGCGTCACCAAGTGCTTCAAAGACTCCAGAGTTGCCCTTAGTGGCATGTAATTAGGAAAGTAAAGTAGAAATTGACAAGTGGCTTGTTAAGGGGAGCCTGAGAGCTCATGTAATGAATTATTATTCACGTTTGAATTATGTGTGAACAGCTCTACGCTGAACGATGTACTCCATCTTCTCTCAAGTAATAAAATCCTTCGGGGGGGGGGGTCTAGCCCAACTGTTGTCATGGGCCCTAGTGTCTCTGTTGAGAGAGGGAGAGTAAATGGGAGTATCCTTGCTGTATTTTTACAAGAGAGAGGCTTCATAGAGTAAATGGGAGTATCCTTGCTGTATTTTTACGAGAGAAAGGTTTCATTGGTATCAGAGCATGGTCACACAATTTTCTTAAACCGTGACGATCCAAGAAGGTTTGTGGGCGTGAAGATGTTGGGTGATTAGAAGATCATTGGAATTGTCGATACTCTAATTTGGTTGCCTGCTAGATGCACTAGTGGTAGAGGCTAACGGGGTTTTGAAGCTAACAAAGGAGAACAAGGTCCGGTGAAGTGGCTCTGTGAATGCACAAATGCCATGGCTGATGAACAAAATCGAGGGCTCATGCAAAATTTACATAGGAGCAGTCCGTTGGATTAACAGAGCTAGATGGCACAATGAACGTATTCGTTCAAGGTTATCTAAGATGCTCTCACGCGTGGTAGTTATCCTCCCACACGTAGGTGTATGCTTGACGGGAAACGGCGTCAGAAAGAAATCTTCACGTGCAGCAATGCTTTCAGGTGGATGTACATGGCGTTGGTGCGACGAGATTCGACGGGATTCGCACATGAAATGACACCATGAAGAATTTTCGATGCTTGAAGATTTGATTGCAAGTCAATTCGACTAAGAAACCTTACGCAAACGCATGATTCTAGGTAGAAGCGCACAGCTTTCGACTTGCGTGCATGGGGTGCTTGGTGACGGCCTCCGTTGTGCTACTAGAAGAATTTTTGATGCTTGAAGATTTGATTGCAAGACAATTCGACTAAGAAACCTTACGCAAATGCATGATTCTAGGTAGAAGCGCACAGCTTTTGACTTGCGTGCGTGGGGTGTTTGGTCATGGCCTCCGTTGTGCTACTAGCTAGGCGCTTACAAGGTTCACCCAGATGCTGACGCGGCAACTGCCAACAAGGTGATGATGTGGGCCTGACGTGACACGTGGCAGACAGCGCAACCAGTGATGTGGCGCTGATGTGGCAGGCAGCTAGGTCAGCAGTGATATGGCATATGCCTACTCGGAGCTGATGTGGTAACGACTAAAGAGGGAGGTAAATCTGTCAAGTTTATGACCTATAATGGACAATATGGCCATACAGACAAAGCATTGCAGTTCATCAGGCAGTTTGATGCTGCATTCGGTACATAAAAGTTTTCAGAATCCTCCAAGTTAAGAACGGTCAGTTTGCACTTGATAGCGACAGCTAGTGCATGGTGGAGTGCACAGACCACAGATGGGTCAGCCCCAAAGAGGTGGAAGGACTTAAAGAAAGCCTTCTACCAACAGTTTATGCCTAAACAGTTTAGAGACCATGTTCTTCAAGATTGGGACAATTTTATGGATGCAGGAGATACAGTGGATGTGTACAACCAAAAGTTTTGGGATGCTTATTTGCAAGTTGCACCTTTCAAAAAGATCTCCAAAGGAACCCAAATGAGAAAGTATAGAGTAGGTTTCAGTCCAAGAATCGAGGCAGTAGTGAATCTTTGGGGGCAAAGAACATTCAAGACCTTATTCATTCAGCTTCAGTAGCTAGTCTTGTGCCGTTACAAGATCCATCTACAGTTTTATCCTTGCATATAGGACGACGTGCTGAAAGAAAGAAAACTGATTTTTCAAAATCAGAATCCCAAGGTTGAAAAGAAAGGGTTTCAGCCTCAGGAGCCAAGGGGTACTCAGTTTTCAAAGACATATGAAGGCAAATCCCCATTCACTCCTGAACAGATAGCTGAGCTTCGCAGAGATGGGAAATGCTTTAAGTGTGGCAAAGAGGGGCATGTGGCTGTCCGGTGCCCAGAAAAGCCTTCAACTTCGAAGGGAAAAGAGGCAGAGAAGCCACAGGGACCGCAAAAGCTAATGGCAGGAGGAATTCTTGACATATTGGGTCATGTTTCAAACCCAAAAGAACGAGAATTGCTGCTATCATGGGGCAAAGTCAAAGACCAGCAAGCGCTGATTTTATTTGATCCAGGGGCTACTGATAATTTCCTATCAGAGGACCTATCCCTGAGACTGGGAATAAAGACGGAGGAGTTGGGCAGGGCTTTGGATGCCGATCAGATGTTCTCCGGGAACCCTGTGCCAGTCACTCCCTTGATAGGAAAGCTCCGTCTTCATGTACAGAGTTATGTGGATCAGGAAGACTTCTTCATTTCTCCACTGAAACAACATGATGTAGTCTTGGGTATGCCTCGGTTTCATTGCAAGGCAGTGAAATTGACTCTTCTTGAAAGAGTGCTGGAGTTTGTACATAGGGGCAAAGTATATCGTGTGGTTGCTAGGAATAGAGGGGAAACTATTCCCATTGTATCAAATAGTTCTGTTGGAAAAGAAATAAAGTCTGCAGTTTCAGCTTACATGATTTTTGTAAAAGAGAGAGATGTGGAAATGCATGCTGAAACAAGTGAGGCAGATCAGAATAAATTTCAGTTTATTGAAAATTTTAAAGATTTTTGCCAGGCGAGCTACCCCCTAAGAGACCTGAGGATCATGGCATAGAACTCATTCCTGGCAGCGAGCCACCCAATAGGGCCCCATACAGAGTTAGTGCAACTCAGCGAGGAGATTATGACTCAGGTACAGGACCTGTTGTCCAAGGGGTTGATTCAGCCGAGTTCTTCTCCTTTTTGTTCCCCTGTGCTGCTAGTATAGAAGAAAGATGGCTCATTCCGTATGTGTGTCGATTACCGCGCACTGAACAAAATGACCATCAAGAATAGATTTCCTATTCCGTGCATTGATGATGTGCTGGACCAGTTAAATGGAGCCTTAGTTTTCAGCAAGATAGACTTAAAGAGTGGCTATCACCAAGTGAGGATACAGCATTAGGATGTGCACAAGACAGCGTTCCGGACTACTTTTGGGTTGTATGAATATCTGGTGATGCCTTTTGGATTGACAAACGCCCCAGCTTCTTTCAATAGGATGATGGATTGTATCTTCCGACCCTACAGACAGTTCACTGGTACCTTCTTCGATGACATAATTGTCTTTTCTAAGTTCGAAGAAGAGCACAAGGAACATCTTGCTATAGTGTTTCAAGAGCTGAGAAATCATCAGCTCTATGCAAACAGCAAGAAAAGTGATTTCTTCTTGGAAGAAATCCATTACTTGGGGCATATAATATCCAAGAATGGGATACAGATGGATCCAACAAAGATCCGTGCCATTCAGGAATGGCTAGAGCTGAAAACTGTGCATGAAGTTCAAAGTTTCCTAGGTCTGTGTTCTTACTACAGAAAATTTATTAGGCATTTTGCGGATATAGCCACTCCACTCCACTCCACGATCTTACTAAGAAAAATGCAGCTTTTAGATGGGGAATTCCTCAAAAGACAGCCTTCACCACTCTCAAGGAGAGACTGACTACAGAGCCAATCTTAATCGTTCCAGATTTGTATCAGCCATTTGATGTGGATTGTGATGCTTGTGGGGAATGTGTTGGGGCTGCATTGCATTAGAATGGTCATGTAGTTGCCTTTGAGAGTAGGAGACTCCGGGATGCAGAGAGATATATGGGAATCTATGAGAAAGAGTTATTGGCTGTAATCCATGCCATCCATACATGGAAGCATTATCTTTTGGGTGCAGATTTTACTGTTAAAACAGATCACCAAAGTTTGAGATACTTTCTAACTCAGACAAAACTTTCCGAGAAGCATATGAAATGGGCAAATATGCTGTCAATGTATCATTTTCAGATTGTCCATACCCCAGGAATTCGGAACAGAGTGGCAGATGCCTTGTCCCGAAGACCCCAGGTCAATAATGTGACTATTGCTTATCATCAGGACCTGGAAGGCATGAGGGAGCAATATGCTAATGATGTAGATTTTGGTGAGATTTTACAGCAAATGCAAGAGGGGCAGTCTACCAGTCACTATTCCTTGAAAGATGGGTATCTAATGAAAGATGACTGCCTATGCATCACCCAAGAGATGAGGAAAAAGATTTTGGAGGAATGCCATGTACCTCCTTATGTTGGACATAGAGGAATTACAGCAACAACTCTACTAGAGAGGTATTTCTTTTGGCCAGGAATGCGAAAAGATATACATTAGTTTGTAACTGAATGCCTTACGTGTCAGAAAGTAAAGTATGATAGATGGAAGGCACCTGGCCTACTTATGCCTCTTCCTCTGCCTCAGGCACCGTGGGAAAGTATTACAATGGACTTCATTTTTGATTTGCCAAGATCAAAGTTAGGGAATGATGGGATTTGAACTATCATTGATAGATTTAGCAAGCAAGCTCATTTCATTCCGGTTCGCAAAACCATAAAGGCAGATCATATGGCTAAGCTTTTCATGGCACAAATCCTTAAGCATCATGGTGTGCCTAAGTCCATTGTCAGTGATTGAGATCCCATAATGACCAGTCTATTCTGGAGAGCTTTATTTGATAACATGGGGACGAATCTGAATTTTCTTCTTCTTTCCATCCCCAGACAGATGGTCAAAGTGAAGTAGCAAATTCTACAGCATTGGATATGTTGAAATGCTACGTGGGTGACGAAGGTTCAGACTGGGAAAAGTACCTACCAATGGTAGAGTTTGCTTACAATAATACAGTACGCAGCTCTACAGGGAAAGCCCCCTTTGAGGTCATTTATGGGAAGGTGATTCTGCCACCTATCCCTAGGACCAAGGATGAAATATTTGCAGCTGATCAGTTTTTGAGAGACCTCCAGACAGCTTACAGCCAAGTCCGGTCAGCAATTGAGAGGTCTCAAGAGAAACATAAAAGAGTTGCAGATAAGCATAGGAGACAGTTAAATCTCAAGGAAGGGGATTGGGTACTTTTGAACTTCGAGAAAGCTAGGCTCCGTAAGTTTAAAGGCAAACAGAAAGTGCATGCAAAGTTATCTCCCAGATACTATGGCCCTTTCAGGGTTACAGAAAGAATAAATAAGGTTGCATACAGGTTGGCAAGAGCATTGGAGGATTCACAATGCATTCCATGTGAGTCTTCTAAAGAAATTCCAGGGGCCAGAGCCTACAGAGCCAGTGTCAGAGGATCCACCAGAAGTGGATGAGCTGGAGGAGGTCCTTCAGCTAGAACAGATTGTGTACCATACTGTACGCAAAGGCCCTTAGGGCAAGGAGTTTTACAGGTATCTTGTAAAATTCAAGAATTATACGGCATTAGATGCCAAGTGGATGGATGAAGACATGTTGTCCGATCATCCACAGCTTTTGGATGTTTACA
This sequence comes from Dipteris shenzhenensis, assembly GCF_047967505.1. NCBI lineage: Eukaryota > Viridiplantae > Streptophyta > Polypodiopsida > Gleicheniales > Dipteridaceae > Dipteris > Dipteris shenzhenensis. Next base: position 12,414,965 of record NC_141605.1, read on the forward strand.
AGGAAGCTTTTCAATTGAGGTCAACTGAATAGAAGCCGAGGGGATGTCACCATCATGTAAATATCCTAAGTCAAAGTACAGTTGACCATTTATTTGATCATAATTAAAGAGTTTTCATATGTGTTAATTATGGTTAAAGAGTTCTTTTAATGGTCATAGAATTGACTACGGTCAAAGATACTTGACTCTGGTCAAGTGAACCTGACTTCGATCGGGGAGACTTGGTTTATTATCAAGAGGGTTAACTGCGGTTAACCAAAGAACCACAGAGCTGATGGCGGTCAGAGAGTGTTGACTTCGGTCAATGAGACTTGGCATGCGCCAAGAGTGTTAACTACGGTTAACCAAGATGTGCCAACTTCGGTTGGAGAGACTTGACTATAATTAAGGCGCCTGGACCCTTGGTCAAAGCCCCTTAATTATGATCAAGAGCGTTGACTTCGGTCAACCAGAGAATAAATATATTTGTTATATTTGTTATGTGTGCACATGTGTTCAGTGGGGACGCCCACCGTGACTAGAATTAGTCCACAGTGTATTGTTTGCATGCAAGCGCTAACAATTAATGGGTGCCATGGTGGTGCGCTTTAATTAATTGTTGCAACTAGGAAGAGTTATTTTCCTAAGTGCTACGGGAGCCTAAGAAGAGTCTAGGAGGCAGTTCGCGAGACCAAGTGCTTCGAAGACTCCATAGTTGCCCTGAGTGGCATGTAATTAGGAAAGTAAAGTAGAAATTGACAAGTGGCTTGTTGCCAAGAAGGGGAGCCAGAGAGCTCATGTAATGAATTATTATTCATGTTTGAATTATGTATGAACAGCTCTACGCTGAACGATATACTCCTTCTTCTCGTAAGTAATAAAATCCTTCCGGGGGGGGGTCCATCCCGACTGTTGTCCTGGGCCCTAGTATCTCTGTTGAGAGAGGAAGAGTAAATGGGAGTATCCTTGCTGTATTTTTACGAGAGAAAGGTTTCATAGAGTAAATGGGAGTATCCTTGCTGTATTTTTACGAGAGAGAGGTTTCATTGGTATCAGAGCATGGTGACACAATTTTCTTAAACCGTGACGATCCAAGAAGGTTTGTGGGCATGAAGACGTTGGGTGATTACAAGATCATTGGAATTGTCGATACTCTCTACGTGAATGCACAAATGCATGGCCGATGAACGAAATCGAGGGCTTAGGCAAAATTTACACAGGAGCAGTCCGTCGGCTTAACAGAGCTAGATGGCGCAATGAACGTATTCGTTCAAGGTTATCTAAGATGCTTTCACGCGTGGTAATTATCCTCCCACACGTAGGTGTATGCTTGACGGGAAACAGCGGCAAAGAAAGAAATCTTCACGTGCAGCAATGCCCTCGTGTGAGTCATGCCTGGGCTGCATGTTTCATCGTGAAGATGGGTCCTATGAAGATTGCTCCCAAATGTGTATGACTGCACTATGTCCACTGGTTCACCACGATAGATAAAAGTGAGTCGGTTAGTCACTGCTCGTGAGGTGTTGATGATCAGAACCTTAGTTTTCCCAAGGTTGACCATCAGATCTCTCTCTGTGCAAAACACCTCTAAAGCCTCCAGATCTCTCTGTAGCCCCTCCGCTGAAGAGGATATAAGGACTATATCATCAGCATATAACAATATTTGTATGAGGAGATCCCCTAGTAATGAGCCCTTGCTACCTAGGCGATCTATGAAAGATGTGATCTCATCAATGTAGAATCCAAAAAGAGGCGGTGACAGAGGGTAGCCCTGCTTCACCCCAATGGTGCTCTCGACCCAATCTGATAGGCCGCCTGGGGCATGGACCCTGCCTTTGACTAACTTATATAAGCTCATCACACCCCAAATCAGCATCTCCTATAGCCTCCTGATCCTGTGGTATCATGGAACAGTGTCGAAGGCCTTTCGAAAGTCTACGAAGCATGTGTATACTCTCTGATGTCTGGACCTCGCCTCCTCAATAATAGCCCTCAAAGTAAAAATGTGGTCTAGAGTAGAGTGCTGCCTGCCAGTGTGTGGGCAATCATGAGGTTGCAATAGTTCCCGATGTCCATGGGGTCTCTTGCTTTGTGTATCGGTACGATTGTAGTGGTGCTCCACGCTGGTGGGAAGCCGGTGATAAACTGCAAGGTTAAACATATGTGCAAGGATTGGTGTTAGGACTTCCTGCCCATGTGCGAAGTGCTATGTCCGAAGGCCTTCGTGATCCTAAGCGGTGAAGCACAGCCGGCACATTCTGCGTAGTGAATAGATGACAAGTAGCGGGCTTGGGCATAGTGGACATGTCTGGCGGTGTTTGCCTCGGGACATCATAAGGAGCATGCATAAGTGTGTCACACGCCCGGATCGGTGATGGGGATGGGTGGCTTTCCCTCCGCGAGGAATCCGCACCCAGTGGTTGGGTCTCCTCCGTGAAATGATCTGATGATCTCTTCCATCCTATGTGTGAGGAAGGTGTTGAGACTAGGCATCTCCAGGGGTGGCTGGCCGACCAGCTCCCACGCAGCAAGGGGGGCCAGAGGGGGTAGGCTGGCCGACCAGCCAGGCTTTGGCCGACCAGCTGGTCGGCCCAGTTGGCTGACCGACCAGGCTGGTTGGTCTAGGCCATCTGGCCGAACCCCCTGGCCTTCCCTATAAAAGGGACTCCCTCCCTTTCACATCCCTCACTTGTCCCTGCAGCTCCTCAAGGCTCATGTACACAGCCTGCTCCTGACCATCCTCATCAGAGCCTCCTCTCAGCTACTCAGTTGGCTGCCCACGCTCCCGCAGCAGATCTTCCCTCTTCAGGGCTCCTGCCTCCTCGTTTCAGGCCTCTACAGTTCCCTTTGTTCCAAGGTTCCTGCCTCTTCACCCAGGCTCCTTCAGCCTCCTCTTTTCTAGGCTCCTGCCTCCTCGGTTCAGGCTCCTCTAGCCTCTTCGCTCCCAGGCCCCTGCCTCTTCGCTTCAGGCTTCTCCTGCCTCCGTGCTCTCAGGCTGCAGCCTTCTTGTGCCCCTTTCTTCTGCTTCAGCTCAGCCCCTTCTGCAGCCTCCTTGTGCTCCCTTTCCTCTGCTTCAGTACAGCCTCTCCTGCAACTCCTGTTTCCTATCTTATTCAAGATACCTTGTATTTCAGTTGCTGCCCTGGTTTAGGGGCTGAGTTACAGCAGATCAGTTGTGGCACACTTTGTTATCTCTAGTGTTCTCTGTGTGGTTCTATAATTTTAATATGGTATCAGAGCACCAGAATACTCTCTGATCTTGGAACTCCTGTATTGATGAAGTTGAAGAAGCTTGTCCTCGTCAGCAACTCTCTTTCCCACTGACTATAGAGCTCTCTTCTTCCCCCCTATATATATTTTTTTGCTGCCTGTCGGCAGCCCTGTTCTAGACCTTGATCTGTTCACCAGCCCCGTTCTCTTCAGCCCCTGGTTGCTGTCCACTCCCTGGTTTCAGTTATGGCTGATGAAACAAAGGATTCTACTCCGGATCTTCGCGTTCCCCCTATGTCCAATTTCTTTCTAGAGTCTGACCCTATGCAGATTATGTCACTGGGGGGAGCCTCGTACTACATGCTCCTTGTTGATGACTTCAGTCGCTATTCTTGGATCTATTTTCTTTCCCAGAAGGATCTGGCTTTCAGTCGTTTCCAGACCTGGCTAGCCATGGTGGAAAAAGAATCCAACCACTCCCTCAAAATTCTTCGGGCTGATAAGGGTGGTGAGTTCACCTCTCTCGAGTTTGATCGGTTCTTGAGTAGTCATGGTGTCAAACGGGAATTTGCCAACACAGGTACCCCTTCTGATAATGGTGTGGTTGAACGTAAACATCGTACCGGCGTTGAAATGGCTCGGACCATGCTAACTCACAGTCAACTCCCTCAGTCTCTCTGGGCCGAGGCCATGATGACCGCCATCCATACTCTTAACCGCTCTCCGACATCAGCAGTCCGAGGCATGACCCCTTATCAGGCTTACTATGGATCTAAGCCCGATGTTTCCCATTTTCGGGTATTTGGCTGTGATGCTTATGTTCATATTCCTAAATCTGATCGTGGAAAGCTTGATCCTAAGTCCCACAAGCTATTGTTCGTAGGCTACAACTCCGTCTCCACTGGATATCGCCTCTATGATCCTCGTCGCCGCATTATCTCCGTGAGCAGGGATGTCCTTTTCGACGAGCAGGTCCTTCTGCCATCCTCCGACTCTCCTCCTGTTCTTGGAGATCCGTCCGATGCCCCGGAGCCCTCTCTCCCTCCACCTGCCTCGTCCCCCGTTACATCACCTCCTATTTTCTCTCCTCCGCCTCCTTCTCCGGCTCTACTCTCGTCTGCTCCTCCTTTGGAACCCCGCTCGGTACGTGTTCCGCGATGGCTCATTGATACTCTCCGCTCCTCCGGTCTTGCGGATCCCTACTCCGAACCACACCTTGATGATGGGCCTCGTCGCTCTCATCGCCATCCCCCACCGTCCTCTTCTGATCCCCTCCATGTCAATTACGCCCTTATGTCTCGCATCCTCGCCACTCGCGAGCCCACTACCGTTCCTCAGGCTCTGGCCCAGCCTCATTGGAAACAGGCTATGAAAGCGGAAATTCAGCTTCATACCTTCATCATTCTTTATGTGGATGATCTAATCCTTACTGGGAGTCATACCAATCATATCCTTGCCATTAAAGTTGCTCTTCAAACTGAATTTGAGATGACGGATATGGGCCTTCTCCATTTTTTCTTGGGTCTTGAGATTTGGCAGACTAAGAGGGGGTATTTTGTCTCTCAGCAACGCTATGTTCACAAGCTCCTCGAAACTTTCCACATGGCTGACTGTCGGCCCATCACTTCTCCCATGGATCCCAACTCTAAACTCTCTGCTTCTGGGTCCACTGCTTATCCTGATGCCTCCCTCTACCGCCAGCTTGTTGGTTCTCTTCTCTGGCTACTTAACACTCGACTGGATCTCGGCTTCTCTGTCGGCACCCTCAGTACCTTCATGCAAACCCCTTCGCTTTCTCATTGGCAGGCTGCTCGACGTCTCCTCCACTATCTTCAGGGGACCTCTACTTTTGGGCTCCTATATACTGCCGGTGGTTCCTCTCCTTCCCCGCTCACTCTCCGAGGTTGGAGTGACTCCGATTGGGCTGGTGACCCCGATTCTCGCTGCTCTACCACGGGCTATGTTTTCTCCTTTGGCTCTGCGGCTATCTCCTGGTCCAGTAAACGCCAACCCACGGTCGCCCTATCTTCCACCGAGGCTGAATATCGGGCTATGTGTAGTGCCACCTGTGAGGCTGTGTGGCTTCGGCGCCTTCTTCTCGATTGTGGTTTTCAGCAACTCGCTCCTACCACACTTTTTTGTGACAATCAAAGCTGTATTGCCCTTGCTCGCAATCCGGTTTTCCATGCTCGGACAAAACACATTGAAATTCAGTACCACTACACGCGAGAGAAGGTTCTTGACGGTACCATTTTGCTCCTCTTCAGCACCACTTCCGACAACGTCGCCGACATATTTACCAAACCTGTTTCCCCTCCCCTTCTCCAACGTCATACCAGCTCTCTGGGTCTTGTGCCACACCCTGGAGCTGAGAGGAGGTGTTGAGACTAGGCATCTCCAGGGGTGGCTGGCCGACCAGCTCCCACGCAGCAAGGGGGGCCAGAGGGGGTAGGCTGGCCGACCAGCCAAGCTTTGGCCGACCAGCCAGGCTTTGGCCGACCAGCTGGTCGGCCCAGTTGGCTGACCGACCAGGCTGGTCGGTCTAGGCCATCTGGCCGACCCCCCTGGCCTTCCCTATAAAAGGGACTCCCTCCCTTTCACATCCCTCACTTGTCCCTGCAGCTCCTCAAGGCTCATGTACACAGCCTGCTCCTGACCATCCTCATCAGAGCCTCCTCTCAGCTGCTCAGTTGGCTGCCCACACTCCCGTAGCAGATCTTCCCTCTTCGGGGCTCCTGCCTCCTCGTTTCAGGCCTCTACAGTTCCCTTTGTTCCAAGGTTCCTGCCTCTTCACCCAGGCTCCTTCAGCCTCCTCTTTTCTAGGCTCCTGCCTCCTCGGTTCAGGCTCCTCTAGCCTGTTTGCTCCCAGGCCCCTGCCTCTTCGCTTCAGGCTTCTCCTGCCTCCGTGCTCTTAGGCTGCAGCCTCCTTGTGCCCCTTTCTTCTGCTTCAGCTCAGCCCCTTCTGCAGCCTCCTTGTGCTCCCTTTCCTCTGCTTCAGTACAGCCTCTCCTGCAGCTCCTGTTTCCTATCTTATTCAAGATACCTTGTATTTCAGTTGCTGCCCTGGTTTAGGGGCTGAGTTACAGCAGATCAGTTGTGGCACACTTTGTTATCTCTAGTGTTCTCTGTGTGGTTCTATAATTTCAGTTTGTTTGCATCTTCCGCTGCCATTTTTAATAGAAGGCTCATCTCTTGCGGGGTGTTAGCCGCTGAAAGATCCTGTGTGTCTCATGTGGCGTCAACTGACCCAAGGCTCTTTCTCGAATAATCACTTTGACATCCCTGTAGGCAGCCCATTTCCCTGCCTCTCGTGCTGCCATAACCGGTATCATCCCTTCTCTCCAATGCTCCTGCTGCAATAGCATGAGATCGTCATCCAAAAATATTATGGTCCCTTTCAGGGTTGCCCTCATGCTCATGAGAGTCGACCTGTCCATAGCTGTTCGTAGTTTCATTACAAGTGGTCTTGTTGGAGCTTCAACTTTACCAACCCTCCATGCTGTCTCGCATGTCAGGTTGACTCCCATTTTGGTGAACAAGGTCTTGGCATCGGACATAGGGGTGTCTCCAACTGTTAGGCCTTTGACTAGGACATTCGAGGCCTTGTTGCTCCTTCTTTTCTCTTCCTCCAGGGCTTCAGAGATGATCTCTTTCTTGGGGGCTGCCGTACCCTTAACCACATTCTTCCATTCTAGTATATCTGCGTTACCTTTAGTGATTTGCTGTGTGAACTCAGCATGCTTCCCTTGTATGGTTGTCTGTAGCGCTGCCATCTCCTTCTTAAGCATCTCATTCTCGGCTCTCATCTCTTCCATTGCCTTGCACGTACCTTCTGGTACCCTCTGCATATCCCTCAATTGCTGTAATTTTGTCCCCATGGCCTGCATTTTGTCCTTGAGGTTGTCCTTCTCATCTTCCCATGTCTCCTTCTCCTTTTCCCATTCGTCCTTCTTCCCTTTCTCCTTCCGCCATTCTTCTTGCATACGCCCCCCTTGCTTCTTGATTTCATTTAGGGTCTTGTCAATATGTGTCTTTTCTGCCATCAATGCCACATTAGTGGTCTCGAGGCTATCGACCTTTTCGATCAAGGCCAATCAAATTTTGCTGAGGTGGGTCAATACCTCGGAGGTATTCTTGGGGGGTGTTCCTGCCATGTACACTTGCATTGCACTTCAGAGAGCCTTAACATAGCTCCGTGTCGTCATGTTTCGACAATTGATTTGACGCAAGCACGAGAAGAGGCGAGCCTTCGAGACCAAGCTTTCATAACCTCCTCAAGCTTAGGTGTTAATTCTTTCATTCCATCCCCAAGCTTAGGTTAATTCTTTCGCTTCCTCCCTTACTAATTAATAGAAAGAATAAAACTCATCGGGGGCACAGACTTGCTTTGGTAATGTGATTCATCATTTTAGACTGTATTGAATATTCTCATCCGATTAGTTCAGCTTCTATGTAAATGTTTCAGTTATGTGATTTGTCGTTTTTGACGGTATTGAAGAATTTTAGTTTGATTCATAGTGCGAACCTTCATCATAGCTGAGACAGCCTTTGGGCGCCAAAGAGATAATAGAAACTCAAAATCTTGACTCTACATAAAGTTAATGAATTTGCAACAGTTAAATCTTGATGCAATTGACCTTCAGCCGCTTTCTTATGCTGGAATGTAATCAAGGTTGACACAGCATGTAATTGGGTACCTTAAACATAGGATCAAACTTCGGTAGTGTTTTGTGCTTTGATATACGTACCCTGCTGCTCCCTCCCTCTCCCTCCTTTTATGGGATGAAAAAACACCCTCTGTCCTGTGTTTACATTGGCATTTCTATAGTTTTCTTGTGTGGACTCTCTCTGTTTCTCTCTCTTGCATTCTTCATTTTAGAGGGAGAATATGATACAACTCCTGCCACTGTACTATTGCGATTTCCTTGCACTTCTCATGATGCGAAAAAGAAGATGTGTTTTGAGTGAGTGGTTGTTTGAAATGCTGCAATACAAACGGGAAGTTCCATCAATGCATCATTTCTATGGAATCAATACTTTACAGATCTGGGCCCACTTCTGAGCTTCTGATTTCATATTTTGCTTCACTTTACCAGTTGATGGCCATATGTTTCCCTTTATTGTTTTTTTGGAATTCTATATATGTATCCTTCTGTTTTCTTTTTGGGGGCAGGCAGGGGGGTGTTGGGGGGATGGGCTTCTGTATAATTTTATCCCTTTTTGGGTGGTCTCTTCCTTTGATGGGAAGTTTAAGGTATTGGATTGTTTCATCTTAAAGTTTTAGGGTAGCTTGACACCAAATTGCTTCGCCCGCCAAAATTTGGTGGTTTTCCTCGGTGATTCTATTCAGCTTGTTGCGACATAGGTGATCTTTAGATTTATTCGGATTGCATCAGATTTCTTAAAATTAGAATCATTTTTGAAGGCTTGCTGCTAGTCTCTCTGTACCTTGTTGATAGTATGGTCAACTTACATGTAATGGAAGCTCACGCATTGAGTACTGATTTAAACTTTGGGTTTTGTAACTTTTCTTTCATCAAATAATGCTGTGCAAAATGACAGTAAGTGTTGTTGCAGGTTATCAGAGATAATCCTGAATGTGTTGAGGCCCTATTAGGACGAGGAACTGCGTATGCATTCCAGAGGGATTTGGATGCTGCAATTGTGGATTTTTCACAGGTGTTGCATGCTATACTATGTTCGGTGGTTTGTTCCTAGTTTAGTTCTTGAGAGATCATGCAAATGTACTTGAAATTTCAAATTCAAATGGAACTTTTTGGAGGTATCCAGGCAATACAGGTCAATCCAAATATGGGAGAAGCTTGGAAACGAAGGGGTCAGGCAAGGGCAGCTTTAGGAGCAAGTGCAGAGGTGAGATTCTTGCTGCCAAATTATTTGCTTTGGTATCATGAGGTCTGGTCTGATGAATGGGCTCTGGATATTCCAAAAGTTGGACATTGGAGTCTTGCAAATTCATATATCGTACCCCTGCTGCTTAGAAATGATCATTTGGGAGAGACCAGAAGGAAATACTTGTGTCTACAACCAATTGTAGATAAGCAAGATTAGCCTTCACCTTGCTAGACTTCATCACAGCCGAGTCTATCCTTATCTTGGAGTGCTGATAGAAACTCAGTATGAAGACCTTTACATAAATGGATGCTTGTGCGTGTGTGGTGTGTGGACATGCTTATGTGTGTTAGAGCATACGCTCATACTAGGGACTACACCCACTGTCCAGCATTGATGATATTGGTGAAGCTGTTGTAGTAACTACTCCCTGCTATGTGTGATGGAGACTATGGTTTCTGAGGCTGTGGGTGAGCATCATGACTGCACATTGTTTTGTTTTTAGAGGATGAGTTTTGGGGAGGGGGGAGGGGTGTGTGTGTATGGACGTATGTGTGTATATGTAAATATTGTACATCCATAGATACATCTAGATAGATATAGATATGTGTGTGTGTGTGTCTAGTTTTGTTTATGGACATATAAAAAAACATTTGTATGTATATGTAAAAATCATACAGCCATAGATACATCTAGATAGATATAGATATGTGTGTGTGTGTGTGTGTGTGTGTAATTTTGTTCATGGACATATAGAAAAATGAAGAGAATCGTTGTGCTCTACTGTATGCAGTGTGAGATGAAAGTACTCGCCTTCCCCTTAATATTTGGCGCTTTGAGAGGTCACAGAAAGTCAGTATTAAGACCATTGTCAAATGTATGCTCGCATGTATATTCATGTGCATCTGTGTGAGCAAGAACATGTGTTATATACAGTGATCTACCTTAAAGTCAGCGTTGAGGAAGTCGTGTGATATTAGCTATGTCTGCTGTGCATGATGGGAATTTGTCTGTAAACTTTGGGTAACGTGTGCAAGTTTTTTTCCTTGCTACAAGGCAAGAAATATCAATAGATAGAAAATGTACAAAATTAGTACAAAGATGTTTGTCATCCCGTGGCCAAACATCATCACAAAATCCTTCTGGGAAATCTGCAGACGACATCTTATTGTTTTTTGAATTGGATGGTCTAAGCATTTTTTTCTTGGATGCTTGTTTGGGAGAGACTAAAATGAAATCATATAGTCTTCACAAGCAGTTGTAGCTTGATTGAAGAGAATGTGAACTCCTTTTTGATTAGCCTTCTCCTTTAGTGCTAGCCCTTGTCACGGCTGAGTCTGCCCTTCTCTTCTGGAGTGCTGACAGGAGCTCAGTACGAAGACCTTTGTATGAATGGATGCCCAAGTATGTGTGGGTGTGTGGATTTGTATGTGTGAGAGCATATGTTTATACTATGGTCTACACCCACTGTGGCACTGATGATGTCAGTGGGATTGTCATAGTAGCTAGTCTCTGCAATGCATATGGAGTTTGGTTTTCAACCTTATGAGTGACTATCATGAGATAGAAACTGCACACTGTGTTGTATTTTAGAGGATGAGTTTGGGCATGTTCTTGGATTCGTCTAGATATATTTTTTATTGTTTTATTTTGAGAAGTACCTTGGCTGTTTGATCAATATGTAAAAGCACAAGGAAGAAGTAAGTTCAACTGTTAGTGTTATGCCACTTTAACAAAGGGATCAAGCTTTAGAGTCGCTCATTTTACCATCTTAGGCAGTCTATTCTTGTCTTTTCTGTAGTGTATAGCTTGTGGTGTACCAGTATTTTATCGCTTATAACACTTCTGTTGGTTGCTCTCCTTTCGTTTGGACTTCGCTTTCGCAAACACAATATTCTCCATTTGTATTCCATCTTCTTTTGCAATACAGTTGATGAGATATTCCTATGTTTCTGGGCAATGCTTTGTATTGAACAGGCCATCTCAGATTTGTCAAAGGCACTAGAGTTCGAGCCTAATTCTTCTGATGTTCTTCATGAGAGAGGTGCTCAATTTGTTGTTTCTTACATAGCACACCTGCCAAGACTCTTGAAGAATCAGTCACTTTATTGGTATTTTTTAATATGACAAACATGGCAGCTCTGATGTGCACGTGCAAAGAAGGCTTGCAGGTACAGTTCGCTATAGATCAAAGGACTATGAAGGTGCGGTCAAGGATCTGCAGGCATGCGTAGCATTTGACAAGTCTAACAAACTTGCTTATAACTATCTGGTAAAATTTTCCCATTCTCAGGATTTGATTTTACTTCAACATGTATTAAATTGACAAATTTGTCCTAGTGCACCTTCTATCACAGTCTGAAAGATTTGGGAAAAGCACTGTAATCTTCTTTTTAGGTAGTGGGATGGGTCCATGGCATCTTTGCGACTTTTATGATGAACAATGAACAATTGATATAGTCATCAAGCTTTGAGCATAACCCAAATGATTCCCACTTAATAGAGTCGAGCATAAACCAAATGAATGACTTCGTAACAAATGAGATAATTTAGAAGGTGGAGACTCTACTCTGACATTGGCAATTCACAAGGAATGACACGATAAGGATGCCTAATGCCTGTCCAAGGCGAATCAAATGTAAGCAGAAAGAGTAATCACCTCGACTTCTGATTTCAGAAAAGCTTAGCTAGACCAATCTGGATGTGGGCTATAAAAACTCGTGTTGCTTGTCGGGTGTGACACAAGTATTCTCTATATAGTGATGGCAAAGATGCTTAGTTTCCTGACATGGGTTCTATTTACAAAATGACAGTGATGTTCTCTTTGTGAGGAGATGACAGAAGAGGTTGTAGTTGCTATATTCTTCCTCATTCTGGTTCTCTTTCAATTTCTCTGATTTCTTCTTCTCTTGCCATGCTAGTGATGAGCTCAGCATATTCTTGGATTCATCTAGATATTGTAGTAGCCGACATGCAAATTTCACATTGTGAAGTTTTCTTCCATGTTTCGGCTTGCAATAAATTCTTTCTGTCTCAAGTGTGCGTTTTCTTTGCCCTATCAGCAAGATAGTGTAGAAATGATCGTTTGGGAGACAATAAAATGAAATCGTATAGTCTTCACAAGCAGTTGTAGCTTAAATGAAGAGAATGTGGACTGCCTTTTTATCAGCCTTCACTAGCATGTGTACGGTTGAGTCTACCCTTCACCGCTGAAGGGTTGACAAAGACTCAATACGAAGACCTTTCTATAAATGGATGCTTAAGGATGTGTGGTGTGTGGATATGTTTATGTGAGAGATGTTTATCCTATGGCCTACACCCATTGTTGTTGGGTCGTGATGACGTTTGTGTGGATGTCATAGTAGCTAGTCCCTGCTATGCTTGATGGAGTGTATGGTTTTCAACGTTGTGACTATCATGAGATTGAAACAGCGCTATGTGTTGTGTTTGTAGAGGATGGGTTTGGCAAGTTCTTGGATTCATCTAGATATAGATATAATTGAATGAGTGGGGCTATCTTTATGAGTAGAACTGACTCAAACACAGACCACAACGTTGGGGCTCATACAAAAGTGACCTCCCTATGTTAACTAGACGACTTTGAAACCGGAATTGAGAAGGATTCACAAATGATAAAAATTATGTAGTTTCTTGGCTGTGTGGGATTTACATTGATTATTAGGCTTGGTTTTGTTAAAACTTTTATGCTTTCTTAGTAATGATATCAAGAGTTTTTAAGATAAGTAAGGTGTAAGTTGTAAACATTTAATGAAGCCTATATTACTTTCAAGGGGAGCTATGTGGATTGCTTTGTAAACTTGTTTGTTGACTACAGGGCCTTGCTCTTCTCGCAACTGGTCACCACAAGGAAGGAATCGAGGCACATAATAAGGCATTGGAGATAGACCCATCTTTTAAGGAAGGTTGGACCCAGTTGGCACAGGTACCTCTTTTTACATTTTTTTTTCGATGATTACTTAGAAACTTGCATTTAGGAGGAGGTTCCATAGGATATTGAAAATTTTCGTTGAATGCAACTGAAACTTTTGCAATCGCCCATATGATAAAACTATCGTTTATCAGGGGTACTTGATAAAACTATGATAAAACTGTTGTTTTGTTAGAAATTACCCAACAGAGGGTACGCACAGGGGAAGACTGATAGTAATGCCCAGGAGCTCAAACAGTGTGGTGTGGGTGTGGAATCACAAACTTCTTAACTTAATGTGCATAATATAGATGTGCAGACTAATCAATAGACAATGAACCAGCCAGATAGAGAAACCACCAAAATATATATTTCCGTCCAAAACTATGGACACAATACAATTCCAACATGTTTATCATTGGATGCTCGTTTGGGAGAGACTAAAATAAAATCATATAGTCTTCACAAGCAATTGTAGCTTGAATGAAGAGAATGTGGACTACTTTTTGATTAGCCTTCTCCTTTACTACTAGCCGCTGTCATGGCTGAGTTTGCCCTTCACCTCCGGAGTGTTGACAGACAAAGACCTTTGTATAAATGGATGCTCAAGTATGTGCGGGTGTGCAGATTTGTATGTGTGAGAGCATATGCTTATCCTATGGTCTACACCCACAGCTGGGTGCTGATGACGTTAGTGGGGATGTCATAGTAGCTAGTCTCTGCTATGCATGGTGGAGGTTATGGTTTTCAACCTTATGAGCGACTATCGTGAGATTGAAACTGCACATTGTGTTGCATTTTTAGAGGACCAGTTTGGGCATGTTCCTGGATTTTTCTAGATATACCGTTTATCAGGGGTACTTGCTTTACTCATATTTTCATGCCATTGTGAGAACTCTTTTGGTTGATGGTTATGATTATTGTGGGGTTTGCTCTGTACACTGGTCTGATTGGGAAAATTCTTTTTGGACACTAATAGTAGTAACATAGCATTTGATGATTCAGAAGTGTTTCTTTAGTATACACAAAATTCGGAGGAAACAGTTGTTAGTGTTAGTGCAAGCACTTTTTTCTTGGTAGATTTGTCTCCATAAGTTTGATAAACATTAATCTTAGGTATATTCGTTTCCAAATGATCTTTATCAACTATTCTGATCTTTCATTCTCTCTTTTAGTATCTAACTTCCTTTTGAATACTGTTGGAAAAGTTGCTCTTCTCTTCCTTCTTTTTATCTGATGAGCATATCCAACATTTTTGAGTCCTGTAACTCTCAGCTGTTGTTAGAACCAAGAAGAACTTAATGAGCACTCAATTTTTTTGTCTAGACAGAGTAGGTTAGTCATATGGATTTTCTTTTGCATCTATAGAAAGAGAATAGAGTATGAGATTACACAATGCAATTGAGAAGTATTGAACCTTGCAGGAGTTGTCACTTTTGAGGATACAGTAGTGACTGGGAGTAATAGCTTAGGGTTATAATTCTGTCTTATTGATTCTAACAATGCATGATTTATGTGCAGTCTTTTTCAGAGCTTGGTAAAACAGAGGAGGCCATGGAATGCTTGCAAAAAGCTCTTTCTATAGATGAAAAGTATGTGTAAAAGGACAGTGTCTGTTTTCTTTGAGTGTTAACTGTTAGATATCGAAATATAATATGTAGCTGCTTATATTAAACATTGTACATTTTACCAGGTATGTCAATGCATATCGCTTACTCGGTCTATTACGGCAAGGCCTTGGAGATCACAAGTAAGTTTTACTTTTGTGCAAATATGTAGCTATGTCCATAATTGCACCCATGAACAGAAAGGTTGGTTGGCTGATTGATGCTATCATGTGTAGAGACTAAATACGGTCTATGGGACCTATAGCAATATAAACATTGTCCAGCAGTTTACCATCTTGCACTCGTAAGGAGAAGATTAGGGAATGTAGGTGCAACAAAGCCTATAGTTTGTGCAAGCTAAACCTGGAAACTTGCCACAGAGAAGCAACGAGCAGGCTACAAGCTACTCGTGATCTATTCTACAATTGTGTGGTAGGAGTATGGAAATCATGTATGTGCATGCATGTGTGTCTATGTATGTTGAGTGAGAGAGAAAAGAAGAAGGATGTAATATCGACCTCTGGGGGCCAAAAAACAGCCA
Source organism: Dipteris shenzhenensis (assembly GCF_047967505.1). Classification (NCBI taxonomy): domain Eukaryota; kingdom Viridiplantae; phylum Streptophyta; class Polypodiopsida; order Gleicheniales; family Dipteridaceae; genus Dipteris; species Dipteris shenzhenensis. The sequence goes on from NC_141605.1 coordinate 12,430,080, forward strand.
ATGGGACCGGAAAATATCAAGTACATAACTCAAAAAGCAGTTAGATATATTTCTCCAATAGTGGGAGGGGAAGAGACTATTATGTGACTCATGGTAGTCTCCGTCTTTGAAGAGCCGAGTAATGTATGCCCTTAAAGCCAAAAATGTGAGCCTTGAGTAATAGGTTTGGCAGTTGTGTGTGTCCCTCAAAGAGGGTGCTGAAATCATCCCTGATGTTTGCATATGGGGGGCAAACCGTGACTACTAGGTGTTCTTCTGTCTCCACTAGATCCAAATCACGTAAGTGGCATATTCTTTTTTCTCTTGGCACCTTTTTTTTGTTACCTGCTTTTTCTTCTCTTTCGTTTTCTTTTTTATTTTCTGTGTAGATTTTTGGACTTTAGAACAACCAAAAATCTAAATTTGTATTATTGGACATATTCTAGTCTTACAAAGGTATATGTTCTTTTGTCTTCACCAGACCCAAATCACATAAGTGGCATATTCTTTTTTCTCTTGGCACCTTATTGTTGGAATATGGAAGCAAGAACTAGAAATAGAAACTGGAAATGAAATAACAAGACTGAAAGACTAGAAATACCTTGAGAAGAGTGTAGACAAGACACAAGTTAGACTGATAGATTACAATGATGTGACCCATTGAATATATGGGCCAAAGTACAAGACATAAAGCAAGAGTGCTTATGGGATAATTGTAGAAGTGCCACATGGCACACACTAAAGACTAGACTTAGACTTAGACAAATGTAGACTAGGAAATAGTACACTTAGTGTGCACTTATCTTCAACACCCTCCTTAAGTGGACACTAGGAGTAAGACAGAAAGACAAGACTAGAAGACAGACTGATAGACTGAGAGACAAGATAGAAACCATGACAGACAAATGATCCTGAGACACCCCTCCTCAAGTGGTATCCTCATATGGGTCCACAAGGGTAAGGACAAGATGGATCTAAAACACAGTCAGATTGATAGACAAATAGATAGACAGACAAGACTAGATAGACAGAAGACTGATTGTAGACAAATAGAAAGACCAAGACACTAGAACCCCTTGACCTACATCATCGGTGGTCAAGGTGGTAGACAAGACATAGAAGTAATCAGAAAGCCCACTTCTCATCATGTGAGGAAGGAACAGCAGGATCAGCTGATGGAGATGTTGCAGCAACATGGGCTGAGGTAGATGCAGGAGCTGATGTAGAGGTTTTGGAGTAGCAGTCCCTCTCCTGGTGATTATCACGGCCACAAATGGTGCATGGATGAGCCTTGAAACAGTCCTTCTCCACATGATTAGTTTTGCCACAATGGGTGCAAGGCTTTCTTACCTTAGAACTTCCTTTCTTTGCTAAAAATGCAGTGTCAGTTACCTTTCGTTGTTGAGTTCTTTCTTTCTCTTGGAGAGCATTGATGATACCCTCAAGAGAAGGATTATTATGATACTTGAAGGTAGTGACAAGAGTAACATAGGAGTCAGGTAAGCTTTTGAGAAGCACAGCAATAGCAATATCTTCGGAGATGGGAGACTTTACTGACGCAAGCTGAACCATAAGACTGCGAAGATAATTGACATGAGAGGCTATAGTAGCTCCTTCCTGCATATGTAGATCAAAGAATGAGATCATAAGTGCAATCTTAGAGTTTTTAGATCGGGTTCCAAAAAGAGTGTCCAAAGTGATCCATGCTTGAGAAGCAGACTGTATGTCGGAGATGTGATGAATGTAATCATCTCCAAGGCGGAGCAATATGATAGCATAGGCTTTGTCGTTCTTGGCAGCGACAACTTGCTCAGATGGACCTTCGGGAGCATCACGGTGAACAATGTCCCAAAGGCCTTCTTTCATAAGATGGCACTTGATTTTGATCAGCCAAGTATGAAAGTTGGACCCATTGAATTTGTCGATAGATATGAGAGAATGAGAGGAAGATGCCATGTGGGAAGGTCTTACCTCTTGCTAGGATGCAAGGGCAGTGTCTATTCCCTTACAATATTGCAGAAAATAAATGAGAGGAAGAGATCCCAGAAGCCGGTTCTCTCACCACTTTGTCAGGGCCATAGCATATGACAGCCCATCGAAGTAGGAGGAACCAGCAAAAAAGGGGAGACTGTTCAGCAAACTGAAAGAGGCAAAGCTTAGTACCTTAATCCCGGGCAGAAGTAGGAGTGTAAAAAAGATGTAGATCTCCGTGAAGATGGAGCTGGAGAAGTCGTCAGCCTGTGCAGGTACGGATTCCATACAGTCGTACGGACTGTACGGACAGCTGTACGGACGACGTACGGACGACGGCGAGCAGAGTACGGATGACGTATGGCGGCGTACGGATGACGTACGGAATATGGGCAACGCTGTACGGATAGCAGATACAACAGCAGATGCAGAAGTGACAGCAGATTTACGCAGATCTGGCGCTGCAGCAGAGAGTTGCGCAGATCTGGCGTAACAGCAGATCTGTCGCTCAGATCTGTGGCTGCTGCACAGATCTGAAGTGCAGATGTGGCGCAGATATCTGGAGCAGGCGCAGAGATTGGAGCGGAATGGCGGGGCAGAAAAAGGGCAGATCTGCAACGGGGGAGAGAGGAGGCAGATCTGAGCGGGGGGGGCAGATCTGTATCTGAGGACAGACTTGAGAAGAGAGAAGAGGGGGAAGAGGGATCAATCTAGCTCTGATACCATGTTGGAATATGGAAGCAAGAACTAGAAATAGAAACTGGAAATGAAATAACAAGACTGAAAGACTAGAAATACCTTGAGAAGAGTGTAGACAAGACACAAGCTAGACTGATAGATTACAATGATGTGACCCATTGAATATATGGGCCAAAGTACAAGACATAAAGCAAGAGTGCTTATGGGATAATTGTAGAAGTGCCACATGGCACACACTAAAGACTAGACTTAGACTTAGACAAATGTAGACTAGGAAATAGTACACTTAGTGTGCACTTATCTTCAACACTTATCCCACACTCCGGGTTGGCTTTCCTCTGTGTGTGCGAGGATCACATCACTCAAGGTAGCTCAAATTTGGCCTTTTTCTCAGCTGACTGCCTGTTATGGAGTGCATCCAACAAAGCATGGTGGAAAACCTCCTTGTCTATCTCTTCATTGAAGTGTTTTTCTACATTCCACCATTTGAACCAGCCATATAGATCCTGTACCCACCCAGATGACAATATTTTACTTTTGTGATTTTTCTGTGGTTTCTTGCTTGTATACGAGGTTGTCTTTGGTATCCTCACTGTCCATGGGCTTGATCTAGATTATGTATCTGAAAACTCTTTCCAAGCATGAATCTCTATAGTTCTCTGGAGGAGCAACATTGAGTAAGGCTTGGCAGCCTTGAACCCCAAATGCCTTCTAATGAAGGATTTTTTCCTTTTTGTCATCCCATGTTGACTGCGAGATACTACCACCCCACACTTCCACTCCATAAGCATGGTTTGTAATACATACACATTGAATTTTTTCTTTTTGTCATCCCAAGTCGAATGTGAGATACTGCCACCCCACACTTCAGCACAGTTTGTAATACATACACATTGAATACCATGTGACATTTGTGCCATCTTCTAGTCACTATTGTCACAATCATTTACCATCCCGCATCAGTCCTCCATTGTATGCATAAGCTCCATGTACTTAAATGAATACACTGTCTCGATGGGTTTGCCCATTATACATGATACATGGGGGAGTGCTTGGCTGTGTTGTCTTTACTGCTATTAGCTTGTTTTGCTGATATTTGTTATTACACACTGGTATGGCCTTGTAGGCTAGTTAATACATACATAGGACAGTTAGTACTATTAGTGTACATATGACTATTGAACTAAGACAGGCAGTTCTGTCCTTAGGGTTTTATAAAAAACCCTTTGTACTTGGCCTTACTTTTTTGCTTTTGCTGTACAGCAATCTGAAGATTTGACTTTTTGCTTCTGCTCGACAATTTCTGCATCAGTGGCAATTCCTTCCTGGAGCTGGTCTACATCTTCCCAGAACTTAGAAGTTGCCACCTTTACCTTACTGGTCGTTTTGGTACCTGAGTTGCATGATTTTGCTCCAGAACTGTTCGCCGTCAGACGTCAAGTTGCTGCTTCAGTTGTGCCCTAATTTTTGAGCATATTTGAAGCTGTGCGGCCATTCAGGAAATCAGGCCGCTGCCTATTCAGATCGCTAGGTTATAATTCTGCTTGTTGTTTTTCTCTGAGTGCTGCTGTGTCACTACCTTGAGCTGCAGCCGTCATCTTCCAGATCTGCCAGCACGATACAGTCCTAGCCCTGTTTTTTGTCATACAGCATTGCAAGAGGTCTAGAGCAGTCTCCAGTTCCCGCAGGTCATACAGCCCATATTGCCCTTAGCAGCTGTACAGGCTGCACAGAATTTGGGGCTTTTGACTGTATTTTGCTGCACATTTTCGTGGATAAGATTGGCCCTATCTCTACCTTGAATTGGGTACATTCAATTTCTAAAATTTAGGGCTTTTGCTCCATTCAGTTTCTGCTTTAGGCCTTGCCTTCGTGCCGCGGGGTTATTTTTCACGCGCAGGCAATTATTAGAATCAGACATTTGCACTCAGTTCTTGTGCAGTCATTTGATTCAGACAGAGATCGGAGTTGGTTGCATATTTTTGCAGTTAAGATGGCAAACAATGATCTATTTGGAATGCTTGCAGCTGAAGATTATCTTGATGGTAATAATACCCCATGTGGGCATACGTTTGGGAGGGACTAAATGAAATCATTTAGACTTCACAAGAAGTTGTAGCTTGAATGAAGAGATTTTGGACTACTTTAGAAACCGAGTATAGCTGCTTATGCTTGGGCACTATTGACGACATAAAGTGTTGCTTTGCTTGCTAAGTATGTCTTCCTTTTGTTTTTCATAAAAGTTTTTGTTTACCTCTTTTTTCGTCTCTTTCATTTTCTCTTTTATTTTTTGTGTAGATTTTTGATCTTTAGAACAACCAAAAATTTAAATTTGTATGATTGGACTTATTCTAGTTTTACAAAGGTATACAATTTGATTAGCCTTCTCCTTTCGTGCTAGCCTTCGTCATTGCTGAGTCTGCCCTTCACCACAAAGACTCAGTATGAAGACTTTGTATAAATGGATGCTCAAGTATGTGTGGGTGTGTGGATTCGTATGATTAGCCAAAGATGCGGAAGGACGTATACATGTGAGAGCATATTTTTATATTATGGTCTACACCTAGTATTGCGCGCTGATGACGTTAGTGAGGATGTCATAGTAGCTGGTCCCTGCTATGCGTGATGGAGTTATGGTTTTCAACCTTATGAATGACTATCATGGGATTGAAATTGCACTATGTTTCTTACAGAATTTCTCTATTTACTAGTGCATATCACGGGAGTAGCACCACGAGTATCCTCCCAGCCAATTCTTGTTAGAGCGGGAGAGCTGACAGAGAAGTCGAAATCAACAAAATCACGTAAAAGCTCATTCTCCTTTCTCTCACTAACTCCAACAAGCCCCATCTCCCTAGATGGATCTAGATGCCACATGTCATCATCATAGGGTCTTCCTAATGCATCTTTTCACCCCTCTCTTGGGATACTTTAATTTCCTTTGCCCCTAGGCACATTTCTTGGATTAGGCCCTTAGCCTTAGATCCACCTAGTCTGGTGCTATCAGCCCTCACCTAGGACCTTGACATTAATTCCCTCCCGATCATTTACAAGAAGCGCAAACAGATATATTACAAACAGAGATCCTGTAAGGGAAATGTTGACTGATTCTTCCGAGATCATGCTACCTTGGCTAGAGCGTAACATTCCTTGCCTCTTCAGACATCAGCGTCCTCGATGATAAAGTTTGGGAATACTCTCCGCAACTGGTATACGGATTTCTAGGTAGCTTCTGATAGAGGCTGACCATGCCATGCAACCAACACCGTCGGTATCTTCCGATTTCATATTTGCATTGTTCCTCGGTCCAGGATTCTTGTTGGTTTGCGCCTTGCATTATCCTCTATCTCTTGAAACAAAACCACACCTTCGATTAGTGAGTCACCTGTATGCAAAAATTTCTTTAAACGAGAAACATGAAAAACCGGGTACACCTTGCAACCCTGTGGCAATTCTAATTTATAGGCTACCTTGCCTATTCTCTTTAGAAGTAACCACGGCCCATAGTATCGAGGTGATAACTTAGCACACTCTCCTGAAGTTAATGACTTCGAGTGCGAAGGAACTCTGAGAAAAACTTTTTCTCCTTCCTTAAATTCTCTTATAGACCGGTTTTCATGCACATACGCCTTGGCTCTATCCATAGCCTGGCGGATATTAGCTATCGCAAGTGCTAGCATCTCCCGCATCTGAACCACAAAGTTCGCGGCACTAGGCACTCTCTGAGGTATTCCAACTGTAGTTGGATTTGCTGGTCTATAACCATAATTCAATTCAAACGGACTAAACTCCGTAGAAGAATGTTTTCTATCATTGTAGGCAAACTCTAACAATGGCAACCACTTGTCCCACGTATGTTGCCTCAATGATACATATGCCCTCAGCATATCCTCTAAAGTCTGGTTGACTCTCTCCGTCTGATCATCCGTTTCAAGATGATCCCCACTGCTCATTTCCAACTCAGTCCTTAGTGTCTCAAATACCGCTGTCCAAAAATGACCAGTAAATCTGACATCTTTGTCTGACACTATGGATCTAGGCAATCCATGCAGACGAAATATATGTCTAATGAACAAATTTGCCACTTGCGGGGCACTAACAGACTCTCTAGTCGGAATAAAGTGAGCCATCTTGGTTAGATGATCAACCACCACAAGGATAGAATCATACCCTCCTTGTGTCATGGGCAGCCCTACAATAAAGTCCATGGAAATGCTCTCCCACTTACTTAGTGGTATCTCCAAGGGCTGTAAAAGTCCGGGTGGGGTGGCTTCACCCGCTCGGCCTTGCTTACCTAACACGAAAAACACCGTGTCACATATTCATGAATATGCTTCTTCATCTTTGGCCAAAAGAAATCTCGCTTCACGAGATCATATGTCTTCTCGACTCCTGGATGTCGCGCACATGGGCTATCATGGCATTGTCGAATGACTCTGTGCCTGAGATCATTCTGACTAGGTACTACTACCTTGCCAATTCTTTTCAGCATACCATCTCTTATGGTATATCTTGCATATGTTTCGTCTTTTCTGGATGCCAGGTCATCCTTTTCGTTTTCCCCGGGTTTTAACATGAGTCTTAGGCCATAGACTCTGGATAAACTCGTCCACCTTTTGAGTTTCTTTAATCTTGGTCATTAGAGCACTCTCTAATACCGTGAAACTCAGGTTGTGCATAATGCGAGACAACGCATCAACAACCTTATTATCCTTCCCTCTTCGGTACCGAATTGTCAAATTAAACTCCTGCATGAGCTCTGCCCACCTAGCTTGGCGGCCCCTCAAGTCAGACTGTTTATAAAAATGTTTCAGAGTATCATGATCCACATCCACATAAAACTCTGAACCATACAAATAATGCCTCCATGTTTTCAAAGCATGGATAACAACATACAACTCCAATTCATGAGTTGGCCAATTCCTTTGAGAGGGAGAAAGCTTCTTGCTTTCAAAGGCTACTGGCCTTTCCTCTTGAAGGAGAACTGCTCCTACCGCAATGTCACTTGCATTGGTTTTTAACGGTTTCTGGGGATCAACTATTTTTAACACCGGTCCTGTGACCACAACTTGTTTTATGGTGTTAAAACTTTCTTGTTGATTCTGTCCCCATATAAAAGGTACTTTATCTAAGGTCAGATCAGTCAATGACGATACTATTTCGGAATATCCTTTGATATGTCTTCTATAAAATTGGACAAATCCCAAGAATGATTGCAATCGGTCAGACTCTGAGGGATTGGCCAAGTCAGTATCGCAGCCACTTTCTTTGGATTCTTTTCTACCCCCTCTGGAGTAATTATGAATCCCAAATATTCAAGTCTAACACATAGTATAGTTTTCTTTTTATTTACATAAAGACTGGCTTTTCTCAAAGTACTGAATACTATTCTTAAGTGTTCGCGATGCTCAGTAATACTTTTACTGAATACCAAAATATCGTCAATAAAATGTACTACAAACTTTTCGATATACGGACGTAGTAAATCGTTCATAAGCATGACGAATGTAGCTGGAGCATTAGTAAGTCCGAAGGGCATTACCAAAAACTCATAATGACCAAACCTGCTTCTGAAAGCGGTTTTATGCACATCCTCGGCTCTAATCCGGATCTGATGGTAGCCACACTTAAGATCTATCTTGTTGAAAATCACGGCTCCATGTAATGCGTCTAGCAAATCATCAATCCGAGCCATCGGATACCTGTGCTTAACAGTGATATTATTCAATGCTCTGTAATCTATACAGAGGCGAAACGTATCATCCTTTTTCTTCTTTAATATCACTGGTGAAGCAAAAGGTGAGAAACTTAGTTGAATCTGCCCCAACTTGAGGTATTCTTCCAGTTGTCTACGCACCTTCGCTTCTTCAGTAAAACTCATTCTATAGGAAGGTCTATTTACAGGTTCTGCCCCCGGGATCAGTTTTATCTTATGCTGAACATTCCGCTCTGGAGGTAACCCATAAGGTAGTTCATCCCTAAAACATTCAGAGAACTCCTCTGTTATAAGATTAGCCAGCTTGGCCATCTCATCACTTTGCGCAACATCAGTGCTAGCAGAAGAATCATCTACCGGCTCTACCGATGCTGTACAAAGGAATAAGAACTCTTCTTGAGCTTTTCGGATTTCCATCACGAAAACCAACGGTCCTTGAGGTACATCTTTCTCACCTCGTAAGACATAAAGCACATCATTCATCTTGAATTGATATACGTGCTTTTTTCAATCAATGGCATGATTCTTCCTAGAATGCCACGCCATACCCAGGGCTATATCTGCATGAGCAAGCTTAGTCATTTCAAAATCAAGCTTCTCAGCATAGTCCTGAATACGAAGCTCCAACTGGGTAATCCTTTGGTCCTATACTTCAGTTGAACTTCCATCTGCCATCCTGACTGTATGCGCATAGTTAGATGGGCTAGTCTTTAACTTCAGCCTCTTCACGAGCTTGGAGTTAATCACATAGTGCGTTGACGCCGAGTCAAACAACACAATGACATCATGATTGGCCACTTGCCCTTTCATTTTAATTAACTCCGTATCATTAAAGGCTGTATACCCCGTTGCTGCGGGCTTAGATAGGATGTTATCAGGTGCACTCGTTACTAGCTTAGCAACAGACACACATAACAAACAAGGTACTGACCTTTGAGAAGATCCCGCTAGCTGAATCTGCATCTATTCTGCTCTGGGACTTCCCTCCATCTCCACGTCGCATTCTGAGACTACAATCTCAGCCATCCGACGATCCTTATTCCGTGGACAATCCTTCCACTGATGAGGCTGAAGACAACCAAAACACAAGCCTTCTTTCCTCGCTTTTTCTCTTTGCTCTGGGTTTAAGGGAGACTTAGACCAAGCCCGGGCTGCCATTGGTGTTACTTTCCTCTTCACTCCAATGGTGGTACTTGATTTAGGAGTTTCAGCTGGTTTCGCCTACTTGGCTTGACCACTCAGCTGAGAACCACTCCCTTTACTAATCCACTTCTTCTTAAACCCAGATTTCTTCTGGTACCCATACTGGGTTCCGACCTGTGCAAACCCACTTTGCCTGCTGCCTTTGGCATCTTCCTAGTTCAGGGCTATGGCTATTGCATCATCCAACGTGTTCGCATACTTAGCCCGAACTTCCATTTTAATCCGATCATTCAATCTAAATATGAAATCTTTCACTTGGATTGATTGAGGTAGGGGTTCATCAACCTTCATTACGCTCTCTCGAAACTTATCAGTGTATTCTGCCACTGACAAATTTCTCTGACGAAGGTTTCTATATTGATCCCAAGCTCAAGATGCTTCGTTAGGAGGTAAGAAAGGTATCTAAATTCCCTTTTAAACCCCTCCTAGGTAGTGGATGCAATACCATCTTTCTGTTGTTTAATCCACCACCGATCCGCTGCCTCACTAAACATGTGGGTGGCCTCGCAGATCTTCTTGATATCATTTCTGATTTCACAAATGGCGAACGCCTCGTCCCATTTGTGTAACCAGGTCTCAATGACATCAGAACTACGGTCATTCATCCGACCAGAATACTTTTCCGGCCTATAATTGGCAATATTAGGTACTTTAGCCTTTCTAGGCTAGACTGTAGGGATACTAGACTCCGGTTCCATAACTCCGGTTCCATTAGAGCCTTTCCCTTCTCATCTCGAGAAGGTCTGGCAGACATACTGTGTATCACTCTTCTAAGTTCAGACTGCCCTGCATTTGCCTGTAACTGTTGCGCTAATAACTGCTGCAAGGCATCCTCAAGTAATGCAATCTTGCCAGATAAGGTGTGAGCTCCTGGGCGCGACACCTGCTGGGTCGGCCGGACTCTTGACTCACCAGGGTCCCTCTTGGAAGCTCCTTCTTCTGCTTCCATTCCGGTCAATGGGTGTTTTGCTTCTTTTTTATTTTTTTATTTTTTTTTATTTTTTATAAACACAGTTAGAATACTGTATTTACAAACTGACAAAATTCAGTGTACTAGCACTCTGACACAATTTCCTATACTAGGGAATACCTGCAATCCGAGATTCACACTGACTAGGCATTTGACACATGCATAATCCAAATACCGCTTTTCCCTATACTAGGGAAATTCTTGCAAGTCAACTCTGACTGAAGCACACAGGCATATACACAAGCATAATCCGACCCTGCTTTGAACCATAAGCCTACATACGGGCTGGCTATCCCTTCATGCAAGCTAAATATTCCATTCAAGCTAATGTTCAGGGAAAAAAAAAAACAAAGTGACGAGAACAGGAGCAAATGATGTCGAAAGCCCCCTGGTCTGTTCGCTCCTGCCACCCGATTTGACACCCCTGGAGTCTTCACGTAGCGCAGATGTCCCGAAGCTTGCAGCCTCCACGTAACTCCTTGATCGCAAATGTTCTCACCTTTTGCTTCTTCTGCCAAAGCGTTGCTCTCTGTTTGGAATTTGTCCCAGCCTACGAGCTGCCTACGTGACCTTGGAGGGCTCTGACCGTGAGCCCGCTAGGGAAGCAGGTCGAAATTTATTACGAGCTAGTCAGCCACGTAGCTAGAGAGCATAGGCACGGGATATACGACGGAACAGATAGCAATCGTCAACCTATCGCCTGTTTTCACAGGCTCCCAGATGCTCCGTAATCTCTGCCTGCGCATCACCCATCCACGTATCGCATCGAAGGCCTCCCGTAACATGAGCCCCTGTTAAGCCCGAGCAAATATTATGAATTGTCACCATTCACGAACTAATTCTATCTCTGTATTTCGTCAAGTCAGCCCGTCGCGTGGAGGTCACGAGCCCCTTGACTTTTCCCTCCGTTTAGCATCACGCGTAGCAGAGTCGTCCCTTGTCCGTCACAGGCGAATTATGCACAAAGGTAATTTAATGCACATTTCGTCAACTTGCCTCACGGGAACCCTCCGCTCAGGCGACAGTTTATAAGCCTGGAGCTTGGCCGTTTTTGTCGTCACGTATTGCTTCAGATTACGTTGTCTTCGCCAGTAGCCTGCGCTGTAACTTCAGATCGTTGTTTGAAATCGTGCTTCTTGCCAGCTCGTTCTCTTTCAACGCAATCCCCTCGTTCAACCTGTAGGCTCTGATACCAAATATTATAGACTTTCTCTATTTACTAGTGCATATCACGGGAGTAGCACCACGAGTATCCTCCCAGCCAATTCCTATTAGAGCGTGAGAGCTGACAGAGAAGTCGAAATCAACATAATTACGTAAAAGCTCATTCTCCTTTCTCTCACTAACTCCAACAAGCCCCATCTTCCTAGATGGATCTAGATGCCACATGTCATCATCATAGGGCCTTCCTAATGCATCTTTTCACCCCTCTCTTGGGATACTTTAATTTCCTTTGCCCCTAGGCACATTTCTTGCATTAGGCCCTTAGCCTTAGATCCACCTAGTCTGGTGCTATCAGCCCTCACCCAGGACCTTGACATTAATTCCCTCCCAATCATTTACAAGAAGCGCAAACAGATATATCACAAATAGAGATCCTTTAAGGGAAATGTCGACTGATTCTTCCGAGGTCATGCTACCTCGGCTAGAGCATAACAATGTTGTGTTTTTAGAGGATGAGTTTGGGAATGTTCCTGGATTCATCTAGGTATATATGTGATGCATCATGTACTGGTGGCCAAAAGTGTTTGGAACTTTGTTACAGTGTTGACACAAGGCCGCCATCTGCTGTAGCTGCAGTTGCACATGTAGTCAATTTAGGGCATTTCTGCTCCTCTATTCCCATACTGGAACATGCTAGATGGGATGGCAAGGATGGACATTCTCATGCCTTAATTGCTTTGCTTGTGAAAAGAGGCACAATTCCTCATTATCAAGTCATTCGAACATCTAAAGATGCGTGGGATACATTAACCTCCTTATATTAGATTCGCAATGAAGCAAGAGTTGCATTTTGGAGAAAGCAGTTGGATGCCTCCGTGGACTTCCTGATTCTTACCAAGGGTTTGCAACTACATTGATTATGGACAGTCCCAACCACTATACTTTTGACCAGCTGGTCAGTTTGCTGCTACAAGAGGAGCAAGGCCGTGCAAACAGGACCTCCTCTACTAATACTGGCAGAATATTTGATGCCATTAAAAGTCTTGAGAAGAAAAAGAAGAGGTGCAATTACTGTAGAAACCTGGACTTGACATCCTTGAATGTAGGAAGTGCATTGAATCTAAAACAAAGAAGAAACAGTCAAGCCTTGCAGTTACCAATCTTTCCTCGACAAGTGAGAAGGATGAATCAACAAACATTGCTCATCATGAATGGGCTTTTGTTGTCACATGTTAACATAATCCTACGGTTCATGATTCATGCATGGCTGTCACTTGATGCATTCAGTACTGGAAGTTGGTACTTCTAAGCACATCACTTCATGCAAGAAGTTGTTTCTGTCTTTGAGGCACCCAAGGAGGGCACAGTGACTTGTGCCAAGTGAAAGGAATTGGCCAGGTTAGTTTCTGGTGGTTTAGTCACTCTCCGAGATGTTCTGTATGTTCTCTGGGTATTGTGTTCTTTCTTATGGTTACTTGTGTGCTGTTTATGACTTCAGAAATGGCAACACCATTGTCATTACTGGAATATTGGGTAGAGGTCTTTATAGACTTGATGCCTATGAGAGAGAGACTGTCACAGAGGCTCTTTGTAGCGGATGATTCAATCATTGCAGACACTCACGTATGGCATGAGTGATTCTGGCATTTAAATTATGGCAGTCTGGTTAGATTACATTCATAGGATATGGTTGTTGATCTTCCTCAATGCATGCATTATAAAAACATGTTTGTCCTGTCAGCTGCATCCGGCTCATAGTGATGTATGTGGCCCAATGAAGACTACTTCTATTGGAGGATATCTATACTTTGTTACTTTTGTTGATGACTTTACTCATCATACTTGGGTTTATTCGTCGAATTCCAAGTCAGATGTCTTTCCATGCTTCAAAGAAATTCTAAATGTAAGTGGACACAAGCTGGTCACACTCCGCACCAATAAGGGAGGTGAGTATATGTCATTAGAGTTTGCTGATTTCTTGGCGTATCATGGTATCATTCATCAATGTACTGTGCCATATACACCGCAACAAAACGTTGTTGCAGAACACAGAAATGGAACTTTGATGGAAATGGCATGATGCATGGTGAAGGGCAAGTCTTTGCCAAACAATTTCTGATTTGGATGCTCTTATTTGTGCATTCTATGTCTTGAATGGGTTTCTAGATGGCTATTGGATACCTTGAAGGACAGCAAACAAGATGAAACTTTTCTTGCCCTACTTGAGCATCTTCTCGTCACTTGCAAGGACACTGGAGGTTGGTTTGATTTGCTACAGCTTGCAATTAGGAACCGCTGTGTCACAAAGATATCTTTGACAGTAAGGATTGGCTGGCAGCTATGGAATCAGAATTGGACTTCTGTTTCTTATATAAGGGGCATCCTTATACTTGTGCAAATACTTGATGCAGAAGAGTGAGCTCAATTATTTATTCATTTAGCTTCTCCTCTTGTTGTCATGACTATCTGCCCTTCACCCCCAGAGCTCCGAGAGATTGATATACTCAGTGCAAAGACAATTATATAATCGAACGACGAATGCTCTATCTGTGGGTGTTACAGATGAGTGTGTGTGAGATTGTATTTTGGTGTAAAGTTTGTGTGAGATTGTATTTTGGTGTAAAGTTTTACACCCAGTGTTGATGGTGATGATGTCTGTGGGATGTCTTTAGTACCTGCTATGAATAATAGAGTGGGTTGTTTTATTCTTGTGGGCAACCATTATTACTTGGAAAGCTGCATTTTTTGCCTTGCATGATGAGTTTGGGCACACTTTATGGATTCAGCTAGATATCGTGGGGTGCTTTTAACAGAATTTGTTATCACCAGCATGATTTTGGGGCATGTTAGTTTTTTCTGCTGTTTTGGAGCTGACAAAAGGCTTTACATGGTTGGCCAGGGGTGCTGTTAAGGAATTATCTACAGGCTTGCAGTTTGATGCCATGAATATGGAATGCAAGTACTTGCGAGCATCTTGCCGCCATGCAATTGGGGAATATGCTGATGCTGTATGTTCAATGCCTTTCTGTTCATGAGATCGCGTTTTATGGTTTCCCTTCACGCTCACAAGTTATCCAAGATATTTTTGTTGCGTTCTTTGTATCATTAAAGATTTCCCACTTGCTTGTTCAGGTGAAAGATTATGACTCGGTTTTAGACATGGAAGTGGATAGTATTGAGAAGTGCATGTTGCAGTATTTAGCATTTTATCAGGTACAGAATATTTGAAGCATGTATAACTTATGAAATGTGTAGATAATTTTAGATAATTTTATATTTGAAAGTGAGTAGCATCACTTTGTTAGCACTTTCTGTCTTCATCGTCCTGCTATGATTCTATCTTCAAATAAAGATGCTGATTTTGTACAGCTCTATTTTCAAAGCATTGCTGGGTATCACTTTCATGTGTACTTAATATAGTCTCACTCCATGTGTATGCAGCGTGTACTTGCACTTTATACAGCCTCAAAAGCGAATTATCCTTTTGGGTGCTTTGATGTTGATGAGCATCTTCATCCTTCATGGAAGGTAACACTTTCTTCTATCGAGTATTTGGTTTCTAGAATTAAAAAAAAAAAGATAATGACATGGTATCCATGAATATGGAGGATTGCATGAACATCATTTTCGAAAAGACAATTGACTTCTTACTTTCAGAAATATTTAAAGGCCACTATTTTGCATAGATCTTCCTCTGCTTACCATGCCTTGTCTATTCTACAACCTTGCAACTTAAAGAGCCCTAGAAATGAGACTTAATCGCTAGTTGGTTGGGGTAAGTCTTATGTGTTCTTGTTTTCATGTTGAGGTTTGACTTGTCTTGTCAAGCTAAAAATTCTTAAATGTATGTGCAAGGACCTAGGGATGCAATACTATGAAAATGGGCCAAGTGAGGATAGTTTGCACCTTCTGTAAAGCATGACCTAGCATTAACACATAGGGCACACATAACACATCATCAAATGTGCAAAATGGTGTGCAATCTTAGCGAGGTTGCTCTTAAGAGGACCTATAAAGCGTTGCCACCTTATGGATTGTGTTGTTTCAACCCGTCAATTCCAAGATACTGGCAAACACCCCAAAATCTTTGTGCACCAAGTTAAGCTATTTGGTAATTTTTTTGTTTTGGCTAGAGAGACATGTAGGTTGTGTACTTGTGGCACTAGCAATCATCTTGATTGCACCTCAGGTCCCAATTCAATAAGTTAGACCCTGCTTAACAAGAATAATTCATATAGCCATGGTAGCTCTTGGGTTGGCCCCCCTGTAATATCTTAGCAAGGAAAAAATAAAAACAATGGAAAATAATTCCTTGAAAAAGGATAATTTATTTATCTCATTGGTGACACCCTCCAACGCCTTCCTCTTCCCCTTCCCCCTCCCCCCCAAGACAAAAGGAAAAAAAAAAAAAGGAACATAGGGATGACCAGAGAGAACTCTCTTGTGGACTACAAGTTGTTGCCTAATACCAGGAGATACCGCGTCTAGTGGCACCCGAAACAAACATTTTCGTTGATTATGTGGCTTGAAATTCTAGAGAATGAAATTCACATGGTGATGCCTAACAACTGGAAGAGCTTTTGAAGGCAATCCATGCATTCACTTGTAAGCATTCAAGGGAGGACAAAGAGGGTGTTTTGAAACTTGAATAGAGTGTCCAAGCTTGAAAATATTGCATTAAAAGTAGAAGCTTATGCATCATAAGAACTGAGCTCAATTGACAAAGCATTTTGTAGTGATGAGGTGGCATAGCATAAAGAAGTATGCTTCACCACTCATATATTCACTAAGGACGTGGCCTTCAGTTTGCGTTGACGGCCTTTCCTTTCAGACCTCAACCATGACATGCATGTTTTCCTTTCTCGTTCAGTCCAATTGGAGTGGCCTCTAATGCAAGATACGAAGGCCAGACTTTTAAATTAGCAGCAAGGACATGAATATGGTCTCGACATTCATATCCCCTCTTAAAAGCCTTTTTGACAGAGACAAAGAGCCCTCTCAATTAGGGAGAGACATTGGTTTTAAGACGGGTTTCTTGGTGTTAGATATCACATCATGTTATAGCTCCATTGGCTACTGAGCGCAATAGACTCTTTGTGTAATTCATCCACTATTGTGATTTCTCCGTTGGAGTGCATAGAAGTGTGGAACCACTAAAAGCTTGACAGAGGAAGAAAAGGTTTGCATAGAAGGTGGAAAACGAGTTATCCTTTTTTCTTTGGAAATTGAAGAAAAACAAGGTATGCTGTCAAGAAAATGCATGATACAATTCATGAATGGCCTCTTGCCTCTTTCTTCTCACAAAGCTTTATTGTCGCTCCATTGGCTATACAAGTGCTTTTAGACTCTTTGTGTAATTAACCCATATTGCAATTTTTCCTACGGACTTCATTGCAAGTTTGGTACTACTAAAAGTTGCCAAGGTTCACATACGACATGAAAAATGAAAATTCTTTTTTTCTTGGAATTGATGAAAAAGAAGGTGCGTTGTCAAGAAAACAAATGTTACAATTCCGACTACGAGATGATCATGGCGTATTCTTGGTTTATGGACTTTTTAGTTGAAGATGTTGGGGCATGGCTTCGCTTGTTGCTACATAGTAAAGGTCCAGGTGTGTGTGTTTGTGTGTGGATGGCTGAGCCTAAAAACTGATCCAAACTTGCAGATTTTGCCATTACTACTATGAGGCTCTTGAAATGCGACAAGACCATGGGTTAACCAACCTTACTACTGCCAATGCCTTCAAGTGTGAAACATGGAACCCTACTCTGGTCAACATTGCATGGGTTTCAACCTTCGGATTTGTCTTGGCACCGCCTCATCAAGTGGAAAGATTTTGATAAAGAATCTACAATCGTTCATGACATTTGAGAAAATAGCTTAGGTTGTTAGAGTGCTGGTCTATCATGCCAGAAATCATGCCAGAAGTCATGGATTGAAATCCCATTTTTCTTGGGGAAACTTTGATTAAGTTTCCTACAAGAACGTCTCTGGGAAAGACTCAGTCTTGATTGCTTCTTGAGTTTTTAAAATTTTAGTAATGACAGAAGCTATTCTCCATCTAACAGTTCCCCCTCCCCCCCTAAAATTCCACCTGTTATTTAGGTATTAGAATCAAACTATGGAAGGAAACCCACCGATTATCATCGTAGCAGGATCTATCATGTGATGGTTAAATGATTATGTACAGAGGAGATTCATTGAAATGATGGGAGAGTTGTTGCCTTGTTAAGGCTGGTAAAAGGTTTTAAGCTTAGAGCCTAGGCTCCAGCAACCAAGCAATACTAAATAGTAAAAACAATAATAAGCTGCAAATAGTAATTATGGTCAAGTTTCAACTGAATAGGAAACATGCAGCAGCATGGGGAGGAGCAATACTAGCACGAGGTCCTTATTAGATTCTCGTCTTGGTTCATCAGCCATGAAAGGTTTTCTTCATTTGGATGGTGGCACGTTGTGGACTTAGTATTTGGTTCCCGGGTGGAGCAAATCAAGAGGAACTATCACTCAACGCAAGTTCAAGAGGCGATTGGCCATTGCTTGTGGAGGTATCCTTCAAAGCAAGGGGTCTGACAATGCTCGCTCAGCATCCTTTTGTGGGTGAGGTGCATTCAGCATGTGTTAACTTGGGCATGGAAGTGTTCTTTCCATGAAGCTACCCCACTCTTCAGGCAGTACCTCCCAAGCTCTCGAGAGAAAGCGTAGTTGGGACTTTTGGAAGCATCACAGTGCGGTACATGTGAGTGCATGTTTCAGCAACTGCTCATTCCAGAAGGTAATCAGACACAGATTGTCAAGGGTTTTGGTCACAGGTTTGCCTTCTACCTCCAAGGGATGGGTGATTCATTTTGCAATCTGAAAGCATGGCTGTTGTCCTCAATTTCCCTTAATGCCATGTACCCAATCCTGGTTGATATTGGAGCCACATTGTTGACAATACGTTTGCAACCACTTCTCTGTACCCATCTTGTATTCAATATCAAAGCTAGATTGCACCAAAGGCAACCAGGTCTTCCGTGTTAACAAAAACACGTTTCACCAGGTCGAAACATGACGAAGCGTTTCATTGAAACACGCCACTTCTAGATGACAAACACCGCCCCCCGTGTCTCCCCCCCTCGGAAAAAAGAAACAACTATTTGGGGTTCCTCCTCCCCCCTCCTCAATTTGGGGGGCTGGGGGCAGAAGGAGGGCAATAATGTTTCTTGTCATTCCATGCGTTTTTGGAGTCCCGATGGTCTCTTTCCCTTTGCAACATTTTACATATAAATTTAAGTTTCTGAAGGTGAGAGAAGCATGATAAATGGTTACACCTTTATAATTGGTTCCTTATTTTAGTGCACAATGGTCGCTTTTTGCTCATTCATTGATGAAGGCTCATTAGCTGAATAAAATCATGCGTGTCTTCTTGTATGTTTCCAACCCTTCTACAGCTACTTCAAAAGGTATTCTAAAAGGACTGACTTGGCAGGAAGCATGGTGCAAGAGGTTGCGTCCGACTGTGGTTATTGCATCGCTTTGCTCGCAGCCACCTGTGAAAGATTCACTCAAAAGTGGACGTCTTCGAGGACAGGATTTTGTTATTTCTAAGGCCAAAAGAATCTTAATGGAGACAGCTGACCAGCTTGGCTGCAAGATGCAGTACAGGTGTCCAGGCTTTCTAAAGAATAGACGACAGGTTCTGCCTTTACTTTGGAGTCTATTTTGTTTGCATTGAATACATATTTTGTGGTGTTTTTATCACATGGCTGTGATTCCTTTTTCTTGGTTTTTTATTGGTATGGTAACGACTCCATGTATAAGTTGACTGATTCCTAGCGTAGGTTAACCTTTTATATCGGCCTGCTCACAAATAAAGTGATTATCACAGAAACTTTGGACAAAGATCTTATTTTCAGAAGGGTGACAACAGGAATGGATGATGTGCATGAAGCAGGAGGCCACAACTCCTGATTCTAATACTGCACACAAATGTTTTTTAGAAAGGACTATATTCTATCTTTTGTTTGGTTAAAATCAATTTGGCTGCTCCATATATATGCAAGCTTGACTAGTCATCTGCTAAGAGGGTTTGGTCTTGTGCGTATGGGAGAGTTCCTCTGTGTAGCTGTGAGGTCCTTTTCTAGATTAAGAGCATTTTCAAAACTGGTAGCTCTAACAATAAATGGCTTCATTGCAGCATCGCATGGCAGGGTTGGCTGCACTTGAGATTGCACAAAAGGTCCTGAACACATGGAAGGCAATGAGGGACCCTTGGGCTTCTGGTGACAAAGCCAATGGTGCTAAAGTGGGAAAGCGAGCAAGAAGAAGAGAAAGCATTGGAGCGATCAGTCATAACCGTGGTGGAGTTTGCAGTAGCAGCAGCAGTGGCAGTGATAGTTTACTTTCCTGCAGCTGCCATGATGAGCGATCTTTGTCAGGAAGGGTTATCTCGAATTGGCAAGATGTTTATGCTATAGCTGTGAAGTGGAGGCAAATATCGGAACCTTGTGATCCAGTTGTCTGGGTAAATAAATTGAGGTATGGTGAGCTTATAACTAACATGCAGAATACGATCTCCTTGAAGTTTATTTTTTGAGAGAAGTTCAAATTGTGTCTTCAGATATCTCAGAGGCACTCAGGATTTAGCCCTCTTCTATGGTGATCAGGGTTCACTTACCATGCATGCTTACACGGATAGTGATTGGGTAGGATGTTCCGACACCAGAGTGTCACATACTGGCAATTGTTTTTTGCTTGGCAATTCATGTATCTCTTGGCTCAGCAAGAAGCAACCAGCAGTTGCCACATCTAGCTATGAGGCTGAGTACAGGGCAGTTTTCACCGCTACAGTAGAGTGTGTCTGGCTTCTACAGTTACTTACAGATCTTAGTATTCGCCAGACATCCTCCACTATGGTCTACACTGATAGCCATAGTGCTTTGGCCATTGCGCGTAACCCAGTGTTTCATGCGTGTACCAAGCATATTGAAGTTCACTATCATTATGTTCGGGAGCAGTTGTCAGCAGGAGACATAGAGTTGTCCTATCTTCCCACAGAGGACAACATAGTAGATATGTTTACAAAGGCACGTCCTCGTCCCAAGTTGGAAGTCTTTCGACAGGCTTTACACTTGGTTCCCTTTGTTACATGATCTCACATCCCTTGTACATTCATAGGTGGCTATATCCTTTTGGATGAACATGTGCCACCATGACCAGAAAATACGAGGGATTCTGAGACGTTTCCAGAGTACTTCAGCCCATCCCATGGAGGGGGGTTTGTAGGCTATCTCCTGGTGGTTCTAGTGATGCCCTATAAACCATGGTATGTGCCTTGTAGGCATAAATATAGGCACTTGTAGTGCTAGTGCCTTTTAGGCCACATAGGACACTTAGTCATATGTGACACCTAGGACACTTAGTCCTAGGTCTAGGTACTTGTACCTTGTACACTTTTTTTCATTATTCTAGTTTGACGTGACGGCTAATCCATCGACTCTTTTGCAACCTGCACTCCCTCTTTTCAAACGATCCTTCATTACTAACTGTGCCTGTATTGTTATCTTGGGAAGAATGACGTGGTTACATCAGAGTGGCGTCTAGATTCCTTTGTTCTTGATGCATCTTGTGCTGAATTTTCCATTTTACTCATATATTAGTTGTGTTGCAGTGAAAAAGAATTCACTGCTGGTTTTGGATCACACACCCCCATGCTTTTAGGACAAGCTCGAGTCGTGCGCTATTATCCAAACTTCAAACGGTAAGAGATTCTCTCTCTCTCTCTCAATCCAACTTTCTGGTTTTCCTGCAAAGAAGAATATCATCTGTCTTAACAAGCTGGGCATTACTCTCTTTCATGGTCTTTAGAGGTTGCTTCAAACTTTAACATATAAATTATGGGCACTAAGGTAAGTAATAACCAGGTTTCCAGCTGTCCTGCAAACAGGAATATTATCTGTCTCAAAGAGATAGACATCACAATAGTTCATGATATTTACATAAGAGGTTCATTCAAGGTTTAACATTCCATTTTGTATATCCAGGGCATTTTCCATCTTTAAAAATCTGATGCTGAGTAGAAAGTGTGTGTACAATGCTTCAAATAATTCTATTGACCTTTCGAGTTTGACACAATTGCAAGCTGTAAGTACTCTCTCTCTCTCTCTCTCTCTCTCTCTCATGAGGTAGATGGTCAGCTTGTTCATATGGTTGCTTGCTGCAAGATGTGTTGTTTAAATTTGAAATAACAATTTGAGACTCCATTCAATAAGTTACATTATTCAATTACTGCAAAGTAATGCGATGCAATATATTTAAATTCAGTAATATACACCTATGAAGTTAAATAAAGGTTTTGGAAAAGAAATCCAAAGTTCACCAACGTGTACATATATAGATTAAAAAACACATGCATAAAGATACAATGGAAAATAGATATGCAATGCGTTTTAAATATTGTAGGCTATCTCATGGGCTATCCATAGATGCCACTTATACCTTGGTATGAGCCTTGTAGGCCTAGTTATAGTCAGTTAGGACTATTGGTACAGTTAGTTTATGTACCATCTAGGTCAGTTAGGACACTTAGTCCAGTTAGGGCAGTTAGCCCTAGGGTTTTGTTATGTTGGCTCTCCCTTGAGCCTACACACTTCAGTTTTGCAGCAATCTATTACAACATCTCGTTTTTTTCCATTGTGCTTCCATTTTTGAGCTTTCATTGCTTCCAACACCCAACAGTGGTATCAGAGCAAGTCTGGAATCCATTCCCTCAGCCATTGACAACTTTCGCAAGCTGTTTGGCAGCCTGTGGAGCTCTCATTCCTGCTGGTCTTGCTGGTTTTCACACTCCCACGAGTGTTTGAGGCCTTTCCAAGCACTTCTGTCGCAAAAAACCTCATTTTGTTGCGAGAAGACCGCACTTTGGAGCAACTATTGTCAAGGGAACTGTGTTTCGGTGCATTTTCCAGCCTGTTGGAGCAAAAATGACCACATGTGTGCATTTACTGCATCTGTACGGAATTCCGTATACACTGTATGGACTGTCGTACAATTGTACGGACCTATCAGAAATCTGTACAATTGTACGGACGTGTCGGATTTTCGTACTTGTCAGTGCATTTATTGCATTACGGACTGCGTTAGCAAGCATTTACTGCAGTGCGGAGCTGCCTCGGGGTACGTGCGAGTTATATTGAAGGTTTCTCAGTATTTCGGAGCTGCCTCGAGCTGCGCGCCAACATTTTCGATCTGCCTCGAGCTGCGTGCCGGCGTTTGGAGCCATTTGGAGCTGTTGAATTGATATGGAGACTTCTCTTTGAGCCCCTCCCTCCTCATTTAGCATCCCTTTGCCTTGGGCTGCGAGCTTCTCTCCATTGGATCTCTTTCTCTCCATTTCTACGTGCTCTCCTCCTTATGGGAGCACTTCTTTTGCTGTAATTCTCATTTCCAGCCCTCATTTGCTCGCTTTCAGATCCTGTCACTGCTGTACATCATTGGGTAAGCCCTTGTTGCATTGGATTTTTCCAATTTCTGCTTCATTTGCATTTTGGAAAGGCCTCGTGTTTCCTTTGGGGATTTTTCTTGCAATAGGTACACCTTGGGACAACAGAGTCTTTCGCAAACATAAGCTTTGAAGCTTGGGCAGATTTTGGCACTTGATTCTGAGAGGTTGCCTTTCTCTCATTTGCTTTGCCAGTTGGTGCATATCTTGTGCCAATTTGATCGCCGAGTATCCCTAACACTGGCATATAAAGTGATGCTCGTCCTCAATCTCCACATCATGGGAGATGACTAAAAATTTGCAAATTGCCTGTGTCTTGTTCATCAATATATTATTCTCGAGGTACTGTTGCTCATTGTATGTTCACATGGGGTTGATCTCTATAGCTTTTGCCTTGGTATCATGTCAAAAGCTTTTTTGAAGTCTAGAAAGTAAGCACTGATTTGTCTTTGCCCTTAGCGCCTGCGTTATAGCCCTGAGGTTAATCAAGCGATCCATTTTGGAATTTTTGGGTCTAAACCAGCTTGAGAAGAGTTCCGCGCATGTACTTATTCTTTTGTCCAATAACTTTCCAAGTAGCTTTAGTATCGAATTGCCAACTTTTCGGGAAACCCTTAGTCATAAGCCTTATTCAAGATTTCTTGGATCTTTTGGTGGAGATTATCCCCTCCCCATTTAATAATAAGACTTGTGGGTCTTTTGCTTTCCCATTCATGAGACATTGTATGCCTTTTGATACTTCGTTGGTTGAAAAAAGCTTGAGGTCTTCTAGTTACAAGTTGCTCCATCATTGGTCGCGTAAAGATTTCTGATTTGTGCAATCAAGCTCTCCCAAGCCCAAGACGTTTCAATTTCAGTTGGCCTTTTGAATGTAGGTTCTTCCAAATATCTTTTGGATAGAACTTTAACTTCTTGAAAAGTTCTTAGTGCTTGTGGTTAAGGAAAGTCATTTTTTTCTCCTTGTCATGAGAGAGAGAAAGAAAGAAAGAAAGATGTATTAACATCTGCAAGAGGCCTCGCGGGCCTATGAGACAAAGTACAAGCCAAAATGTAACTCATACAAGCCACTGAGGACTGACGCAAAGGGTTCACTAAGACCCTTGCTGGCAAGAGGCCTTGCGGGCCTATGAGACAAAGTACAAGCCAAAATGTAACTCATACAAGCCACTGAGGGCTGAAGCAAAGGGTTCACTAAGACCCTTGCTGAAAGCTAATAAGCTAAAGTCAAAAAGAGGCTCCCCCAACCTTGTCCTCAACATACTAAGTTGTTGAACTCTCCTTCAAGGACTCAGTGCTCACTTTTTGCAAGCAATAAGTTGATGTCCTAAGGATCCTCAACGAGGCCTACAAGTAGATCCATTTAGATTATGCAACACTATTCCTAAACAGTCCATGCTTTACCTAGAGGCCATTCCTCGTCCTATCATCTCCATGCTCTTCATCACAGCCCGAATAAAAGAGCATGAAGAAGCTACAAAATGGCAAAAGGTAAGGATTAAGAAGGCGTGCAAGAAGAACTCCTAACCCAGGTGTAGAGAATACTTGCTAACAAGCTATTTAATGAAGCTTTCTACTAAGGCCTTCCACAAACACTATCATACCCATTCTCAAGGCAGGGGATCAAGTAATTATCAGACCATGATGGTGAGTCATATGATTGCCAGATTTATGCATGCTGAGAGAGCATGCATGCAAACGATTGGGCCAAGAAGTTCCAAAAACGACCACTGCACACTAATAAGAGCGGAGGCAGGTGAAAGACGTTGGGACGGAGGCCCAACTTTCCAACATGTAAGATAAGTAGGAGATTAGGCATTAGACTCCCAAGTACCCACCCCATTCAAAATACCATCATTGCCACATCTCGACGACAAGCTGCATCACAGCGCCCATGAGTACACCCTACAAAGAGGAGTTGAGAACACCAGTGACTGTTGGGTGCAAGAAGCAATGGAACGGGATTGGAGTGCGGGAAGCAAACAACAAGTTGGAGCAAAACGTAGTAATGCTCAAAATGTATAAGGAGAAAATACAAAGGGGTGGCCTATATGGCCCCCAAGTCAACCATATGGTTGCCCAATGAAGTCAACTCTATGAGTTGACCTGACCTACAAGGCACATACCAAGGCTAAGTGCTAACAAACCCCCCTCCATGGTATGGCTGAAGTATCCTGGAAACATCGTAGGAATACTTGGAAACTACATCATGGTTGCACATATCCGTCCCAGAGGGATATAGCAACCTATGATATGTAGAGAGTCACCCCTCACGTAAGGGGCCAAGTGTAAAGCATGTTGAAATGCCTTCGTAACATCTTGCCTAGTTGTTGTCTGTAAATGCATGCAAAATAAGTGGGGGCTCTAAACCACATAGTAAACCCAAATGCTGTGTTGCCTTCAAGTATCTAAGGACCCGCTTCACTGCTTGGCAATGCTGCGTACTAGGCTTGTGCATGTACTAACTCAACTGGGAAATGGTATAGTGAAGATCAGGTCGGGTATGACAAAGGTATATGAGGCAGCGAATAGCTTGTTGATAAAGGGATGCATCAAATGGCGGACTTCCATCCTCGGAGGAGAATCGAAAGAAATTGGCTTGCAATCCTCAATCTGGAAGCGATCAAGGAGCTATCCAATGTACTTGGACTGACTCATCATTATACCCCCCCCTCAACATATGCAAACTCTATGCCCAAATAATAGTGCAACTGGCCCATATCTATCATGTCAAAAGACTGCTGTAAATCAGCCTTGAAATCTGCCATTATTTCCATATCGGGCCTAGTGATACGCATGTCATCCACATATAAAATCAGAATTAAAAATTCTGATGGACCCTTTCGGACATAAAGAGTGGCCTCGGCTGGGCTGTTTTGAAAGCCATGGACTGCCAAAAATGCATGTATCTTCGCATACCATGCCAGGGGTGCCTGCTTCAATCCACAGAGGGATTTTCTAAGCCGGCAAACCATATTTTCAGAACCCAATTGTTCAAAACCAGGTGGCTGCATGACATGGACCTCTTCTTGAAGATCACCATGAAGGGAGGCGGTTTTGATGTCCAAATGATGAACCTCCAATGCCGATGAGATGCCATAGCGATAACACACATGATAGTAGTGGTGCGTGGTGTGGGAGCAAAGGTCTCCTCAAAGTCAATGCCGTGCTGCTGTGCATAGCCCTTTGCAACCAAGTGGGCTTTGAGGCGATCAACATTGCCATCAGATTCCCTTTTCACCTTGTAGACCCATTTTGTGCCTATGGCACGCTTGCTTGCTGGCAAGTTCAGCTTTCATGGCATCCATCCATTCCTTGCTGTCAAAGGCATCCTTGTGACATAAAGGTTGCAAGCAGTAGCAACCAAAGCTACAGCTAAATAATTGCCATACATCTGTCGCACCTCTAGTGCGGGCTGGCAAAGGCTCAGCTTGCTTGCTGTCCCCGAGCGTGTCCAAAAGCCATCTCGGGACTGATTTTTGCTGTCTAAGGACAGCACTCTCTTGTGCAACTGCCTGCTCAATAGCATGGTCATCAAGTGAAGACACATCAGGCTGAGCAGGAGCTACTGGTGGAGGATGTGCACTGCTAGAAGTGGATGGCACAACACTTTGCACTGGCTGCTCTGTATCTGTGGGCGACTGAAAGAAAGGCAACAATGTATCAAAGACATCTGAGGCATCAACAGTAGGCTATCTTTTTCATTCCAGCCAAGGTAAAGGCACATTTTCAGCAAATATAACATCCCTACTGACAATGACCTTGCCCGTGCTGGGCTGATACAACCTGTATCCCTTGCTCTCTGCGCTGTAACCAATGATTATGCATTTTACAGCTGTCTTGAAGCTTATGCTTCAGCAAGATGGCACATGAGCATAAGCCAATGACCCGAACGCTTGCATATGAGAAATTTCAGGTTTGCAACCGATAGTCCTCAATGCCTTTGTGGGTATCCGATTGAGCGCATAGTTGGAGCACATGCTCATTTCCATCTTTGACCGATTTTTCCTCTCTGCCAGGCCATTCTGCTGCGGAGTATAAGGCATAATACATTTACAGCACCGTACGGTAGTATCAAGATACAATGCCCATACAATAGTATGGTACAATGCTTGTAAGTCGTCCGTACAGTGTACGGAATGTTCCGTACAACCGTCGTATGCAAAGTCCATTCATACTGTGTCCTTATTGTACCTGCGTGAGTACATGCTTCATCCGTGCAATCTTCCGCTCATCTTTTGTAGAGTGTGCAATTTTGCCGCACAATTGCTTCTCTTGTTCTCTTGTGCAAAAGCGATCGATTCTCTTGACTTTGCACTTGCCCGACTTGTCAAAATTTAGGGCTTTTGAGTACGTTGACAGACATTGCATACACATTGCGATTGGCCAGGTCGAGGTCACTTCAGTTCAGGTGATACGGTCACACTCATGGACGTTTTGTTTGTCCTAGGTATCAAGAGGAACCTCATCTCCATTTCAGCCATATCCTTGGATGGCTTTCAGGTTCTCTTTGATGGTTATCGATGTGCCGTGTATGACAACCGGTACGATGAAAGCATAGTGGGTCACTTTCTTCTGGGCTATATCATCTTGATGTATATGACAAACATCTTGCTATAGAGGCAAATTTGGAGGCTGAATCTGTAATTTCAGATTCCCACTTATGGCATGCGAGGTTCACCTTGTGCATAGTGATGTGTGCGGGCCGATGCGGACAGCATCTCTTGGGGGCTACCTTTACGTTTGTACCTTTGTGGATGACTACACGAGATTCACTTGGATATATGGCATGAAGGCCAAAATTGGTGTGTTCTCATGCTTTGGATATTGGCTTGCCATGGCTGAAAATGAATCCGGGAACAAGCTCCTTACTCTATGCATTGACAAGGAGGGAGAGTACATGTCCCGTGAATTCTTTGATTTTTTGGCAGGTCGGAGTATTATTCATCAATGCTTTGATGCCACTGTTGGGTGCAGGAAGCAATGGAACGGGAGTGGAGTGCGGGAAGCAAACAACAAGCTGGAGCAAAACATAGTACTGTTCAAATGGACAAAGAGAAAATACAAAGGGGTGGCCTATATGGCCCCCAAATCAACCATATGGTTGATCAGTGAAGTCAACTCTATGAGTTGACCGGACCTACAGCGCACATACCAGGGCTAAGTGCTAACAGTAACAAATCTCAAACTTATTTGAGAGACATTAGGATCCCAATGGGACGCTAGTTGGGCCCACACAGAGCTCAAACTACTTATGACCAACAATGACATGGACTCTTTTCTTCTTTCATGTCGGCCCTCAATTCATTTCAATCAATAGTTTATCTTGGAGATGTGATAGATATCTCTAGTTTTTCCCATGACGGGATGTACTCTATGTTGATTCCAGCTCATGGGATTTTCTAGCCTTCGATGACTACTCAATCTAGGATACTGTCAGGGCATCATTTGGCCAATCCAAACACTATATGAGCAAAGTATCAGGCAAAGTTGGAGCTTCGATTGGGTGGTCACAGGAGATCATGAGCATGATTGTGGTCAACAAGGTTGTCCTTTGTCACCAACCCCTAATCCCGATTGTGGTATACACAACGACATTTGGATGCACTTCGGTCTTTTTGGGAGACACATAATTTGAAGGTCACCATAGGTAAACCAAGGTCAGGATCATCAATACATCTTAGGCAGTCACACATCAAGAGCGGTATATCTTTGATATAGCACCACTAGAGATTGTTGCATCCTTTAAATACCTAGGCGTCCTCTTCTCAGGCCCAAGCTTCATGATGCATGGAACCATGCAAGCTCGTTTGAGCAGAGGATATATCACACTAGCCACACTCAAGTGACAATGCTTTCATTCGCATTTCTAAGCCCCTAGGAGGTCTCTTCTCTTTGATTCCTTGCCCGTCCAGCTAGGATGTATGGCAGTGTGTCACCACAATGTAAATATCCTAAGTCAAAGTATAGTTGACCATTTATTTGATCATAATTAAAGAGTTTTCCATCTAGTTTAATTATGGTCAAAAGAGTTCTTCTATTGGTCAAAGAATTGACTACAGTCAAAGATACTTGACTTCGGTCAAGTAAGCATGACTTCGCTTAGGAAGACTTGGTTTATACCAAGAGGGTTAACTGCGGTTAACCAAGATGTTCCAACTTCGGTTGGAGAGACTTGATTATAATTAAGGTGCCTCGACCGTTGGCCAAAGCCCCTTAATCATGATCAAGAGGGTTGACCTCGGTCAACCAGAGAAATGTTTTATGTTGTGCGCACATGTGTTTAGTGGGGACGCCCACAGTGACTAGGATTAGTCCAGAGTTTTGTTAGAATTATTAATATATTCTAGGCAATGGCCAATGTAATGTAATAAGTGAGTTAGGAGCACTTTTCCCTCTTAGAGATTTTTTCCCCTAACCACGGTCTAATCTCTAACTACGGTTAGGATTCAGATTGGACTGGAGACTATGATACCAGCCAGTCCACTAGTGGTAATTGTTTAAAGTCGCACCTCAATGCTGGCTCGCTCTCCTGGACGAGATGAAGGTGGTGAAGAGCCTGGACTAAAGCTCCTCATTGCTACACTGAATCTCATCCATTGCCCACAAGAACCAATTTCCCTCGAGTGGGATCTCAAACTACCAAAACTCTGTCATAATTTGTTATACCTCCTCCTCCTAGATCAAGCCATCTGAGTTGCTCTAGGTCTAGCAAGATCGAAGAGTGATAAGACATCATGGTATCTACCAGAATGCCAGTGGCTCCGCCCTATGACTCACATAAACCCTTCCAGCCTCTCTAGAAGGCTATTGTGTCTTTGCTTCCCAACTAAAAGCAAAGGCTACTGGGAAGTCGAGAGAAATCTGGCTCCCGTCCCTTGAGGATTTTGATGCAGCACGGCAGCACGCACCCCGGCTTCTTTTGTGTAGGACCTGGAGGCCTATTGCAGCCCCTCACTGGGAGTGACCCTGAGATGGATGGGAGTCTTGATGGGATACATTGGCAGATGATCAGAGTGGTAGGATGCTTGGGGAAGGAGTGGCACATCGATCCTCCCAGTATCTCAGAGCAGGACGCCTCTAGATGGCGTCTCTGGCTATGGGAGGTAGACCCTTGAGGGAGGTCCAGTGGGACCCCGGGGAGTGGTTATGGCCCTCCAAGGGTGGCCTAGGTGAGACGATAGATGTGGTGCCTTTCTTTTCCTACACCACACGGATTGGCAGGAGACTTCAGATGGACTCCCTCGAGGGAGAGACACTGGGAGACCCAGAGAGTGCCCCGGGATGTTTGCTCCAGTTTTTGGATGCGGTTGTGGTCCAGCTTGCGACCAAGGAAGATTTCTTACTTCTTCTGGCTAGCAGCCCATGGAGGCTTGCCCATCGGTCTGTGGTTGGAGCAGATGCGAGTGCAGGGGCAGTGCCATTGCTGCTTAGATGGTGTCCTGGAGACTATCCCACACTGCCTATGGAGCTGTCGTAGCGCAGCGAGGATCTAGATGAGAGCCCTCAGGATCATGACACGCATGCAGAGTCTTCACAGAGACTACACCTGGGGGATGGTGGCTTGGTTGACAGAGGGAGGACACGTGTTCCAAATTGATGAGATCTCCCCAGCCTATCGGATATAGGGTCAGAGCATTTAGAGGATTGCACTCCACAAGGCAGCCCCCTGTGACGCCCTAGCTCCTCCTTCCCCTAGGGAAGACAGTGTTTGGGAGGTGGTAGCCAGCATCACGGCTTGGAACATTTGGGTGGTTTGCTGCAGTCTCGTGATGGGAGAGCACCCGGTTCCACCCTCGGCTACCTTGGTTGCCATCTTGCAAGATATCATTTTACACTCTACGGTCCACCTGGGAGCGTGGGACTCCAGGCTCGAGGGCGTCTATTGAGAGGCGTGCTCGTTTCTGCAAGGCCTGGCCTGTAGGTGTTTTCTACATCTTCACTCCGTGAGGGATTCACTGGCTGTATAGCCCCCCCACTTGGTTGTTAGCCCCAATTCCCGAGATCCCCTAGGCAGTGAGCTGGGCTTCTCTGGAACAGGCCGATTTTTCTTTCAACCTTTTCTGGTTTTTTCATACTCAGCACCTTTGGGGCTGTTGTGTTGTATGAAATCTTTCAAGCATTAATAGAAGGTTCCTTTCTTTGAAAAAAAAGAAATCTGGCTCCCGTCAGGGGTCCTTACCGTAGATCACAAAGATGATACCAAGCACCAAAATAGAAGATGCAAGATACTCCCATACTGATGCCGCTAATTGCAGAGTTTATGGATGACTATATCTCGCCCATGTTGATACGGGTCGCAATATTAAGGGAAGATTTCCCACGCAAAGAAAGTGGAAGCATAGAAGAGGGAGGCCCTCCATGCAAACCCGCACAAGGAAAGGCGACGAACCAATAACATGGATGCACATGTGGACGAAGTTACCACGTCGCTAGTACAAGAACGAAACACGTGGTGGAAAAAACCATAAGATGTGCATAAGAAAGGTTTAAGAGCCACACTTGGAAAGGTGTGTTGTTTCCCAAAGGATATGTGCATCAAGAGGCGTGTACCCCGCTGTTCCTATGTACACAACTTGTATCAGCTATGTGTTACCCTCTGAATACTTGTGCAAATATCTATGAGAATCTGACTTGCAGGTCTTTTGATTTTTTGTTTATGTTGTTTGGTTTGTATTGCACCTTGGAAGTTGTTTCAGAGTTTCAAATTGTGTCAATAAGCACACACCATACAAACAAATTGGAAAATGAAATGTGCTTTCTGTTGTCCATTTTAATGCCATCTTTCATTTGGTATGTAGTTGCTAGCAATGAAATGAAGAAAGGCTTGTTTAAATGCCAGTAAAATCTTTAAACAAGCTCTCATTTGGAATGGTATGTGTGAATTACAAATGCAGATTGGGGCTGCTAAAACTTGCTCAGATCTGTACGATATTGTTGGTGAAGACTTCTGGGTGGTAACACCTTGTTACAGTACAGCTGTTGATGGGTAAGCCTGTAAGGATTGGAGTCTTGTTGTGAAGTCCTGGATTTCCCCCTTCCTTTCCTCTTTCTTACACCTTCATGTCTGTCAGTTTCTTTCTTCTTTTTCTTCCTCTCTCTCTCTCTCTCTCTCTCGTTCTCTTGGCTGCTCTAAGTTCTTTGAGCGTGACCTAACTGGGGCGTATGACCTTGCAGGAAAGTACTGGATGGCACAAGGCTAACCTTGCAGAAAATGTAATCACTGTTTCTCCTTTGACTTTTAACTGTATTGAAGAATGATGTAGCTTTCTTTGTGTTGGAGTGCTATTATTAAAATTTTGCTCTCCTGCCTCCTGGATGTCAGGGGGGACAACAGCTTTGATTTTTCGATCCGGACACCTGGTACTCCTCCACGTTGGGCCGAGTATGACCAAGAGATGTCATCTGCTTGGGAGGTAAGAAAAGTGCATTTTTATCAACTGGTGCAATCTTCTCTTGAAAATCTCGTAGCTAATTATTGCAAAAGCTTCCTACTGATGCAATCTTAGGACAGCTCCATCTCTATTCCTTTACTCTCTCTATGCAATCTTCCCTTGAAAATCTCGTAGCAAATTATTGCAAAAACTTCTTGCTGATGCAATCTTACGACAGCTTTATCTCTATTCCTTTACTCTCTCTCTCGCTCTCTCTGTCTCTCTCATTCCCTCTCTCACTCTACACAGTATTAGGGCCCAGGACAACAGTTGGGTTGGACCCCCCCGAAGGATTTTGTTGCTTGAGAGAAGAAGGAATACCATAGTTCAGCATAGAGCTGCTCATACAAAAATTCCAAACGTGAAGAAAATACATGAGCTCTTAGGCTCTCTTTCTTGGCAACAAGCCACTTGTCAAATTCTAAATTACTTTCCTAATTACATGCCACTAAGGGCAACTCTAGAGTCTTTGAAGCACTTGGTTATGCAAACAGCGTCCTAGATGCTTGTTAGGCTCCATAGCGTAAAAGGGCGATAGTACCTGGGAGATAACTTTGCATACACTTTCTATTTGCCTTTAAACTTGCGGAGCCTAGCTTTCTCGAACTTCAAAAGTACCCAATGCCCTTCCTTGAGATTTAACTGTCTTCTATGCTTATCTGCAGCTCTTTTATGCTTTTCTTGAGACCTTTCAATTGCTGTCCGGAGTTGGCTGAAAGCTGTCTGGAGGTCTCTCTCAAACTGATCAGCTGCAAAATTTTCATCTTTGGTCCTTAGGATAGGTGACAGAACCACCTTCCCATAGATGACCTCAAAAGGGGCTTTCCCTGTAGATCTGTGTACTGTATTATTGTAAGCGAACTCTACCAATGGTAGGTACTTTTCCCAGTCTGAACCTTGGTCACCCACGTAGCATTTCAGCATATCCAATGCTGTAGAATTTGCTACTTCACTTTGACCATCTGTCCAGGGATGGAAAGATGAAGAAAAATTCAGATTTGTCCCCATATTATCAAATAAAGCTCTCCAGAATAGACTAGTCATTCTGGGATCTCAATCACTGTCAATGGACTTAGTCATACCATGGTGCTTAAAGATCTGTGCCATGAAAAGCTTAGCCATATGATCTCCCTTTATGGTTTTGCGAACCAAAATGAAATGAGCTTGCTTGCTGAATCTATCAATGATAGTCCAAATTCCATCATTCTCTGACTTTGATCTTGGCAAATAAAAAATGAAGTCCATTGCAATACTTTCCCATGGTGCCTGAGACATGGGAAGAGGCATAAGTAAGCCAGGTGCCTTCCGTCTATCATACTTCACTTTCTGACACGAAGGCATTCAGCAACAAATTGATGTATATCTTTCCGCATTTCTGGCCAAAAGCAATACCTCTCTAGTGCTTGAGTTGTTGCTATAATTCCTCTATGTCCAGCATAGGGAGGTGCATGGCATTCCTTCAAAATCTTTTTCCTCATCTCTTGAGTGATGCATAGGTAGTCATCTTTCATTAGATACCCATCTTTTAGGGAATAGTAATTGGTGGACCCCTCTTGCATTTGCTGTAAAATCTCACCAAAATCTGCATCATTAGCATATTGCTCTCTCATGTCCTATCAGCTAGATTTAGATTTAGATGCTCGTTTGGGAGGGACTAAAATGAAATCGTTTAGACTTCACAAGCAGTTGTAGCTTGGATGAAGAGATTTGGACTACTTTTTTATTAGCCTTCTCCTTTAGTGCTAGCCTTCGTCATGGTTGAGTTTGCCCTTCACCTCCGGAGTGCCGACAGAAACTCAGTACGAAGACTTTGTATAAATGGATGCTCAAGTATGTGTGGGTGTGTGGATTTGTATGTGTGAGAGCATACTTTTATACAATGGTCTACACCCACTGTTGGGCGCTGATGACGTCAGTGGGGATGTCATAGTAGCTAGTCCTTGCTATGCGTGATGGAGTTTATGGTTTTCAATCTTATGAGTGACTATCGTGGGATTGAAACTACACTATGTTGTGTTTTTAGAGGATGAGTTTGGGAATGTTCATGGATTCATCTAGGTATATGCTTCTGTCGTATTAGTGAACATGCAAATTTCACCTTGTGAAGTTTTCGTCCAAGTTGCGGCCTGCTAATATTGCGATAAATCTTTCTATCTTAAATGGTGCGCTGCCCTAGCAGCTAGAGTTAGATTTAGATGCTCGTTTGGGAGAGACTAAAATGAAATCGTTTAGACTTCATTAGTAGTTGTAGCTTGAATGAAGAGATTTGCACTACTTTTTGATTAGCCTTCTCCTTTAGTGCTAGCCTTCGTCATGGTTGAGTTTGCCTTTCACCTCCGGAGTGCCGATAGAAACTCAGTACGAAGACTTTATATAAATGGATGCTCAAGTACGTGTGGGTGTGTGGATTTGTATGTGTGAGAGCATACTTTTATACTATGGTCTACACCCACTGTTGGGCGCTGATGATGTAAGTGGGGATGTCATAGTAGCTAGTCCCTGCTATGCGTGATGGATCTTATGAGTGACTATCGTGGGATTGAAACTGCACTATGTTGTGTTTTTAGAGGATGAGTTTGGGAATGTTCCTGGATTCATCTAGGTATATTGCTCTCTCATGTCTTCCAGGTCCTGATGATAAGCAATAGTCACATTGTTGACCTGGGGTCTTCGGGACAAGGCATGCTTCTAAGAGAGTTTTGTCTAAGTCAGGAAATATCTCAGACTTTGGTGATCAGTTTTAACAGTAAAATCTGCACCCAAAAGATAATGCATCCATGTATAGATGGCATGAATTACAGCCAGCAACTCTTTCTCATAGATTCCTAGATATCTCTCTGCATCCCAGAGTCTCCTGCTCTCATAGGCCACTACATGACCATTTTGATGCAATGCAGCCCCAAAACATTCCCCACAAGCATCACAATCCACATCAAATGGCTGATACAAATCTGGAACTATTAAGATTGGCTCTGTGGTTAGCCTCTCTTTGAGTGTGGTGAATGCTGTATTTTCTGGAATTCTCCATCTGAAAGCTGCATTTTTCTTAGTAAGATCGTGGAGTGGAGCGGCTATATCTGCAAAATGCCTGATAAATCTTCTTTAGTAAGAACACAGGCCTAGGAAACTTTGAATTTCATGGATAGATTTCAGCTCTGGCCATTCTTGAATGGCACGGATCTTTGCCGGATCCATCCGTATCCCATCTTTGGATATTATATGCCTCAAGTAATGAATCTCTTCCGGAAAGAATTCACTTTTCTTGCTGTTTGCATAGAGCTGATGATTTCTCAGCTCTTGAAACACTGTAGCAAGATGTTCCTTGTGCTCTTCTTCGGACTTAGAAAAGACAATTATGTCATCGAAGAAGGTACCAATGAATTGTTTGTTGGGTCGGAAGATACAATCCATCATCTGATTGAAAGTAGCTGGGGCATTTATCAATCCAAAAGGCATCACCAGATATTCATACAACCCAAAGTAGTGCGGAACGCTGTCTTGTGCACATCCTGAGGCTGTATCCTCACTTGGTGATAGCCACTCTTTAAGTCTATCTTGCTGAAAACTGAAGCTCCATTTAATTGATCCAACACATCATCAATGCGCAGAATAGGGAATCTATTCTTGATGGTCATTTTGTTCAGTGCACGATAATCGATGCACATACGGAATGAGCCATCTTTCTTCTGTACTGGTAGTACAGGGGAACAAAAAGGAGAAGAATTGGGTTGAATCAGCTCTTGGACAACAAGTCTTACACTTGAGTCATAATCTCCTCTTGCTGAGTTGCACTAACTCTGTTTGGGGACCAATTGGGTGGCTCGTTGCTAGGAATGAGTTCTATGCCATGATCCTCAGGTCTCTCAGGGGGTAGCTCCCCTGGCAAAGCGTAAGAAAAAACAATCTCTAAAATTTTCAAGAAACTGAAATTTATTCTGATTTGCCTCACTTATTTTAACATGTTTTACAAAAACTATGTAAGCTGAAACTGTAGACTTTATTTCCTTTCCAACAGAACTATCTGATACAATGGGAATAGTTTTCCCTCTATTCCTTGCAACCACATGGTGTACTTTGCCCCTATGTACAAACTCCAGCACTCTTTTAGGAAGAGTCAACTTCACTGCCTTGCGATGGAACCAAGGCATACCCAAGACTACATCATGATGTTTTAGTGGAGAAATGAAGAAGTCTTCCTGATCCACATAACTCTGTACATGAAGATGGAGTGACTAGCACAGGGTTCCCATAGAACATCTGGGAGCCTTGCCCAACTCCTCCGTCTTTATTCCCAGCCTCAGAGCTAGATCCTTTGATATAAAGTTATCAGTAGCCCTTGGATCAAATAAAATCAGTGCTTGTTGGTCTCTGACTTTGCCTCATGATAGCAGCGATTCTCGTTCCTCTGGGTTTGAAACATGACCCAGTATGTCAGGAATTTCTCGTCATTGGCTTGTGTGGTCCCCATGGTTTCTCTGCCTCTTTTCCCTTCGCAGTGGAAGGCTTTTCTGGGCACTGGGCAGCCACATGCCCCTCTTTGCCACATCTGAAGCATTTACCCTCTTTCCTGAAAATTTCAATCTGTTCAGGGGTAAACTGTGGTCTTCCCTTATAGGGCTTGAATGCTCTCCCAACCAAGAAGGACATGATCCCGAAACTGTTTGGGAATAAACTGTTTGTAGAAAGCTTTCTTGAAGTCCTTCCATTTCCTGGGGGCTACATAGTTGGCTGTTTTAGCTATCCACCATGCATTGGCTGTACCAGTCAAGTGTAAACCAACCATACGAAGCTTTGAGGACTCACTGAAAATTTCTAGGCTGAAGGCATCATCAAACTGCCTTATGAACTACATAGCCTTTTCAGCTGGACCGTATTGGCCATTGTAAGTGGCAAATCTTACTGACTTCCCACCATCTTGAAATTCTTTAGTCTCTGCCTTTCTGCTGGACTTCTTCTTCTTCTTCTTCTTCTTTTTTGACTTTGAAGATCCGGAAGAAGGAGATGATGTTGAGGATGAAGAGGTAGAGCTAGAAGAAGAAGACGGACTGGATGAATTGTGATGATGCTTCGCCTTTTTCTTCTTGGGAAGAGGACTTGCCATTTTCCTCTTTTTGCCCATCGCCACTTCTTGCTGATCTGCTCCAGAGGGAGGCTTCTCTGGCTTTTCCGCAAAAAGAGGTTGTACCATCTTGCGAAACAAGGGATCACTTGTTGCGACGATAGTCGGGTTTGCAAGCATTGAAAATGGGCGTCGCAAGTAGCATCGGGAAACGGTTGGTACCATTACAAGTGCAAAGCGCTCAGGCGATGCGGGTACTCTAAGAACAAACAATGGTATTGAGAGAAGGAAGAGATTGGGAGAGAGTGCCTATGCTTAGGAGGATGTAAAAAATGACAGTTTGTTATAACAAGAACTCCTAAGCATGCTGTATAGCAATACTTTTGGGTGCAACTCGTAGAAAGTAATCACCATTTCCTATCCAAGATCTTGCTCTTAGGAAGGACTCCGCTGCTACACTCTGACCCCGACCAGTAGACACCCCACTTGGAGGGCATCGTAGCTAGTTGTAGCTAAGCCAGCTAACAGCCTAGCTATCGTACCTGGAAACCTTGAGGGAATCCATGGCTTGTGAGGGGCTGTACAAGCAACAGGCTAGGATATAGATTCCTGGCATTCAAAGTATGATATGAGTACAAGGTACAACATGGCCCCTATTTATAGGTGTAGGCGTGGACAAAATCTCTCTTTGCTTATGGGATGGCTGTCCTAGGATGCCATGTGGTAACTTACTATTTACAAAGCCATTAAAGGATAAAAACTACTATCTAAATTGGCCTTTGTTACAGTCCTCCCTGCCCAAAAGAAATTTGTCCTCAAATTCGCAGTGGGGCTGTAGAATAGGTGAAGTTCCAACAGCTCCACACAGCTGGATAATGCATCCCAAGAGGCAACTTCAAGATCATGCCATCTTTCAAGCTGTGTCAGATGAGCATGATCAGCAATATCGTCTCAAATCCAGTAATTGATTCCATGTCTTGCCATACATGTCAAACGCCCCTTACATGCTCGCATTGTCCCGAGAAAACATCTATCTCAGATACAAAAGTGGCAATTCTTGATGTCTATGAGGCAAATAAACTTGCAATAATGCGAGTTGCATCAGCGTGGCTTCCTTTCCAAGCAGCAACACAGCACAACATGAAAATAAAAAGAGCTACAGCTTTTGAAAACCTCCCTATGCGATCTGTCTTGTCATTATCCTGCTCAGCTCCTTTAATTGCGTTAGCAAATAAAATCCTCAGGTTTGATGCCAAAACCATAATTTCTATCACATCATTGCATATTCCAGTTCTAGTTTCACTCAATTGCAATGTAAGAGGGACAGACTTTGTGTGTATACTTTACCATGGACACTGTGATCATGAGTTCTAGAAATTTCCTCCACCAGTAAACCAGCTAAGACTGGATAGACAAGAAACCTAGGTATATCTTGTGCAGCTTTGTTAAGGAAATGTGCTACAACAGGAGATGACATCAGTTTGGGCTGCTTCAATTGTTTTGTGGACTCCGATTGATCAGAAGCCCCCCCCCTCAAAAGCAGGCACTGGAAGTATAACTTGTGGTGAT
Source organism: Dipteris shenzhenensis (assembly GCF_047967505.1). Taxonomy (NCBI): domain Eukaryota; kingdom Viridiplantae; phylum Streptophyta; class Polypodiopsida; order Gleicheniales; family Dipteridaceae; genus Dipteris; species Dipteris shenzhenensis. The sequence continues at coordinate 12,469,324 of NC_141605.1, forward strand.
AATATGCGAGTTTTGCAAGCTCAACTATGATATACTTGGGATTGATTGCAAATTGTATTTCCAAAGTACCCAAGTTTTGCATCAATTCCTCCTTAGCTTGAGTCTGAAAAACTACTAGAGACTGATTCCACCCCTTCTTGCAAAAGATAAATACAGTCTTCGAATCTCCAAGAAGATTCGCCATCACTTCTTGAGCATTTGGCGGAAGCATATCTTGTTGGTAGTCTTTCTCCTCTTCAAAGTCTTCGAGGTTGAAATCTTTTCCTGACCCTTACATGGCGCTTGATTGTGTGTCCTTTTTGGATCTCAACACAACCATACACTCGCGGTAGTCAAGCTGGATACAGACCGAAGCTCTGATACCAATGTAACATGCAGCGGTAATCTGATCGTGTAATTCACAGCAATACCTTCTTTAAACCTTTAGCGAGGAATGAGTGTTGTTTACCATAGAAAGAAAGGAGATGAGGGTAGAGAGAGAGTAGAGTCGACAACCGATTGGGTCCCTGTACCCACTGAGGGCCCCCTCCCCCAATCAAGGGAGAATTGATTTATACTTGGAGAACTGAGAAATACAAAGAACAGTCTTCGAGCAGTCTTCGAGAGAGCACGGAACGCGCTTCTAAAGAGCTCACTGTGCACACGTATAGCAGACCCAAAGACCTAAGAGGCAACGCCGACCAGTACCGAGACCTTGATGCTGTTCACACTAACGATGTAGGACGCTTCTGCAAGGCAAGGGAGAGGCTTGTGCTGTCTACCGGAAATGCAGGGTTATTGCGTGAGTGAGAGAGTGATAGCTGAGAGTAATAGATACTGAGAGAGAGCTGAGATATGACTGAGAAACTAGAGCTAAGAAGTAGGCTGTGTAGCATGTAAAGAAAACTGAGAAAAGCTGAGACAGTGTCCAAACCCCTCTCCGTTTGCTGGTCCAAACCTCCGACTGTTGTGCTGCGTGGACACCTTCAGATTAGGCTGAACTGATGGCCAAGGGACTGAGGCTAGAGCAGGGCCAGAACTGAGGATCTCAAGGGCTGCACAAGGAGGTTGGAATGGAGCTTGTAGGAGAGCTGAAGGCAGGAGCACTGAATGAGGAAAGAGGGCAGCCAAGGAGCCCTTTTATAGGGCTGGACTGAGCCAACCCAGTCTGTAAACAGCCGACTGAGTCGGTCTGTTTTACAGACTGGTTGGCCTACAACCAGCCTATAAAAAGCCCTCCCTAGCTCATTTGGCAGGGGAGTTTTTGGGCAGCCTTTGCAGGCTGCCTTCCTTGCTTACCTGTCTAGCCTTTGGGGACCCTAAAGGGACTCCGAACCTAGGCTAAGACCTAAACTATAAGATGGAAACACTTAACCTACTGTTCTCCAGTGGGTACTAGTGAACAAGAACTGACTGACTTGACCTAAGGCTGAGAGACTGACCTACGTAGCTTGTGCCTGACTATCCTTGGACAAGGGCTCACAAAGGGGTCACAACATTTGACAAAATCTCCTATCTGGGAACTATAATGCACTTGTCGATGTAACCAGTGTGTCACCTTGCACCCAAGTGCAGGGGTGCATGTGACATCTACAACTGCTTTGGAGCTGCCATATTGCTCGTGATTTTTGTCCCAGATTTGGGGTTATCTTCATGTTCGTTTTCCAGGATTTCTTCTGGCAGGCAGTTTTGGTTGTTTTGTTTGGTAGATATGCCTCTACACGAGACTATGCTCAGTTCTGCTGCTGGTTTTGCTATTGGTCTTTGTGGTCGTTATATCATGCCCGTGACATTCGATTGTACATGCACACTTCGGTGGATGTTAATCATTTCTTTCGTTCTTCCCTGCATTAGTCTCTCCAAGCTACATGTGCTCTTGGAGAGCTTCCTTTGGCCCAGCTGGAACTGTTTTATTACTGCTTTTAGTTTTGAGTAGTAGCTGCTCCATACTGGGGCAGCTATGAATTTAAATTCTTTTTGAATGACATACTACCTTTACAAAAACAAATGTGACCAATATGACCAATCTTTTACGTATCTTAATTTCTATTTAATATAATGTCTGCCTTAAATTCCTAGGCGGCTATCTGCCCCAAATGCTGCTGGCAAGTCTTAACAGTGGTGCCTTTTTCTCCCGGGGAAAATACATTGACTTATGTTTTAAATTGCTGAAGGCCGTCCACTTGGAATGGGCCTTCATGAAGGCCAAATGATTAAAAGTCAGCATTCATACTTACAAGGATAGATATAACACTCTGAAACTCTCTCTTTCCTTGTTCTTCCTATTAGTTCTGTTGCTCAAGAAAGGTGTTGTCGAGTATAGTCTTGGTCCTTATCACCATTCATGAGCCAAAACTTACAAAGATTATCTGTGTGTGTGTGACCAAAAAATTGTGTGTGTGTGTGTGTGTGTGTGTGTGTGTGTGGAGAGAGAGAGAGAGAGAGAGAGAGAGAGAGAGAGCTTGCGTTAATCTACTATATGCCCCTTATTGTAGGCCCTTTGTGATACCTTTTGTTGGGAAGCATATGGAACAACTGACATGAACCTTCTAGAAAAGGTCAGAGATTGCATCTTAAAGCTGACTTTTTACTGGTAAGTCCTTGATTTATTCCTAGTTTGATTATTCTAAAGTGATGGCTAGTTGATAACTATGGTTTTAGTGTGCTGCATAGTCAGCGTATACTTTAGGTTCCTATTTGTGTGTTGGTTTTCTTCAATTGCTTAAATTGTTTAAAACGACTTCTCATTTTTTGAATACTTCAGGTATAATTTCATGCCCCTTGCTCGGGGTACAGCTGCTGTTGGTTATGTTACTCTACTTGGTTTGTTTCTTGCTGCTGGAATGGAGATCACTACGAACATTCCTGATGGACTCCAGGTTAGCCTCTAGACTTACTTCTGTCTTTTGGGTTGGAAAGCAAGGTTCTGATGAAGTCTGTGCTTCAGGTGGACTGGGAGGCAATTTTGTCTCCGGACGTCAGCAAGTTCGTGCAAGCATTGAGTCCTTGGATGTATCCTTCAGTGAAATCAAATGTGAACTGGCAAAACCTTCCTGATGTTGCCTCAACATTTCCTACAACAGGCTCAGTAGTAGCTGCATTAAGCACATATGAGTAATCACATCTCATATTGTTACATTTTATAATTGAAATTTCAATATTTGTTTTGTCCTATGAAGTTTAAAATGCTCCCCCCCCCCCCCCCCCCCCCCCTTCAACCACCACCACCCTACCATGGGGACGAGAGATTCACGCCCTGATGTCTGAGGGTGTTCCCCTGCTGCTGTATATCTTCCTGCATGTCTGAAGTCATTGTGTATGTTGTTTCAGTATGTCTGAGTTCATTGTGAAACTTCAATTTCTGTGAGATGACAGTCCAAGACAAGGGAGATCATCGCCAGTTAAGTTTCAATTATAACGAAGTAGGCTAGGATGCTGCTCTCAAAGCACAGGTTTACACACACTATGAGCCCAATCATGAAAGCCTTGACATAAGGGCCAAAACTTGTAGCCTACCTAGTTTCATTGGGTCTAACTTGATGGTACAGCGTCCAGATACTTGTTTATTTAGGGAAAGCAAAAGCCTCTTAAGGCACACGAGTAGCAATTTTGCTTGCAACTTTCCCATCCTTTGCTAGAATCTCTCATTGTTGTCTTGATTAGATCTTTGCCTTTATCAAGCGTAATAGGAAATGATGTACATGGCCTGCACCATGTCCGAGGGTGTTGTGGCTCACATGAGTAAGGATGTTTAGACGATGTATTGGTGAATATAACTTGGAGTAGCTACCGATCCATAACTTTCAGCTTAAATCTCATTAGTGAGGAAGTCATCTCCATTTCCTATCAGCCAACACGTCACTCTAAAGCTAAGAGATGGTTTTCAACAATGCAATCAATCACTAACCAAATGAGCAATGATGCTTATTAGATTGAAGGCTTGATTGACTATCACATGTGAATTGCTTGCTTACTGGGGCGATGTAGCTAACCAATTCCTCACAATGACTTTCAATCTCTAAAAATATGCATCCTTCATTCAATGAATGAGCTAATAGATTCTTAGCTTCATCAAGATAGCTAGTGTGTGATTTTTTGTGTTTTCACTACTTAAAAAACTCTATTATCAAGGTAGTGAGTCTATCATATTTTCGCCTCTCCAAAACTAGGTGGTTGATCATAATGACTTCCAACCACTCTAAATATATTGCTTGCATTCAACGAATGAGCCAAAACTCAAAAACATCAAAAGATGTTAAGAAAGTAGAAGTAAACATACCATTTTCTCTTTATTTATCTTAGCTTTTTTATAAACTATTGGAAAAATTCACCTCTTGATGAGTATAAGGTGTGTGAATGTGTTTTAAAGCAAAAACATTAATAAAAGCAAAAACATTAAGGTGCTTTAAAAGCAAAAACATTGAAAAAACCCCAAAAGTATGAAAATTATAGAAGTATTTTCTCTCTAACTACCTTAGCTTTTGTTTGGAATGGGCCTTCCTACCACTCTAAATATATTGCTTACATTCAACGAATGAGGTAGTAGGCTCTTAGTTTAATTAATCAATTAGGTGGTTCTTGATAATTCCCTCTTTCTTACTTAAATGCAATAAGATTCTTGCTTTGTCATGTTTTTTGCATTCTAAATTTTAGGCCTCAAAAATTGAGATCGCTCACACTTGAACATAGTGCTGATCAACATTTAACTAGTGGGTCTGGAAAGGCTATGTAGATATACTATGGAGGATGATTAATCTACTAGTTTCATATCTCAATCCTCTCTCTTGAAAAGGAAAGTGACAAATTCCAAGAGCTCTTTGCAAGAGGATGCAATCCCAATCATGGGGGAAGACCATTACATTGCTAACACCACCCATTCAAGCACCTTGGTCTATCCCAATCAAGTCTAAACCAATGATGTGGTCTATTGCATTAATACAATAGCCTCATTAAAGGGGCCCGTCTTTTCTAGATCCAAATTTAAGAGTATTTTTGAGGTATTTTTGGCATTATGCCCAGTTCCAAAGTGAGAGATACAAGCTCCAAGTGAACTTGGATAGCTAGTCAAATCTACTCCAATATTGAAGTCTAAAGCTCATTCCATTAATGTTCTAGCACAAGACCAGGACAATCCAAGAAGACCCAAATTTGGTCCATTCGGTCTAGGGAGCTATCCAAAAGTTTTTAACATTTGCCTCACTTGTGTTGATAAAGGTTCCACTAAAGTAGAGTATAGAGGATCCACTAAAATAAAGAAGGCATTTTTTCAGAGATTGGGATTCCTTTTAGACCCTGTAGTACTCTATTTAAATAGCATGAGTAGCACCCAACTAGTTTGCTAGAACCAAACACATTAAAGTGCATTAGCACTCCATTTTTGAGAAAGTCCTCAATGAAGAGATCAACTTGGTCTATTGTTTGACACAATCATGTTGCAAATATCTTCACCAAGCCACTTTCCCTTGATAAGCTAACACACTTGGCACATGCTTGGTCTTTTCCCCTTGCAGCTCAAAAGGGGAAGTGATGGTTAAGTTCTACAAGATGTACTAACCATAAAGGATTCAAGATATAGTCACTATTCTAGGACATTGATCTTTGAAGAATTTTGTTTTTCACTCTCGGATACTAGCATATGAACCACACAAATCACAAAAACATAATTTGTACATGCACCCTTTGCTTTTGTAGTGCAATTTAAGAGGGGGCATTCAGAATAGTGTGAATTGCTATGTTCTATAGAGGACTATATAGGGTTAGGGACAATCCCTAACTCTATCCCTAACCCTAACCCTAAGGGGTGATGTATAAATTCTTCTTCGTGTTCATAATGCATTAAGTATATGTGTGCATATTGTTTGCACTCGTCTCTTCCCTCACAGGGCCACTATTGGTTGCTTATCAACATCATTGTATCCATGGATGTATAGCTCTAATGTGTTGGCACAAGGTAGTCCATAATCCCATGTATCGTGGAGGTATTTAAGTCCTTTCTTGGCTAGAAGTGAGTCTTCTTGAACTAATTGGTCACACAAACTACATAGAGATATTAAGCCTAGTGATAGCCGAGGAGACCAAGCTTCCGATGAGTTTTTTGTACTAGAGAGGATTCAAAGATAGAGAATTGTCAAGTGTTGCCATGGGAGTGGAGTGGGAATGGGGGTGGGGGTGGGAGGGCAAGTGGCTTGCAATCGTAGAATTTGCTTGAGTACCCTCTAAGTGTACTTGCCCCGAGAGAATGTGATCCCTATGTCATCATTTCATATTCTATTCGAAGAAAATCACAGAGTTCTCCCATATCCTTTATGTCAAACTTCAAGTGAGTTGATGCTTGGAATCTAAAATGATGTCTATCAGAGCCAATGATGATCAAGTTATCCACATAAAGCACTACTAGAAGGATGTCTTACACAATCTTCTTGACATAAGGGATCAATCAAAATCTAATGGTTGAAAATTAGATGCCAAGAAATGATGGTGAATCATTGCATTCCATGTACAAGGGGCTTGTTTCAAACCGTACAATGACTTTTACAACTTTTGGAACTGATGACTGAGTCAAAACAAATAATATAGTTAGACTATCAAAGTATGGCAAAGCCTCATCAATGATAGTCAAACTATTAAAATATGGCAAAGCCTCACACCCTTGGATATTATTAGCAACTACTGATAGAGTTTGTATGCCTTTTGATTCTACAACATACCCTCTAAAGATGCTCTTAATTGACTTGACATCAATTCTTTAGTGCATTAAGAATATGAACATAAGCAAGAGATCCTAATACTCTCAAATGATTGACAGAGTGACTAGCTCTTGTGAATGCCTCTTCTTGTGTCATGTTCTAGTCCATTGATCGCAAACTACACTAGTCGCTCTAGATTGACCGCTTGTCCAATTAAAGTTAATTGATCTCCAATGTTCTTCAATGGAACCAAGTACCTTATAATTCTAGCAATATTATCCTAGAAATGTTGTTGGGATTCAACTGCTCTCAAGAGCCTTCCATGCAACCATGGCAAACGTCTGACCTCGGAGGTTGGGTGTCATGACATCTTTGAAATTGAAATTTATGATGTTCAATGTAAGCCAGGACTTCTCATCCTAGTTAGATTATTGCTTTATCAGGGGTGAGGAGATTTATTGAACTCAGAGGTAGAGGCTTGAGTCTGTTCTTTGTTTTGGTGATGCCAAAACCTCTTGAGCTAGAAGATGTTGACCATCTAGAACTTATAGTTTCCATAGTTGTTTTCATGTAGCTTGCTATTGTGGTCTAGAAAAAATGACATCATCATGAGATCTAGCCATGTTATGTGCATAAGTTCAAAACCTATATATAATATATAGCAACAAAGTGCCGATGATGAAAGATACAAGGATTGACATGAGAAAATGTAGAAACCACTACCAAGATAGTCAATTAGTGACACTACAATGGTGTCAGGTGAGTCAACTATGTGTGCCTATCCTAATGTTAGTGATCCAACTGCCAAGTGACTCAGCAAGTGTGAAACTATCCATTGCCAAGGTAACGGTGATAGGATATCAATTGTGTATGTGAGTGCCAATGATAGAATCAAAAGGGTCTAATGTCATTAGGAATTGATCGAGATTTTTTGAGCAAGAGATGAATTGGCATGGTGGAGTCGAAACTCCTCTATGATATGTTAGTCGTGTGCATAGACTACAAGTCGATTTGCAGCTTTGGAGACTAGCTAACTCTTCTTTAGTGATCTATGTCCCTATATCCATAGTCCACTTCAATAGTAGTTCCAAAATGTGCAAGATGTTGTCATCAATATATGTGTGCATGACATTGTCATTACAAAACCACATCTATTGTGCAAATGGCTTGCTCAAACTTGGATAGTTCATCTTAGACTAGGAAATGGCTTAGCATCAACTTATTGCACTTCTTCTTAGAGTCAATCTTTGCAAAACATTTCCTAGTGTACAATAAAGTGTCATTCCGTGAAGTGACCACAATTCTTTTGCACATGAATGCAAATTATTATCTACTCTTCACATGCTATACCTCCTTTAGTCTCCATTGCATGCATATGGCTCCATGTCTGTTTCTACTATTTGATTGCCAATCAAAAACTAAGATTTCTCTCGCCCAAGGAAGACATGACAAATTCTCTTGCTACATTCAATTGTACTTTTTATGGGCCAACATTCCGTTTCACTTCTTAAAGTATAGGCTATAAGGCATGGGCCATGGACATTTGCCGATTTTAGATGGCCAAATTTTTTAATTTTGTTTTTTCAATACTATATTAAAAGCCAGCCTTTTTTTTTTCTTTTTAAGTATTTCTGGAGAAGATTGAAATGCTTTAGATGCAATGGAGGAAGTGTGTTTGGGTGACATTCATTTTCATGTCATTTACACCTCGAATGTTGTCGACCAGGCTAGAATGAGGTGGACTAATGAAAAAATGCAAACTAGAATCTTGCTTTAGTTGTTTCAAACCCGGTGAAGCACCAAAAAATGATGTCTACAAGTTTTGAAGCGTTAGTCCATCACCCATTTCACAAGAGACGGATGGGATTTCTATATATGTATAATTGCAGCACCATTATGTCACCAAGTAGAGCTATTCTATTGGTTAGAATTCCGCATGGTAGTTGCAACAATTGCTAATTGGTTGATTTTCTCCACATGCTTTCAAGGGTGGCAATATGAGGCTACCTGAGTTTTTGCTACTGCTCGACTAGGATGCCACCTATTTTTTTGCTGCTCCACACTTCCACCTGCATGTGAAAGCCTCAACCATCTAGCGGGAGGCTTGTCCATTGCTTGTCTTTGTGTGGGCAGGGAGGCTTGGCTACCCAAGTTTGGGCACTCAAGCTATAGCCAATTGCTCTTTGCTGGAGGGCCCCATCTTCCTCAAAGTTCCCGCTAGTCTCATAGCCTATGAAGATTCCCCTGTGTAGTTTAATTAATGACGTGGTGATTTCATTAATGATCCTGATGTGCCATCTCACAGCTAGTATGCATAGGTGGGCCCATGCCAGATGGCGCCATGAAATTTTTTGGTTGCCCACAGTCTCGGTGGAGCATCAGCCTTGATATAGAATAGATATACAATAGTTTTGGGCTGCCCATAGGAGGCATGATTTGATTCAGACATGTCCATAGTCCAACCTATGGTGTTTAGGCATTGACGTATTTCACACACGATCTTTTTTTTTTTTTGGGCGAGCAAAAAAGGGAATATTTATTATAAAGTGAAATTAAAAGTTAATACAACATAAACTGTGTTAAGTCAAACTCTGCATAAAGCAATGGCTACAAACTAAGATCGGCTATTGCCACTTTCAAGCAAAACCATATTGAGTTCCTGCGCCAAATCGGAGACCTAGGCAACTTGGCCTGCGATCACAAACCACTACGTTGCGAACCCTCCAAATGTTCCTAATGACATGTGTCTCTCCTGGCAGACTATACACATGATCGAAAATTGCAATAGCTTCTACCCATTTGATTGAATCAACATGAGAGGGCTCCCAAACTTTCACTTTTTTGGGTTGTCCACATGTTGGGTAGCCTTCCTAGAGCAGAGTAAGGGTGTTTACACACTAGACCTTTGCTCACCCACCCAGCCAAAGATTAAATGCAATGCGCCATAGGCTGATTTTCGCTTGGTCGTGCGATTTTAGCCGCTTGCCAAGACCCCTCGCCCAAACGGCAGATTTCTTTGATTGAAAATTAAATTTGCCATTGATACGCTGGTGCCTGGCGAGAGTCAAAGTCACCACTTGCCACCATGTAATAAAATCCATGACTACCAAGCTAGGGTGGTGTGTATGCAACCCCGCCCACCCCGACCACCTTCACAGCACCTTCAAGGCATTTTTTTTAAAAAATTGAAAGAGGTATTCTCATAAATTCCATAAAATAGTTTCTTACATGCGGCTCAGTCCAATTCTTCCATACGGCTCAAATAAAAGATATCTCACTCAAAATACTCTAGAGGCATACCCTAGCGCTCTCCTCAGGCCAGCTGTCTACAAGCCATTTCACTTGGACAGCTATGTCAACTACTGCTTGTTTACAAGGAAGAGAGAAGATAGCCGAACTGTTAACGGATGCCTCATAGCGAGCGGACCAAACTCTGTGGAGTGTGGCATATTTGATCACCTCCCACACAGTAGCTCTATCTGGACCAAGATCTGCGCCAAAGACAGCTACTCCTTTAGAAATAAACTGCATGCCCAAGGTTGAGGCACACCGCCCTCTCAGGATTCCCCATAGGTTCTGGACCCAGGGGCATCCCCAGAAAATGTTAAGTGTTTCTGCTGAACATTTGCACAGCTTGCATCTGTCATCAACGTGGAGCCACGGGACATGACTGCCAATGGGGAAGTGCCCTCCACATATTCTCCATAGGAGGCAGTTAACCTTGTTATAGGGAGTTGATTTCCACAGCCTCGCAAACCTGCCACTCCACGTGGCCTCAGAATCTTCTCTAAGCCACCGGTCATTAAATTTTAGATGCCATCCCTCCTTGTATGCTAGGAGCTTGTCTAACATCTTAGGTGACACTTTAGTCAGGGGGATATCGGAGACCCACACCCACTCCTCTGTAACAGAGTAATCCGACGGGTGGAGCTTGGTGGGCCAACCTGGGGAAAAACTGAGCAAAATGCCCGTGATGATACCCATTTCTTCCTGGGACAGAGCAAAATCTACTTCAATTTGGTAAGGGGACAGCCAGCTGCTTGTCTGTGCATCCCAAAGGTCTTCCCAAGAGTGTATTCCTTTGGCAGCGATCTGTCCTGCCATCCTCTCCTTGCCTAATGTGAATTTGCCACCATCAGGCCAGGCCGCTTGCCACCAAATAGATAGCTTCAGGGAGAAGTCCTCTAGAGGGGAACGATCGAGAAGACTTTAGTCCACATATCCAGAGTGCTAAAGTGAGTCACCTTAGCATTGTGAACTGCAAATTCAAGAAATTCAGTCCAGGGTTCCCTGGAGTCCAAGAACTGAACCCACAATTTCATCAAGAATGAGACCGCTCTTCGCTTCAGGTCAGGTACTCTGAAGCCACCCAATTTTTTTGGCGCGCACAAGATTGACCAGGAAATCCATTTCCATTTGGTTCTCTTCCATATGAAGGCCCTTAGGCTCTTTTCGATCAGAAGGATATGGCTTTTATAGAATGCACAAATAGAGAGAATGTAGAACGAAGCCAGTGCTAGTATATGCTTGACCACTGTGCATCTGCCCAATAGACTTAGCGGAACCTTTGCCCATGCATCAATTTTGGCCTTAAACTTGGGCCACCACCACAAGAAATGTTGTCTGACCGAGATTCCAGCTCCTACAGGGATTCCCAGATGCCGAATGATCTACCCCTTAGGAACCCATTTCATGCATGTAGCTTCCATCCACTCAGTTGGGTCTCTCCTCGAAACAAATAGAGCTTGGGATTTGTCCCATTGGATTCTCGAGCCTGAGGTAGTACAATGAGTTTCAAACAACCCGAGGACTAGCTTCAGTTGCTCTGGATCAGCCTTGCAGATTGAGTTGGAGTCGTCAGCGAATAGCTGAGCGAAAAAAGGTGTGTAGGAACTAGGAAGTCTCATGGGATCCAGCTTTTTGGTAGTCCTCTAGTGGCACCTTCCCTTATGAGTAGTTGAAAATGATTATAAATATTTGTGTAAAAAGTAGGCATTGCTATAATACTTTGCATATTTCTAAGTGAAACTATGTTTTCTTCCAATCCATTTTTGCCATATTTTTGCATAGTTGAAAGATTTTTTTTTCCTTCGCTCGGACGCTCGGAAGATTTCGCTCAGAAAATGCTCGTCCCCTTGGATATGGATGTGAAAGATACTTCTATAGGGTATTTGAGATGCCTAAAGAGTGGCTAACTTGGGTTAGACTTGCAATTCCCCTCTTGAGACCATAGTTAATATCTAGCTATTAACCATATAAAGGCTATGGTCAACCTTTTCAAGTTCAAAAATAAGGATGAAAGTTAGTAGAACATCTAGAGGCAGGTTCATATTGGTGTTGAACAAAATGTTTGTATTGATTGGGTGTTGTAATTGTCTCATTGACTTTGTAGTCAAACTTGTGAGGTAGCAAAATCTAGATGTACTATTGCTAAAAGCTTTATATTTATCTTTATGTGATAGAATGGATTAGAGTGATAACTAAGGTTTTGAATGGAAAAGACTTGTCCAATGAGGCTCCACATAAAACTTTGTTTAAGTCGATGGATAGGAACACAATGAGATTGGATACACTATGCAAATCACCAAAAAAGAGCTAAGAGAGGATGCATGCAACAAATAGTGCTATGTTGAGGAGGCTTGGTTGAGATGGTTGATCATTTGTTGGATATGAAGGATTTATTTGGGGTGTTGACTTGCTTGGAGAGTGGCTAGCTTGGGTAAGAAGGGACATTTCCCTCTTGTTACTCTTGAAGTCATTAGTGAGATATAGGTTATGGTCAACATTTAGAAGTTGGAAAGTGAGGATGGAAGGTTGGTGGAAGAATGTTTGGAGGTACAATAATTATTACTTCATAGTTGATGTTGAGCAAAATTTACATATTGATTGGGACAGGAGATAGAGATTTGTGGTAATTAAGGCTAGGGTGCTTCATAGAATATGATTATGTTACAAAGGCCCTTTGTTGGCAAGAAGTTGTGGAATGCTTTGTAGCCATTCCTCTACAAGGAGATAGTTGTTCCTCTACAAGGAGATAGTTGACTTCTACAAATCTTATTTGAGACATGCCCAAGGCAAACTTGGTGAACATGATAATTGTTGTCTTTCAAAGAGGAGCTCTCAAAGGATGCCAATGGAGCAATAATCCCCAAAATTTGAAAATAATTGGAGCTAGAGATCATAGGCAGTGCACTCTTTATGCCCAATGTGTTTTATGAGGTATGTGTTTATACTTTATGAGGTATGTGTTTTTGAGTGGGGGCTAGAGATCTCTATGCTTGTACTTTATGCCCAATGTGTTTCATGCTTAATTAGTAGCATAATGGTTTCATTCTTGAGAACATTTTATAGAGCATTTCAAATGTCTACCTAGCTATGGATTATGCATTGGAGCAGCTAACACTCATGCTAACCCTTGGCTATGGATAATGCAACACAAGCATGCAAGTAGTAATAATTTCTATTCACCAAAGAGACATTCAAGGGCGTCAACTTGGTTAGGGGTTATGTATTGGAAAGTAAGTAGCCAATCATAATGCTAGAGTTTGTGTTTGATAAAGCTTATGATGGGTTTGGTGTAGCCTTAGATCAAAGGAGGTTAACCATATGATTTTGGGATTGGAGTTAAGCATATGCATTAGAAATTACGTATGTTTAACACTTATTTGCCAATTATTCTATAATCTTTTTTTTTTTGATATTATCAACATATCATTTATGCATCATTAACATCCACAAGAGTAGAAATATAAAAACTCTCAACAAGAGATCCTTGGCTTTCAAGCTAGTACTTAAGCCTCTATAGGAGATCGGAGAAGTGCCAGTAAAGAAGTGGTAGATAGTACTCATTCCTCTTCATTCTCACCTTGACATCAACAAGATTCATTAGTGCCTTGGCAGAAGGTTTCTGTTTAATTATTGAGAGGCCTTTGGAAGATGGCATTCAGGGATTAGGGACCTTGAAGAGCAAAGGAGCATAAGTTCATGGAGTAGAGTCTAGATTGGTACCGATAACATCATTGTGAATAACATGCCAAAGAAGGGTAGATATTTTTCTTTGGATCTTCTTTGTCCAAATTCTAGTATTTAGAACCTTAGTTGTCTAGGAGTTTCCACCTAGTATTTAGAACCCTAACTAGAACTTCAATAATGGAGGAAGGTGTGGGAGTTGGATAGAAGAGAGAACTACCTATCCATCAAGCATAAAACACATTGGGCATCGAGATCTTGGCTTTCCCTCCAACATCTTTGAAGGGGACCAACACGACAGGTGGAAGATTGTAATAGGATAAATGCAATGGTTTAGTACAAGTCTTCTACCAAGCAAATTGGCCTAAAATCCACTCCATCTGTCTAGCTTCTTTTTAAAACTTTTTGTCAACCAATCCCACCTCTGCTTCATTGTAATGTCAAAACCCATTGGGATCCCAAGTAATTAGAACAATATTTCTTTGCTGATTCTAAGGTGCCTAGCTCCCTTAGTACACCTTGTTTTTCACATTTAATGTTGCATAATTCTATAATCATTTATCTCAATGAATTGTGGGTTTTTATGTTGAGCATTAGTTAATTCTCCATTTTTTGCTTATGGTACGAATATTGTCTGTCGAAAAGGAGACACTTCTACAAACCTTTTTGCAATAGTACATGCTCGAATTACAAACCCCAATAGATGATTACGATAAAAAACATCGGTAGCATAATCAAAGATTCGAGAATTGACTAATGCCAAGGGCTCAACATGAAGCCTCCATGAAATGACCCACAATTCATTCGGATGAATGAATATAGAAGCATTCGTTGCTAGAGGAGCCTTGATCATAGGTAGTTTCTAAGGCATATCCTTAACTCCAATCCCAAAAGCATATGCTTAACTTCCTTCAATGTAAAGTTTCACTAAGCCCTATCATAAGATTTACAAAGACAAATTCTAGCATCATTACTAGATACTTACTTTTTGATGCATAACCATAACCAAGTTGATGACCTAAAAAGTCAATTTGATGAATAGAAAATATTGCCAATTGCATGCTTTTTTATGCATAATCTGTAGAAAAGTTTAGCATTAGTGTTGGTTGCTCCAATACATAATCCTCTAGCTAGGTTAACGATGGAAATATCCTATAAAACATTCTTAGGAATGAAACCATGATGCTCTTAATTAAGCATACTTGGAAACTCTTTCTTAATTTTGAGAGCCAATGCCTTTGCAAAAAACCTCATAAAATACATTGGTATAAAGAGTGCCCTATGAACTATAACTCTAATCCTTTTCGAATTTTGGGGATTTATTGCTTCATTGGAATTCTTTGAGACTTTCCTAAGAAAAACTTGGTGAATACGATGAATGTCCCATGTGAGAAACAAATGTCAAGAACTAGTTCCAAAAGACCTCTTCAAGAAGTAAAAATAAGAGATTGATAGCTAGATTTGATGATACATTTTGAGGTTCATGAATGTGAGAAACCCAACACTTTGAAAATGTAAGTACTCATTTTGTCACCATTACTCAAGGTCCACATGGCACATAATGCTATAGATTTGAGGTTAGATTTTTGTGTGATAGAGGATTAGCCACCGATTTAGGGACGATTGTAGAACTTTTCAAGATAACCTAGCTACTTAAAGCTACAATGCTAAAAGCCTTAGGTAGTCTTTTTAATAACCCTTAAAGCAAGGAACATCTAGAGATGGCACATCATCAATCAAGAAAAAAGAATGAATGCTAAAGTCAATGGTCCAGATTGAGCATGTACATAGAGCCCATTAGGAAAGAAGGGAACTCTTTTTGGGGCCCTCTAAGGATTTCACTATTTACCTATTTTTGTTGCACTCAAAATATGGTAAATGCCATAAAACACGAATACTTATTACAAAAATGTTAGTTTAGTACTCATGCTTCAAATTAAATGCATATATAAGATCCTTGATTTTATGTGTAGAATTTGATGATTTTGATATCGCCAACGTGTTCAGAGTAGGCCCAAACCCCAAATCGGCCCTAGAGACATCGAAATCGACGCTTGGAGGCTCGAAAAAGGGAAAAAATACTCGGAATGGGGGATTTGCACTAAAATGTGATTTGGCCAGTTGGACGCCTTCGAGCGTCGGTTTTCGGTGCCAATTGGCCAAATTGCGTTTTAGTGCAAATCCCCCATTTCGGCATTTTTGCCCTTTTTTGGGCCTTCGGGCATCAGTTTTCAGTGTCTCCAGGGTCAATTATGGGGTTTTGCTCACTCTCGATGTGTTGGCAATGTCAGAATCATTAAATTTTGCACAAAAAATCATCTTTTAAAGATCATATATGTCAGACATAATAAAAGAAAAAGATTTTGAATATGAATTATTTTATATTTTTACATGGTTTTTGGTATTTTTCCAACGTTATGTTGGCCGTCTTTTGATTGGTCAAGAGCCTATTTTTCTAAACCCTAAAAGGCCTCAAAAATGAGCTCCCTTTTTTCCCCTTTAAGGAGATTGCAAAAAGAATTTATATTGGAGCCTACCCAAGGGCTCTAGATATGGAAGGCTCTCTATACCAAAATCTTCACTTAGATCTTAGTGTTTCCTCCTTGGAAATGGTGGAGAGGGCATCAAAATCTATAAATAACTCCTTTAGCCTAACAATAACGCTACAGAGAGCGAGTGACAAAATAATGCCCAAGAGTAACACTATAGAATGCTAAACAAAGAACATGAATGTAGTTAAGGGATGAACAATGAAGTTGAGAAATTAAAAAAAATTCACTAAGGTACCATGCAAGAAGCTCAATCACAAGAATAATTTGTTAAAAAGGTGTTGCCAATGCATGTGCAACAAGTTACATGAACCACTTGAAGCTAATTTTTTGTCCTTGCCTTAGGCTCATTAGTGGCATGACTAAGGTCTCTTGAATTGTTTAAGCCAAAATGAAGTAGTCACAAAAGTCTCCCCAGGCCCATTAGTAGCATGACCAACTACTCCAGTATCTATTACAAACAAATCTTGAAGTTTCACCAATGATTTGTTGGTTTCCTCCCACCCTTGTTCAAGAGAGATATGAAGAAAAGTGTCCTAATGCATTGGTCCATCATAAAATATACATGGTGCCTTCAAATCACCATGTATTCGTCCCATTTTTTGTTATATCAACCTAGATTCAAACTTCTATGTGCATTGTACATCTTTTTGGAAAAGAAGGGGAACCTTGTGGTGTTTTCTCACAATTTTTTGGGAATATTCCTTTTAGTTTCCCTTTCAATGTAACATTGTCATTCCAAATGTAATGCTTTTCCCATGAGTCATCATTTTGGTCATCATTTTGATGCCTAATCAAAGCACTAATTTTGACTTAATAAATTATTATTTTGGACCATAAGTAACTTGGTCCATAAATGTAAGATTTAGATCTACTTTCACTACAATCTTTAGCACATCATGCACAATAGGTTGCACATGCACATCTAGAGAGTAGCGGATCTGTAGGTTATACATACTAGTGGAGGTGGAGACATAGGGGTACTTCCTATGTCCTTGCCTAGTCTATTATGAGATCTGAGGATAGTATCACCATCTATTTTAGGAGGGGCATGGTTTTGGGCCACTCTCTTGGCTGATCCACTTTCATGACCATGTCTAGGTTGGTCTCTATTTGATGGAGATGTAGCGACATAGAGAGACCCTATTGCAACAGGTCAGACAACAAAAGGTGATAATCAAATCCATTCCACAAAATAAATCTAAAGAAATTAACTTTGGACAACAGTGCACTTAAGTACATAACATCATGCAATCTAAAGAGTTGCAACCCAAGAATCTAGATCAATTCCATGTGAATCAATACTATTCACATCAAACCTTTCAAACAAGCAAATCAATTGGTACTAGAGCCTCCACAAGCAAATCCACCCTTGTGGTGCTTACAAAACTTTCGTAACCAGGCACAAACCCAAAAATCTTGGCATACTTTACAAGCCCATGGGGTATGCTGTGAATAATCAAATTTGGTTCTAGTAGCCTAGGAGAACTACAAAGAAGAATCCTTAGAGTCTTATTTAGTACTTTTTCTACCATTGATATCAAGTAAAACATCAGTACCCATTTTCCTTGAAATCCCAACACCCAATAAAATTCTAGCATGTCTCTCCACAAGTAGAATGATAGACCAAAGGCAAGATGAAGGTGAAACACATGAAGATGCAGATACAATCAACTTCTTCTAATGACGATATGAAGATCTCACCCATGGAAGAGGATACTTTGGATAAATCAAATTGCTAAAATACAATAGACAAGGAGACTCAAAAAATGTGTTGATATATCCCCATGGTTGATATAGAATAGTTGAATATAACTATTCCAAAAGTAATGGTAGCATGGTTCCCCATGGTCTCGATTAATAGACATTCCATGGTATCTCAACTCTACCAGTAGAGTTTTGATGATCAAATCATGGGTTGCATGCTAGTGCTTTTGTTTGCCTATTCATGCTATAACTTCGCATATGCTCTAGGTTTGCAGGATGGATGCATGTTTTTGGATGGCTAGATGTTTCACTTCACAAGGAATGAGTATTAATTGTGTGCAATGTGAAATGAAATATACGATTTAGTAGGAAGCACTTAACTTAGAACAAAAATGATGCAAGAAGAAAAGTATGCACAATTAATTTGGAACAAAACTCACGCATTACTTAGCCCTTAACATTCAAGCTATAACTGACTCTTCATATCCATCACACTCTATGCATAGGAGTTGAACTAGAAATAAGATCCACCCTAACTCTATGGACTCTAAGACCTTATATAGGATACTACCCACAACATTTATAATCATTTTCAACTACTCATTATAAGAGAAAAGTATGCATAATTAATTTGAAACAAAAATCATGCATTACTTAACCCTTGGCATTCAAGCTACAACTAGCTCTTCATAGCGATCACACTCTATGCATAGGAGTTGAACTAGAAATAAGATCCACCCTAACTCTATGGACTCTAGGATCTTATATAAGGTACTACCCACAACATTTAGGAAACGAGCATTTTTCGAGCGAAATCTTTCAAGCGTTCGAGCAAAGAAAAAAAATCTTCCAACTATGCAAAAATATGACAAAAATGGATTTGAAAAAAACATAGTTTCACTTAAAAATATGCAAAGTATTATAGCAATGCCTATTTTATACACAAATATTTACATGAATCTTTGGAAATGGTGAGAACATAATGGAATGGCTTTTGAAAAAACCCACATCTAGAGTAAACTTCTCTATAAAAATTCCCTTATGATCCTTCTTACAACTAACTTAATAAGAGATAACATTGAAAAACCTCTCAACCTATCTTCATGAAAAGGTTTCTCCAAAGAAAACTCATTGAAACAAACCATTAAGATAGTTTCGCCAACGAAACCCCTTTAAAGTAAGTCTTCCAAGGTAGCTTCGTTGGCGAAACTACCTTAAACAACACTTTTAAAAATGACAACTTTAACATCCAATGTCCAAATATAGTCATTCAACCACTCAAATTGATCGAAAAATCCCATTTGAGTACATCTATGGGATTATATTTTGAAAAAATATTACATATATCATATTAAATATTACATGTATTTTATAAGAATGATATATAAGCCCAAGTTAATACTTATTTATAGTAATCTAAACTCTTTAAAAACATGTTCATAAATATCTTGTTATTTATGCTATAAAAACACTAAAAAGATATTACCATATGATATAAATGTGTTTAAAAAGTAATTATATATGTATAATATTATTACATTGAGAATAATGAGGAATGTTTCTTAAAAGAGTTTTTTAAAACACTTTTTTAAGGTAACAATAGGGGTACAAAAGGATGCCTATGAATAAGAAAATTTATGTTATGTAAAAATGAATGAGTGACTAATCTATATATTTTTATGAAAAAGAAATCTAATCTTTAGTGAAATAAAAGTATAAAAATCATATTTCCTAAAGAAATACAAATTTTTAAATCTCTTGAAAAACGAATAAACCTGCTCATAGGTTTTTGCTCGTAAAATTGACGCATCCCATATCCAAGTGATCAACTGTCTCAACCAAGCCTACCTAACACAACACAATTTGTTTTGATGCATCCTCTATAGCCCTTCTCATTATTTGAGTAGTACAATTACTTGCCGTGCCCTCAGAAAATACACCAACCAAGAGAAGCAGCGCTGTGCTATTAAACGCTTAGAAACACTGAATCCTGTCATTGACAAATGTCAGTGAGTCACAGATACAATCGGGCAGCTGTCTTCAGACACATGGATAGAACAGGGAACTACTCAAGACTCCATCCAGTCCTCGTAAATGGACATGATAAGGTCATTCCCGCTGGGATTACCTTTTTCTTCTGTCTCTGATAAAGGATCATGCAAAGATTTACTGGAAGCTTGCCTAGAATTGCAGCACGGACTTTGGGTTCTGCAAGCACACAAAGGGATTTATTTACCTCCAACTAAAGACGAAATTGCCCAGAGAACTGAAGAATATGCCAAAATTCGTCATAATGTTAACTAAAGAAAAAGCCAAAATTCATGTCATAATGTTACCTGAAAACCGGATTAATACTTCTGCAGACCGGAGTGCTATTCAGGCTGTCTATCTCCATGTGCTCATGGGAGATTTGGCCATCATTCAGCTTGGTACCAGCGCCACCATCAAAATCTACTTCTCTATCAGGTCTCCTGCGATGACTCAACAAGAAAGGAGCACCTAGTCTTAATAGATAGGTAGAAGCATGATATGGTGGACCACTTTTTTTGCTATTTAGTTCTCTGCACGAGCTATAAAAAGCTTAATATTTCCTGGCATTATTTTAGTTCTTGCTACATGGTTCTTTTGGTGGCTGCCTTCATAAGAGTCTAGAGAGCACCTAGTAGTGCTACCAGTTACACCTAATAGCTACATCTAAGAGCTACTGCTAGTTACGGTGTCTATCAAAATGAAAGAAGCAAATACCTATTCTTTAAAACATACCGTTTGAATATTTGTAGCTCAACAATTATACAAAAGATCTTTCACATGTTTGCAATTCTAGTTCATATTCAACCTCTTTAGATCCTTAGGTATTCTCAATTAAATATACAAGCATTTCCTTGCAATTATCCCTCGATGTTTGCTGTCCATCAGCATGAAACCAGGCTCTATCCTGAGCACTCATGATACTCTCATGCAATCACTATCATTTCTGTTGCATCAGGACAAGAAGACTTTGGAGTACAAAATAAGCAATGTGCTGCAAAAGGGCCTGCAATCGACAAGGAAAAAAAGGGATCGAGCTTATGCTGCACCTTGGATAGTCATTGACAGTAGGTTTTGGATTCTGAGCCTCAGTGTGACCCTGGCCTGATTTGGTGCTGATGTTGAATTCTTCTGCAAGCTCCTCATCATCTTCTTTAGGAGGATCATAGGCATGAAGCAAGCGCCTCCATTTGCGAATCTGCCCATCCCAGCTGCGTTTGCTACAGACTTGTTTCAGATTCGGTGTCTGTGGATCCTTTCTTGCCCTTTTCGACCTGTAAAGATCATGAGAAACCAAACATCAAGCCAAGAGCATAAAAAACTGAATCTCGAGATTAGCTTCTGGGCCTCTCTAAATTAATAACCTGAGAGCCAGCTTCTCCTCACACATGCAGTAATGAGGGGACCAACGATTGTGAACAGAAATCTCACATTTCTTATGATCGCATAAGACACAGAAGCACAAACTAATCAGTTAACAAATGTTCTTATAGATCACATAGAGCTCAATTATACAGAAAGGCAAACTGAGCTGACAGAGACAGAAACTGCAGGGATACAGGGATAGGTGATGGAATAGGCCGACAGAGATTCTGAAACCTTCTTACAACCTTTAAATTAGCATATCCTGCCTTACGGATTGCTTGTTTGTACATGTACAAAGATGCTATCCAAGGCTATCACAAACAATGAACGTAGAGAAATGCACATACCTTGGAACAAGCTCGACGTAGCGTTCATATCCCAGGGTGTTCTTCCCGAAATCAATTTGCCTCTGCCTTTGACTCAGGCGATGGCAATCATTCTCCTGAAGTTGCTCTTTGACAACTGAGACAAAACAATTCGATTTGTATCAGGGAACTGCTATGGATTGTGAAGAACTAAACAAGCATTGAAGAAAACATGGCTCAGATGCTGACCCGGAGTAGTTTGGATTTTGAACTTGTTTGAGACATCCACAAAGACTCGCGATGCAGGCGGTGTAGATCTTGCAGGACCGAAATTCTCCTTCTGGTTCTCAACTCCAGAGCGGCTTGATTTGCCTCTATCAAGCTCTCTCAAACCTGTTGAATCGGAGCAGCGCTTATCCTGTTTATTGCCATTCCCATCGTACTTCATCTCATGTGGCTCAGACAGCATATCTTCAGGTTTGCTGCGGTAATGGCACTCGTCTTCACCCTGAGCAGTCTCGGTTTTCTCAAAATCCATGCTCTCTTCGAATATTGAGCCACGGGACTGGGAACGGGTCTGCATAAGAGTGGACGAAAAATCGTCCAGCAACAGCGACGCGAGCATCTCATAGTATTGCGCGTTGTCAAGGTGAGCATCGCAGTCACCTTGAGGATTAACTCCCTCTTCCGAGCTTTCATCGCTGATTTTGATCTTCTCCTCGCATTCCCCGTGGCTGTGCTCGCCCTCAGCCTCCGCATTGTTCATTATTTCATTCGATCTCTCTCTGAGAGCGTCCTTGGACTCTTCAGCCCCTAGATTCGTCACCATCCAGGTAGAAACTCTCCCACAGCCCTGCTTCTGGTTGCCATACCGCTTGGAATGACGCTTGCATTCTGATGCGTCGCAGGGACCTGCATCCCTCTCCGGCCTCTTCGTCCCAATGAAGCCTCTCGAACCAGTGAGATCAGGCTCCATTTCTCTCATGCGAGAGCCGTATCTCTCAGTTGGACTCCACATTTCACGTCGTCCCCCGCTCCTTCGGCTTGCTGCCCGCCTAGCTCCTTCAAACTCGCCAGACTTGTGCTCATCCCTTGGCGCGTAGCATCTGGCAGAGGATACCCGCGGTGAAACTCCGTGCTGAGCTCCAGACTTACTCCATCGGTTGTCTTTGGCATTCAGATTCTCCCGAGAACGGCAGCTCCCTCGGTAATCTTTTGCATGCAGATTCTCCCTATAACGGCAATCCTTAGGACTTTCCTTCGATTTGCAATCCTTCCTACGGTCGTGATTCCATTGAAGACAGCCATGATTCGGGCATTGCGTTTCAATAACAGCATCTTTCCTTCCAGCCTTTTGGTGGATCTCTTTCCAGCGAGATATACCGGAGTCTCGCAATTCCACGATCTCGCCATCTTCCTGATCTTCCATGCAATTGTCATCGGAGTCGCCCCAAAGGACTATCTCCGTTGGCAGAACGGAGTTCTCCACTCTGACGATTCTCATTTGTTAATTTACTGTGCTGATTTGCAGCAATATAGGGAACGAATGGTTTGAGGCTTCGGACTTCAAGGCGATACAATTACCTAGATGCACAAACACAAGATCACAGCTCTAAACGACCTCCTCGATCGCCTGATTGCCTTCTGCTATTCGACTTGCTCGCCCCGGTCTTCCTCCTCGGCTAGTCTCTGTGTCCTTTGTTCCGGCAAAGAGGCAGTTTCACACAGATTTCGCACGCACCCGCCCCAACCTCAGATTATAGCTGCACAGTTATATTCGAGCCTGGACGCGCGCTCCTTGTCCCTCCACTGTCTCCTCCTTCGACTCAGGAAATGAAATATCTCTATACACACACAGACAGACAAACAAGTTCGGCACTCGCCCCAACCTCAGATTACAGCTCCATAGTTATAAAGCGCCGTCGTTCTGCCTCCGGTCTCTGCTGCTTGGACTCTATTTTTGCCACGACTCGTTTGGCTGTAGAGACAAAACAATCTGGGAAGTGTGACAAAGCAATGCAAAGGAAGGTAGCGGCTCGATCAGGGCTCCATAGCTGTAAGCAAAAATGAAGAAATCAGGGCGACATCAGGGCTCCATAGGTGTGAGCAAAATGAAGAAATCAAGCGGGGACGAAGAAGAAGAAGAGATGAAAGAGAGGGCTTTTTTCAAATTTTGAAAAACGAGGGAACAGCATCTCTCATTTCATCAAACATTCAAAAACTTCCTGCGCGCATCATTTGCCTGCCTGCCTGCCTGCCTATCTGTCTGTCTGTCTGGTGCGCGAGTGCCAGCATCCGTTCGACTCCCGCCGCGTGCCAATCGTCCATGCGGGTGCGCTGCGCGTTGGAGCACTCAGATGCGGGAGCTCAAGTCCGACACGACTCGTCTCGCCACACAGGTGCTCAACTCCGCCTCCTCATCTCGCGACCTGTTTCCACGCAGGGGAAAAAGCTCCATTTTTCCCTGCACTGAGATTTCCCATCAGACACCAGTGGCTGTTGAGTTTCCAAACAGCCACCCGATCATCAGTTCCCACGCCGACAAACTGAGGGGCAGCAGAAGCAGGGACGAGCAGCGCAGAGACAGGAAGGAGTATTGTAGAGGCAGGGCAGAGAAATGTATGAGGGGAAGGGGAGAGGCGATTGGTTGGATGGGTTCCCAAAGCTTCGTAGGCTGTGGATTCAAGGGAAGCAGCGCTTGATCCAAGGAACCCGCCACTTTACTCCCACAGCGTCTCGGTCTCTCTAATGATCAAATCCTCGACTTCAACACAAGGATCCCGCACAAGGACATCCAACCCGAAAATGGAGAAGGGAGGTAAGGGAAATCAATTCCATGTGTTTCCTAGCCCAAACCTCCCTTGTAATCATGCATGCAATGTCCATGGACTGGGCCTTCGAGCTAAGAGATGGATACTAGTTGAGAGTATTCGTGGCTCGAAGGCTAATGTGGCCTGTCTTCAAGAGTTGACGCTGGGAGAGGAGGACGTTTTTTTCTTAGCTGCTCTTTTTAAGGAATTTGATGTTTTCTCAACTTGCAGGAAAAGAGGATCGGGAGGCTCAGCTATCCTCTGTCGAAAGGAGCTTAGAGCTTCGCAATGCTTGGTGCAAGATGAGGGCTCAGTAATAGGGGTAGTCTTCGATGTCGAGGGAGAACCTCTTTCTATTATCTCGGTGTATGTTCCTACAAACGCTAGGGAGGCGAATCAATTTTGGGATTGGATGGGAGACCAAGACCTCAATGCCAGACTGGTGACAGTCGCGGGCTTCAATCACCCCGAAGCTATGAGCAGCGCCTGGTCCATGATGCAAGAGCAGCATGGTTTTGTAGAAGCTCGCCAGCTTGGCCTGCTAGACAGGAGATCCACATGGTTCAGAAGAAGAGCAGGTAACTTGTAGTCAACTGTGCTTGACCTATGCTAGTTCAGTCGGGGTGCTTCTTGGGTCTGCCCCCCTTCTCTGATCATATGCCTTGCATTGTTTCTTTTGTCATTGGGTCACAGCCAATTATGAAGGATCGTCAATCCTTCAAACTCAATGCATCTTTATTGAATGAAGGCAACTGTAGGGCTTTGGAATCCGCCTGGAGACAGGGAGTCAGAGCGACAAAAGATCCAATCAGAGCCTTTGACAAAGGGATTTCTACTGTTGTTAAGGTAGGCGGAGTCTGGGCAAGCTGCAGGCGGCGGAGTTTGGACTTCAGCTCAAGAGTGAAACTCAAAAGACTGAGGGAGAAAGATGCTTTGGAGGAACAGGACATTAGGGAGATGCAACAATGTGAAGCTGTCCTTAGGCAGCTCGAATTCCACAAAGCAGAGGGTGCCAGAGTGAGGTCGTCTGCCAGATGGATGGCACAAGGAGATGCACCATTGGGGTTAGCCTTTGGTAATGCTTCTTAGGTCATCATTGTAGATTTTTGTCCTATCATTCCTACTCTAATTCACCTTTGAGGACATCTTGTCATCAGTTATTTGGGCCAGGGAGCTCAATGGGCAAGTTAATAATTGCAAGGCTTCATTGAACTACACCTAAAATTCATCACATTGGTGTCAAATCCCCTCAAATATGGTGGTCCCTTTGCTCATGGGTCATGCCTAGACCTCCATTAGCTTAGATCTGGGCATGAAGACCTTATGTAAGGCATTGCCATTTAAGATCTTCAATTGAATATTTTATGGCTCCATCCAATCACTATTTGTAGTGGTGGCTTTGGCTCTCTATGCTTTGACACTTGCTTAGGTGCTTGAGCTTGTGTAAGTTTGTCCCTCCTTGCCTTTAACTTGTTGTAAGCTTTTGACTTCTTGAATTGGTTCTACTCTTCCTTATTTGTTTCCAACACACATGAAATTCTATTAAACGACTCATGTATGGATTTGTTCAATGTGTCAATGAAACCATTATTCCTTAGTTGCATAAGAACAATGAAAGCTCTAAAAAAAAAAAATTCACATGGTGTGTGCATGCATGTATGTGAGCGCGCGTGTACACACATGTGCATGCATGCAAGAGAGTGGTAACCTTTGGTAGTAGGAGGCTTGGGGATGGATGACTTAGCAATGAATAACTCAGAATAGGTGGGTTTGGATGGAGGCCAAGCTTGGAGCATTGGAGGAATGTGATCGGCATTGACTTGCAGGGCGACACATCTTGAGAGATTAGGGAAAGATGCAAGAGACAACCAATAGTGGCCAATGGTGGAGCATAGTCCACCCTGTAGTTAGGAGTAGGAATAGAAGGTGATAAGATAACCTTTAATTGAGTCGGTAAATCTCCTTCTTGTTGAGGTAGAGATCAAGACTAAAGAGAGACAATGAGTTCTATGTAGAGAGTAAGGTAGCATAGAAGGTGATTCCAAGTTTGAATGGAGCTGTCATTAGTTTATACGAGTTGTTGTAATGAACGGATTACGACTATAATACAAACAATGACACATCAAAAGTGTCGAGTGGGGAATAGAGTAAATTAATGTTAGGATTCCATAGAAATTGAGTGCATAGATACCACCAGTAGTCTATGATGACCCAAGTTAAGATATGGTAACTACTTGGTCTAGCAAACTACTATGAAAGATTTCTCTCAAGATAGCATGAGGCTTTAAGCATCTTGTAAACTTGTTTGACAATGGTGTTTGGATTGAGGAGTGCTCTTAGGTCGCCTTTTTTATCATTCAAAGCATTACATAATGTCTTATATGTGCTTGGTGAGGAGATAAAGGCACGTGGGAAGATGAGAGGAATACCTATGGAGAGGCCAAAGAGGTTGGCAAAATATTGAAGACCACGAAGATGCTATGAATCTAGAATTTCTAGTACAAGACAAACAATGGAGCTAGGAAGAGGATCCAAGGAACCACTTGCAATGGTGGATTTGGGATAGACAAAGACTTGTCCATGCATGGAGAGGAGTAGCATCATATGGACACTAGAATTGAGCCGATTCAAAGTGTATGTCTAAGATGACCTAAGCCCTTCAATAGAGGCATGACATTCAGGTTTTAGTAAGAGGATTCTGAGTAGTCATCCACAGAGAGTCTCCTTTCTAAGAAGTCCAATAGCTCACATTGCAGACCAAGCCACAAGCATGGATCTCCAAAATAATGATATGAATCCAATTCTAAAGTGGACATCCTTCCAATCAATAATGATAAAGAAGGCCCACACATGTGTTAGAGATAGAAGGACAAGAGACTAAATATAGTCATTACCAAGCTTCTGGCCAAGAATTAAAGCATAGTCATAGAAGCAAGGCTTTATGATAACAGTCACTATCAAGACAAGGAACACCTAGTTGCCCCATCTTCAAGGAATCAAACACTGATTCTAGTACCAATATAGGGGTGTGACCATACACATCATCAATGATTGAGGCCAATAATACCAAAGGTTGGCAAGCGAATAATAATGACTTCACCTAAAATGTTGCCTCATGTAGGGGAATGCCATCATGAGCATGATGACAAAGCTAAGCAGTCACCAAAATCCCTTGAATTGGCTACTGTTAAGGTCAAACTCACCACTCCATTCCAAGATTTCAAGGGGACTAAAGATGAAGATCCTTATAGTCACTTGTAGAGTTTGCTATGAGTTTGTCATATCAATGGTGCTATGAAAAAGGAGGAATACATCAATTATTTTTTGTGCACACTCACAAAGATAGCTCAACCAATTTTCTATTGGTTATTTTAAGGATTGGAAACAAATGTCTGAGGATTTTCTTAAGAGATTCCAATAAGAGATCAATGAAGACAATGTTCATAGTAAACTCAGTGACATAAAGGAGAAGGAAAATGAATCTATTCAAGATTTTTGCTCAGATAGCGGGCTTTGATTCATCTGCTTAGTAGAATTCTAGATGACAAGTCATTGTAAACCTAGTTAATTACAAGATGTACTCAAATTGATCTCCAATATTTGAATATAGCCAATTCAACAAATACATATGAAGAATTGTTGAATTGAGCTATTGCATCAAAAAAAGAGTGTGCCCTCTAAAAACAAGATTAAAAAAAAATTGAAGCAAATGATGACGATGATGCCTCAATCAAGCCTAATAAGTTGGATTGACTTTGAAAAAGGCCTTGAAAGAGATAGGATTCAGGGAGAAGCCAATTCAGTAAGAAATATGGTGCAATAAGTTCTCCAAGAAGGGACATAGAGAGGATGATTGCCAAAAAAATTATTGTGTGGGATTTATTTTAAATATGGACATGATGAGTCTACTTGACATTATTCCAAAAACAAGATACCAAAATTGAATTAGGTTGAGCCCAAGTCCAAAAGCAAGGAGGCATGATCACTAAAAGCCAAGCAAGGTAAAGGTAAATGAAAAAATGGGAAAGATAAGAATTAAGGTCCTTCATAGATTCACTCTTATTTTTGTAATGGTGACCACACCAAGGATGAGTGCCCATTGTGGCAAGAGCATTTAAAATTTCTTCAAAGCAATAAGGAAAGGCCAAAACTCAAGCCTTGGCACCATGCAATATTAGCAAAACTTCCTAGTCTAGTTGATGCCCATGCAATAACACGTTCACAATAGCACGTCACCAATGAAGATGGATCAACATCTCCCACATGTGATCTCAATTGGAATACACAAAAAGTGGTTGCCTCATGAATAACTCAAGAATTGAAAGGTAAAGCTCTAGTTGTGCACCGACCTCCTAATCTAAGTACAGTGCCACCAGCAAGTGCCACCAGCAAATAGCTTAGTAGAGGATTTTGCTAGCCAAATATTAGGCAGTATCGGGTTTTGAAGTGAACCCAAGTCCTAAAATGGAAAAAGAATGTGAGATTTTCTAGCACATGAAGATCAGCCTTGCAATTGTAGAATTCTTTAAAATTGCACCTTATTTGTAAGGAGTTTTTACTCCAAAAACTTTAGAGTGAAGAACCACCTATCAAGACCATGCATTCATTAGGTACTATCCCAGTTATTGATACTCCAATGGTGGGTGATGAAGTACCTATGATTACTATCAAAATTAAAAAACAAAGGCCTTAGGAGTCATTGTGAATGGTGGTTCTAGAGTGAACATGATATCTGTAGCTATAGTTTAAAAATTGCAATTGAAGGATATGAAGCCTTCTCCATTCCGAGTTTGGATGGTAGACCAATGGCTTGTGGAATGCCTTTTCCTGTTATTCTTACCATTGGTGGTAATCATTACATAGTGAGTTTATTTTGTTATTTCCATGGAAGAAAATGCCTATCCTTTATTATTGGGTAGAACCTGTCTAAAAATTGCCAAGGTGTTCTATAACTTGGGAGCCAAGTTGATAAATTTCAACCAATCAAGGTGCCTAAAAGTTACAGACCACAGGATTTGAAAATCAACGACCAGTTTCCACAAGGTCTTGAAAGTTGGCTTATGGAGCTTTAGATATTACCAATAGGAGAGCTTGACATCTTCAAGGTCACTGCTTACCTAAAATACAATATCAAAGAAGACAAAATTGCTGCACAACAACACCTACATCCTAGTAATTTACTAAGGATTTCATTGAGGGAAGGGAGATTGCTAATAAGCCCCAGCTCAAAGCCCCAGCTCACAGTCATTTTTTGACATTCTAAATAGCTACTACTAGAACCAAGTCAAGAACTGAAATTGGGATCAAATTAAGAACCAAAAGAGTAGTTGTTAGTGCTTATGTGGTTGTTATTTGCAAGAAGTCAAGAATTTATACATGCAGTATAAAGATGTTTTGCTTAAATTTATATTAATTTGAAGGGAGTGCCTACATAAATTTGCCAACATAGAATTCTCTTGGTACCCATGCTAAACCTACTAGGTAGAAAATGTACAGGATGAACCCAAACTATGAAAAGCAAGTCAAAGCCAAGTTGGATAAGCTAATCCAAGTAGGGTTTATCTATGAAATTGATAGAAGTGATTGGTTATTTTCTATTGTGGTAGTTCCTAAGAAAAATGGAAAACTTCGAGTTTGTGTGGATTATAGGAAGCTAAATGCACTCAAAGTGTACCAGATCCTTTTTCTATCCCATTCATAGATGGTATACTTGACCAAGTTGTAGGACATGAGATGTACTCATTTATGGATGGCTAGAATGGCTATAATCAAATTTCTATTGCACCAAAGGATTAGTGCAAGGCTACTTTCATTACCGAATGGGGTGTTTATACCACTAAAGTCATGCCTTTTGGACTCGAGAATGCACCATCTACCTTTTAGAGATTTATAGTTGAAACGCTCAGAGACTATATAACCAAGGTCATTGCTATTTATTTAGATGATTTATTTCTTTATTCGGTTGTCTTTGATCATATGATATATTTGGCTAAAGTTTTGATAGGCACATACACGTTAGCATTTCATTAAATCTAGAAAAGAGTGTTTTGTGTGTCCGAGTTGGTGTCCTACTTGGCCATGTAATGTCCAAGGATGGAATAAGGACTAAACCAAGGAAAATACAATCTATAGAGAGCATGCTTGAACTAATTATTTTAACTCAATTATGGACTTTTCTTGGGTTTATCAGCTTCTACATGCGTTTCATTTGAGATTTTCCTAAAATAGTTACGCCATTCTATGAACTTGTAAAGAAAGATGTGAAGTTCTAGTGGACACTCGAGTTGTCTAATGCATTTCATGAAGTCAAGAAACATGCTTCTAAAACACCCATTCTCAGAAAACTAAGATGGGATATCATTTTCACATTCATGTGGATCTCATTTTTCATGTTCATGTGGATGCTTTTGGATATGCCATTGGGATTATTCTAGATCAACCAAATGGTACTGCCAGTAGACTAATGACCCAACCCAATTGCAACTATAGTACAACTAAGCAAAAAGCACTAGGTATGGTGTACAATGTTAAAAAATAAAAACATTATTTATTGGGCAATCAGTTCATATTTTATGTGGATCATCAAGAATTATTATATCTTATTAACAAAGCCATAATTTAGGGTAGATTGGTTAGATCAAGGTTTTTTTTATAGGAAATGTAATTTTGGGATTCTTAATAATTTATAAACTTGGAAAATCACATGCAAGAGCAAATTGTTTATCTCAACTATTACACCATCGAGCTTCTTGATGCTATTATTTTTATTGTTGATCTCACTAAGATGGATTATGATGATTTGTTGCCATATCTCTCTCATGGTACATTCCCTATATAGATATCTAACGACTAGCAACAACGATAGCTTTCTATTAAGGAGTGGAAGTACATCATTGTTGGTGGTCAATATATCACTAATATGGCAATGGTGTGTTAATATGAATGTCGATTTTGCCACATGAGTGCACCATGGTGCTTGTGAAGGCTCATAAACTTTGCTTACAAATGAAACCATGAGGATCCTAGTGTAAGCACTTGGAAGGGGGGCCATGCCACTAACCTTCATTGGAAGGGATACTTACTCCTCAAGGAGCAAACCAGTCACCATCTCCAAAATTATTACTAAATTCTTGGCTAAAGAAAATACAATGTCCCATGTGGAAAGGTTCGAGCAAATTTGTGAGACCTTTGAGGACATAGATGACCTAGACAAGATCAATGCCTTTGGAATGAGCCTCAATGGTGGCAAAGCATGATAATGGGATACTGAACCTTGAGGAAAAAAGCAATTGGGATATGCTAAGAAAGACATTCATACTAGGGTTTGCCTCGTGTAGTCCTAAATGGAGCCCTATTACCTAGTTGTATGAGGTTAACCACCTATACGAGGTTAAGCAGAAGAAGACAGAGTCCCTTTGTGACTATATTGCATTGAACCTTGAGGAAAAAATCAATTGGGATATGCTAAGAAAGTAATTCATAGTGGGGTTTGCCTCCAGTAGTTCTAAATGGATCCCTATTAACCAACTATATGAGGTAAAGCAGTAGGAGACAAAGTCCCTTCATGACTATATTTCCTAGATTAAGCACCTAAATTCACAATGCAAGCCACATAAAAGAATTCTGGATGCGTAACTCTTGCCACGCTTCCTCATAGGACTGTGGGACTCCAAGCTCCATGACCATCTCTTTGCCATGAACCCTATGTATTTTGAGCTACATAGCAAGATAGCTATATGCCTAGGGGATAACATGAAAGAGAAGGCTCAAGTGGATAAGACACAAGTGGCTTCATCTGATGTGTCTCAAACTAGTAAAACCATGAGTGAGGGTGAAGTCAAGGAGATAACTCTACCCACTAAGGGCGTAAACATGGAAGAGTTGGCCACCGACTTCTTAAATTAATTAATCCAACAGCTTAAGGGGGGATTGACAATGGAAGGACCAAGCAATACTCACCTATTTTCATGATGAGACAATGTGTGCACATGTGGCATCTACACATGAAATTATCCTACTACCTGCCTTAGGGATAGGCCAGCACTCTACTGTGCCCGTTGTGCTCAATGGGGAAACCATGAGACCTCCCTGTGTCACTACCCAAAGGTTACCCTCTAGTCAATTTACCATCAAAGGCCCCACCCTTGACCTTACCTGCACCACCAAATCTGTCCAATCAAGGATAATTGACCATTCAAGGAGACCCTCCTACCAATCAATGCCAAGATAGGGCTCAACACCTCCCATTGCCTCCACCAATCTTGTGTCCCCAACCCCCACCTTGGATTACTCCTATGAATCAAATGGTTATTGAGGAGCTGCCACAAGAGTGGGAGGAACCAGACCATGCTCTTTTGGTAAGTGACTCCCCACAATACGAGAGTCCTCCATACAAGTCCAACTATGTAAGTCGTTATATTATGTATGATGAACAGTATATCCAGGTCTATCAAGTAGCTCCCACCACTCAAAAGGCAAGGGATATGAATCCATCAATGGCTTGTTTTAAATTCCAAGGACCACTTCCTAAGGGACTTCCCTTATAAAGATCATCAACCTCTACCTGCAACAACCACCACAAATATGGGTGTGCCATTGTGCTCTGGTTGTGGGGTGGACCATCTTTACCAAGACTACCCAATTTGTAAGACCCCTAGAATGGCTATAGACTCTAAGACAAGCATTAGTTTGTTGAGTATCAAAAGGGGCCAAGTTTCTTTGATGTCATTAAATGTAACCAGTATGGCCTAGGCCAGAGCTTTAAGCAAATAATTCCATAACTAGACTAAGAGGGATAAGATGGGTATAGCCCAGCCCAAGGATATAAACCATATGAGTGCGGTCAGAGAGGAAGAGGATCGGAGAGTAATAATTTAGAGCAGGTTCAATGAGGACACAGCCATCGTATCCAATTCATCATCTTTAGGACACACCCCATCAGTTTAGAATCTAACCAATCAACTGCCTAGAGGCAGGGACAATACAATGGAGGTACCAAGTTACAAGGAAGACCCAACCCCCAAGGATTAGGGTGAATATCCAAACCCCATTGTCAAGAACTAATGCCTTGCTAAGGCATAGTAGCTATTATGGTATTGCCAAAAGATATTTGAGCAATGGCTCAAGACCCAAATCCAAACTATCAAGCCTTAGTAGAGCCCCTAAGGCCTTTCCCATATTGGAAAAGGTGGAAGAGGAAGGATCAGGTGGCTCATTGGCGGGATGTTCACTCCTAAGGCATAAAATGTTTGAGGAGGACCCCACATGGAATTTATGACTTATAAGAGCCACAATCAATAGGTTGGGAGCCAATTACACAACCTCAAGATGTAGCCGACTTAGCTACATTCTTGTCCACAGAGGTTAAAATGCCCATCACTACCCTATTCAGGCGAAACCCTATCCTTTGGAGGGCCATGAACAACTAGATGGTTACGATGTTATGCTAGGAGGACACTTCATGCACAAGGTAGGATTGGTCTAGGTCCTTAGATTGAATATATCTCTGCAAGGGTGAGCAGATCATGAGGTAGAGCAAGCTAAGAGAACAACCAAGGAGGGAAGCCAATATGGTTACGATGGTTTGCCTAAGGTTAAGTAAGTAGAACTTGCAGATTGAGGATGAAGACTCTAAACTGGTCTACATAGCCAATGATCTCACAGTCAAGCAAGAAGAGGCCTTGATTGCCCTCCTTTGAGAATATGAAGATTGTTTTTCTTGGAATTACATGGATATGAAGTACGATGGTCTAGCTAAGGTTAAGGAAGTAGACCTTGTAGGTTGAGGATGAAGACTCTAAATTGGTCTACATAGCCAATGATCTCACAGTCAAGCAAGAAGAGGCCTTGATTGCCCTCCTTTGAGAATATGAAGGTTGTTTTTCTGGAAGTACACGGATATGAAGGGCATGCCTCCCAAGGTCGTTCAACACACCATCCCTATGATGGATCCTCAAATGGATGGGCAGTTCAAAGAGGCTAATTCCACTATACTCGACTTGCTAAAATGTTGTGTCTGAGCATAAGACACAGTGGGAACAATATTTTCCCTTAGTGGAGTTTACTTACAATAATATTGTGCATACCTCCACTGGGAAAGCTCCATTTGGAAGACTTGGGAGGAAAGTCCTGCCTATCTTGCACACTTAAAACAAGATTTTTAAAGCTGATAAGTATGTTGAGAGCATGGATGTGGCATATTAGAAGGTAAAGAGACCTCTCCAAAAGAGTAATTCAAAGCAAAAGAAGGAAGCTAATTGTCACCACTGTGAACTAGTGTTAACAAAAGTTGATTGGGTTCTTTTGTGTTCTGAAAAGGTGTTGTCTCTATGCTAACTGAAGTAGCACAAAATGTGTGTGTAGAGTAGTCGCAAAGCTCCACTTGTACCTGCATAAGGCTAGAAAGAATCTCTCTTAGGAGTCCAACATGCATGTTCAACATGCAAGTCCTACATGCAAGTCCTACATGCATGTTCTACATGCAACTTCTACATACGATTCCTACATGCAACTCCTACATGCATGTTCTACATGCAAGTTCTACATTCAATTCCTACATGCAGTTTCTACATGCAAGTCCTACATGCAACATGCAACTCCTGCATGCAACTTCTATATGCACATCCTAGATGCAAGTTCTACATTTAGAGAGAGAATGTCTTACAATTCCTACATGCAGAGAGAGAAGCTCTCCAACTTGTATAAATACCCCATAATGGAATGATGCCCACCATCTTTGGGGCATTGTGTTGAGTTCTACTTTGGTATTCCAAGCAATTGTCTCCAAGTGTCCATGCTTCCTTGCATTCCACGTCCAAAATCATGTCCCAACCTTGCAAGTCCTTCTCTCCCTCTCCCCCTTCCTTCTCCTTCCTTTCCTCCTCCCTCCTCCTCCCTCTCCTCCTCCCTTTTCCTCCTCTCCTCCTCCCTCTCCTCCCTTCTCCTCCCTTCTCCTCCTCCTCCCTCTTCCTCCCTCATGCTCTCACACCTTCTTCCTCTCCCACTCCTATGCTCCCCCTAAACACTTCTCCCATAGATTAGTCCCTCAACCCTTGACCTCCTATGAGGGAGATGAGTTCTCCTCCCTGTACTCTACTCTGAACCTTGGATCCTCCTTCTAACCCTTAAACTCCTTTTGAACCCTAGAACTCCTTTTGAACTCTGAACCTCTTCTAAACCTTGGACCCTCTTCTAAGCCTTGGAACCTCTTCTAAACCCTGAACCTTAAACCCTGAACCTCCCTCAAACTCTTAAACTCCTCCTAAATGTTTCAACCCCCAATGGAGGCAAAATCCTTCATTACCCAAATCATGATGATGCACGTTCCTTTCATACAAACATGCACGATGTTTTCTTACCGCACTTAAGCTTATGTCTCTCACCGAAATATGACCCGAGGTCCTAACTTAAAGCTACACTTATACTACAAATGACAACACCGATATATCTATAGGTGACAAAAATCCTCAAAACCCTGCATACCTAGAACACCTTATCTTCCTGCAAAAACCATGGGAAAGAGCCAACAAAAGGCAAAGCTAAAAAAGAAGAGGGGCAAAGATAGTTTGTTCTCTAAGATTAGTATGAGATACTATAGGCCTTTTCAAATTTCAGAAAAGATAATTAATGTAGCTTACAAGTTGAAGCTACCAGATCACTAGAGAATTCACAAGCCTTTCCATGTGAGTCTCCTTAAGCTCGGAGATGTGCCAAAGGATATGCCTTTTGAGATGCAACCAGAGGTTGAGGAGCCACTACTTGGAACATAAGGAAAGGAAAATTAGAGGTAGAGTTTCCTAACACTAGGTGAAATTTAGTAGCTATTCATCATTGCATGCAAAGTGGCTAGAAGAGGATGATTTGGTAGATACACCTTGTTGAAGGCATAGCTTCCACCCACATGAACACTAACCATGGGATAGGTTAAATACACCTTTGGTAAGAGGGAGTCATTAGAACAAGGTACAAACAATAACTCTGAAAAACATCAAGCTCACAATTGTGTCATAGGGATCGCACATGCGTGTACAAAGCTAACAAATATGCCCATGATTACAAATGACATTAGAAATCGCATACGGTAGCAAATGTTAGAAAACATAGAAAAATCTATACTAGTGAATACACTAGTAGAGGAGGATCTCTAAGCACTACTTCAGCATATGTGCATATCAGTATTAAAAGCACTACTCCACCAAGGAGAACTTCGACTGACTGTATGAAAGTTGTCATTTAGTGGCAACTATAGGAGCCATTGTTTGAATCCAACAAGGCTCAAGGCTTCAAACTGTGACTCACAAAGCAAGACCCCGACAATTGCATCAATAATCAAAAGACAGCTGATAGTCAAACTCCTATTGGAAAAGAGACGTACGCCAGCAACATCAACAACACACCAAAACAAGAACAGTACATCAAAATTGGCAAAGAAGATCACAACATCAACATTACACTTCCACTGTCAGGATAGCATGCAAAGCTTACCTGACACTAGCTCATTTCTACCACCTGGTAAGCTATTGTAATCCTCCATCTCCTTTTCCTTTCATGGAATGACTAGCTCATGTTGGATAGCTTCGGAGAGGAAATGTCACCTCGCCATATCAGTATAGCATATTTTACATGCAATAGAGCACAGGTAGAGGCTGCTTTCCAAATAGATGATCCAGAGGATATCTTTCACAACCTTGATTATATTCTTAGTGGGACAAGTTCCTCTGATAATTTCGTACATAGCCAGGAAGTGCACGAAGCAAAAAATGAGCTAGAGAGATTAATGCTATCCACCCCAACACAAGAATTACTCCAAAGAACACTTGCCACTAATATTATAGCCAGTGCCTTTTTTTGTGACTACAAGGAAGCAATTGAATTTCAATCCTCTCCCATCGCCCACAAAGAAGAAGAAAAAGAAGCATGTCAAAAGTTCAAATTCATGCTTAGCACAAAATGCAGAACCCATTGGTCAAAGCTGCAAAGTTTACTAGCAAGAAAGGTCAAGATCTTGATAGCCATGTTGGGCAATTTGAGACAAGGTGGACAGCTAGTGGATTTCAACAACTACCAAATGAGACCAAGAAGGAGCAATTTGCTGTGACATTCAATGGAAAAGCAATGAATTGGTTTATGCAGTATGGTATTGCACATTTTAACACTTATGATGAATTAAAGATTGATTTCTTAATTTGTTTTAGAAAAGAGAAAACACTAGACAACATTTTGAAAAAGCTGAGAACAATGAAACAAAAAGAACTGATGGTTGAGGACTATTCATAGATGTTTAGAAACCTCAACAAAAGTTTAACAACAAATCAAAGACCTACCTAGGAGCAACTGGGAGACTATTTCTACAGGATTAAACAAGGACTTGAGAGCTGCAGTAGCTGGCAGGGACCAGCTTGGAGGAGCAAATGATTTTAACAATGTGGTAGAAGCTACCTAGAGAGTAGAGAGAAGACTTGGTACAACATCAAAATCCAAGAAGACAAAAAAGAAATGCCATTCAGATTCAGAGATAGACTCAGAGACAATAGACATTGAATCAGAGGAAGATACAGATGAGGAAGACGACTCATCAGAATATGGTGAGGATGATGAAGAATACTCAAAGAAAAAGAAGAAAGACAAAAAGCAAAAGCTGAAAAAAAAATCCATAGCAAAAAAGACAACAAAAAAAATTTCCAAGTTGGAGAAGATGATTAAAGACCAGCTACAAAGCTTAAAGCCACCCCCACAACAACAAAAAGTTCCATTCGAATTTTGCAAAAAGGACACTCACGACAAAGAAAGATGTTGGTGCAACCCTAATTACAAAGGAAGAGTACCACCTTACATTCAGCAACAACATAATCAAGCACCAGCAATACCTACTAATCAAATAGCAGTGGTAAGACCACCACAACAAAGATATAAAAATGTAGCTCTAAGAAGGCCAAATCAACAACCATGGGGAACCAGTAGCAAAGGCAAATGCAAGACCAAGCTTGCACCTACTGTGGTATGGATGGCCATAGGCAAGGCCCACCATGTGAGCTTTGGTGCAAGCACAGGGAATAGAGAGGTATATCCATTATTCAGGCAATAGCCTCCTCCCGGAGTACATATGGCCTATCTCGAGCCCATCCATCAGGAGTACAACCACAATAATCAATGCAATCAAAGAAATGTTTAGGCTTTGGCAGTTACAAGATCGAAGAATACAAAGCCACTACTCGGGCTAGGAGATGCCCCAATGTAAACAGCCAAGCCAATGAATTGGCCAAATCAAACTGAGACAAGAAACAAAGCATTGCAACAAGCACTACAAAACAATGCATCACAAGATGTCAGAAAAGAATAATGGAATAACAAAAACAAAGGGATAATGCAGTATCAACAGATCCGACTGCACGACAATAGTCCGCTTGTACACCAACAACAATGCAACAATCATGTTACGAATTTACAATGCAGTGGCAATTCATCAGGACAGTTTCTTGAGAAGATCCCACATCCACAAACTACTTACTCAAGTCAAAATGCCACTCCACAATAGAAAACAAAATTTTTGGTCGGAACAGTGCCGGAGTTCCTAGAATTAAAGAATACAACTGAACAAATAGAACCATGGCCTATGATCTAGGTCAAATCAACTCAAGGCAATAAAGCTACTACTACAAAAGCCCAAGAGATATAGTTAGACACTAGCATGCGAAATGAGGACAACACACTTTTTTCCCAAGAGTTAATGGACTCCAAGGTACAAATTACTCTTGATCAACTCCTGAACTTGGTTCCAACTTTCAAACATCAAATTTGCAAGAAATTGCATCCAAAAGAGTCACATCCAACATCAACAACCAAGTAATGATGAAGACAAAATTCCTGATATTTACTCATCAACAGTTGAAGATGTCAACTACTAAGTACCACTCATTGATGTAGACTACAAAAGGCAGAGAATCCTAGAAGTATTCAAAACTTTTGTGACTCATGCTATTTTGTCATGTATTTTATTGTAGGAAGTTGAAGCTCAAGATAAAGCAGCCAAGAGGTGAGAAAGGGGACTCTAACCCTTTGCTTTCCTCTCCCAAACCAACACCTCCTAACAAATTTATCAAGAAAATTAGGACTAAGAAAACATCACCTCCTACTTAGAAGCAGCTTTTTGTCTTTGGTGGCCGGCCAAGGGGTCTCCTCAATATGAAGCCACCAAGTTAGCAGAAGTTGCTTGTAGCATCTCAAGGATCCCCTAAGGATGTTATCACACATGACTATCTATGCAATAGATGGTACTTGGAGGAAAAAGACAATCAACTATTGCTATATTTGGCAAGAGGTGTGATCTTCTCTAGGGACGAGAAGAACTACAAGTGCTGTGGCCTTGTAGGGTCACTTACCTACAGTGAGGAAGGGCCCAATGAGGTGGTGACCTTTTCAGTCACCAAGGGTGCAGCCACAACTAAGAGGAATATCTATATTTCAAAGATCCACTATGACTATGATATGATGTATCTTGTGGAGCTTAGAAAGAAGGTCAAAGACACAGTAAGGACCAACTCTAATCTCCTACCACTATGACTATGATATGGTATATCCTGTGGAGCTCAGACTCTAAGATGCAGTAAGGACCAACTCTAATCTCCTGCCACTATAACTTTGATATGGTGTATCCTATGGAGCTCAAACATAGAATGTCAAAGACTCAGTATGGACAAACTATGATCTCCTATCCATATTGTTGCCCTACATTTTTAGTGAGAAATGGAGATTGAGAGCAAGAAGGTGACCACA
The DNA here is from genome assembly GCF_047967505.1 of Dipteris shenzhenensis. NCBI lineage: Eukaryota > Viridiplantae > Streptophyta > Polypodiopsida > Gleicheniales > Dipteridaceae > Dipteris > Dipteris shenzhenensis. Next base: position 12,509,493 of record NC_141605.1, read on the forward strand.
CAGGTTGAGAGCAAGAAGAGGACAAAGACAAATTCTTCTCCTAGGCCAGTTGTAGAGGGAAGTAAAAAGGTAATAGAGAAGAAACAAAAACCTTCTCTAGCAAAGAAAGGTTCTGACTTTGAGGAGCGTGAAGGTGAAGACACTGCTATTGTGCTTGGCTTGCTTCAAGCATCTGGTATTGTGGACTCCAATAAAAATAGGGCAAGGGAGAAAATCAAGGCTTACCAAGCTTCTTGAGCTTAGCCAGGACTTTTATTTTTCAGGTTAGGAAACTTCATAGGCCTCCTATTGATCTAAAGACAAGTAGAAGACCTCTTGAAGGCCACCCCACCATCTTCATGTGGAAAATATTAAAGCAGAGATGAAGATTAATCCTTTTGCCTGAGTGGTCCCTTTCTTGGTTGTGGTGGATCCATCTCACTATCCTGACAAGGACAGTTTTGATAGAAATAAACTAAATCTATATGATTCTTTTATAATTGGTGGATGTCACAGTGTAAAGGCCTAAAGACACTTGTGCACTGAGTATCTTGACTCCCCCTACTTCAAATCTATAGAGTGTAAGATCTATGTAGGTCTCACTAAGGAAGAGAGCAATTTGTTTGCTTGGGACCATAATAATGATAATGAATATCGACAAGGCATGACTTTTATATAGAGGATCGGTTTCTTCCACAATGAATACCTCGATTTTGTGAAAACTAATGAAGAGGCTATACTTCAATGTAGGATTAATTGCTATCGAAATGAGTTTAGTTTTTAATGAAAACAAATGCTCTGACGCTATGAGGAGGTTCTTCTAGCTTTTGCATTCAGATCTGGCCCTATCTGGGATATACAAGAAGCAATTTTTTATATGTGGGAAAACGGGGAGGTGAAGGGGCAAAAGTAATTGAAAGCCAGGGATGACCCCAATGTGATTCTTAAAGGGCAGAGTAAAAGGGTAAATGTTTTAATTAAGGCCCTATCAGACGATATCAAGATCAAAGTGTGGAGGTCCATGTAGGGCATTAAGGATGAAAATTTCATCCTATCTACATTGGCCCGGGTCAAGGCAGGAGATCTCTCCCTGGATGAGATGTGAAGAGTAAGATTTCATACTCTTTTTTGAATGAGTTTATTTTTCATTTCTATTTATCTTATGTTTTTGTATGATTAATCCAATATATTCTTGTTATTGTCATTTCTATTTATAAGATGTTTTTGTAAAATCTAATATATTCTTATTATCATAGTCATAAAACTTATATGAGAATGCAAGAGCAAATGATGGTTAGACTCAATGTACAAGCCTGGGAGCAGATAACCACAGACTATCCAATGTCTAGTGCATTTGAGTCTTTGAAGCCTTTTTTCATTGAATTCAAGAAAATAGTAAGTATACCATCCTATTACTTTTTGCAATTGTTGTTGATTAAAGCCTACATAGTAGTGATTTGAATGTACAAAGCATTGATTCAATTTTCTTTTATTTGTAATACAGAAAACTAGAGCAAAATCAAATAGCTTGGACTTCCCTTGTCCAAGCAATTTTCTTGCCCACATTGAAGCAGCGAGGCTTGAAAAGGGAAGGGTTGTGGTCCTTTTAGAGAAGGACGATAAATGTTTTTTGTTATGATATGAAAGATTTTGCTACTAATATTCCTAGATGTGGCTACAATTTATCCATTGCAGACATTCCCTATGGCTTCAAGCTAAACGGAAGTGTAAATGATATTGCTCTGAGACATAAACAAATTGATGCCATGGTTTTGGCATTTAAAGCACACAATATAGCTCCAGTCTAGAGCTTCATTATTTTACATTCCACTACTCAGGCAGCCTCAGTTGCAAAAGAACTCAAGGATCAATGATATTCTTGGGAGAACTTGATGTGGTAAGTTCTTTGTAACTTTTCTCAATAGTTTTTTTTTCGTAGAGAGATTTATTTTGACACACTAGAACATATTATAATGTTTCCTTTCATTGATTTGATCAACAAGGTGAAGACTAATTTTAAGCATGTTCCTAAAAACAAGATGATCCATTATTTTGAAATGACATCCATTGGCTACTTCTGTTTATTTGAGAAGACCAAAACAATTTTACATTGTCCATGTAGAAATGTTAATAATGTGTTTCATTTTCCTATTGTGACTAGAAAACTTAGGTAAAGTGATGGTAATAAAGCCATCATCAACCCACACTAGAAGCCTCAACATTTAATCAAATTGAGCTTTTGGATTTGTTCACTATCCAGGATGATTGGGTTTGTGATTTCTTTACAAGGACTAGAACAACCACACTCTATGCTCTTCAAAAGAAGAGGAATCGTATTGCTATAGAGGAATACCCTTTGCAAGTTGCATTCATCTTGCAAAGGGTCTATGCCATCAATGATCTTCTTGATGTTGATCAAGAAGTTGGCACTAAATCCTATTGAGATAATGCAGCAATACAGATGGCCTATGGAGAGCCCCAACCTACCTTCAATAATGAAGAATCTGAGTTGGCAAAGCTATTTGAGGATGCAGTAGTGGTCGGGCCAAATCTTGCATAGGAAAGAACCACTCAACAAACAACCCATGAATCACCTAATAGACAAATACTGGACATTTAGATGTTGATCCTAGAGTTGGAGATGTTGAATATCTTGTTATGACATTTCTCTTTCATTGATTTGGAGAGTTGGATATCAATTGAATCTCATGTAAAGACAGTTCACTTTTATTGAATATGGGATCTCTTTTCTTTGTTTTGGAGTATACAATTGTCATGGTAATTATTTTGATAATTATTATTTTTCTTTAATTTATAGTGTTTATATTTTACTTCAATCAATATTTTTTATAGATTTGGATTATTGAAACTTTCCTTATTTTACTATAATGTTCAAATTTATTTTTTTAGGCTTCCAAATGTAGAAAGTTTCAAACTTGAAAGATTTTAATATAGTAATATGATCATCTTTCTTTGAAGGAGGGAGAGGACATCAAGATTGCCTTACTATATGCTTCTATATTCATTAATATGTTCATCATACTTGTACAATAAATCAGAATTTCATGAAAATAAGAGATCTCAAGAAAACAATATTATCGTATATCCAAAGTCGCATATATTAATCTATAAAGAATAAACATGCTAAGCAAACAATCTTATTGTCTATCTAAAGTTGAAGATATTAATATATAAACAACAAACATGCATCACAAAGTGCATCTTATCAATATTCTGGTTAATTCATTGTCAAGTATTTTAAAATAACCTTTTTTTTAAGTTTATTTTAAAAAACAATCTTTTTTTAAATTCATAATTTCCAAAATTATCCAAAAAAGAACTTTTTAAAAAAAAAATTAATGGATAGGTGTAAATTTCACCTTAAATTCAAAATTTAGTTATAATTTGGCACTATTTTGAGGGAATCTTAAAAGCTAGTAACACGCAATAGTTCTCACTTAATATGCAATAACGTTAATAAAGGATTGTGGAGTTGTACCTCACGAAGCCAATACCACCGATAACTGAGAATTCTAGGCTTGAATGGGACCCAAAAGGTCTTGAAGGAGCATGCATAGTAGATGAACCATTACTTGGGAATACTTTTCCAGTGGAAAAGTTACCCCACAATTCCCAACATAAAAAGTTTCAGAAATACAAATTGCATGTAAGAATGAAGAGTGATCCTGATACTACAACCAAAGAAATGCCCCAAGGTACTAAATGGATTGAGGGTGATACTAAGACCCCTAGTGTTGCTGCCACGAGCTCAACCAATTCAAAACAATCAAAGGTGGATATCCATGAAGTACCAGATTACTTTATCAACTATACAAGTAGTAGTGCTCCCATAGCAATGCCAAGACTAGTAAAGGGAGTCGAAAGTACAAGAATGTGATCGCATTGGTGAGACTCTAATAGATTAGGGCATGGCCAAAACTAGAACAATCAACCTCGCCCAACGAGAAGAAACAAAGATCAAGGCACTCCTGATGGAATATTAAGACTACCTAGCAAGGTCATACAAAGAGATGAAAGGAATTTCACTAAAAGTAGCCATACACACCATACCTATTAGGGAAGGTGCCCTCCTTAAGTAGCTCTCATCAAATGTAGGGAGTATGGCATCTCCCTAAATCCAACAAAATGTCAATTCATGGTCACCGATGGAGTTATTTTGGAACACATCATCTTCAAACATGGAATTGCTACTGACATGGACAAAATCAAAGATTTGGGAATCCCAAATCCCCCCTAGTTAGAGTTTTTTCCATGTGCACTCACTACCTAATGCACATTTTTGTACTCACTGGCATATGTGTGTTTTTGCACATATCGTTTACACTCAATTGTTACACGTGCACTCATTGGCATATGCACGTTTTTGTACATATAGGTAGACCTAATAGATTTCAACCTAGGGCTCAAAGTTGATGATTGAGTCTTAGTTGCCTATAATAAAAAAGCCTTGGATTGATGATTAAATAAATTATTTGGTTGGCAATGTTTGGTTCAATAGATAATAATAAGTAGACAATTTATTTTGTTATGGCTATTCATTCCATTTGATATTTTGGAGAAATTGCATTTTACTCTCTTGTACTTGTTATTTTTTTCAATTAATGGTGAGGGTGAACACTGTTTTGATTCCATGGAATATAATGCATATAAAGGCCACATGAAGTCAATCTTATGCATTCTTGAAGATACGTCTACTACTAAATCCAAATCTATACACAATGCCTTGATTGTTGGTGTTTCATTTGTGAAAATCATATTGAATTATGCCTTGAAAGCATAGTCTAGGTAGGAAGCTTGTTGTTTCTATTCTTCTACCTTAGTACAGGTGTGTGTATGTCTTATGTGACATGATTGGATCTTTTCATATTGCTCATGCAGTAGCTATAATATAGATATTGAAGCTCTTGCTAAGCCAATCAAGCCATGTACAAATGTTGGAACAATAGGTTGCTATTATATAATAGAGAAGGAGAGAGAAATTAGGTCCATTACACCCTTTCACACCATAAGAGGGGTAATAGCTAATGAAATTGAACATGTGATTGATAACTTCGTTGATAATAAGGAGGTAGGTATCACTCCATCACAAGTTAGGATAGGTTTGAAATCAATGAGTCCAACATGCTAAATATAGGCCTTGGTAGATAGGTGAGCAAGCCACGATCTCATCTCTTGGGAGACAATAACACATCTTGGCCAAGTACTCCTTGAAGTATGTGATTTTGGAATTCAATCCATAGGAGGTACCTCAATTGACTTTTTTGGTTCTTTAATGATGAATGTTCCCATGGAAGATTAATCACCTTATGCCTCGAAAGTTTTTTGTAACTTCTACACGTACCTTAATAGTAGCAATAGTTCTTGGTGGGGATTGGATCCAAGCATCCAATTGCCAAATTCATTGGTATGAAAGGCCAACACCTTGAATGCCAAAATTAGCACTTCTAGAGGATTGCTTTGAAAGAACCAAACCATCAATATGTCCCATCATTAGCAATAGGGCCAACATTCAAGCAATGGCATTGACATCTACTTCCACCTCCCAACGTCTACAAGAACCTCACCAAGATACATAATGCAAAGAAGAATGGAAACCAAGGAAATGTGGGTCCGAATGGATCTGTCAAAGAAACCCACCAAATCATGTAGACAACAAACCTTGACATCAAAAATCAAGATGATGCGATCCAACAAGGAAGGTACATTACCATTGGGTTCCCATAACACTACTCAAGGCTTAAAGACACTACCTTGGAAACACTTATATTTGGGTACCCAAGGTAAAATGTGTAACAAGTACAACTTCATCATCTTCAAGAAGCAATGATGATATGTTCAAGAAGCACGAAAATAATAATGGGGACCAAAGCCTCTACAATTGACATCATTAATAAGTGAGAGGCAGCCATCAATTTCATGCATACCCATTATGCAAAATCAAGACAAAGATTGGTGAGCAAAGCCATAAGAGCCTACCTCAACAAAGGTAGAACCACAAGAACATGCTCACAAGGACAAGGGAAAAGCACCAATACAGGAGGATCACACACAAAGGACATCATCTACCTCCTATTGTGTAGAGATGAAAGAACTTGTGTTGTAAAAAGAGAGAGTAACACAAGAACCTACTCAACCACAAGTCTATTGAAATGCCATTGATTTTACTACATCATCTTTAAGGTAAATGGAAGTTACATAGGAACCTACCAAGCTAAAGATAGAATCTAATTTGGAAGCTACACAAGAACCCTCCTTAGTAAGAATGTGAACATCAATCTTCATGGTAGCTACACAAGAATCTATCATACCAATTATGCACATTGCACAAGGGAACCTTTCATAGTGAGAATGATGGAATATCTTCACCCACAACTTTCTCAACAATAACTTTGTCTCAACAAAAATAGAAGGTCTCAAAAAGATTGCAATTTTACTCACATTTAAACATATATCACTTTATTGCGGTGAATACATTGGAATTGGAACATGCAGAAGGATGTGATTAGCAAATGCATTAGTTCACACATGGCACAATGGGTGGTTATATACCATCTCTATAGGATAAATGCAGTTGTTGAAAGGTGAATTTGATGACACAAAAATAGGGTCTTTTTGTGACCCTCAAGGCTTTTTTCCACATTTATTTACTAACACAACCAACCATTAGTAGCTAAATCCAAATCTTTCTCGTCTTTTGATTTTTCCTTATTCCTTTTCTTTTTGCTAATTAACAATAGTACCCACTGAACCATTTGATCCTCCCAATGTAGTCTCAATTTTAACTTAAACATTTACTCATTTTAGGAGTTTGTATGGTGTATTATTGACTCTTCTAGATTTGATGACTCATACAAATATAGCTTCCTGGACCTTATTAGGCTCAAAGAAAATTCATAGAAAAAGTGTCAATGAAGTGTAATCCATAGGATGGGTTTAAGAAAAATCCCTATGCACAAACCAAGACAAAATGTCATCTGGAATTTTCGAAGGAAACTAGGGACAATAACAAGCACATATGCCACATGTCAGATCAAAAAATGTAGTCGCAAGTTATATATACCTAATGTGGAAGCTATATCCATGCAGCTCATAAGCAAAACTCATCTAATTTGCTGATCTTCTCCAATCATTGTTGAATTGCTTCAGAATATCAAGAAATTTCTCAAAGCCTTTGATGCCTTTACTTTTGTGTCAGATTCTCAGATAAACACTCTTAAAACGATTGCTTTGATTCTTTACTTAGGAGGACCCTCCTAAATGGGTTGAATCTTTTGCTTTCAAGTGAATCAAACCTGGTCAGATTCTTAGATACTTGAGATGCCCTATCAAAATTGGTGTGTCTTTGGAAGACAAATTTGAATGGTGTGCACATAAGTTTTTTTAAAAATCTGAGAAGTGGAAGAATAAGAAGCTTTCTCTACCTAGCAAAATCACACTTTTCAAACACATAATGTCTTTATTTGCGGTTTATTCCCTTTTGGTGTTTCCCTTTTCAATTATTATTCTAAAAAAGATGGATAAAGTAATGTGTGATTTTATTTTGTAAGCATAGTGGCATGCGTGCTCTTGGGACATGTCCACCTCTTTAAGATCTCAAGATGGTTTGGGGCTTGCAAGAATGAAGGATAAGTCTCAAGCACTTTGTAGTAATCAACCATGGGTAGTTCTAGCCATAAATTGGATTTGCAGTTCTACAGAGAAAAAGAATGGATGGGATCTCTCTTAAGTAGAATCAAGGATGATTCTTTCAAGGGATTTGTGATGGCTTTGGGTAAGCCTTTGCAAAACTGCACTCTAAGAGACTTTAGATATGTGAATGCTCAATGGATCCTAGCTAAGACATGCATGAAATCGAAAATGTATGCCCCTTTTAGCTATATTGCATGGTGATGGGGCAGATTGCAAAAGGTGTGGAAGGCCACCGCATTAGCCAAGATTATGTTTTTATTATAGAGACTATAGGTTTGCAAATTTCTAGTCAAATCTAGGCTCACTAATTGAAATTAAAAAATCTCTCCTATCTGCCCTTCACATAATTGTTTTAAGGAGACTCTGAATGCATTTGTTCTAGGAGTGTGTTGAAACCAGAAAAGAATGGTATGGTGTGATCAGGTGGTTGTAAAGTCACTCTATTTCAATTAATATTTCATGGAGAATAGCATTACTGATGGATAGAGGAAATTTAAATGATGTTCTGTATGATTACTAGCAACTAGTTAGAGCCATTGTCATTATGCATATTTGATAATTTAAAAATGAGGTTATCTTTAAGAAGGGTCGGAGGAATAAGATGCTTCAAGATAGCATTCTGGAAGATTTTTGAAGGAATCAGATGCTTCAAGATAGCATTATGGAAGATCTTTGAAGGGTCATAAAGTATTATGGGAGGAAGAAAGAAAGCTTTAAGCAATCTGTAGCACTTTTGAGTTGCTAAGCTATAGTCTTCATAATATCTTTTTTTTTTATATTTCTCCTTTTTGAGATGTGGATACAATTTCATCTTTTTTTTATTTAAAAAAAAAAGAAAGTACAATATTTTTAACACTGTAGAGTATGATATCCATATTATACTTCTCTCATGTTAGAATATCTTGATATATTGAGTAGGAATACTTTTTTTATTGAAACTAGTATATAGCACCAATAGAAATTAAAGAAGTTGATACATATCTTCATAACATTCATTCCAAAATCTTGTGTCACAAATAGACCTCTACATGACAACAAATCATGGTCTTGGATTATTAAAAGCATCAACAAAAGACACTATATCTTATGACTTTCATCTACCCTTCAAATTCAAAGCCTTATCTTTAGTACATATAATAGGGACAAACAAAATTTAACATGGTTTTTTTGTCCTCCTTGCAATATTTAGAGTATTCTAGGCTAAGGCTGTTGCTTTCACAAAGACATCAACCAAGACAAATGATGATGTGAAGTGTTGCAAGGTTTAATGATGGTCACATCACAAATAAAATGGTTGATTCCACCTAGGTCTTGTGACATTCATAATAGTGCTACCATTAATGTCTCCATAGGCCTCATCCACAGTCTTATTGAGGATGTTGCATCTATCTCTTTTTCTATCAACACAAACAATAAGAATAAAAAATTGATGTGCCTACTATGCTGTAGCAAGAGATCAATGTTCAATTTTTTCTTCTTCTGTGGATTGCAAAGCCACAATGTCAAGAACTACCCTTAGAAGAAGACTAAACCAAAAACCACAACTACCCCTTCTCACACACTAGCTCCTCCCAAGGAGAATTGGGTCCCCAGAGAAAATCAACAAATCCCTACCCCTCCTAGTTCTCTTAGGAAGACAAATGCTCAAGCAGCCAACCCATAGGTTAATTCAAACAAAGGTAAGGATTTCTTTTGGCTTCAATAATTCCTTGGATGTGTTGGTAGATAAAGAGACTAAAGAGTGGATAAAGAAACACGATAATAGGGATGAAGATCTGGTACTGGAAAAAGGTTGGTCAAAGAGTTTGAAGATGGTGTTAATAGAGGGGATGATGTGATCACAAAACTCTTATAGGAGGAGGATTATGAATATGACATCTGTACTTTAGCACTACTTTAGCAGTTGGAGAAAGGGACTAGACAAAAATTTGTGCAAAATTTTGATAAACTCTTTCTAGAAAATCCTCTTACTTTAGAGGACCTAAAAGGAGCAGTAGATGTAATGGCATATGGAAAGACCCTTGGGGATTATGGTCTCCCCATTGAATTCTAGATGTTCTTTTGGAAACTAGTTGGTCCCTTTCTCCTTCTACTTTGGAATGAAAGTGTTACGAATCAACACCTCCCCCACCACATTAATGGAGGCATCATTAAACTCATCCCCAAGGAAGGGAACAAAGAGGAAATTAGGAATTGGAGATCCCTTTACCATGCCCAACTATAGTTACAAAATTTTTGCCAAAGCCTTAGCCCTCAAAATACCCTCAAAATACAAAAGAGAATGGATATATGGATTGTAAAGGAGTAGAAAGGCTTCATCAAGGGGAGGCACCTCCTTGAAGCCATGATCAATCTTTGGGAAGGATGTGAATATGCAAAGGAAACGAAATAAGACATCTACTTCCTTAAGGTGGATTTTGACAAAGCCTATGATAGGCTTGAATAGGATATTCTCATTCAATCTTTACAAGACATGGGGCTAGGACCTACTTTTGTCTCTCATGTTAGGCTACTACTCACTAATGGCTTAGCCAACATTTATGTGAATGGAGAAATGGCTCAGCCCTTCCAATTAAAAAGATCAATAAGGCAAGAGCTCCCTTTAGCCCCATTGCTTTATGCTATTGTGGCTGATGCTCTTAGTTGGTTGTTTCATAAACACGAAGGTGCAATTAAGGGTATTGAGTTCCCCTCTAGCCAATAGTATCTTAATCAACAGTTTGCTAATAACACCAACCTAGCACCCATGAATACTAATCAAGACATTCAAGGATTCATGGATAGCCTAGACAGTTTTTGCAAAGCCTTTGGTTCTATTATTAACCCTACTAAGATAGGCTACTTTACACTAATAGGGTCAAATCAGCTTTTACTAGATAATACAAGATCAATAAAGGTATAGTTTTTAGCAATTGGGTATCCCCTTGGCTTTGACATAACAATGAAATATAGATGGAAAGATTCAAAAAGAAATTAGACAGGTGGAGAGGTTTTCAAGCCAATCTTGTAGGGAGAAAAATGGTCCTCAATCATTGCATTTACCCCATAGGTATCTTTTATCTTTCATCATGGTCCCCTTACCAAGCTGGCCTAGACGAGTTTATCAGACTTTGTAGACCCTTTTTATGGATGGTCCTTCTGTACAACTCCAAAAGTAGGAGGGATAGGGGTTGTAAATATTGATCAAGCACCTAAAAAGTTGGATCATAAAAGCAACATTAAACCCAAAAAAATACTAGCTCAATTTCTTTCGAGAAATGTCAATCAAATTAGGCCCGTCAGAGGGCCCAAGTGGAAGAATTTTCCTCTCCTTTTTGCCTTGTGTGGCTCAAAACCCTATGTCACCAAGAGAAGCCCTCTATGGAATTCTCTCTAGAAGGATTTTGAGGACATAAAGTGCTAGATGTTTTTTCAGGAAAGGGTGACTATGGATTCCATCTGGTTGTCAGTGATATACAAGGATAAGCCTCTAGCGGACAATGATTTGAACTAGCAAGGCTCCTATTTGGAAAGGGTTTGCAAAGCTGGGGTCAGTTATGGGACAAAGCAAAACTAAGATGGAAAACATGGCTGGTAAATAAGGAGAGAATTTGCTTTGACTAATGCCTTACAAATACTAATTATGGACAAAATAAAACTTTGGAATGGAGAAGAGCAATGGAAGGGGGGTCCTCCCTCAACTATAGTAAGGAGTTTAGCTGAATAGGCAGCCCACCTATACCTACACCCTTTGCCTCTATTGAGGAAATCTTTAGGGTTTTGTATGGCAGGGGGAAGCTACAGGACAACATAGGAAAATAGAGGACTAGGTTTGACGAAATTTAGAGTAAGACCATTCCTAAGAGACACTCCACCCTTCCTTGGCTCCTCTTGCACATGGCAGTGTGGACCAATGCTAAGAGTCTTCTCATAGGAAAAGGAGATGGACGGTGCAAGAGGTGTAGCAATTGTAAGGAGGACATTTTCCCCCTTTTTGTTGCATGCCCACAAGCACGGGTAGTCTGAAAGTATATTCATATAAATATAGGGGAAAATCTTGGTCACTGATTAGAATTCATGTCTTGTGATTGATATGGATATCTTTTCAGTTCAATCATGTTGATACTAATCCAAAAATGGCTTTTGGATGTTGGTGATTCAAGAAGAGTTAAGACTCAGTGAAGCTATCATAATCTTTAGTAGCTCTCTTGACCAACTTTAGGATGAAAAAAAAGCTTTTTCAAAAGAAGGTCCAAGAATTACCATGGAACATGCTTGATCCTACATACTCTGGCCTATTATTGCTTATTCAGTCAATTTTTTATGTTATGCCATCTGATGTATCTTTTCAATCTACTAGCAACCCAGTAGAAGATTTTCTATGATAGCTATGCTTAGCTTGAAAATTGGTATAGACTCCATGCATGGAGATCTAGAATTGATACGTAAAATTTGTATAGCAATATAACAAACACTTATTTTCTTCCCCCCCCCCAAAAAAAAAGGGATCAAAATTCAAGATCCAAATTATCCCTTCTATTTTTCTCTACATGTTACCCTTTTTCTTGCTATGGGAAAGGAAAAGTGTATATTGATGATGATCATGATTAGTCCAAGCAAGGTTTGCATTAAGACAAAAGTAAAGTTTATGGGAGTGAAACAACAAAGTTTCAACTCAAAGATGAAGTCTAAATTCTAGCCAAAGTGAGATAAAGATGAATACCACTCCAACATCTATTATATTATGTCCATTTTAATCCATTAATAGGCATACTTATACTAGGATTCCGCACTTCTTCGAAAATCTAGACAGTGCCAAATTTGCAAGAAGTAGGCTAACCTAGCGACGAATGCAAGTCTAATTTTTGACCCACAAAGATTTGCCAAACATGGCACGATTTTAATTCCTTTTTGTCTTTCAGCTAAAAAATTAAGGAGCAAGAGCTTTCATGTTGTGAAAGAGCCTAAAATCAAGACACACAACCCAACACTCTAAGCACACTACAAAGAGAGGATGGCAAAGATCACACACGCAATTGGCTATGTACATTCTGTATACTCTCTATCATAACCAAAAAGAGAAAGATGATACAATATATATAGAGCCCTAGATGGGTTGCCCTAAGTCCATAAGGACTATTCACAAAGGGACTTAGGATCCCTCTAGAGAACTATATGCTCCTAACTAGCTATCCATCTATACATCATATGAACATATATCCAACCGTATGTACATGGGTGACATGAACCCAATGACCCATATACTTCAACACTCCCCATCTTTGGATGGTATCTATCTCACAAAGAGAGTCAAGATTTAAACTCATCAAACTTCTCACAAGATAAGGCTTTTATAAACAAATTTGTTGCCTAGTCCTCACAGAAACAATAAACTAGTTGAACAATTCCTTCCTCCACCTGATGTCACGAAAAAGGGTAGCGTATGTCTATGTCCTTTGACCTCTCATGATCTTTTGGACTCTTTGCCAATACAATGGCACTCTGGTTGTCATAAAAGATTGCGATAGCACCAGATTGGACTACACCAAGATCCTCCAGGAACCTTCGAAGCCATATCGCTTCACATGCACAATATGCAAGAGATATATAGTGAGCCTCTACTATAGACAATGCCACGGTGGCTTGCTTCTTGCAAAACCAAGACACACAATGAGTATTCACCATAAATGTCTATCTTGAAATAGACTTGCACTTGGGGCCTCCTCCCCAATCTGCATCACAAAACCCCTCAAGCTATGGTTTTGCGTTTGGGCACTCTTTCAGGTATGCCAGCCTATGATTGGTTGTCCCACATCTAAAAATCTGCTTCAACCCATTCCAATGGTGAACACATGGCTTTGCCATAATTGGCTCAATAGCCCTATTGCAAAGCAAATATCAGATGGTGTCCATGTCATCAAGTGTGTGTGTTTACAAAATATTGCAAACAATTCTCTACACTATTGAACTTTAATTCAACAATTCAATTCAATACAAATCAAATTCTAAGCATCATTTTGTATAATAGCACAATGCTTCACATTGTCATGTGGTATTTCAATCGAATTGTACATTTCTTTTTCTAGTACTATTATTACAAAAATTTCAACAAATTTATATGTCAATCAAAATAATAGTGATGATATAAATACCCTAGTATACTCATCGAACTTTTTGAAATTTATCATTTTAATTGAAGGAGAGATACTAACATGCCACCATACAACATAACATTTTGTTGGAACAATACATATTACGATGGGAAGGAAGGTATAGAATGCATCTCCCCATCTATTATTCATGTCACAATTAAGTATAATCAAATTCACAAATAAAGATGTCATGTCTAGAGAACATCTGTTTGGTTTTGTCTTGTCATGTGATTCAACTTTGCAATGAAGTATTACTATGTAAGACCAATCGTAGGCATATCGTAGGCATCATCAAAGTGTACCTTGTCCAATCCCATTTTGTTGTACACTTCAAAGTAGAAGTTGTTGATCCATGTATTGTCATCACTCGATAAAATCTATTGTCCCATATGACACCACATCTATTGTGAAGTATGTGTTTTGAACGTCCAATTTGTTAAATGCTTGTGTTTGATCATGGCTGTAGGTTTTAATCACTCACTTTTGGCTAATCTTAGCAGGCAAATGGAAATGTAATACCAAACAAGGACATCAAATCTAGCATCTAAAAATACTATATATATATATGTGTGTGTGTGAGTGTGTGTGTGTATGTGTGTATGTATGTATATGTATATGTATATGTATGTATATATGTATGTATGTACGTATGCATGCATGCATGCATATGTATATGTATATGTATATGTACATGTGTGTGTATATATATATATCAAAGAGAAAGCATTTAACCCTTTTCAAAAAAAAATCTATACCTGTAGAGTAATAAAATAACTTATAAAGGAATAGTCATATAAAACATAAAGATAGACAACTCAAGAAATCAGAAGAATCTACATCAATACTTTACTACTACGACTAAATATACAAAAGCACAATTAAAACTACAAATCCACAACTCTGCAAATGTATATCAATAAACATACATACATGCATATATACATACACACACACACACACACACACATATACATATATATATATATAGTTGTATATATATATATATATATATATATATATACTTAGCAAAGTAAACAACTTAGAGCAAACCTTAGAAAATAAAGATCTTCGACGACTAGATAAAGGAAAGGAATAAGAACTATACACACATATATACATATAAATGTGTGTGTGTGTGTGTGTGTGTGTGTATGTGTACACACAAATCGAAAGAGCAAATTACATCCAAAGAAAAATTAACACGACCCATCTAGAGAACCTCCTATAAACTAGATTAAATTAAAGAAATTATTCTAAAGAAAAAAGACTAAATGATAGTATATATAAAGGTAAATATTCCCATATGAGTAGAAAGTTAGACCTAAACCATATAATTAGATAAACTCCCCCTTATATATAAAGAAACAATCTAGCACATGTTGAGAGACCACGCTCAACATCATTTGATTACATGTGCATAGCACTAACACATATAGAGTGCTATAAAGGAAAGGGTTAGATGCCCTAACCATAACCCTAAATGTGTTTGTATATATTCTACATTTTCAACTAAATCTAGTGTACAGTTAGTCATTTGTGGTGTGCTCTCTAGCTATGCCCTCTCTCTTCATCTCCACTCTTCTCCTCTCCCCTCTTCATATTTTGTCATGGTATCAGAGCTCCCTTGCCTTTCGCTGAGCCATTGCGATCTGAGAGCATGAGAGAGTGTGAAAGATTGATTGAGAGTTCTAGAGAGATTGTGAGTGCATTTCATGCTCTTTCGTTGAGGTAAAATTCCGTTTGTTCACTTTCGTTGATTTGAGAGTTTTTCTTGAGTTATCTTCTCTTTCGTTGAGAGAAACTTCCATTCACTTGAGATATTATTATGTTCATTGTGAGAGTTCATTCATCAAAGATTTCCATTCATTCCATTGTTTCTTGCAAGAAAGAGCAAGGTCTCCATCAAGATCAAGAGAGAGAGAGAGAGAGAAACATAGTTCTCTGTGTTCTTTTTTCAAAGAGATTCAGTTACTCTGATAGGCTTGCTCTAAAGAGACTCCTATCTACAGTAGCCTGCAATAGAGGATATCTCCAAATGCAACCACATATGGCTAGAGACACCTTGGAAGCATGGCTTGAGCCATTGCTAGTGACCCGTTTAAATCTCTCTAAGCCAAATTCGCAATCAGAGGCATGCTCTGTTGTAGTAGATCTTTCCTTTTCCATCGGCTGCATCAACCTAGCAAAGCTCGAGGCTCTCATGACTCAAACTCACGATTTATGCACACTTTATCTTGACCATCTATGACTGACTCTGTGCCATCTATGATTGCTAGCTCTCCAATGGCCTCTACAGCTGAAGGCTACCCACAAACAATGTAGCTCAAGCGCCAAATGGCTCTCCCGGTAACTTGCACCCTCAACTCCAAACGGTGCCATCAAAGCCTCACCAAGTCCATAGCTGCATCTCCAGCCACCTCCTTAAGCTTAGCGCTACACCAACCCATCATCAATGCTCCATTTCTCTGCTAGGGCCTATAGCGTAGCTCTACCTACAGTGCCAAACTGACCTCAATGAGCACCAAATCCTTCTGAAGAGCCTTCGAGCGACTAAGGTGGCTCTTCCATTAGCTTTACTCCCGGTTGGAAGCTCTAAAGCACATCCAAGGAGGTTGTTGTGACTCCAGCCTTGACTCAACCGACACCAATGCCTTGGCTAGCTATGATGCCACTGCTGCACACGAATGCCCGTGCCTCTCTAATCAAAGGCAATTACGCTCTTCAACAAGCAGTACCACTCTTAGCAACGACGCTTACGAGCTCTAAGCTCCCATAGCCAACCAATCTCCACATGCACACTAGCACCTTCTACAATCAGGCAACCCAAAGACTTATCTCCATCAAGGTTGACACATCTCTAACTATGGCCCCTCTCCCACCTGGCTACTCCATGATCATGGGCTCCAGTGCCACCCCGATTGACTCTAGCAATCCGCAACAAAAACAACCAATGAACGAATGATCTCTTTTGCAAACAGCTTCCAACAAGTAGGCTCCCCCATCACAAGATCTCTGCAAGTGACTCACGGGACACACAGACAAAAATTCGCAAGCAAAATGGAATCTTCTTAGATTCTATAAGATTTTCGTGTGGCTATTTCTTATGACACGTGGCGCATTGAGAACCCACCCCAAGGGATAGGGTTACCCACAGTGGCTTGGTTCATGACTTGCCACATCAGTAATGGCCACACATCTACCATGTCATCATCCTATCTACCATGTCATCTGCCATGGTGGCATGCCACATCACCATTGCTAACATTAGCATCTACCACATCATCACTCCAACTTGGCAACCACATCATCAATGCCACCTTAGTAGGTGCACAATCAACATCCATGTCATTAGGTTGACCTCAGTTGCCACATCATTTGTTGACTAAGTCAAAGTGCCACATCATTAGCATTGACCAATCCATTGCGATGTCACCCTGTCCAGTTAATAGTGCCACATCATCACTACCATGTGACATTGTCCCCTGCCAGGCACTCTGACCCCTTTGCAGGCACACTTTGCATCCTGCATGTGCACCTGCCTGCCACCTCAGCACAGGGCTCCACAGGCACAGTCCCTACTAAGCACAGGCACTGCATGTGACCCCTTGATTGCCACATCATCACTGAGCACATTTGCACTCCTTTTGCCCCTCCACCTAGATCAAGTCGTATCTCTTAATCCAAGAAGAATTTGAGGGCACTCCAAAAAGGAAGATCGATCGATTTTTTGTGCTCTACATGCTTGTCACATCACATACACATTTTGATGCAAGTATTACCCACTTTTGATCCTCGTCGACAAATCCACTTCCTACATGCACATCAGCCTCTACATCGACTCATCTGACCTAGCACATAAAAAGAACAAAAGAAAAAGAAATTATTTGCTCTTCTTTTCTTCGATCGATGGTTGGTCTAGATTTAGATCAGAGTAGACTAAATTGCCATAGAGGAGACGATTTGAATTTCTCTAAGTTGCCAATTTAATCCATGCCCAAAATTCCTAACTAGTTCCTACTCAGTCCCTACGCTCACATATGGTTTCACATCATCACATTTCCTGAAATCTGATGTTCATCAGTTTAGTGAGCAGACTTCATTGTGTTCAAAGGCATTGACTGATTAATCAATGGGCAGATAGTACATGATTTGATTTCACACACTCATGCCATGATTGTAAAGCCTATTCGGCTATTTTTTGGCATTATGCACATCATTTCAAGCCTTGTAAAACCTCTTGGCTATTCCCAGCATCATTTTCAACAAGCCTTGTAATTTAGATTGTCTTATATATTGCAGTTCAATCTTCACCAATAGTTCAGACTTCACTTGCCACAGTCAATGTTTTGCAGTTGATACAAACAGTGATTTTCACGACACTTTGAGTACATTTCTTGCATCATGTCTACATCTACTAGCAACCTCAATCTGGAGGCATCTGCTAAGCTAGACAACTCTAATTACAGCACATGGAAATACTAAATGGATACCATTCTTATACTTTAGGGAAAATGGAGTATGTCGATGGATCTACACCTAGACCATTGGACGATCTAGCCAGTAGTAGCTCTACTCCACCTGTTGTCACAGCACTAGTAGTGGGATCTACAACGGGATCTCTAGCTACACCAATAGTTTTTGCACCTG
Organism: Dipteris shenzhenensis; assembly: GCF_047967505.1. Lineage (NCBI taxonomy): Eukaryota > Viridiplantae > Streptophyta > Polypodiopsida > Gleicheniales > Dipteridaceae > Dipteris > Dipteris shenzhenensis. Next base: position 12,527,960 of record NC_141605.1, read on the forward strand.
TAGCAAATCTTGCCATTACCTGAGCACAGGTAGAATGGGATAAGAAAGACAAGTATGCATATCATCTGATCAAGCAGAATGTGCAAGATGTCATGCTAGGACAACTCAACACAGTCAAGACATCAAAAGAAGCATGGGATATGTTCGCAGCTCTCTACGAGTCCAAGAACACTTCCAAGATTTTCACACTGAGAAACCAAATCAGCCAAAGCTTTCGCAACAGTAGCAAAATCGATCATGCTTACGTACTCAGGATCAAAGATTACAACAATCAACTTGCAATAGTAGGAGGGACCATTAATCCAGCACAAATGGTTCAAGTCATCCTAAATGGACTAGGAGAGGGACACGAGAATCTAGTCCAGAGTATTTCCATTCAACAACAAATTCTAACACTAGAAGAACTTCAGTCACAGTCTTACTTGGTGAAGAGATCAAGACGTAGGCCATTCATGCATGCAAAGTTAATTCTAATGCTTAGACATTCACAGCTACAAACAGAAGCAAAGGCAGAGGTAGATCATTCTAGAGAAGTGGTCATCATCAGTAACAAAATCATCATCAAAGTCAAAATCAACATCAGCAACATCAAAATCAGCAAAAGAGGAAATCATTCCAATCGAGGAAGATTCCAATGACGAGGGAATGCATCCACCAATGTGTCAAACATCTAGTGCAACTACTGTCATAATTTTGGACACTATGAAAGAGATTGCCACAAGAAACAGTACGACCAAGGCAGTCAATCCAACAACAATCGAGGGAATTTATATGAAAGAGGAAATCATCGTGGTGGACATTCTAGTCACAGTCATTATGCAAATGAACATGGGAATATATTTCTTGCAAACAAAGAAATGCAGAAGATTGATACATTGTATCTAGACACTGATTGCAATTCAAAAGAGGATTTCAGCTATCAAGTTGACCAAGCAGATCAAGATCCTTGGTACATCGACAGCAATGCATCATCTCATATGACAAATCATCAAGAATCATTCACAAAGATGAAACCATTAGAAGGTCAGAAGAATGTCATCTACACAACAAATAATACTCCAAATCCAGTTCAAGGGACATGCATTATCCCTATGAACAATTTCACTCGTACAAAAGGATTGGTGAAAGATGTACTCTATGTTTCGAAGCTCAGTAAGAATGTCTGGTCAGTAGGTCAAATGATAGAACACAACTACTGATTCATCTTCAATGGAGATTAATGCACTATCAGAGACAAAAATCCAGAGGATTTCAGCGAGTAGGAAAAGGAGTCAAGGAAGGACGCCTGTACAGAATGCTAGCTACAGTACCATATTTGCATGCCATGTCAGCTCAACTACAACATATGCCACTTTTCACAAAATGACACAAGATATATGGTGATGTCAATTTCAAGAGCTTGATAGATCTCAAGAATCAAAATATGGCAATTGGGATTCCTAAGCTGTAGTTTCTTGGAAAAGTTTGCCAAGCATGCTGCTTTGGCAAACAAAAGCAAACCAACTTTGGCAGAAGCACCTCTTGAGCAAGAGGTATTCTTGATTTAATACATACAAATGTATGGGGTTATGCCCAGACCCGCAGCATCAATGGTTCACTTTACTACTTGACTTTCATCGATGACTACAACAAATATTGTTGGGTCTACTTTCTGAAAGAAAAATCTGAAGTCTTTTGTGGATTTTAAGAATTCAAAGCCATGGTAGAAAACCAGACATGCAGATTAAGTCATGAGATCAGATAGAGGAGGTGAATACATGTCTTCAACATTCATGAACTTTTACAGAAGTCACGGCATTTGAAGACAATTCACTTGTGCAGATACTCCTCAATACAATGCAAGAGTTGAAAGGAAGAATGGTACTTTAGTAGACAGTGCTAGAGCAATGCTTTAGTGAGAATCATCTTCCAAATCACTATTGGGAAGAAACAATAGCCACTGCAAACTACTTGCTTAATAGTCTTCCTACCAAACCAATTCAGGGTATGACACCTTATGAAGCATTCACTGGACACAATCCATGCATTGGGCATCTCCACATATTTGGTTGCATAGCATATGCCCACATACATGACAACAATCACAGAAAATTGGATGGGAAGTCATATAAATGCATCATGGTTGGCTACAGTGAAGAAAGCAAAGCATACAAGTCATATGATCCCATCAACTGCAAGATCATTATCTCCAGAGATGTAATCTTTGATGAGGAATCAGAATGGAAAACCTCAAATACAGAGGAGATAAATACACTGATTTCACAATCATCTACAGAAAAGGTTGATGATGAAGAAGAGCAAGAATTGCTAGAAACACCCCGAGAAGAGCCACATCAACTCAAATGGTCTACCAGGGAAAGTAGATCTCCAGCCAAATTGACATATGCTTAGAAAGGCAAAGCAATTCAGGTTGAAACCATGAACTATGCTCTTATGACTACCATCATGGCTATAGAAGAGCCAGTGTACTTCGAAGATGCAGTACTAGGAAAGAAGGCCATAGCAAACAAATGGGTATACAAATGAAGTACATGGAAGCATTCAAAGATACAAAGACAGACTAGTTGCAAAAGGATTTGCACAATAATATGGTCAAGACTATGATGAGACTTATGCTCCAATAGCAAAGATGGATTCCGTACGGTTCTTGATATCACTAGCGACATTCAGCAGATGGAATGTGTACCAACTCGATGTTAAGAATACATTTCTCAATGCTTACCTAGATGAGGAAGTCTACATGCAACAACCAACAGGTTATGTTGAACTAGGAAACGAGAATCAGATTTGCCATCTCAAGAAAAGTCTCTATGGCTTAAAGCAAGCACCCAGAAGTTGGTACAAGAGAATCGACAAGTATTTTGCTGATCTGGGATACATGAAATCCAATGGAGATCATACTCTCTACTACAAAGTTCAAGGGGAAGACATTACTATTGCACTTTTGTACGTAGATGATCTGATTGTGACCGGAAGCAAGGATAGCTTTATTAGGAAATTGAAACAAGACTTTTCTACAGAGTTCGGCAATGTCATGAAAGATCTTAGAGTTATGCACTATTGTCTCTTGGAATTGAGTTCTGGAGAGATTCAGAGAGCACCTTTATGAGTCAGCTCAAATATTTTGACAGTATCCTGAAGAAGTTTCATATGGCAGATTGCAAGATTGCAGCCACTCCCATGGAACAGAGTTTGAAACTTACAAAAGATTTAGAAAAGCCTACAATCAATGACAAGTACTATAGGTAGCTCATCGGATCTCTTATATATCTAACTATCACACGGCCAGATATTTGTTATGTAGTAAGCTCACTTGCATAGTTTATGGCAAATCCAAAATAGTCTCATTGGAATGCAGCCAAAAGAGTCCTGGGATACATTAGAGGTACAAGACATTTTGGAATAGAATAAAGAGAAAGTCATCCAAGGTTGCATGGATACTGTGACAATGACTATGCAGGAGATCATGAGACTAGGAGATCGAAACATGGATATGCATTTTTCCTTGGTCAAGGTGCTATGTCATGGTTGTCAAACAAACAACCAACTATTTCTTTGTCTTTGATTGAAGTAGAATATAGAGCAGTCACTACATGTGCATGTGAGGCTATATGGCTCTATACACTATTGTTATTAAAAAGACATTACTTTGATGAATCAAAGCCAACAACAATATACTGTGATAATCAATCGGCTCAAGCATTGGCTAAGAATCTACTATATCACTCCAGGACAAAGCACATTGATGTTAAAGAGAACTTCATCGGAGAAAGAGTGTTACTTGGTGACATCACACTGCAGCATTGTGATAGCAAAGAGAATGTTGCATACATCTTTACCAAACCACTCGGTGAAGAGCTTTTTGAGAAACACTGATAAGCTCATGGTTTGACGTAGAGGATGGACATTCCACTTAAAGGGTGTGATGGAATGTAATGCTCAGTCCTTCTTCAATTCTCCATAATCATCATCGTGAAGGAAGGCCTACTTCATGATGTTGATCTTGCGGGAAGGTGTTGAGAGAACACACTCAACATCATGTGATTACAGGTGCATAGCACTAACACATATAGAGTGCTATAAAGGAAAGGATTAGATGCCCTAACCCTAACCCTAAATGGGTTTGTATATATATTCTACAATTTCAACTAAATCTAGTGTACAATTAGTCATTTGTGGTGTGCTCTCTAGCTGTGCCCTCTATCCTCATCTCCACTCTTCTCCTCACCCCTCTTCATATTTTGTCAACACATCCCACATAAAGCAATAAGTAAGACACTCAATTCCAAATCTAGAAATACTAAGATAACAATTTAAATTAATAATCTAATTAGTCATACATGCTATGTTTAGACCATATAACTATAGTAGAAGTCAAGGGATTAGCAAGAAACTTTTAGGAAAACATTTTTTAATATCTAAAATTAATTATATAATTTAATCTAACAAGAAACTATAACACTGAAAACAAATACAAGACTGGGAAATTCCATATATAGAGAGAGAGAGAGATAAATAGACAGACAGAGAGATAGATAGATAGACAGACAGACAGACAAACAGAGAGATAGATAGACAGACATACAAACAGATAGATAGACAAATACATACAGACATCCATACACACACACACATGCATGCACGCATGCATGCACACACATAATTTGGATAATGCCATATGGACATTCACACCGATCAGCATCAAAATGGCTCATATTGAAGCCTGTTGTTTAGTTTGTAGTTCTATTCAATCACATATTCTTGCACCTTTGCTAAATCTTTGTAGTGCTCTCTTTAAATCCTCTTCCTTCTTTTTGAAAGTCTCCATATTGCCCACATGTCAATAGAAATCAGTGCTAAGAGTGAGTAGCCACCAAATTTCCATGCTTTGTTATTAACCAATGCTAAATTTGTCATTTTAATTGAAGGGGAGATACTAACTTGCCACCATCCAACATAAAATTTTGTTAGAACAATACATGTTACGATGGGAAGGAAGGTTTAGAATGCATCTCCCCAACTATTATTCATGTCACATTTAAGTATAATCAAATTCTCAAATAATGATGTCATGTCTAGTGAACATCTATTTGGTTTTGTCTTGTCATGTGATTCAACTTTGCAATGAAGTATTACTATGTAATACCAATCATAGGCATCATCAAATGTACCTTTTCCAATGCCATTTTGTTGTTTACTTTGATGCAAAATTTGTTGATGCATGTATTGTTGTCACTAGATAAAATGCATTGTCCAATATGACACCACATCTATTGTTTAGTATGCGTTTTGAATGACACCACATCTATTGTCCAATATGACACCGCATCTACTGTTTAGTATGTGTTTTGAATGTCCAAATTGTTAAATGCTTGTGTTTGATGGTGGCTATAGGTTTTAATCACTCACTTTTGGCCAATCTTAGCATGCAAATGGAAATCCAATACCAAGGACATCAAATCTAGCATGTAAAAATACTATTATATATATATGTATGTATGTATGCATGTATGCACACACGCATGCATGTATATGTATATGTGTATGTATGTATGTATATATATGTATATATATATATATATATATATATATATTGAAGAGTAAAAGTATTTAACCCTTTTTATTAAAAAAATATATACTTATAGAGTAATAAAAAAGCCTATAAAGGAGTAGTCATATAAAACATAAAGATAGACAAATCAAGAAATTGGAAGAATCTACATCAATACTTCACTATTATGACTAAATATACAAAAGCATAATTAAAACTACAAATCCACAACTGTGCAAATGTATATCAGTATACATACATACATACATATATATATATAGTTTTATATATTTTTATTTTTATATTTATATACCTATACTTAGCAAAGTAAGCAACCTAGAGCAAACCTTAGAAAATAAAGATCTTCAACGACTAGATAAAGGAAAGGCTTAAGAGCTATACACACACACACATGTGTGTGTGTGTGTGTGTGTAAATATATGTATACATATATATACACAAATAGAAAGAGCAAATTACATCTAAAGAAAAATTAACAAGACACATCTAGAGCACCTCCTGTAAATTAAATTAAATTAAAGAAAGTATTCTAAAGAAAAAAGACTAAATGATAGTATATATATATATATATATATATATATATAGAGAGAGAGAGAGAGAGAGAGAGAGAGAGAGAGAGATAAATACACACACACACGCACTCACACATACGTACGTACGTTCGTACATATATACATATGTATGTATGTATGTACGTACGTACGTACATATATACATACATACATACATACATATATGTACACACACACACACACACACACACACACACACACACACACACACACACACACATAAATTTGGATAATGCCATAAGGGCATTCACACCAATCAGCATCAAAATGGCTCATATTGAAGCCTGTTGTTAGTTTGTAGTTCTTATCAATCATATATTCTTTCTCCTTTGCTAAATCTTTGCAGTGCTCTTTAAATCCTCTTCCTTCTTTTTTGAAGTCTCCCATATTGCCCACGTGTCAATAGAAATCGGTGCTAAGAGTGAGTAGCCACCAAATTTCCATGCTTTGTTATTAACCAATGCTAAATTTATTTCCATCCTGTCTCTCTCAGGAATATAAGGGTTTGCATATGGGATTTCATTGAGCTTTAATGGTGTCTAGTGTCTTTGTGTAATAATATCTCTATCTTCTTGAGTGAGATCATCGATAGCTATCAGGCTATGAGTGCCCACTGGGCACAAAGATGTGTCTCCAAACAGTATGACTTTCCTTGCATATGTATAGGAGATGTCCTTTACTCCATGAATTTCCAAAAACCATTTCATTATCTAGGGAGTTATAATCATAAAATGTTCTTGTTCTTTCTCATCTTGGATTATCAACTCTTCAATTTGATTTTGAATATGCACTAGCTTTATGAGCGAAGCTTTTTTGTCTGTGCAATTTAGGTGCCATAGTTTGCACCAATCTTCTACTTCCAATTGAGCTAGTAGTAGTAAAGGAGAGTCAAGGTCGTTTTTGAAAGCATTTAAGTCAAGCTCTTAGACTTGCTTATGAAACTAGGATGAAACTCTAGGTATGATATGATGACTAGGAATGCCTAAGCTACTAGGGAAGGGGCCGAGAAAGCTATATCATACCCCAATGACATCAAATACACATGCCAACCATAACACTGCATACATGTGCATGTGAAGAGAGTGGGAGAGAAGTAAGGAGTCTCACTTGCAGCATTCTCACATACACAAAGGGGGAATACACACAAAGGTGGAGGTTGAAAACAATTTTCCTCTTCTTAGTTGTGAAAAGCCCAAAAGAACTCTCTCTCTTAGTACAAAAGGAATAGATGAACCCTATATGTGGGTCTCAAACCAAACTCAGCTAACCTAGGTGGCATACTAACTGAGCCACTAACTAGAGTACATAAAGATAGCTGTCATTTAGCTATTATTCATGGGCGGTGTACCAATCACATCTGCAGCTAACAAGGTGGTGACATAAATGCACAACGGTCACCCTGGCATATCTGTTGAGATATCAAGCTCTACCCCCGATATATCTCCTGGATGACTATCATTTATGTCACCGCCTATGTTAGTTGTACTCGTGGTCTAGTTAGACTACCACGTATGTTTTTGGTTTGGGTTCACATATGAACCACGTATTCTAGGGTTTGACATATAGGGTATTTCCCTCTTCTATTGTATTGTTGTGTGCAAAAGTGAAGAAAGGCTTCACCCTCCAACCTTGTGTCCTCTCTCTTTTGTGTGTTGTGAAGAAAGCTGAACTTGAGTCTCCTATCTCTCTCCCTTATTCTTTACATGGTATCAGAGCCTTGTTCGTGGTAAGGAGCTCAAGAAAGCAAGCCAAGTTTGTGGTGTCGTGGTAAGAGGACCAGTGTTGCTTTCCTATTTCGAGTTTGGGAGCAAATCTCTGCAGGTAGCACAGCCAGAAGTGCAGGAGTGTACTGTTTCAGATTGAGAGGCCCTTCGCCGTGTGGCGAGAGCGCAGTATATGCTGCGGGTAAGGGCGAAACCCTTGGTGACTTTATTTTTTTGATTTGAGGCCATTTCGGGGCCCGTTTTGAAGGCGCAAGTTCTTCGTAGGCACTCAGAAAAAGGCCCTGTTTTTCGCTGTGCGACCACTGCGCGACTAGTCGGTGGAAAGGTGCCACAGAAATTGCATCGTATGCCTGTGTGCAGAGATATTGGGAGTTGCAGATCATGCCTGTTGCCTGTTGATGCAAAATCATCACTAGGAAGTGACTGTGTGGTGAAATACCACTTTCGTCAGTGTTGCAGATCTGCCCCTGTGAGGCTTTTTGCAGAAGTTTTGCTATTTGCCCTTGTGAGGCATTTGCTGTGTTTACAGGTTGCTGTTGCAATTCGTGATTTGTAAAATGTCTGAGAATCTGTCTACCATTGTCAGTGAGAAGCTTGACAAGAACAACTTCCAAGCATGGAAGTTCAGGATGACAAACTTCCTTATGGGAAAGGGAGTTTGGGAGTACATCAGTGGTGAAACTGCAGAACCAGTTTTGGGTACTGCTCCCACTCCTGCTGAATTGAAGGCCTTTAAAGAATGGCATGAAAAAGCCAGAAAATGCCTGTATTGGCTGTCTGTTAGCATTTCAGATTCTATGATTGTGCATATACAGGATGTAGAGACGCCTAAGGAGGCATGGGATACATTGGTGAAGCTGTATAGCACAAATACCAAAGCACAAAAGATGTGAGTTGCACAATGTGCAAAGGAAAAATCTGAATATAAATGAGTATTCCTTGAAGGTGAAAGCCCTTGCAGATTCTCTTGCCTCCATTGGAGCACCTGTTGATGATGAGGACTTAGTGTCCGTGACCTTGAATGGTCTTGGGAAAGATTATGCACAGTTTCGGACATCCATTGGAGTCCGTGAAACATTTCCTGATTTTCAGGAACTTATTGCTCTCTTGCTGAGTAAAGAGCAAAGGAATGGTGGTTCAGCCACCTCAACTTCTCAAGAGACTGCTTTCTACTCGAATACAGGTAGAGGCAGGGGTAGAGGAAGAGGCCGTTTTGGTGGCCGTGCAGGAAATCAGAACCAACAGCAACAACAGGAAAACCAGTCCTATGGAGAAGGACGTGGTAGTTCTAGAGGCAGGGGGAGCCAAAGAGGCCGTGGTTCATGGCAAAGGAACCAGCAAGTAAACAGCAGCACAGAATGCTATTATTGTGGAAAGCCTGGACACAAGGAGAATACATGCTATAAAAAGCAGAATGACATTAAAAGTGGGAAGTTGCAGCAAAGCAACTATGCATCATCAAGTGGGCATGGTGACGACAGAAATGAGCACCTTTTTGTGATGCAGCATATGGTTAACTCCATGTCAGGAGATGCTGCAGCTTGCAATGATGTTTGGTATGTTGATTCAGGTGCCTCTAACCACATGACCAGTCATGGTGAGTGGTTTCATGATGTTAGAAATTTGGATAAGCCAGGTTATGTTGAAACAGGTGATGATACTGCGCACCCAATTACGTAGGTTGGTAAAGTGCCATTGGCTATGCAGGATGGCAAAACGAAGTACTTGGCAGATGTACTTCATGTTCCAAAAATCACTAAGAACCTGGTTTCAGTTGGCCAGATGGTTGAGCAAGGTCTGCAGGTTAGATTTAATCCTGATGGATGCTTTGTTGAGGACTTGAAAAATAAGTGCCGCTTGGTTGCAAAAGGCAACAAAAATGGCAGAATATTCACCTTGGATGTTGATATGCCTGAGGTGAAAGCCGCTATGTTTGCACATGGGAGAGGTGTCATTGCAGATATTGAGATATGGCACAAGCGCATTGGGCACGTGAATATACAAAGGCTGAAATCTATGCAAACGAAAAACATTGTTGGAGGTTTGCCTAAATTCAGAGTTGAGGGAATGCAAAAGGTATGTGAAGCATGCCAAATGGGTAAGCAGGCCAGACATGCATTTCCCAAAAATGCTAAGGTGAGCAGAAGACCTTTGGAAGTGATCCATTCAGATGTTTGGACAACCAAAGCTGCTTCTATTGGTGGATGCCATTATTATGTGACGTTTATTGATGACTACACTAGGAAGGTGTGGATTTATTTTATGAAGCACAAAAGTGAAGTGTTCAGCCATTTCAAGGCTTTTAAGGCCATGGTTGAAAAAGAGAAAGGTGTGCATATTAAAGTGCTAAGATCTGATGGAGGGGGAGAGTACTTTTCAGAAGAATTTTGTGAATATCTGAAAGAATAGGGAATTCAAAGGAAGTACTCATGCAGGTCTACCCCTCAACAGAATGGGGTTGCAGAAAGGAAGAACAGGCATATTGCAGAAGTAGGACGGGCGATCCTAAATGAGAAAAACATGCCTGATTATTTTTGGGCTGAAGCAGTAGCAACTGCTGTTTATATTATGAATAGAACCCCCACTGCAGCTGTCCATGGCATGACGCCTGAACAAATGTATACAGGCCAAAAACTAGATATTTCTCACTTGAAGGTATTTGGTTGCATAGCTTATGTTCATGTTCCTGATGAGAAGAGAACAAAGCTGGATCCAAAGGCAGAAAAATGCATCTTTATTGGATATGCTCAGCACCAGAAAGGGTATCGCTGTTATAACCCTTCCACCCGCAAAATGCAAGTGAGCAGAGATGTTTTTTTTGATGAAATGAGCAGTTGGTATGCACCAACTGTTATGGTAGGAGATGCAGATGCAGGAAATGGGAATGCTGCAATAAATGCAGAGCAGCAATCTCAAGCCTTGAGTGGACCCAGAGAGTCCTCTACTAGTGGATCTAATGCATGGACAGGGAGATTGAGATCTAGTGAATCGTCACATGGCAGCCCTGATAGTGTTGTGTAGGTATCACATAAGGGAAAAGAAAAAGTAGACCATGCTCCAGTGTTTGATGTGTCTGCTGGTAGCTCTCATGTTGATGGAGAGTCAAGCGGCTCTGAAATGAGCCTTGATGAGGAATTTGGGATTTCGTCTGTTGTTACACCTGGTGCAAGGAAAAGCAGGCATGATTTAAAGACTCCTGCAACTGATCCAGTTGTACGGAGGTCCACTCGTATTAAGTATCCAGTTGACAGGCTGAGATATGATGGGTATACAGCACATCACTATGCTTATATGGTCAAGGTTCTAGAGGAGCCAGAGCCCACATGTTTTGAGGATGCAGCAGGGCATAAAAATTGGGAAGCAGCTATGGATGAAGAGATGGCTGCCTTGGATGCAAACCACACTTGGGATTTGATGCCTTTGCCTCATGATAAGAAGGCTATTGGCTGCAAGTGGGTTTACAAAGTAAAGCACAATGCTGATGGGTCTGTTAGCAGGTACAAGGCAAGATTGGTTGCCAAAGGTTTTGCGCAGACATATGGCATTGACTATGAGGAAACTTTCAGCCCAGTTGCAAGGATGGCAACCGTGAGAGCAGTAATTGCTATGGCTGCTGCAAAGGGATGGTCTTTGCATCAGATGGATGTGAAAAATGCCTTCTTGCATGGTGATTTGCAAGAAGAGGTTTATATGATGCAGCCAGAAGGTTATGAGGATAATTTACACCCCGATTTTGTATGCAGGTTGCGCAAAGCCTTGTATGGCTTAAAACAGGCGCCGAGGGCATGGTCAGACAAGATAGGGCAATATCTTGTCACTATTGGATTTCAGATTTCCAATTCAGATTTTTCACTTTATGTGAAAAGGACAAACAGAGGGATTGTGCTTATAGTCATCTATGTTGATGACCTGATTATTACAAGTGATAGTGATGCAGACATTAATGAAGTGAAGCTGCTGTTGAAGCAGAAATTTGAGATGAAGGATTTGGGAGAGCTGCGTTCCTTCTTGGGCATTGAGGTTATTAGATCCCCGAGTGGGATATGGCTGTTGCAAAGGCAATACGGTTTGGACATGCTGTCCAAATATGGGATGACAGGCTGTAAGCCTATCTCTGTTCCATTGGAGCAGAATGTGAAGCTCAATGCAGAGACAGGTGAGCTTCTTGAAGATATTACTATGTACAGGCGCATAGTAGGTAGCTTGATTTACATGACTATAACCAGACCAGATTTGAGCTATGCTGTGGGGCTGGTGAGTCAGTTTATGCAGGCACCGAGGAAGCCACATTTGGATGCGGCTAGGCGCATACTGCGGTATGTGAAGTCCACATTGCATTATGGACTGTTTTATGAAGCTGGGTGTGCATTACAGGTACATGGATACACAGATGCTGACTGGGCTGGTAGTGTCTTAGACAGGAGATCTACTAGTGGTTTTATGTTTTCCCTTGGGAGTGGTGCCATTAGTTGGAGCAGCAAGAAGCAGCCAACAGTTGCCTTGTCGAGCACAGAGGCTGAGTACAGGGGTGCAGCAATGGCTGCATGTGAGGTAGCTTGGTTACGGAAGCTACTTGCAGATATGGGACAGTCAATTCATGCAGCAGTTGTCATTCATTGTGACAACATTAGCAGCATCATGCTTGCTAATAACCCAGTTTATCATGCTAGAACGAAGCACATTGAGGTGCATTATCACTTTGTGAGAGAGAAGGTTCTAGCTGGTGAGATTGATCTTGTCTATGTCAGCACTGAGGAGCAGGTGGCTGATATTTTTACGAAGGCGTTGGGTACCGAGAAGCTTCGCAGATTTAGGAGCTTGCTTGGTGTACGTGAGATGGATTTGAGCTTGAGGGGGAGTGTTGAGATATCAAGCTCTACCCCCGATATATCTCCTGGATGACTATCATTTATGTCACCGCTTATGTTAGTTGTACTCGTGGTGTAGTTAGACTACCACGTATGTTTTTGGTTTGGGTTCACATATGAACCACGTATTCTAGGGTTTGACATATAGGGTATTTCCCTATTCTATTGTATTGTTGTTGTGTGCAAAAGTGAAGAAAGGCTTCACCCTCCAACCTTGTGTCCTCTCTCTTTTGTGTGTTGTGAAGAAAGCTGAACTTGAGTCTCCTATCTCTCTCCCTTATTCTTTACAATATCACGAGTGGAGCTCGATATCTCTAGCACTCCCCCTTGAGCTCAATCCCAATTCTTGCACACCAAGCAGGTCTCTGAACTTGCATAGCTTCTCTGCACCCAATGCCTTTGTGAATATGTCAGCTACCTGATCCTCCATGCTAACATAAACTAGATCAATAAAACCTACTAGAACCTTCTCCCACACATAGTGATAATGCACCTAAATGTGCTTTGTTCTAGCATGATAGACTGGGTTATTTGCCAAGTGTATACTACTCGTGTTGTCACAATAAATGACAACTGGCCCATCTATAGACTGATGCATATCATAAAGTAGCTTATGCAACCAAACTACCTCATGCAGCCATTGCTGCACCCCTATACTCAGCCTCTGTGCTCGACAAGGAAACTATAGGCTATTTCTTGCTGCTCCAAGTGACTATAGCACTCCCAAAAGAGAACACATATCCACTGATAGATCGTCTATCAGAAATACTACTAGCCCAATCAGCATCAGTGTATCAATGCAACTATATCGAAACCCCAGTCTCATAAAATAGTCCATATTGCAATGTGGACTTCACATACCTCAGTATGCATCTAGCTGCATCCAAATACGGTTTCCTTGGAGTCTGCATAAACTGACTTACCAACCCAACAGCATAGCTCAAATCTGGCTCCTACTATGCACCTATACATAGTAGGGTCTTCCAGAAGCTCACCTGCATCTGCGCTCAACTTCACATTCTAGTCCAAAGGAATTGAAATAGGCTTACAGCCTATCATCCCATATTTGGATAGCATGTCCAATCCATACTGCCTCTGCAAGAGCCATATCCCACTTGTGGATCTAATCACCTTGATGCCCAAGAAGTAACGCAACTCTCCCAAATCCTTCATCTCAAACTTCGGCTTCAATAGCATTTTCACATGAAGAATATCTTCATCACTATCACCTGTGATGATCAAATCATCAACATAAATGACAAGCAGCATAATACCTTTCTCTATTTTTCTCACATAAAGTGAGAAATCTGCCATGGAAATCTGAAAGCCAATAGTGACAAGATACTATCCTATCTTGTCAGACCATGCTGTGGGTCCTTGCTTCAAGCCATACAAGGCTTTCTTCAACCTGCAAACAAACTTAGGATGAATAGCATGAACATAACCTAGTGGCTGCTCCATATAGACCTCTTCTTTCAAATCATCATGCAAGAAGGCATTCTTTACATCGATCTAATGTAAAGACCATCCCTTTGATTCAGCCATAGCAATGACTACTCTTAGGTCACCATCCTTGCAACCGGACTGAATGTTTCTTCATAATCAATGCCATATGTCTGTGCATACCCCTTGACAACTAATCTTGCCTTGTATCTGCTCACAGAACCATCTGCATTGTGCTTCACCTTATAGACCCACTTGCAGCTAATTGCATTCTTGTATTTAGGCAAAGGCACCAATTCCCATGTAGCATTTGCTTCCAAGGAATCCATTTCTTCATCCATGGCTTTCTCCCATTTTTATTTTCCCATGGCTTGCTCAAAAGAAGTGGGTTCTGGTTCTTGTATCACTTTGACCATATAGGCATAGTGAATGGCTGTACATCCATCATATTTCAGCCTATCCATAGGATACTTAACTTTGGTAGACCTGTGCAAAATAGGCTCACTACCAGGTGCTCTCAAAACATCCCTTGTCTTCTTTACTCCAGGTGTAACAATAGAAGGAATACCCAACTCATTTTCAAGGCTCTGTTTTGAGCCACTGGATTCACCATCCACATAAGAGTGACCTGCATTCACATCAACCATGGGTTGATCTACTTTCTCTTTTCCCTTTCGTGATACTTGCATACCACTATCTTTATTGCTTTGAGGAGATTCTCTTGATGTCAATCTGCCTATCCATGGTGAAGTATGTGAACCACTACTAGAGGACACTATAGGTCCACTAATATTTTGTGATTGCTACTGTGAATTCTATGCAGCATTACCATTTTGTGCATCTACATCATCAATCACATTTACTGGTTTATACCAGCTACTCATCTCATCAAAGACAACATCTCTACTCACTATGAACTTACGAGTAGAAGGGTTATAGCATCTATACCCTTTCTACTACAGAGAATAACCAATAAAGATGCACTTCTCAGCTTTTGGATCCAACTTGGATCTCAACTCATCTGGCACTTGAACATAGGTAATGCAACCAAAAACTTTCAAATCAGAAATATTTGGTTTCCTACCAGTATACCTCTCCTCTGGCATCATGCCATGTATTGTTGCAGTGGGATTCTTGTTCATTATGTAGACTACTGTAGCAACTGCTTAAGCCTAATAATAATCTGGCATGTCTTTTTCATTGAGCATGGCACGAGATACCTCTCCAATATGCCTATATTTTTCTTTTTGCAAGTCCATTTTGCTGTGGGGTATGACTACATGAATATTGCTGCTTTATTCCATGCTCCTGCAGGAACCTTGCAAACTCATTTGAGAGGCACTCTCCCCCTCCATCTAACCTTAGGCATTTTATTTGCAAGCCTGTTTCTTTTTCAACCATAGCTTTAAAAGCTTTGAAATGCCCAAAAACTTCACTTTTCTTTTTCATAAAATACACCCAAACTTTTCTACTGTAGTCATCAATAAAAGTGATAAAATAATGATAGCCTCCAATAGATACAGCTTTAGTAGTCCACACATCAGAGTGGATTAATTCCAATGGCCTCTTACTCTCTTGAACATGTCTAGGAAATGGTTTCCTTGCCTGTTTTCCAAATTGACACGCTTCACATACCTTATGCATTTCTGCAACCTTGAACTTAGGCAATCCTGCAACAATATTTTGGGCCTACATTAATTTAAGTCGTGGTACATTAACATGACCAATGCGTTTATGCCAGATATCAATATCTGTTATTACACCGGTCCCATGTGCAAACATTGCTGCACTCAATTCAGGCATGTCCGCATCTAACTTACACATCCTACCCTTCTTCTTCCCTTTTGCTATCAAGCGACCTTTATTTTTCATATCCTCAACAAAGCATCCATGAGGATTAAATCTGACTTGCAAGCCCTGCTCAACCATCTGACTAACAGAAACCAGGTTCTTGGTGATATTCGAGACATGAAATACATCAGACAGATATTTCTTTTTCCCATCCTGCATAAACAAAGAAATTTTACCAATTTGCACAATAGGATGTGCAATATCATCACCAGTCTCCACAAATCCTGGTCTTTCCATTTTCCTTGCATCATCCTGCATCCACTCTGCATGACCTATCATGTGGTTTGATGCACCTGAGTCAACATACCACACATCATTGCTCTCTTCTGCACTTGTCACAGAATTGGTCATGTGCCGCACCATAAACAAATGCTCATTTCTATCATCACCCTGTCTACTAGAAAATGCATAATAGCAGTCTTTAGCCATATGACCCATTTTACCACAGTAGTAGCATTCAACATTGCTGTTTGCATTTTGGCCTCTCTGCCATCCACCACGACCTCTTTGGCTCCCCCTACCTCTAAGGTTACCACGTCCTCCTCCATAGGATTGGTTTTCTTGAATTTGCTCATATTTTGATTTCTACCATGGCCTCCAGATCAGCCTACTCTACCTCTGCCTCTACCTCTTCCAACATTTGAGTAGAAGACAGCTTCTTTTAAAGTTCCTCCTAAAGAAGATGTACCACCATTTCTCTGCTCTTCAGAAATTAGAAGAGCAATCAACTCCCCAAAATCAGAAAAATTCTCACGGATAGCAATGGATGTCCGAAACTATGCATAATTCTTTCCTAGACCATTCAAGGTCACAGAAACTAAATCATCATCTTCCACTGGCGACCCAATGGAAGCAAATGCATCTACAATCTTCTTCACCTTCATGTGGTAGTCATTGATGCTCATATTTTCTCTCTGCACATTATGCAACTCCTGCTTGAGCTGCATTTTCTTGGCTTGCGTATTTGTGCTATACATTTTTGTTAAAGTATCCCATGCCTCCTTTGGCGTGCTTGCATCTTGAATATGCACAATCATAGAATGTGAAATGCTGATAGACAGCTAGTACATAACTTCCCTGGCTCTCTCATGCCAGCCTTTAAATGCCTGCAACTCCTATTGATTGGGAACATTAGGAATAACTGGTTCTTATTCAGCTCCAGTAATGAACTCCCAATAGCCTTTTCCCTTAAGGAAATTCGCCATTCTAAACTTCCATGCTAGGAAGTTGTTCTTGTCAAGATTTTCAGTGACTATCTGTGAAAGAGCATCAGACACCATTACAGAACACTATAAAAAACACAACTTCTGCCTCACAAGGGCAAATCTATAAAACTGACAAAAGTGGTATTTGACCACACAGTCACTTCCTAGTGATGATTTTGCATCAACAGGCAATAATAATGATTTTGTCACTCCGAATATCTTTGTGCATAGGCATACGATGCAATTTCTATGGCAACTTTTTATCGACTTGCAAAAGAGTGGTCGCATAGCAAAAATAGGGCACCTTTTTGAGTGCTTGCGAAAAACTTTTGCCACCAAAACAGGCCCTGAAATGGCCTCGAATCAAAAGAATAATGTCACCCAAGGTTGTGTCCTATCCCGTAGGATATATTGCCCTCTCGTCACACCGCAAAGGGCGTCCCAATCTGAGACAGTGCACTCTTGCACTTTTTGGTTGTGCTACCTACAGAGATTTGCTCCCAAACTCCAAAAAGGAAAGCAACACTGATCCTCTTACCAAGACACCGCGAACTTGGTTGCTTTCTTGAGTTCCTTACTATGAATCGAGCTCTAATACCATGTGAAGCGTGTGGGAGAGAAGTAAGGAGTCTCACTTGCAGCATTCTCACATACACAAAGGGGGAATACACACAAAGGTGGAGGCTGAAAATAGTTTTCCTCTTCTTAGTTGTGAAAAGACAAAAAGAACTCTCTCTCTTAGTACAAAAGGAATAGATGAACCCTATATGTGGGTCTCAAACCAAACTCAGCTAACCTAGGTGGCATACTAACTGAGCCACTAACTAAGTACATAAAGATAGCTGTCATCCAACTACTATTCATGGGTGGTGTACCAACCGCATCTGCAGCTAACAAGGTGGTGACATAAATGCACAACGGTCACCCTGGCATATCATGAGTGGAGCTCAATATCTCAACAGTGCATGGTTTCTTTATGATTTTTTCAAAAAAACCGTTTGTCTTAATGAGCAGTAGAGGATACCTCTATGAAGTCCATAAGCTTTGTGTATGTGTTTAAAAACATATGCAAACCAATTCTCTACACTCTTGAACTTTAATTCAACAAATTGATTCAATACAAATCAAATTCTAGGCATCATTTTGTATAATAGTACAATGCTTCACGTTGTCATGCAGTATTTCAATTGAATGTAAATTTCTTTTGTAGTACTACCATTACATAAATTTCCACGAATCTATATATCAATCAAAATAACATTGATGATATAAATGCCCCAATATACTCATCAAACTTTGTGAAATTTGTCATTTTAATTGAAGAACCTCCACTATCCAACATAACATTTTGCTAGAACACTACATGTTATGATGGGAAGGAAGGTTTAGAACGCATCTCCCTAGTTGTTATCCATGTCATAATTAAAGTATAATCAAATTCACAAATAACAATGTTATGTCTAGTGAACATCTTTTTAAATTTGTCTTGTCATCTCATTTGACTTTGCAATGAAGGTAAGCCCAATTGTAGGTGTCATCGAATGTACCTTGTCCAAATAGAAGTTGTTGATGTGTGTACTGTCATCACTAGATAAAATGTATTGTCCAATATGACACCACATCTATTGTCTAGTATGTGTTTTGAATGTCCAAATTGTTAAATGCTCATGTTTAATCATGGCTATAGGTTTTAATCACTCACTTTTGGCTAGTCTTAGCACGCAAATGGAAGTTCAATACGAAGGACATGAAATCTAGCATCATGTAAATAGAAGTTGTTGATGCATGTACTATCGTCGCTCTCTTTTTAACTACACCACACACCAAGCACACTAATCCCCCCATATCTCCTCTAATCCCTTCTCAACCCATGCACTCATTCGCTCCTTACTCCACTTGTGACTTAAACTTAAGTTGTGACTTTAAATTTTTTTAATTATCTAAGAATCCATATGGTTTCTATATTCCTAGGTAAAGCGATAACAAGCTAGGGAAAACATGCATAACTTGTCTACCCAAATGTAACTATGATGTTCTAACACCTAGTTTGTTTGGATGGTGGTTGGTAAGTGGACCCTGACCTCGGACCCTAACCTTGAAACTTGGATACCTGAGGATTCAACATCTTTTTTCAATATTGTGTTTGTCAAACTCAATATTATTACAAATTCTTAATTTTGGTGGAATTTTTTGTAACTTAGATGTCTCAAATATGTGTTCCTTATGTTTCCCTTTTTTTACTTTTTATCCAATTGATGGAATTAAATGCATGGCTCAATTATTGATGGGACTTTTTAACACACACACACTTTTTTTTTGTAATTCCACAGTCATAATATTACAGTTTCAATATTTTACAAAGAGATTCTCAAAAGAGATTTAACACACACACACACACACCCCTTTTTTTAGTAATGCGAGTAGCTTATATTACAGAATTAGGTAATACAAAAAGAGTCTCCAAAGCAGAGAGTCTCCATCAAAAGCAAGAGTAAACTATCTCCAAGCAAGATGTCTCCAGGTCACCTTCCTTGTAGGCATCATAAACAGATTGCCTTAAGGAGGCTCGAAAGAACTCATAGGGCTGAGTGAACTCTTGTTGCAAATATGCCATATTATGTGCAGTCCAAAAAGTCCAAAGAGCCCAATAACGAACCCAATGAAGGAGAAGGGAGTAGAGTCTTACTGGAGTGGGACATCTGCCAAAAATCCACAAAAATTTCCCAAAGGTTGTATTGGGGAAACAAAGGCATAACATTTGAGAAATCCTCTGAATCAAAAGCCTAGAACATGGGCATAACCATAGAAAGTGTGGTACTGTCTCTGCAAATGTTGAACATCGAAGATAGGAAGCCGTGGCTGTAGCAATCTTCCATTTGACCAGTGTAACACCTACAGGCAGAGTGCCTATGATACATCTCCAAAGGAAAAGCCTCTGCTTGAGAGGAAGCTTAATTTTCCATAATGCATGCATAGTCCTGGTCTACCAAGTAAGTGGTTTGAGCAAATTCCATAGATTATTAGCATAAGTATGTATCCAAGGCCTCGGCTGCAAAAGCCTATAAGTGATAATGGATGTGAGCTTACATAAAGGCATAGGACGGATGTTTAGCCCTTAGGGACATAGTGCCCAATCAGCCAACCTGTCATCATGCAAAAGAGGAGGAATAGACAGAAAAGGTTGTAACATCTCCGTAATCTTTCGCCAAATAGGCCTATGATGCATGCATAATCCATATGTGGCCATAGTCTGAGGAAAAGTAAGTAGGTGCCCCTGATCATCCACCACATCATCTATGTGCCTGATATCCATTTTGCTCAAATTGTAGACCTTAACAGGCTCCTGACATGCAAGTGGATTGTCAAATACAGCACTCCAATATAAGCTTTCCTGACAAAGAGAGTTGGTCCTTGGATTGGGTGGAGCCCATTTGATGCGGGAAAGAACCTGCTTCCAATCAAGGATCAGAGCAGTGGCAAAAGGACACCCTGGAATCTTTCCCATAAATTTGCCAAGTAGTACCTCCCATATGTCCACATCCCATTTACCATAAGCAGGTGTCTTCATAGTCCTAGACATGTATGCAAGCATGTGGGTCCATGGCTGTTCCTGCTATGAGAAAGTGAACAGCAATGACGTCTTACGAGACAGGGCATGTAGATGCAAATTAAGCACATTCAATCCACCACTCTTCTTAGGAGAATAGACATATTCCATTTTTAGTAATCGGAGAGCCTTCCTGGATGACTTTGTTTTCCACAGCATTTCCATTGCCTAACATGTATGCTGAAATATCCTGAGAAGTCCAATGCAACAAAGGCAAAAAGAATTGGACATAGGCCATGACAATATATTGCATTATTATGAGACGAACATGCAAGGTCCAAGTGGCTATTTTCCAATAGTGCAGCTTGTCAAGGAGTTTGTCAAACACCCATTTTAGTTGTTGCTTCGTCCATCTGATAGGATAGCCCAGATGTTTGACCACTGCTTGAGAATCCAAAATTTCCCCTGGCCAAAAAATTGCATGCAAATCAGTTTGTTTGAGGGCTATCAATTTTGATTTCTCAAAATTAACATGAAGACCTATTGCCAGTCCATACAAAGATAAAGAATCCATGAGGAGCTGCAGCTCTTGTTGATTATTCTGAGGCATGAAAAAAGAGTCATCTGCATATGCCTATGCTGCAAAATTTTTTTGTCCTGGTAGTTGCAGTCCTTTCAATCTCCCTGAGTGGTAAGATGATCCAAATAGAGGAGCAAAGATGGGTAGCAATGGCATAAAGAAGAGCACTAAGGGGGTAGCCCTGTCTGACTGATTCGCCCAAAGTCCAGGGCTCAGATAAATGATTACCCAAAATGCATTGAGTAGACGAATCAATGTACAGCCAATGAATTGCATTTGCTACCCTGGGCCCAAATCCCAAACGTGTCATTGTCTGGGCAATAAAATCCCATTGAGCAGTGTCAAATGCTTTGGCTATATCCACCTATAGAATAAGGACATCTTGGTTAGTGTACTTGGCTTACTCTATGGCTATCATGGCATTTGCAATGTTATCATAGATCTACCTTTTGGGCAGAAAACCATACTGATGTGGATGCAGATCATCATGTAATATATGATGCAGTCTATGAACCAACATTTTGGAGATTAACTTATAAATCATAGGCATAAGAGTAATTGGCCTCCAATCTGTTAGATGTTCACACAAATGCCTCTTAGGGATGAGCTTAACAATGCCATGTTTCCAGGCCCACAACCAGGAGATTTCCCTTTGCCAAGATGAAGCAATGCATCATGAAGTTCCTCAGCAAAAAAAGGCTGCTCCAGAGGAAGTGCATGGTCCATTGTTAGTATCGGCTGTACCTGAGTCAATAGAACTTCCCTGGATCAATGATTGCTAAGTGGGTGAAGCAGGTGGTGCAAACATTCTCCAAAAATGATCATAGCACTCTTGATCAAGTTCAGAGAGAGTTTGTGTCCAAGTGCCATGAAGTCTCCTTACTCTAAAATAGGAACTCTTCCACCTATGTGCATGCAAACCTTGAAAAAGGATTTGGAGGAACATCCTTTGTCTAATAAAGGCTTCATTCTTGCCCACACTTGCCACTTATTGAGCTTTCTTTGATCATTCTCGTGGAGCAGGAACTGAAAATGCAGCATAGACTCCTTCTGGGTGTCAGTCAGAGGCTGAACATGAGAAAGCTCTGTAAGGTATTGCATTTGTTGTTTAGCATAGTGCACCTGTCTTCTCCAATAAGCCATGAAACTTCTGCCATAATCCTGAATAATGATGCTGAACACGATACACAAAGCCTTCCGAGCCATAAGACATATCATGAAAAGCATGTGCTTATAGTGGAGAAATGGCATGGTGAATCATATTCTTAAATAGACTATGCTGAAAGTATGATACATTAATATGCTTGAGACGGATGGTCTTTGCAGGCAGATCATCTATGGGCATGCCAAAGTTTAGAGTCATCCACAATAGAGCATGATCTGAGAGTGGCGATGAATGATCCAGAGTGAGTTTGATAGTAAAATCAGCAAACTATTGGGCATTAAATACATACCATCTGTCCAACTGGCCCAATAGTTGTGCAATGCATTATGATGATAAGCGTAGCCAGGCATAGCATGCTCCAAAGTCAACCATAAATCCTCTGCTTGAGTCTCTGCCATAAGGTGAGCCCATTGTCTCTTTTCTATCTGAAGCATATGTGATCTGCCTGTGGTATTATCCCTAGACAAGGCTGCATTATAAAAATCTCCTCCAAGAAAGGCAACAGCCCTCCATGGATAACAGGCAATAGAGTCCCACATGGCAGCCCTTACGGCAGAAAATTAAGCAGCATATACACCTGCAAATTCATAGATTTCACCTTGGATACATGTTTGCACAACCATCCATCTGCCAAGAGGATCATTGAAAGTAAGCACAAGTTGCAAATCATGTCAGATCAACATGCAAATGCCTAAAAAATCAGAATTCCCTGCATAATAAATATCGTATCCCCCATTAAATGTCCCATCTCCTGCCATGGAGTGCTGATTATGTTCTTGAAGACATACCACATCAGGCTAGTGTTTCATCAAATAACTCCAAAATAGCCTCCATTTATTTATGTTGAAGAGGCCCTGAATGTTGTAGGTCACACATTTGATTGTTGTAAACATGAAGAAATATGTATAGAAAAGAAATCCATATGTACAAGTGTCTAAAAAGGCAAGGACTAAGCATCAGCCTGCATGCTATCAAAAGACCCCAAGGCTGCAAATGCACTCTCATCTTCACATACTGGTATGTGTTTCTTGACCGCTGCTTGCAGTCATCCCTTCATTGCTAGTCCCTAAGAGGATGTCGATGGCTATCCAGGCATTGGGGAAGAGACATCCCAATGTCGAGATTGCAAAGGTCTAGAACGCAAATTTACTGTCTTTTTCGCTGTTTGCCATTCCTCATGAACATTTTCAATAATTTTTGCTTTACCTTTGTCTTTAGGCTTGTTAGAAGCCGTTGCCTGATTCCCTGCATGCACTTGAGTCTTAGCATTCTTATCTTGAGACTTCCCAACTGCATTTGGCCCTGCACCTTGCTTCTTAAGAGGCATAATATCCTGAGTCAGAGCAGTGGGAGGGGGTTGGTGCAATAAGGTAGGGCATTCGGATGCCAAATGACCAAATTTATGGCATGTGAAGCAAGTCCCTCGCAAAGACCCCCCATTTCAATTTGAAATCCTTCTCACCTAATGCAATGCCACCAATCTCCACAGCAATGGAGGATGGGGTCTCCTTGTTAGTATCTCATAGGATACAGAACGTGTTGCAATTTTCTATAGGACGAGGAGGACAAATGACCTGGCCCAATGCTGAAGCAACCATTGGCAACTACGCTCGCATATAATCAAGGAAGTCTACCACTTCAACGCAAACTAGACAGTGGTGTCGAATGAGACTACTGTAATCCTTGTTAGGGGACCAAGGCATTACATGTACCATTTGTCTTCCAAAAAATAGCGGGGACATCTCCAACAAACGTTGCTTGTGCGATGTATCTGACAAGTGCACTTCATAAAACCCTCTAGACGCAAAGTATACTCCTTCCACAAAGGATCCTTCAAGCAGGGCCTTGACCCATTGTGCCACATCATTGGCAGAAGGAAAATTTTCAGGGAAAAAAATAATCACCACAGTCTGTGATAGCCTCTTGAGAGGATCAACTAAAGATGGCAAACTGAGTTGAATCTTAAGTTGAGGCTGGGCATCATTCCATTCCTTCCGTGTTTGAGCAAAATCATCTTTGAGCATTTCATATACGTACTGAGCATCTTCCGAGGGAACCTAAGTGGCTGAAGCATCCTCCACGCATTGGCGTTTGGCATCAGGCTGAGAAGTCGCCATTCACACACTCTCTCCACATCTCTTACACACACACCACCTCTCTCTCTCTCTCTCTCTCTCTCTCTCTCTCTCCCCCCCCTCTCTCTCTCTCCTCTCACACACACACACGTGCGTGCGCACATACGCTCACATGCATGCATGCATGCACACATGCACACACACACACGTGCATGTGCGTGCACAGTAGGGAATTGTTATGTCCTAATTTGTACAATCCAAACAATGACATTTTTAGTGTCGAATTCATGTCTTAATATAATGCTGATATAATCATTGAAATAACCATGGAAATTGTAAACATTAATACTTCTTTAGATGCTCATATTGATGCATACTTCAAGTGTTTGATGCTAATTTGATGTTTTCACTTTCCCCATAAAGAAAGTCATTTTTCATTGAAAAGGAAAATGGTGTAAATTATTGTAGTGGAGGTAAGCAAGAAATCAAAATCTAGATAGTATGACAAGATATAAGTGGGTGACTACATATGATGTCAATCAAGATTTTTGGAAACAATGAGTCACATTGTGAAAGGACGAGATATGCAAGAAAACGAGTTTGACTAGAGTTTGTAGACTATAAATTGAACTCATACAAAAACCTCATGTTGAACACAAAACAAAGGATATTGAAATTTTTGACAAAATACCATTCCCTTTCACTAGTTGCAAGGCTTAAAAAATGCATCATCGAGTAGATCACAAATGGAGCAAAGAAACTTTCTCACATATAACTTGCACAGATGCGCAAGAAATCATTGATAAGCACAATATAAGCACTCAAGTAGGATCTCCCCATACTATTGATATCTTCCACTCAAATACAATGTTAGGCTTGATAAGCTTCTCTAGATAAGTGATAAACCTAGGATACATGATCATGGATGAGTTTATGAACACATACATTAATGGGCACAAGCACAAATGGCCTATCTCAATAATGAAAATTGTAGATGCCACACCCATAGAGGATTAGTTTGAGAAGGACATGCACTTCTTTCCCACTTCCTTGAATAACTAGAGAAGAATTCATGTGGGGACACACAAATAATGTCCTACTTCTACACAGCTCTTATGCACTTGCTTTGAGCACCAATAGTACTCTTTCACCTTCTTTTTGTCATCCTTTTGCTAGCGTAGGACCTAGCAAAAGTGATAGAGACAATAGAGTTAAACAAACGAGATGTGCAATGTAGTACATATACTCAATATAGGCAAACTACATTTAAAAAAAAATTGAAGCAATACATGCAACAACACAAGGCTAATATCCCCCTCTCATCCTTCAATGATAGATAAATAGGTCTAAGCCCTTAAAACACCACTTCTGAGCAACTCACTCAATTTCTTTAAATAAGATAGAAAATGGGGACACCCGAGAGGCACAATATTAATAGATTATGCAAACAACAATAGTGACCACAACTTGGCATCCATTAAGAAATATCCACTAAGAAATACTTTTACTTAAGTGAAGCAACTTGAGTTAGTTTACCAATACATCTCATGAGCTATTGACTCTTTCCATTATTTGCTAGTAGCTTATTTATGTGAAAGGGAAGTTAATGATTTATATGCAATTGATGATCATAACTTTGGAAAGGTTCACGATTGTGCATCTTATTCCACATACATCTTCAAGCATTCCTCAAGATGATACGTACCTAGGAAGAGTAAATGCAACTAGTTTTTATAGCTATTTGATGTGCTTCCACCCACCCACCCTCTTAAATGAGGCTCTCCCCCTCCATTCATAAGGTAGAAGCTGATTGGTTACCAGAAAGTGGCTCATAAATAAACACAGGATAAACACCAACTAGAGGTGCCCCTTAAGTTAGAAAGGGGCTCATTGTGGATTGTCTCCATAACCAATTTGGCTGTGCCTATGAAGATTGCAAGTCAAGTTCACTAATATCTAAGCATGAATGCTGAAGATGCCTCATACTTTTTTACTACGACTACCAATCCTTGCATCTTATCTAATGATAATAATACATGATATCCAATCTTTGAGTCGTTGGGTAGTTGCAAGCGAAGAGTTGAGGCGCCATTTGTTGCATGCTTCTATACTGGCAAAATGTTGCCCCTTCCTAAACATGAAGATAGCAAGCAAAAACCATTTGAGGAAGGGGAGTCCCCTGGCACTCACGTTTATTTTGAGGAATAGGCCTCCCGAATAGTTTTCGATATGTTAAGGCCCTTGGGGAGGCTGTAATGGTGATCGCAAAATTGCCTCATGCAAAACAGCCCAACATTCTACTTTGTTAAAAGAGTTGACATTGAAAGTGACGCAAGCTCATGAGATTTTATCTTCAAACATGGGAGAGGTGATGAGGGTATGACCAGTCATGAAAGGTGGCTGAATAAATTTTGTTCTGTTTTGCGAGTTGACTTTTTGTGCAAGCACGCATGGAGAACTATGTGCTGCGACCTGATGTATGTAGTGTACAGGAGAGATGAGTGGGAGGAGATGCAAGATGAAGAATGGATGATGGATGATGATGAATGTGTAAGAGTTCTTTTTTCACACCACCCACACACACACACGGCAGGGGCACAACCGCTTGTGGGCAGGAGTGATCTCGAGGGAATCGAATGTGGATAATGGGCAACACCCAATCCGCCAAAGGTGCTGAGGTTCAAGTAGTAGATAGACAGGAGGCAGAGGTGCTCGTGGCGCACTATGAAGATATATAGCTTGGGTGTTGTTAAGGGAATTGAATGGGGGAAGGTAGCTCAAGTGGGCAAACACCAAATCTATTGAGGCTCAAGCAAGCACATTAGCAACAATAGATGGGCAGAAGTGCCCGTGGCGTCCACAGACAAGTAGGAGGGGTGTTCTTGAGGGGGAATTGAATGGGGAAACACCCAATCCGCGAGGTTCAAGCAACAGGCAGGCAGAGGGAATGAGACGGGGTGTTCCTAGGGGGGATCGAACGAGGAAACACTCAAGGAGCAGTAACAACAGGTAGGCATATATGCAGACAGGTAGAAGTGTTGCTGAGGAATCGAACACAGGCAGGCAACTCAGGTGCATTGTCGGGCGAGCACCCAGATCACCACCATAGGAGGAATCGAACGCAGGCAGGCAAGCAGGCAGCTGAGGTGGGTTTGTCGCGCGAGAACCCACATCACCACTAGAGCTGGATGGATGAAGTGATTGCTGCTAATGATGAGAAGTGAGATTGGCAGGGAGCTATAATGGCAATTCTTTTGAATCTCTTCTTCATCTCTTCTTCTTCTCCATAGCCATAGAGATAGCCATAGCATAGCCATAGCCAAACCTTCTTTTTCTTCTCCATAGCCATAGCCAAATCTCCTCTGCTGCATGCAAGCTCTCCTCTCTCCTAGCTATGGAGCTTCTTCCCTGATTTTCTCCCCTTCCCTCGCATCGATCATCTCCCTCTCAGATCTCTGCTCTCTCCTCTTGCAGAAAATTCCCCCCCTGGATGAGCTTCTCGATTTCTTCCTCCTATCCATCCTGAGACGCTTGCTTCCATAGCCAGACGTCCAGGTATGATTAAACAAATTCTCGGTAGACTTCCTCGCAATAAGCCGTCCAAATCTGATGGCAATGATGCGGCTTCTTCTGTCCCTTCTTCGGCCGGAGCTCAGCCCCCAGCTGCTGCCGCTGCCCCCGGAAACGGACCTCTGAGCAACGTTTCCAATAGCACCAAAGGGATTGCATCTCAGTCGGCACCTGCTTCTAGAGGGGGAATTTCCACAGGATCTGGCGGGAGAAGCGTCTCCCAGCCCGTTGGCGCAGCTGCTGCCCCGGCTGGACGCATTGCTAATGGTCTCGTTCCTCAGGGCAATGGCGCTTTCAATTTTAGCTACGAGCCCCTGCCCCTGTTCAGAGACGTGCCGAGCTCTGAAAGGCAAAATCTCTTCATCAGGAAGCTGAATCTGTGCTGTGTCGTATTTGATTTTACTGATGCCACAAAGAATGCGAAGGAGAAGGACATCAAGCGGCAGACGCTACTCGAACTTGTGGACTTCATTTGTTCTGGAAGCGGAAAAACTTCCGAAGTGGCCATGGAAGAAATTACTAAAATGGTAGCCACAAATCTGTTTCGCTCTCTACCGCCGTCTGTCCATGAGAACACAGGTGTTGATAGCTTTGATCCAGAGGAGGAAGAACCCACTCTGGACCCAGCATGGTCTCACTTGCAGGTTGTATATGAGTTCTTTGTGCGATTCATAATGTCGACAGAGACCGATGCGAAGTTGGCAAAACGGTACATCGACCATTCTTTTGTGCTCAAACTTCTGGACCTTTTTGATTCAGAGGATTCTAGAGAGAGAGACTATTTGAAGACAATCCTTCACCGGATATATGGCAAGTTCATGGTGCATCGTCCATTTATTCGTAAAGCAATCAATAACATATTCTATCGTTTCATCTTTGAGACAGAGAGACATAATGGGATTGCAGAACTGTTAGAGATTTTGGGAAGCATTATAAATGGTTTTGCTTTGCCACTGAAGGAAGAACACAAGCTCTTCCTCGTGCGTGCTTTGATCCCGCTCCACAAACCAAAGTCTGTTTCTATTTATCACCGACAGCTTTCTTATTGCATAACTCAGTTCGTTGAAAAAGACTTGAAGCTAGCAGACACTGTAATCAGGGGTTTGCTGAAATACTGGCCGATTACAAACAGTCACAAGGAGGTTTTGTTTTTAGGAGAACTGGAAGAAGTTCTGGAAGCCACACAGCCTGCAGAATTTCAACGATGCATGGTTCCTCTTTTCAGGCAGATTGGACGTTGCCTTAACAGCTCACATTTCCAGGTGAGGCTGAGAAAATATTTGGTTGCTAAGGATTGTATGTGCTTTTTGGTTTCTTATGAACCTTCTCCTAGTGTCTTTCTAAAAAGTATTGGAAGGCTTATAATCCTAACATAGGGCCTCAGGTTGTTACCTTGGTTTGGGTTTTAGGTGGTCCCTGTGTAAGCACTTGTTCATGTGTACTTGCCACCTCTTCCCTCGTCAAAGCTGGTTTCTATCCCTTCCTGCAGCCCAAAAAGCCCCCTCTGCACATCCTTCTCTTCCAAGCTGTAGTCACTCCCATGGTCCACAGCCCTGTAGATTATACAGAGTTGCTTTAGTATGCTCTACAATCTCAACCAGTAATTAGTTTCAACTTTGAGTTTTCAGCTACAATTGAATCTCTGTGTGTATTATTTAGTTCCATATGTACATCGAAGTCAACTACGGTAGAATCTACTTGATTGTTGATGGTGATTTAATCAGTGCGTTCTATGGACTGTAGATGTCCTTCTCCCCTCTCTCTCCCCATCCCCCTCTCTCCCTTCCTGTTTTTTTTTTTCCCGAAAAAATGATAATTCACTAAGCTGGTGTCAAGGGATAGTGTTAAGGTAGTTTTTATCTATTTGAAATTCATGTGTTATTTGGAGGATTGGAGTCCAAGACGAAATATCCAGTTTGTAGAGGAATGCGTTTTGGAATCGTGTCTATGGCCCTGTTTTATTTTTGCTGAACTCAATCCAAATAACGTAGGGTTTCGTGGTCATGTTAGAGTCTTTGAAAGTGCCATCCTTGCTGTTCACGAGGCCATCTGCAA
This sequence comes from Dipteris shenzhenensis, assembly GCF_047967505.1. NCBI lineage: Eukaryota > Viridiplantae > Streptophyta > Polypodiopsida > Gleicheniales > Dipteridaceae > Dipteris > Dipteris shenzhenensis. The sequence continues at coordinate 12,558,187 of NC_141605.1, forward strand.
TGTCTAGATTGCCAAAGCAAATCTTGATGATCATGTCGGGGGCTTGAGGTAAAGCTCCGTGTGTAGTCCTCTGGTATTTTTTGGATCATTTGGTATACATTTGGATTTGCTGCACATTTTTTGCCTTGTATCTAGTGCACGAAGTATGTGTGGAGTTTTATACAATAAGTTGAAGAATTTAAGATTATGCTTGTTCTTGGCGGGAATGGTCTAGTATTGGTGCGCTACATTCTATTTTTCTGGCAGAGCATGCAAATGTCCTGAATTGTTCATGGAAATGTCTTTGGTTGTATGTGTTCCAACTCAGATCCTGTTTAGAATGTCAATGAAGTTGTGGTCGATTGGAGCATCAACATTTTGAGCTCATAGTATAGCACGTTGCTTCTCCAAAAGGTGCTAGCATTGCTGTAGTCATCGGAGTGCAGAAAATCCATGAGTCTTTTGTAGGACTAGCTTGACGTAAGTCTCCACACAAGAGACCATCTAGATCTTTTGAATGGCTCCAAGTGATTGTTAGAAATTGACCAACAGAGGGTACGTACAGTGGAAGACTGATAGAATAGCCCAGGAGCTCACACAGTGTGTGGTGTTAGAAATCGACCAACAGAGGGTACGCGCAGCGGAAGACTGATAGAATAGCCCAGTAGCTCACACAGTGTGTGGTGGGGTGGAATCACAAACTTCTTAACTTATATGCTTCAAATAGCTGTGCAGACTAGTAAATAGACAATGATCCAGCCAGATAAATAAACCACCAAAAGAATATATTTCCGTCCAAAGCTATGGACACAATACAAAAGAGAGAGATCCAAAGTCCCACCAGAGCGTGGTCCTTTGATCTTACCACAAGGTACGTCTACTGTTTGCCGGATATCTCTAGAACTCTGAGCCTGCATGCTCTACCTTAAGCGTGTGTAGACTCTTCGTCCATATCCTTTCCACCTTGCTGTCCGGAAGCCAGCCTAGGTGGGCAGCCCCTTGAGCTCATCTGCAGCCCTATGTCAGCCTTCTTCTCCTCCTGTGTGTAAGTCCAAGGGAGGGCTTCCTGCAAAACTGCTGCTACAAGTGATTGATGTTATGAGGCCCACATGCCTCTATATATAGGCCCCAAGGGCCTCTTGAAATGGCCGACTGGAGCAGGCCTTCTGGCCGACTCAATCTTTAGGAAATCTCGCCCCCACCAGCCCTTTATCTTGGGCTCCTATATAAGGGCAGGGTGCTGCCCACTGCAGCCCCTGCCTTCCTTGTCTGCATTGCGCCTCCTGGTCTGCTGCAGATCCATTCAGCCCAGAAACCTTGCTCCAGGTCACTTTTGTACCTCTAGGTATGTGCCTTGGGTTGCTGCCCACATGGCATCCTGTGTGCTGCCCATGTGGCAGCCCCCTCTCCACCTTTGTCTCTTTTCTGGGCAGATCTTGCCCTAGGTCTCCCTCCCCCATGCTCTCCTCATTTGGGGACTTACAAATGGGGAGGTGACCTCTCCTAACACCCCCTCTCACTGGCACATCTCGGCCCAATGCTGACACGTCGATGATGTTGCCTCAGCAGCTCTCATGACGAAACCCTCTGGCACAATCCGGTGTCGAATATGGTTTGTTTCTTTTCAGCCAGTGGCTCCTACTCCAGCTCTGGTCCTGCACAAGCAAATCATCTTGGTACACAGGTCCATCCATGGGAGCACTAGATGACACCACCACCTTCAATCACATTCCCGCCTTCAAACTCGAGCAATCCAGACGCCACGGTCTTCCAGTTGTCCCCCTCATAATGAGTGAACAACCTGGAGTGTTCCAGGCACCATGCCCTAATGGTTTGTTTCAACCCGTCCTTTCGTTGGAAAGGTCCGCAACAAAAGAACAAAGGACCCTCTGTACCCAGTGCTCCCTGTGCGTGTCACGTGGGCACCAAAACTTTCTCTGAAAAATAATGTGGCTGTACATATCTAGAGTGGAAATCAGCGAGAGATGATCAGGAAATTTTGAAGAAGAAATACAAGCTCAAAAACAAAGCCACCGTGCTGTCCCTCAGAAACCAAATTTAGGTGTAATTTTCATGATGGAGAGTCCATGCCAGCTCAAGAGGCTCGGGGCATTGTTGACCAGTTGGCATCCATCAGAGAGAGAATGACAGACACATTTTTAGTCCTCTTGCTCTCAACAATTTAACTACCAACGTCGGAAAATATATAACCACCTTCAAACTGATGAGTAAAACTCCGGTTCCCAAGCTCACAAAGTTGAATGGTTTATTGCTCCAGAACTGAACTTGAAATAACGATTTGCACATGTTTGCCTCAAAACCAAAGTGAAAAGTAGGCACAGTAGCTCAGGCTATCAACAAGTTTTGGAGAGGTAGATCATCCCTCATGCCTTTCCAACGCAGGAAAATGGACCAGCCAATGGTTGCAAAGATGCACAAGGTTCTAGAAGCACTTCATAACAGCCAGTATTGGGCCATTGGGAGAAAGCCTGCAAGAAAGAGTAGGTTGATACAAAGAGCAACCAGCATGGGCACACCTTTGTACCATGTTATTAGGGTGAAATGTTGTTCTTCTTCAAGGGAGCCTGAGATTCTTGAGTGTGGTTCTTCGGTCATCCAGACTAATGAGGGTTGATGCTACATCTTGTGCTTATGGCTGCCATTGGCAGAAGTCCCTGAAGTTACTAGGGGAGACCACTGCCAACTCCTTCAAATTTGCATGATTTTCTCACTGCAGGAGAGTTTGTGGCCACACAATTCATTTGTTCCTGCTGTCTTGCTTCCCTTTAGATGACAATCCACCTGGCAAATGAAACGTGTCATACCATATTGTTATCTCCCTCTAAACGCACTGCATTTTCTCCAAGACAAGGTGGCACTGCTAGGCATGGGGCAGTTGACCCAACTGAGAGGTCGCAGCCAGCAGGAGATCCCCTCCTTTGCCTTGTACCACAGCCTTGTGCACAGGAAGATGTTGGACTTTGAGGAGCAATATGGATCAGTCCATGTGATATTCATGAGAAAGCAGCCTAGTTCTGATGCATATTAATCTACAGCCTGCGATTGTGGTTGGATTAGGAAGTCCTGACACAGTATGACAATCCACCTGGCAAATGAAACGTGTCATACCATATTGTTATCTCCCTCTAAACGCACTGCATTTTCTCCAAGACAAGGTGGCACTGCTAGGCATGGGGCAGTTGACCCAACTGAGAGGTCGCAGCCAGCAGGAGATCCCCTCCTTTGCCTTGTACCACAGCCTTGTGCACAGGAAGATGTTGGACTTTGAGGAGCAATATGGATCAGTCCATGTGATATTCATGAGAAAGCAGCCTAGTTCTGATGCATATTAATCTACAGCCTGCGATTGTGGTTGGATTAGGAAGTCCTGACACAGTATGGGGCACGGAAGATGGGTGTGGTAGAAGCATGTGTGTTAAGGTGAAAATAACACTGATGCTGTTCATGTTTAGTTTGTGGAATTCAACATGGCTTTCTGAAGCGGTGAGTAAGTGAATAGAGTCAGTATTCCCAAAATTGAAACTTTAAGGTCAGAAACAGTTGCCTTTTCATCTTTCATGGACTGTGTATGCTAGTTCAGGGTCAGTGAGGCACATGTAAATGCAGCTGCAATAATTGCATTGCTCTTTATTTGTGTCATGTATGTGTCTGATAGTGCTTTCCTTGTCTACCTACTGTACTCGTTGGGAGCGTACAGATTTGGTGAATATATACTCTTTTTTAAATTTAAATGTGCTGGTCTTGTATTTCACACTTTTTTTATTGGCATTTATTATTGATGAGTTTTTCATCTTATATGAGCTGTGCTTTGTTTCAAATTTAGGTAGCTTGTATCATTTACCGATATGGTTGTTTTCGACAGGTTGCAGAGCGTGCTCTATTTTTGTGGAACAATGATCACATTGTAAATCTTGTGACACTAAATCGAGCAGTCATCTTACCACTCATCTTTTCAGCCTTAGAGAAGAACACAAGAACTCATTGGAATCAGGCTGTCCATAGCCTGACTTTAAATGCAAGGAAAATGTTTTTGGAAATGGATCAAGAGCTTTTCCATGAGTGCAAGCGTAAGTTTGAAGAAGAGGAGGCAAAGGCAAAGGTGGTGCAAGAGAGGCGAGAACTTACCTGGCAGCGGCTGGAAGTAGTGGCCTCTTCCAAAGGCATGTCAAATGAAGCAGTCGTTGTTCAACACTGACAAGCATTGACTTGGAATTGAGGGATGTTGGTGCGTGTGGCTTTGTGGCATGATCCGAAGGGGAGGTTTGGGCTGGTTCTCTCTCCAGACCAAGAGGTAGCAATGCAATTGCCCAGGAAAGACAGCTGGCGTGGTTCCCATGAAAGCTTTGTTGGCTTGGTTATAGGTTACAGGGTCTTGTTTTAGAATCCATGATCCGGTGGGGCCTTTCATGGTTTACAATTTTTGGTAGTCGTGTCTGGCTTCAAGGAAATGGGAGTGCTTGTTGCTGGGTGGGCCAGGCTAGAAAGACCACTGAGGCTTGGAAACCATCTCGATTTCAGTGTTGGCAGCTGAAGCCCTCCCCCACAATTCTTCTTTCCTTTTGGTGCCTTATCTGTTTTAGTCATTTATGTAGATTCTCTTGGCCTTCTTGCATGGAGAAGTAGCTGTTGGCCAAAAAGTAGCAAGGCTGCTGTATATTTTCTGTCAAGGAGGTCTTGTAGCTTTTGTACCAGTGTTGGTTGCCATGCATTCCATGGCCTTCAAAATCCTGCCGCCGAGTCTTCTTGCTTGCAGGTTTCCTTGCTTCTGTCATATGGATACAGAGGCCCAATGAACTTTGATATAGTACATATACAAATAGCTCTGAACTTTTTCCCTATGGCAACATTGTTGTTGTCAAGAGACTGTGAGTATTGCATCAGTTCTCATTTGAAATATTTGTATTGCTAGGTGAGCCATATGTGCTCTTTTACCTGGTTTGAAGAATTCCAATAGTTCGCTCAGTTCAATGGAAATTGAGTGCACAAAATTTCAATCCTACTGGAGGCTTGTAAAATTGTGGTAGCGAATCTCTGGTCAGTTTACCGATGTTGTGATTTTTCATCAATCCAAGACATCACCTTCCTGGCTGTTTCTCTGAAGATCAAACTGTAAATTATGAATGGAGATGGCAACTGATCATCTTTATCTTTAACAAGAGGGAGCTTTGATAGAATTCTATCACAGTTTTGATGGCTGATCAGCTGTTATTGCATGTTTTTGCTGAGTGCATCAATCAATTCAGCAGTTGGTGTGCAACTTTACACCAAATTCTATTTGCTTGGTCTTGCAAATGAAGCTAGGTAAGTTAGAGCATGGCTGGTATATACGATAGAATAGATACTAACCAAAACACTCTCGACAAGATCCGGACAACATTGCAAAACCATGGTCTAGAGAGAGATGGGAGAATGTCCTCATTATGGGCTCTCATCGGAAAAGGAATGAGAACTTTGTAGTCCAACCATTTGATGGAGGACGATTATACATTAAGACTTTGGATTTCAACACCAAGTGTATTATGAAGTTAGAGAGAGACTAAATCTAGAGAGATGGTCTATAGTGTAACTAGTATCATGGGGACGTGATTTAAGGATTCTACTTTAGAGCGAGCTTTTTGTAGGCTTGTAATCTTTTTGATTTTCATAAAAAGCAATGTAGAGGAGTATCCTCTTATGTGTGCAATGTCACACACATCAAAGACCAATATGAGATAAAGATCAAAGGCAAGATTGAAGTTCGAAGATGATGGTTGAAGATTTAAGACAAGCCAAGATGTGGTCAAATATTGGACAAAAGATCAAAGATAGAAGTCACAACTAAATGCATGCAAAAAACTCTTTTAACGCTCTTTGTTTTTTGAGACATACAACTCTTTTCTAAACCTTCAACTTCCAATGGATGTGAATACCTTAATCAACTTCAATTTATTATTCAACTCTTCTCGCATGAGCTAATGAGTTTTTTTTTTCCCGAATCAATTATATGATATTGAGGCTCTGACTTGCATTGTCAACACATAAGCTACAACAAGAAACAAAAGAATTGTAGGTGTTAAAAATCTTAGAATATATATGAATCGAAATAAGTAACGTCCTTTGGTGTCGTTAGGGACATTAGCACCTACAATGAAAGCGTCCTTTGGTGTTGTTAGGGACATTAGCACCTACAATGAAAGTGGATCGTGCATAGGTATGAGTGAAGTTCTAGGAGTTGATTTTGAGTTGCAAGACCTAAAAAAGGCATGCAAAGTTCTATGACTACAATACAAGATCTTGAATATCATCTCCATTGCCGAAGGCATAAATGCATACAGAGAGGACACACCATATTGCATTGAACACACCAAGTCGAAATGTACACACATTTGAAATCATTTTATATGCTTTGCAAAAGACATGAAAACCCCCTCAAACAAGGTCCATGAATAATTAGTTCATGAGTATTGTTTATTGATGCCTATTCACAAAGGCTTTACTCTCTCTTTTTGAGAGTAAACTGGAGAGAATTTTCATAGGGTCCCTTCAATTCAAAATTTTGAATAGGTCTCACTTTTGACAAATCAATCAATGTACTTTTCTTAGGTTGGAAATTCTTTGCTAATGTACTTTTTGTATTTGTGACATTGACGTACCATAAACTATTTTGTTTTTTAGAATTGCTAGCAATACTTACTATGGTTATGTGATAAGGTAATCTTACTTGTATGTGCTTTTTATCCTATCATTCAGGCTGAGTTTGGGTAATCTTCGTTGCAGCTTGATGTGGCATCCCAGGTCATCACTTTATCCTTCAAGGCAACGTAGACAATTATGGCTAGAACTATCCTCTTTTATAACCATTATGCATACACATACAGGTGGTTTGAGAGATTGGGGCTCCACATGGATAGATTACCTCCATTCCAGTATAACATTAATGGGCCATTTCTCCTGATGAGGTTGACCAAGTCATTCGCAAGACCTTCTACAGCTACACCATTCAGGACCTAGTTGACATCGAGTGAGCTCCCAGTGAAGCTCAACTTCTAAAGAGATCATTGTTCGCACATTTTCGATGAGGGCTTTAGTGATCCTCCGAGATATACTCAGATTCGTCTCCCCCATTCATTGAGGATCTCTATTGGGCAGTTTCAAGTTTCATCACATTGACTCTACATTGAGAGTGGACGAGCTGAGGGAGTACCTAAAGAGAGGCGGATTTGTGCCTTGTGTGATCTACAAGAAATCAAGTCAGAGAATCGTTTCATCTTTAGGTGCCTAGTGCTACTATTGTGTCTCGTTAGAATTAGCTTCGAACTTCTCTCTCAATTCCTTTCTTATCTAGATCAGAGATGCTGACCCGCCTTCATCCATGAAGCATTTAGGCATTGAGAGCACTTACTCAGATTACAGAGACTAGGTCACAGAGATAACTATTCCATGGGTAGTCAACAAGGTAGAGATCTAGAGCCAACGACACAACACACTTGTTTGAGGGAGGATGCATAGATCATGCTTGGAGACATCCCTTGCATGTATAGGCTTGGGGCAAACCTAGGCGACCTACAAGAGTTCTCATGGCTCTTGTTAGATGCAGAGCCACAACTAGGAGGCCATGCTAGACCGCACACATAGATAGCCGCTAGCATTCTATCTATGATCTCATACCACCACAACCTCGCGAGCCATTGGGTCCTTCATGATCTCCCTTCTAGGGCCATCAAGTATTTGCAATACTAGGCCAGACTTGACATTAGATTTGATATTTTGAAAAGTATTATATTATAAGGGGTATGGTAATGATTACTATGATCTGTTGATACTTGAATTTGATTCATCTTTATACTAACACTTCTATGGAAGTTATATAAACAAGACATGAAGTTTGTCATGTTTTCCATGTATGTGATGCTCATTAATTGGATATTTATTAGTAGTAGCCATTGCATTCAAAGGGTGAACTATGTGAAGTATAGACTACATGGTTTTCTAGAAGTGCTAGTAATATTTACTATGAAGTGAATTAGTTGGTTTCTTATTACTATCCAATGCATTCAAGGTGGGCTATGTGGACTATGGATTGTGTGGTGGGCTCAAATGTGTTAACAATATTTCAAGCGATTACATGATAGTGTGTGTATGTAATGCTCGTGAACTAGCTATTTTGTACTATCCACTACTTTCAAAGATGGACTATAGACTAGAGCTAGTTATAGCTGCCTAGCTAACCCCTAACGAGCAGTATGTCAAGCTCTCTTCCTCTAACCTGAGCTTGCTAGGATAGGGAGTGACTGAGTGCTCATTGTAAGCCAAGTTGGCTTGGTTATACAAAGATCAATACAAGTTGATTCTATTTGTCCATATACTTGTCTTTGTTAATGGAATGCACTTAGTATTCTTTCTTTACATGTGTGGAACTTGGTCTTCTCCCATCACCATATGACTCTCCTACAATAGCTAACCCCAAACTTTGAGTGTTAATGTTGTCTTCTATTCTATCATTTGAGCTCCAAGAGGGAATCTTCAACGAGAACAACAATGACCGCACACCTTTTCTAAGTTAGCCCACGGGTGAGGGAACCAAACCATCAACATTTTGGAAATCTTGCTAGGGAAGGGTCAATTGTTATTGTGAGTTGATGAGTTGTCAATTTAGAAGATTTAGAGAACTGATTTAGCAAGCTCACTGTTGAGGTCAGTGAGGTTCATGTTAACCGGTGACAAAGTGAAACAGTTGCGGCTACTATAGGGAATTTCTCCAAGTGACTTGAGATGAGTGGCATAGTTTGGTGATGTTCTTGAAGATCAGCATGTGGGATACACAAAGTATTCAGACTGCTACTCGAATACTTTCTACCTTAGTCAATGGTTGACACACATTTGGAAAGAAGAAGAAGATACACAACCATGTGCAAAGAGTTCTTGACTCAAAGGAATTGGTTGGATCCTACCATGAGAACTGGAGTGGTCTCAAAATGGGAGTTCAACACTTGAAAGAGGTTGTTCTCACTATGCAAAGTCAGAAGCAAAAAACACTTGTATTAGGCTAAAGATTGATGGATGAAGGTCCGTCATGGCACGTGGAGTCTGAGCATTCATCTACAGAGAGCTTGGATTCCAAGCAAATGGCCGTTTCCTTTGTGGAAAATCAAAATAAACGAGAAGACCAACTCAGAGAAGAGAATTTCTTTGACAATATTCGGATATCATTTTAGATGTGTCGAGAAAGATATGAAGGAAGAAAACTAGCTACAACAAATGGTTAAAGAACCAATCGACAAGAAGAGTGGCGTGCTTCAAATGGAGAGAGATGCCACCAAAGACTTGAGGTGAAGGTCGAGAAGCTAAGGCAATTTGTCCAATTTCCTCTCACAGTGGACACAAATCCTACTTGATTTATAGATGTACACCAAGCTGTACCTTTAAGGTCTGAAGATAGTACCAACCGAATGCAGGATAGTCAGTAGCAACCTCATACGCATGAACATAGATATAATAGGTGGATGTCTAGTGACTTGATCCTTTCAAGTGGAAAACCTACCTAATAAGGCTATGAAGTGGAAAAGTCTAAGTCCAGCACCAACATTAAGGCAAAATTTTAAAATTTCAAAGGCATTGATGATGAAGATCCATATAGTCACTTGCAAAGTTTCTTGCAAGTTTGTCACATCAATCGTGCCACAACAAACAAGGAGTACATGGATTATTTTCCATGTACCTTGATAGGAAATTATTAAAGGTGGTCTAATTAGGTTTCAATTGGATATTTCCCAATGGGTATGCAATGTATGAAGCATTCTTGCAAAGCTTCAGGTAGAAAATCAATGAAGAAGATGTTCGAACGAAGTTAAGTGAGCTGAAAGTCAATCCGACTAGAACTTATGAAGAATTTCTAGACTAAGCTATTACTCTAGAGAAGAGTGAAGGATTGAAGAATAAGGCAAAGGAGAATGGGGATGCCAGCAAAGAAAGATAAGCTCACAACATATGTGAAGAAGGCCTTAAAAGAATTAGGCCTATGAGGAAAACCAAGTAACAATGAGAAATGGTATAACAAGTGTTCTAGGGGTGCACACATGGAAGAGGAATGAAAAAATAAGTATTGCATTACATGTACCAAGTTTGGGCATGATGAATCAGATTGTTGGTTCAATGGTAAAAATCACCAAGTGTGACGGCAGTTGATCCTCGGCCACGAAATGGTAAGCCACCACTTCGTGAGTAGAAGGAAAAAGGTAAGAATGGTAAAGAGAAAATAGATCAATCTAAGATGAGTCTAAGATTAAATGTTTTTGTTATGGAAAACATGGATTATTCAAGTAAAGACATCAATTGGAATGCTCAAAGGGTGCTAAAATTTCAAGGGAATTAAAGGGGAAAGCTCCAACAGTGAAATTCCTTGAGAAAATTGAGCAGTCTGTTCTTGAGAAAGGGGAATCCTCAAAATCTAAGGCAAATGTAATAGACCTGAGTGCTTCAATAGAACTAATTCCTTCAATAGAACCTAGCGTAGAGCTAGCCCAAGTGTGGGAAATATTCAAGAATGTGCAAGTTAGTCTAGCATTTACTGAGTTAATGTAAATAGCTCCATATTTTGGGATTTCTTTGCTCAATAGATCAAATAATCATTTAAGGAACCAAAAGAGGTAAATTCTTTAGCCACCACTATACTTGTGATTGACACTCTAGTAATTGATCAGGAAGTGCTAGTAATCACCATTAAGGTTAAGAACCAAACTATACTGGGAGTGACAATGGATGATGGTTCTAGAGTGAACATCATTTTTGAAGAAATTGCCTAGAGATTGAAGTTTTAGTCCTACAAGTGATCACCTTTCCAAGTACGCATGGTTGAATCAAGGCCCAATTGACCAAAATGTAAATTACAAAGATGTTTTCATCTCTATAAGAAGGATCTAATATATAGTTAGCTTTATTGTGATTGCCATGGAGCAGCATGCCAATACTATTTTGATGAACCTAGATTAAGAGTGCAAAAGTACTCCAGGATTAGAGTTCAGAAGAGATGATAATTAAAATAGATAGTCAAGATGTGCGCATTCTTACAAATCCTTGGAAGGTTTCGAGTAGTTGTCATCCAAAGAATTTGGAGGTCAAATCCATTTCCTTAGGAGGTTGAATCACATTTGATGTAGTTACAAATCCTACTTGTGGGTGAGATTGATATTTTCAAAGTGGCTGAAGATATCAAACAGAAGTTGAAAGCCAAGCAGATTGCCAAGAAAAAAGATCTCTTTTTGAGTAACTTCACTGAAGACATTGAAGGGAAACGAGAGCTAGTTGAGATGCCAATGACCATTACTAGACTCGGTATTGAGCAGTTAGTACCAAAGCAACCACAAGAACTAAATCTTAGAGAAGAAGATAACCCTGCCATGGGGGTGGCAAGTGCCAATCTTTCTTCCAAGCAGTTAGGGGTTATAAGAAATTTATTTGTAAAGTATAAGGATGTGTTTTCTTGGAGTTACATGGACCTATGAGGAGTTCCTCCTGAGTTGTGTCAACATAAGATACCTTTGGTGCTAGATGCAAAGCCAATTCAACAGTAGAGGTATAGAATGAATCCTAACTATGCAAAATAGGTAAAAGTTGAGTTAGACCAGGTCTTGCATGTTGGTTTAATCTATGCCATTGATCGTAGTGATTGGCGATTTCATATAGTGGTTGTGCCCAAGAAAAATAGCAAACTCTGAGTCTATGTGGAGTATCAGAAGGTAAATGCATAGGTAGTTCCTCATCCATTTCCAATACCCTTCACTGATGGAATTTTGGATCTAGTTGCAAGACATGAGATGTACTCATTTATGGGTAGTCACAATGGTTATAATCAAATAATTGTGGCTCTAGAAGACTGCCTTTATCACAGAATGGGGTGCTTATGCAATTTGAGTAATGCCTTTTGGATTGAGAAATGCCCCATCAACATTCCAAAAGTTTATGGTAGAAGCTTTTTGAGACTATCTTACCGAATTCATTGCCATTTAATTAGATGCTTTTTGTGTTTACTCTTTGGATAAGGATCATATCAGTTACCTGGAAAAAGTCTTCTGAGATGTCGATACTAAACTTGGCTAAAAGTGTATTCTGTGTCCATGTGGAGATACTGCTCAATCATGTCATTTCTCAAGATGGTTTACAAATCGAGCCAGCAATCTACACATCAAATGCATGAGCCTTAAAACCTAACCCAATTGCATTCCATTGTGGGGTTTATCAGCTTCTATCAATTCTTTATCAAAGATTTTGCCAAGATTACATCTCCATTGTATGAGTTGACAAGGAAAGATGCCAAGTTTGAGTGGACTACCGAGTTGATTGTGGTTTTCCATGCATTGAAGAACCAAGCAATGGCTACTCCAATTCTAAGGCAACCAAGGTGGGATGTTATTTTCCATGTGCATGTGTAGATGCTTCTAGGTATGCCTTAGGCATTATTTTGGTGTGTCCTCCTACAGTAACACACGTGTCATGGGGATCTTGGAGGATGCCATCGGAGTCTCCACTCCCAAGCTACTCCTTTTGGGAACCTTGAGATGCAAAAGCCTACACTTGTGTCACACATGTGCCTACTAGAATGTGTACAAGTGATCCCATGAGAGGATGAAGGGGGAAAAAGGGAAGAGAAGAGAGGGGAGGGGGTGGGAGAGAAGAGGGGAAGTGTAAGGGGATGAGTGACAATCACAAGGCAGCACACCAAGAATGGAAGCAACCATAGTCATGAACAAGAGTTGAGAGAATGAGAGTTTGTATTCTAATGAAGACCAAGTCAAGGAGACCAAAGCCAACTACTTGGACTTTTATACATGTCACCTTTTAAAGGGAGGGCCAACCCCATTCCTTGTACCTCTCTCTCTCTCTCTCTCTTTCGTGTAACAACCACTTGGGCCCATATGGCGCCAAGGCATATGTTGGTTCTCTCAAATTTCCCTTTGTCTCCAAATGGCTCTTGTGCTATCCATATATGAGATCCAAATGGCTCTTGTGTCATCCTTGCTGATTTGGGCAATCCCGGCCTACTACTCTAAACCTGAGTGATTTGTGGCTCAAAACTCGTAAAGTTTGGATGGGCCAGGTCTGTCAACATGCTCAATGGCTATTAACATGCCCCCTTCCTATTGTTGAGCCGTCAACCACACTGTAGTAAGTGATTGGAGAGGATTGTCTAGAGTATGGGGTAGTGGTTTAGTTGCCATGGGGTGATCCTTACAAAATAAGACCAGCACTTCTAGAAGTGGGTGGCATGCATGTCGTTGAATGTCCTAATGTGGATTTTGGACGCAAAGGTATAGGCGTAGATCTTGGAATTGGGAGGGCCGATGTTGGGGTCAAAGACAATCTGGTTGTTGAGATTATGAAGTTTGTCATCGATTGGATGATTGTGGGTGGGAAGATCTTCAAGCAACAGGAGGATAAGGTGGTTGAAGTGTCCTCTACAATAACACATGTGTTGTGGGGATCTTAGAGGGATGCCGTCAGAATCTTTACTCCCGAGCTACTCCTTGTGGGAGCCTCGTGATGCAAAAGCCTACACTTGTGTCATGCAAGTGTCTACCAAAATGTGTACAAGTGAAGTGTCCTCATGTGGTAACACACATGTCATGAGGATCTTGGAGGAATGCCACCATAGTCTCCACTCTCGAGCTACTCCTTGTGGGAGCCTTGAGATGCAAAACCCTACACTTGTGTCACGAAAGTGCCTATTGGAATGTGTACAAGAGATTCCATGAGAGGATGAGAAGGGAATAAGGGAAGAGAAGAGAGGGGAGGGGGTGGGAGAGAAGAGGGAAAGTGTAAGGGGATGAGTGGAAATCACAACGCAACACACCAAGAAAGTAAGCAACCATACCCATGAACAAGATTTGAGAGAATGAGAGCTTGTATTTGAGGTTTTGCAACTACACAATGAAGACCAAAGTCAACTACTTGGCCTTTTGTACATGTCACCTTTTCAAGGAAGGGCCAACCCTATTCCTTGTACCTCTCCCTCTCTCTCTCTCTCTCTCTCTCTCTCTCTCTCTCTCTCTCTCTCTCTCTCTCTCTCTCTCTCCCTGTCTTTTGTTAGAACAATGTTGAGCAACATAATGATGCCGAGGGGGTGGTAGGTCATGGAGTGATATGCATCTAAATGCGTTTGAGCTTGGACCGCCAAAGCATGCCCATATGTCTGCATCCAGTTGATTCCAGCTTGCATAATTTCTAGAGTGCAGAACCGGCACAATTCTTCGGGCTTGGCTAGCTGCATCATGTCAAAGGGTTGGTTTACTCTCGGAGCTTTTTCTTTCACCATGCATTAGATTACCTCATTAATTATCAGTAAGGATAAGCATGAGGGATAAGGCAAGGGTGAGGGCAAGGATAGACTTGGGTCATGAGGAGGGCTTCATAAGGAGTTACATCCATGTATATTGTAGTCTCCTTCTCAATAGTATTGCATATACCTACATTATCTAGTCTCTCTTTTTCTATAGGATTATTCCTTTGAAGGGCCTTTTTGTATGTAGCCTTTTTGTATGTAGATTGTACACTAATTTTGTAATATTTGACTTTCATATATAGTGTATACCTTATAGCATCCAACCTAGGTGCACTCCATCTCATTATTATGATGACTTATAGTGAGGCAGAATGGGGCTTTATGAGCCCCATTCTACCTTATAAAATAAATAAATAAATCTACATAGTGTTGGTACCGGATGTCTAAACTAACAAGTATATTGACATTAACTTTGCTAGAAACAATGGACAACAATTCTAATGTATTATTTTAACTCTTTTACCAATTATGTGTATACTGACAATTTAACACTGAAAGAAAGATTATGTGTATATTGACAGTTTAACATTGAAAAAAAGATTCACATTCTTTATAAATTCCATTAGAAGTCATATGTATTGAGAAAGGACCAACATCTCCTAGTGATGTGGTATATCGATCTTTTGTTTCATTCACAATGTAAACACTTATTTCATTAATTTTGGACTTGTCAATGTACAAATTCATTTTAATAGATACTTTTGGACTAGTTTATAAATAAAAATTAAGGAAAAATTCACGCTTCAAAACACAAATAAAAACATAAAAACAAGGAATTTTTAAGAGTGTTTTGAAGGAAATAAAATCAAAAATCATAAAAATGTAACAAAGATAAGCTACACCAAAAGATAAGAAATAGTACCAAATAAAACTAAAATTATGAAAATTAATGTAACTTCTTACATAGATTGGTGCATGGTCCCGATTCATTTTTATACTTAAATTTCTATTGAAAAAATCTACTTTATGAAAATATCCTTCCAAAACCAAAAGATGACACTACCCTTTTGAAATAAAGAGTTTATTTACTTACACTATCATATTGTACTAATAATGTAAAAACTAAGAAATGTAATTCTTACATTACTCTATATTGTAGAAATCCTAGTATAATTTTCCATTTTAAAATATCTTCATTTAAAAGTTTTAAACTTTTAATAACTTTAATAAATAAAAATCATTTAAATCCATGGATAAGCTATATATGTGTGTGCGTGTGCGTACGTATGTACATACGTATGTACGCACATATGTATGTACGCACATACGTATGTATATATATAAGGTATATGCATTAGATTAATTTATCATGACATTCCTCTAAAATCTCCAAGACTTAATAACGGTGTTAATAAACATCTTTCAAAGTTCAAAACTCTAAAATCTCCAAGAGTTAATAACGGTGCCAATAAACACCATTCAGAGTTTCCAAAGGCAAAAATGGTATAATCTCAAAGAACTTTATAATGGTGCACAATAAACACATTGCAATAGTTACAAAGACTTTTTAAGCAAACACCTTCAAATGACGTATCTTCATGGAGGGGGAAAGAGAGGGAAATTTATTTAAAAAAAAAATTAAAATTAAAAATTTTATTTTATTTTATTTTGTTTTGTTTTGTTTTGTTTTGTTTTGTTTTATTTTCTTTTGTTTTATTTTATTTTATTTTTATTTTGTTTTATTTTATTTTTGTCGCCGCCTCTGCGCTGTCGATCTCTTGGACAAGGGAGGGAGGAAGGAGAGGACAAGGGAAGAGAGATAGAGAGAAGGGAGGAGAATGGGAAGAGAGAGGGAGAGAAGGGAGGAGAAAGGGAAGGAAGAGGGAGAGGGGGAACAGAGTGCAACGCGAGGGAGAGGGAGAGGAGAGGGAGGAAGGGAGGGGAA